>NC_092707.1:103679496-104387996 GCF_047496885.1 Scyliorhinus torazame
GCGGGAATTCCCTCACCTGTTGCCTCGCAAAAGCCCTCAGTTGCATATACCTGAATGCATTCCCTTGGGGCAACCCATATTTCTCGGTCAGCGCTACAGTTGCGTTATTCCTGCTCTTTGCCACATTCCATATCCCCCATCCATTCCCCCCGGGGCAAACCTATGGTTGTTTCTTATCGGGGACCCCCCCAAGGCTCCAGTCTTTCCCCTATGCCGTCTCCACTGTCCCCAAATCTTCAGTGTAGCCACCACCACCGGGCTTGTGGTGTAGTTCCTCGGTGAGAACGGCAATGGGGCTGTCACCATAGCCTGTAGGCTAGTCCCCCTACAGGACGCCCTCTCTAATCTCTTCCACGCCGCTCCCTCCTCCTCTCCCATCCACTTACTCACCATTGAAATATTAGCGGCCCAATAATACTCACTTAGGCTCGGTAGTGCCAGCCCCCCCCTATCCCTGCTACGCTGTAAGAATCCCTTCCTCACTCTCGGGGTCTTCCCGGCCCACACAAAACCCATGATGCTCTTTTCAATCCTTTTTAAAAAAGCCTTCGCGATCACCACCGGGAGGCACTGAAACACAAAGAGGAATCTCGGGAGGACCACCATCTTAACCGCCTGCACCCTCCCTGCCATTGACAGGGATACCATATCCCATCTCTTGAAATCCTCCTCCATCTGTTCCACCAACCGCGTTAAATTTAACCTATGCAATGTGCCCCAATTCTTAGCTATCTGGATCCCCAGGTAACGAAAGTCCCTTTTTACCTTCCTCAACGGTAGGTCCTCTATTTCTCTACTCTGCTCCCCTGGATGCACCACAAACAACTCACTTTTCCCCATGTTCAATTTATACCCTGAAAAATCCCCAAACTCCCCAAGTATCCGCATTATTTCTGGCATCCCCTCCGCCGGGTCCGCCACGTATAGTAGCAAATCGTCCGCATACAAAGATACCCGGTGCTCTTCTCCTCCCCTAAGTACTCCCCTCCACTTCTTGGAACCCCTCAACGCTATCGCCAGGGGCTCAATCGCCAGTGCAAACAATAATGGGGACAGAGGGCATCCCTGCCTTGTCCCTCTATGGAGCCGGAAATATGCAGATCCCCGTCCATTCGTGACCACGCTCGCCACTGGGGCCCTATACAACAGCTGCACCCATCTAACATACCCCTCTCCAAAACCAAATCTCCTAAACACCTCCCACAAATAATCCCACTCCACTCTATCAAATGCTTTCTCGGCATCCATCGCCACTACTATCTCCGTTTCCCCCTCTGGTGGGGCCATCATCATTACCCCTAACAACCTCCGTATATTCGTGTTCAGCTGTCTCCCCTCCACAAACCCAGTTTGGTCCTCGTGGACCACCCCCGGGACACATTCCTCTATTCTCATTGCCATTACCTTGGCCAGGACCTTGGCATCTACATTTAGGAGGGAAATAGGTCTATAGGACCCGCATTGTAGCGGGTCCTTTTCCTTCTTTAAGAGAAGCAATATCGTTGCTTCAGACATAGTCGGGGGCAGTTGTCCCCTTTCCTTTGCCTCATTAAAGGTCCTCGTCAGTACCGGGGCGAGCAAGTCCACATATTTTCTATAGAATTCGACTGGGAATCCATCCGGTCCCGGGGCCTTTCCCGCCTGCATGCTCCTAATTCCTTTCACCACTTCTTCTACCTCGATCTGTGCTCCCAGTCCCACCCTTTCCTGCTCTTCCACCTTGGGAAATTCCAGCCGATCCAAGAAGCCCATCATTCTCTCCCTCCCATCCGGGGGTTGAGCTTCATATAATTTTTTATAAAATGTCTTGAACACTCCATTCACTCTCTCCGCTCCCCGCTCCATCTCTCCTTCCTCATCCCTCACTCCCCCTATTTCCCTCGCTGCTCCCCTTTTCCTCAATTGGTGTGCCAGCAACCTGCTCGCCTTCTCCCCATATTCGTACTGTACACCCTGTGCCTTCCTCCATTGTGCCTCTGCAGTGCCTGTAGTCAGCAAGTCAAATTCTACATGTAGCCTTTGCCTTTCCCTGTACAGTCCCTCCTCCGGTGCTTCCGCATATTGTCTGTCCACCCTCAAAAGTTCTTGCAGCAACCGCTCCCGTTCCTTACTCTCCTGCTTCCCTTTATGTGCCCTTATTGATATCAGCTCCCCTCTAACCACCGCCTTCAACGCCTCCCAGACCACTCCCACCTGGACCTCCCCATTATCATTGAGTTCCAAGTACTTTTCAATGCACCCCCTCACCCTTAGACACACCCCCTCATCTGCCATTAGTCCCATGTCCATTCTCCAGGGTGGGCGCCCTCCTGTTTCCTCCCCTATCTCCAAGTCCACCCAGTGTGGAGCGTGATCCGAAATGGCTATAGCCGTATACTCCGTTCCCCTCACCTTCGGGATCAATGCCCTACCCAGCACAAAAAAGTCTATTCGCGAGTAGACTTTATGGACATAGGAGAAAAACGAGAACTCCTTACTCCTAGGTCTGCTAAATCTCCACGGGTCTACACCTCCCATCTGCTCCATAAAATCTTTAAGTACCTTGGCTGCTGCCGGCCTCCTTCCAGTCCTGGACTTCGACCTATCCAGCCCTGGTTCCAACACCGTATTAAAATCTCCCCCCATTATCAGCTTTCCCATCTCTAGGTCCGGAATGCGTCCTAGCATCCGCCTCATAAAATTGGCATCATCCCAGTTCGGGGCATATACGTTTACCAAAACCACCGTCTCCCCCTGTAGTTTGCCACTCACCATCACGTATCTGCCCCCGTTATCCGCCACTATAGTCTTTGCCTCGAACATTACCCGCTTCCCCACTAATATAGCCACCCCCCTGTTTTTCGCATCTAGCCCCGAATGGAACACCTGCCCCACCCATCCTTTGCGTAGCCTAACCTGGTCTATCAGTTTCAGGTGTGTTTCCTGTAACATAACCACATCTGCCTTAAGTTTCTTAAGGTGTGCGAGTACCCGTGCCCTCTTTATCGGCCCGTTCAGCCCTCTCACGTTCCACGTGATCAGCCGAGTTGGGGGGCTTCCTACCCCCCCCCCTTGTCGATTAGCCATCACCTTTTTCCAGCTCCTCACCCGGTTCCCACGCAGCTGTATCTCCCCCAGGCAGTGCCCCCCCGCCCATCCTCTCCCATACCAGCTCCCCCCTCTCCCCAGCAGCAGCAACCCAGTAATTCCCCCCTCCCACCCCCCGCTAGATCCCCCGCTAGCGTAATTACTCCCCCCATGTTGCTCCCAGAAGTCAGCAAACTCTGGCTGACCTCGGCTTCCCCCCGTGACCTCGGCTCGCACCGTGCGACGCCCCCTCCTTCCTGCTTCTCTATTCCCGCCATGATTATCATAGCACGGGAACCAAGCCCGCGCTTCTCCCTTGGCCCCGCCCCCAATGGCCAACGCCCCATCTCCTCCACCTCCCCTCCTCCCCCCATCACCACCTGTGGGAGAGAGAAAAGTTACCACATCGCAGGATTAGTACATAAAACCCCTCTTTGCCCCCCACATTCGCCCCACCACTTTGTTCGAACGTTCTTTTTAATAACCCGCTCATTCCAGTTTTTCTTCCACAATAAAAGTCCACGCTTCATCCGCCGTCTCAAAGTAGTTGTGCCTCCCTCGATATGTGACCCACAGTCTTGCCGGTTGCAGCATTCCAAATTTTATCTTCTTTTTATGAAGCACCGCCTTGGCCCGATTAAAGCTCGCCCTCCTTCTCGCCACCTCCGCACTCCAGTCTTGATAAACGCGGATCACCGCGTTCTCCCATTTACTGCTCCGAGTTTTCTTCGCCCATCTAAGGACCATTTCTCTATCCTTAAAACGGAGGAATCTCACCACTATGGCTCTGGGAATTTCTCCTGCTCTCGGTCCTCGCGCCATCACTCGGTATGCTCCCTCCACCTCCAACGGACCCGCCGGGGCCTCCGCTCCCATTAACGAGTGCAGCATCGTGCTCACATATGCCCCGACGTCCGCTCCCTCCACACCTTCAGGAAGACCAAGAATCCTCAGGTTGTTCCTCCTTGCGTTGTTTTCCAGTGCCTCCAACCTTTCCACACATCGTTTCTGATGTGCCTCCTGCGTCTCCGTCTTCACCACCAGGCCCTGTATGTCGTCCTCATTCTCGGCTGCCTTTGCCTTCACGACCCGAAGCTCCTGCTCCTGGGTCTTTTGTTCCTCCTTTAGCCCTTCGATCGCCTGTAGTATCGGGGCCAACAGCTCTTTCTTCATTTCCTTTTTGATCTCTTCCACACAGCATTTCAAGAACTCTTGTTGTTCAGGGCCCCATGTTAAACTGCCACCTTCCGACGCCATCTTGGTTTTTGCTTGCCTTCCTTGCCGCTGTTCTAAAGGATCCACTGCAATCTGGCCACTTTCTCCTCCTTTTTCCATCCGTATCCCGGGGGGATTCCCTTCTGGTTTACCGCACAGTGTTTTTAGCCGTCAAAATTGCCGTTGGGCTCCTATCAAGAGCCCAAAAGTCCGTTTCACAGGGAGCTGCCGAAACGTGCGACTCAGCTGGTCATCGCCGCACCCGGAAGTCGCCGGATTTTCTGATTTACAACCGACAGACAATGCTTGACTCCTAAAATAACTCCCATTTGTGTTTATTGGCCTATGTACAGATAGAATGTAAAAAAAGAAAAATTGCATGGGAAATCTCCTGTGTACACAGCTACCTTGCGGACCTGCAGCATCAGTCCTGTTTGCTGATCAAGACACCCACCATTTCTCTGCCCACACATGGAGTGTCACTACTTCATCTTGAAGTCGCAATGTGTACTCCAAAAACTGATTGGGCAGATGAGTCACTATTGCATTGGCTTTATTGCATTTATTTCTGCTTGAGCTTGAAAGCGAAGGGATTCATCGTACACAAGTCTGCAGTGTGTTACTAAGCTGCTGTTGGATATGTCAAAAATAATGGTATGTGGTGTTTGATATAATCCATATTATTGATATTAACATTATATTTCAGTAGAAATGGCAAGGCTGTGACAGAACAAAGAGTTCAGCTAACAGAGTGCGCCTCCAGAACCAAGCTGGCCATATTCCACATGTGCTGTAATCTTTAGGCCGCACAGCTATTGCATCAGGATTGGTGGTTTTGAGAGACTATGAAAGATCTGATGGCAGCAAGGCGATCAAAGCTGTTCTTGAAAAGGCTGACCAAGAAAGCTTTGTTTATGCCAATGATCAGTTCGTTGGAGTTGGTCAAGAAATTATGTGGTAGGTTTTTGTAGCGACAGAAGGAATGGGTTGGCTGGTTGTAGAGCAGATGAGTGATTAGATAAGCTCAAATTCTACAGCTTAGAAAGAATGTGGTTAAGGAGGGATTTCCAGACTTCTGTTGGCAGCCATGGTGTGATTGGTCGCACATTTGGTATTTCCCACTTGTGCCGGTCTTTTTGGACCTTTTCCTCGGTTAACAGGCAGACTTTTTAATGGTAAATGATGCAGGAGTGGTGAGCAAGAGTTTGTTCCACCGGTGGATGAATTTGTGGACCAGAAGTGGTTTTAGGCGAAAGGAGCTGTTGGAACGAGAAACTTTCCCTGCGGCACAGTGGAAGATGGCAGGGGGGATTGTTGACAGGGCAGGAGCTTTTGAAATGTCGTATGAGGAGGATTAGTATCGGTGGACATCCGAGGGCGGCCTGAGGTTGAGGAGCTTAAAGGCAGATGTGGCATTCTTATAGAAAACGCACTTAAGATTGGGACTAGGGGCAGCACGGTGGTGCAGTGGTTAGCACTGCTGCCTCACGACGCCGAGGTGCCAGGTTCGATCCCGGCTCTGGGTCACTGTCCATGTGGAGTTTGCACATTCTCCCCGTGTTTGCGTGGGTTTCGCCCCCACAACCCAAAGATGTGCAGGGTAGGTGGATTGGCCACACTAAATTACCCCTTAATTAGAAAAAACAAATTGGGTACTCTAAATTTATTTTTTAAATTTTGGCTTCACGGATTGAGGACTGTGTGCTGGGGATGATAGGGGAGGACCAGATGGGGTTTGTTAAGGGGAGGCATTTGTCATCTAACATCAGGCGGCTGTTAAATGTTATAATGATCCTCCGGAGGGTTGAAGTGTGGAGGTGGTGGTCTCCATGGATGCGGAGAAGGCCTTGGATCGGGTGGAGTGGGACTATCTGTGGGAGGTGCTGGGGTGGTTTGGGTTTGGGCAGGGGTTTGTGGATTGGGTCCAGCTGATGTATGTTTAAGGGGAAGTTAATTAAATGCATGCAGGTCAAAGGAATAGAAGGATATTTGGATGGGGTGAGATGAAATAAGATGGGAGAAAGCTTATATAAAGCATAAACATGGATCAGCTAAACCAAATGGCCTGTTACTGTGCTCTATGCACAATCTTGTTGAATTACTTCTCAGTGCTGTAGATCCTATTGCCTTTAAAACCTCAGATACTTCAGCCAGTTTATTACGTAAATGTTTTACCCAGGTACCTTTCTTTGCGAGATGGACAAAGGACAAATACAAATGTATGATTCAACCAAATTTATTTATCAAACAGTAAAAACTATTATCCCTCTTAAATTATCATAGAACAATACTAAATGATCCCAAGATTCTTACTACAACCCGAACTGATGGACTCTGTTGAGCTGCAGATACGACTCTCTTGAGTCTCAATTTCTCAGGGTTTTCGTCTGTGAAGGTGGGTCTCGCACGTTGCTTTCTTCCATCTCTGGTCAGTCATCCAATCTTCTCTGCTGCCTCTGCAAGTCTTCACTGGGGAGGGCCCTGGTAGTCAATCTTCATACCCCTCTTGTTTTGCCAGAAGGTTCTCTGGTCCTCGGCCAATGAAGCCTTGGGGCGGGGGTCGCAATACCCAATGGTATTACCAATTACAACTCTGCAGGACACCAGGAAGCCAACTCCAGGGGTTCATCTTTTGGTATTTTGTTTGCATGTAACCTTTCTCCATATATAGTAACTAGGTGCCAGAAAGTCTAGCTTTATCTGGGCAACCCAAAACAATCAGTCCATGTGAATGGGACCGATTGTCCCCTGATGTGTGTTGACAGTGCAGGCTGTCAGACGTGTCCTGGGAGTCTGTTTGTGTTCAGTGTATTCGAACTTGGCCACTGTTTAAAGCTCAACATTCATTACCTTAACATCCTGATTGACCTGAACTTTGTTTCAGACGCCATATCCTCTCTACGATAATGACCAGTCCCTATGCCTTAGCAACAGTGCCTGCCTCTGTACCTACTTCTGCCCTTTTTATACTGAAAGACTCTCCTAAAGTAATTACTGCTACCTGTCCAAACAGTCCTCAATGGTGGTAGCTCAGCCCTCAGCTGCTTAGGATCTACTCTGGAAACCCCTCCCTAATCCTGAACTCTTAAAGCCTTCTCAAAAATCATTTGTTTGTCACCAGGCTCTTCGTTGTTGTTTTTAACATCTCCTTTCTTGGTTTAGTACCCATTTCCACATGCCTCTCTCATGGGACATTCTTTATGTTAAAAGCAGTATTTGTGTGTTCTTTGGTGTCTGAGAACTGGGAACCACAGAAGAGATTGTGCCAAGTGATGGTTTGGGCCGTAAAATGGTTTAGGCTCCATGACGAATAATGTGGTGTTTTTTTAAGCAACCAATTATGGTACGGTGGACAATAATTAAGCTTTGTGATTGGCGAATGAGTAGTGTACTATAAGGTTCTTTTATTCTTTCATGGGATGTGGGTGTCACTGATTAAGCCAACATTTGTTGCCCATCCCTAATTGCCCTTGAAAATGTGCTGCCGCCTTGAGCCACTGCTGTCCATGTGCTGTAGATTGTTACAACCAGCCATGTGGCTGTGGTTCGCCCAAATTGTTACAAACCTGGGTGAGATGGGGTGACTGGCTCCATGACTATATTTAACCCCACCCTCTGTTGGTAGCAACAACTTTTAATCTAATAAGAGCAAATTACTGCAGATGCTGGAATCTGAAACCAAAGAGAAAATGCAGGTCTGGCAGCGTCTGTAGGGAGAGAAAAGAGCTAACGTTTCGAGTCCAGATGGCCCTTTGTCAAAGCTAAAAGACATAGAAAGTGGGAAATATTTATACAGTGGAGTGAGAATGAAAGATGAGTCTTAGCCACAGAAACCCAGGGAAATGGGGTGCTAATAGCCACAGAAACCAAGGGGAAAGAGTGCTAATGGAAGTCCCCAGAGAACAAAATATGTGAAAGGCCAAACAGTAGAGAAAACCAGTTTTCTATCCATCTAAATACTCTATCCCCATGATGGAGAAAAATACCATGGAATATATACATGGAAATATTGGACATTAAAAAGTCCTGAGCTTTATATTTAAAAATGGACACAAACCCCAAAGATGGCGTGCCTAACCGGAAGATGAGATGTTGTTCCTCCAGTTTGTGTTGAGCTTCACTGGAACATTGCAGCAGGTCAAGGACAGATATGTGGGCATCAGAGGGTAAACTGTGACAGATGTAGATTTGAGGGGAAGGGGAAGCAAAGGGGAGAAAGGGTAAGGAAAGGTGGATAAGTTGGAGGGGGGTGGTAAATATATATAAAGAAAGACAAGAAAGAAAGAAATGGTACAAGACAGTTAAAATTAAATGGGATGAAAACAAATGAGCCGAGGTGGGGTCGAACTAATCATCTGAAGTTGTTGAATTCGATGTTGAGACCGGAAGGCTGTAGCGTGCCTAACCGGAAGATGAGATGTTGTTCCTCAGTTTGCGTTGAGCTTCACTGGAACATTGCAGCAGGCCAAGGACAGACATGTGGGCATGGGAGCAGGGTGTTGTGTTAAATTCCAACTCCTCTCCCATCACCCATGGCAACTTCCCATGCAATCGCAGAAGGTGTAACACCTGCCCCTTTACCTCTTCCATGCTTAACATCCCAGGCCCAAAACACTCATTCCAGGTTAAGCAGCGTTTCCCTTGCACCTCTTCCAATCTGGTCTATTGCATTCGCTGCTGCCAATGTGGTCTCCTCTATATCGGAGAGACCAAACACAGACTGGGTGATCGCTTTGCTGAGCGCCTTCGGTCTGTGCGCATTCAGGACCCTGACTTTCCCGTTGCTTGCCATTTTAACACAAGGCCCTGCTCCCATGCCCACATGTCTGTCCTTGGCCTGCTGCAATGTTCCAGAAAAGCTCAACACAAACTGGAGGAACAACATCTCATCTTCCGGTTAGGCACGCCATCTTTGGGGTTTGTGTCCATTTTAAAATATAAAGCTCAGGTCTTTTCAATGTCCAATATTTCCATGTATATATTCCATGGTACTTTTCTCCATCATGGGGATAGAGTATTGAGATGGATAGAAAACTGGTTGGTAGACAGGGAACAAAGAGTAGGAATAAACAAGTCTTTTTCCAATTGGCAGGCAGTGGATAAATGTGAGGTTGTTCACTTTAGTAGCAAAAACAGGAAGGCTGATTATTATCCAAATGGCTATAGATTGGGAGAGGGGAATGTGCAATGAGACCTGGATGTCCTTGTACACCAGTTGCCAGAAGTAAACATGCTGATGCAGCAGGCAATGAGGAAGGCAAAGGCATTCTATGGTATGTTGGCCTTCTGTAGCACCGTCAATATGACGCGAGGCAGGTTGAGGTAATGTCAATTGAAGGCTTTATTAAGCAGAACTTTATCCCCAGCAACGTGGTTACAGAATGCAACTGCTGAGGGAAATGGAGGGAAAAACTGGGTTCTTATACCGGCATTTCTGGGTGGAGTCCAGTAGGTGGCAGATCCTATCAGGACCTGGCATCCCTCCACCAATAACCTGTCGACACGTGGTGTACCGTATTACCCCGAATACATACCACCACATTCACCCCTTGTTGAAAAAAAACCCGGCGGGATGGTGATTCGCATGGTGGTAGGGGTTTACAGAGTCGGCACTGTGCCGTAACTTTGAACAAAACACAAAATTATCGCTTCAACTGGGCCAACGGGCCAAACAGGGTCGGCATGATTCCATAACTATAACAAGACACAATAACTGAAAACTGGGCCAACGGGCCAAACAGGGTCGGCATGATGCCATAACTATAACAAGACATAATAACTGAAAACGTTGAGAGTTAAAGTGATTCGATGAGCCGGATGGGCGCCCTGGTCGTCCTTTCCGATCGTCTTGGGCGTGGTGGTGATGGCGCTGGCTCGAGTCCCGTCGACTCTGGGAGCGTAGCGCTGTCCCCTGTGTCCTTACTCCTGGGCGGGTCTGGGAGGAGAACCGAACCCCCCGGGAAGGGGGTGGCTGCGGGATGAACCGGCGGGAGTGAGGAGGTGGTGATTGGTGTTGGGGGGGTGTGGGTAGCTCCGGCGGGCGCCAGATCTCGCAGGGAGACCGTGTCCTGTCGGCCATCGGGGTACTCCACATAGGCGTATTGCGGGTTGGCGTGAAGGAGATGCACCCGTTCCACCAACGGATCTGACTTGTGCGCCCATACATGTTTCCGGAGCAGAATGGGTCCCGGAGCTGCTAGCCAGGTCGGAAGTGGCATTCCAGAGGAGGACTTCCTAGGAAATAGGAGGAGGCGCTCGTGAGGCGTTTGATTCGTGGTGGTGCACAGCAGGGACCGGAGTGAAGGGCATCCGGGAGGACTTGCTGCCAGCGGGAAATTGGGAGGCTCCTAGACCGGAGGGCCAGCAGGACGGCCTTCCAGACCGTTCCATTCTCCCTTTCTACCTGCCCGTTCCCCCGGGGGTTGTAACTGGTCGTCCTGCTCGAGCCTATGCCCCTGCTGAGCAGGAATTGACGCAGTTCGTCACTCATAAAGGAGGACCCCCTGTCGCTATGGATATAGTCGGGGAAACCGAACAGGGTAAAGATGGTACCGAGGGCTTTAATGACCGTGGACGCTGTCATGTCGGGACAGGGGCTGGCGAAAGGGAAACGGGAGTATTCATCAACGACGTTCAGGAAGTACGCGTTGCGATCGGTGGAGGGGAGGGGGCCTTTGAAATCCAAACTGAGGCGTTCAAAGGGTCGAGAGGCCTTAACCAGGTGCGCTCTATCTGGCCTGAAAAAGTGCGGTTTGCACTCAGCGCAGATCTGGCAGTTTCTGGTGACTGTTCGGACGTCCTCGACGGAGTAAGGGAGGTTGCGGGCCTTAAGGAAGTGGTAGAAACGAGTGACCCCCAGGTGGCAGAGGTCCTCGTGGAGGGCTTGTAGACGGTCCACTTGTACATTGGCACATGTGCCGCGAGATAGGGCATCGGATGGCTCGTTCAGCTGTCCGGGACGATACAAGATCTCATAATTGAAGGTGGAGAGTTCGATCCTCCACCGCAAGATCTTGTCGTTCTTGATCTTGCCCCGCTGTGCATTATCGAACATGAAGGCAACCGACCGTTGGTCAGTGAGGAGAGTGAATCTCCTACCGGCCAGGTAATGCCTCCAGTGTCGCACAGCTTCCACTATTGCTTGTGCCTCCTTTTCCACTGAGGAGTGGCGGATTTCTGAAGCGTGGAGGGTTCGGGAGAAGAAGGCCACGGGTCTGCCTGCTTGGTTGAGGGTGGCCGCCAGAGCTACATCCGATGCGTCGCTCTCGACCTGGAAGGGGAGGGACTCGTCGATGGCGCGCATTGTGGCCTTTGCGATATCCGTTTTGATGCGGCTAAAGGCCTGGCATGCCTCTGTCGTCAGGGGAAAAGTAGTGGACTGGATTAGTGCACGGGCCTTGTCTGCGTACTGGGGGACCCACTGGGCATAATAAGAAAAGAAGCCCAGACAACGTTTCAGGGCTTTGGCACAGTGGGGGAGAGGGAACTCCATGAGGGGGCACATGCGTTCAGGGTCGGGGCCTATCACTCCATACGCACTATGTAGCCCAGGATGGCTAGACGATCGGTGCGGAACACGCATTTTTTTTGTTGTAAGTGAGGTTCAGGGCGTGAGCGGTCTGGAGGAATTTTTGGAGGTTGGCGTCGTGGTCCTGCTGGTCGTGGCCGCAGATGAAGACGTTGTCGAGATACGGGAACGTGGCCCGTAAACCGTGCTGGTCAACCATTCGGTCCATCTCTCGTTGGAAGACCGAGACTCCGTTCGTGACGCCGAATGGAACCCTTAAAAAGTGGTATAACCGCCTGTCTGCTTCGAAGGCAGTATAGTTGCGGTCACCGGGACGGATGGGGAGCTGGTGGTAGGCGGACTTGAGGTCCACGGTGGAAAAGACCTTGTACTGTGCAATCCGATTGACCATGTCGGATATGCAGGGGAGAGGGTACGCATCTAGCTGAGTGTACCTGTTGATGGTCTGACTATAGTCGATGACCATCCTCTGTTTCTCCCCGGTCTTAACAACTACCACCTGGGCTCTCCAGGGACTGTTGCTAGCCTGGATGATGCCTTCCTTCAGCAGCCTCTGGACTTCGGACCGGATAAATGCTCGGTCCTGGGCGCTGTACCGTCTGCTCCTTGTAGCGACGGGTTTGCAATCCGGTGTGAGGTTCGCAAACAAGGAAGGCGGTTCAACCTTGAGGGTCGCGAGGCCGCAGACAGTCAGTGGGGGTATAGGGCCGCCAAATTTAAATGTTAAACTCTGGAGGTTGCATTGGAAGTCCAACCCTAGGAGTGTGGGCGCACAGAGATGGGGGAGGACATACAGCCGGTAATTTCGGAACTCCCTCCCCTGCACCGTTAGGTTAGCGATGCAGAACCCCGTGATCTGAACGGAGTGGGATCCCGCCGCCAGGAAAATGTTCTGGGTGCTTGCCGAATTACGAGGGAACAGCGCCTTACCGTGTCCGGATGAATGAAGCTCTCCGTGCTCCCAGAGTCGATAAGACACGGCGTCTCGTAGCCATTCACTAGGACTGTAGTGGTTGCAGTCTGGAGCGTCCGGGGTCGCGACTGGTCGAGGGTCGTTGAAGCCAGACGTGGTTGTTGAAGTTGAGCATCGTAATCAGGCAGTATGTGGCCGTCTGTGTCGGGGTCCTTCAGCCAAGAAGGCGGCGTCCACAGATCGAGCGCGGTCGGGGGTGGACAAAATGGCAGCGCCCATCTCTCCCTCGTGGCGTCCGGGGTCCAAAATGGCGGCGTCCGTTGGTCACACATGGATCGCTGGGGGCGCTGGGTCTGTGGTCCCGTTTCTTCCCCGGAGATAGTGGCGACCCCGCGGGACTTGCACACCGTCGCGTAGTGGCCCTTCTTCCCGCAGCTTTTGCAGGTAGCCGCGCGGGCCGGGCAGCGCTGCCGAGGGTGTTTCGACTGGCCGCAAAAATAGCAGCGGGGCCCCCCCGGTTGATCTGGTGTTTTGGCCGCGCAGGTTTGCGGGGGTGGGGGGGGTGTCGGAGAGTCGACCGCAGCGGGGGTCCACGGAGCCCAAGGGGCTGTAGTGCGGTCGGGGGCGTAGGCGCGGGCATTACGCAAGGCCATATCGAGGGATGCCGCCAGGGCCCGAGCTTCTGTAAGTCCCAGAGATTCTTTCTCCAGAAGCCTCTGGCGGATCTGGGTAGAGGCCAAACCTGCCACATACGCATCGCGGACAGGAGCTCTGTGTGTTCACTCGCTGTTACCGCCGGTCAGTTGCAGTTTCGACCCAGGATCTGCAGGGCGTTATAAAACTCGTCCAGCGGTTCCCTCGGAAATTGCCGTCGTGTGGCGAGCTGGTAGCGAGCAAAAACCTGGTTGGCGGGCCGGATGTAGATATCCTTCAGCGCGGCGATGGCACCGGTGAAACCGTCCTCGTCCTCGACAAGGGAGTAGAAGTCAGGACTCACCCTGAAATAGAGGACCTGCATCTTTTGTTCATCAGTCGGTGTGCCGGGGGCCGTTCGGAGGTAGCCCTCAAAGCATGCCATCCAGTGTTTGAAGATAGAGGCCGAGTTAGCTGCTTGGGGTGCGATGCGCAGCCACTTCGGGGTGATTCGGAGCTCCATGTTCCCACGTCGTTTTCTTCAATTTAAATTCTGCTTAATAAATTGTAGCACCGTCAATATGACGCAAGGCAGGTTGAGGTAATGTCAATTGAAGGCTTTATTAAGCAGAACTTTATCCCCAGCAACGTGGTTACAGAATGCAACTGCTGAGGGAAATGGAGGGAAAAACTGGGTTCTTATACCGGCATTTCTGGGTGGAGTCCAGTAGGTGGCAGATCCTATCAGGACCTGGCATCCCTCCACCAATAGCCTGTCGACACGTGGTGTACCGTATTACCCCTAATATATACCACCACACCTTCATAGCGAGGGGATTTGAGTACAGGTGCAGGGATGTCTTGCTGCAATTATACCGAGTCTTGGTGAGACCACACCTGGAATATTGTGTGTAGATTTGGTCTCCTTATCTGAGGAACGATTTTCTTGCTATGGAGGGAGCACAGCGAAGGGACTGACATCTGAGGAGGCGAGCCTGTGGAATTCTCTACCACAGTAAGCAATTGAGGCCAAAACATTGATATGTTTTAAAGAAGGAGTTAGATGTAGCTCTTGGGGCTAAAGGAATCAAATGATATGGGGATACGGGCACAGGCTACAGAGTTGGATGATCAGCCATGATCATAATGAATGGTGGAGCAGGCTCGAAGGGCCGAATGCCCTACCCCTGCTCATATTTTCTATGCTTCTATCATCATAACAAGGTACACTCACAGTGATGTTCGGAAATGAATCCTGTTAAGACAAAGATAATAATCTTTATTAGTGTCACATGTAGGCTTACATTAACACTGCAATGAATTTACAGTGAAAATCCCCTTGTCTCCACACTCCGGCGCCAGCTCAGGTACACAGAGGGAGAATTCAGAGGGCGGGATTCTCTGACCCCCCGCCGGGTCGGAGAATCACCGGGGGGGGGCGGGGGTGAATCTCGCCCCCGCCAGCTGCCGAATTCTCCGGCGCCAGGGATTGGGCGGGGGCAGGAATCACGCCGCGCCGGTCGGCGGCCGCTGACAGCGGCCCCCCCCGGCGATTCTCTGGCCCGCGATGGGCCGAGCGGCCGCCCGTTTTAGGCGGCCCCCGGGGTCCTTGAGGGGCGTGGGGTGATCTGGCCCCGGGAGGTGCCCCCACGGTGGCCTGGCCCACGATCGGGGTCCACCAATCCACGGGCGGGCCTGTGCCGTGGGGGCACTCTATTCTGCGTCGGCCGCTGTGGTACTCCGCGATGGCTGACGCGGAGATGAACTCCGCATGCGCTGGGATGACGCCAGCACACCCTGGCGCTCCCGCGCATGCGCCAACTCGTGCCGGCCAGCGGAGGCCCTTTGGCGCCAGTTGGCGTGGCACCAAGCCCCTTCCCCGCCAGCCGGCACGGCGCAAACCACTCCAGCGCCGGCCTAGCCCCTGAAGGTGCGGAGGATTCCGCACCTTTGGGGCGGCCCCACGCCGGAGTGGTTCACACCACTCCATCCCGCCCAGAATGTCCAATTCACCTCACAAGCACATCTATTAGGGGATTTGTGGGAGGAAACCGGAGTGCCCAGAAGAAACCCACGCAACACAGAGAGAACGTGCAGACTATCTAAACCCACAAAAAAAAAACGCATGAAGCACTTCACCAATATTCAATTATGCAGTCAGGCCAGAACTAACTAAACAAATGAAGACAGGTGAGTCTGCATGTCGTTTAAAATTCAAATGAATACTGGTAGACTCCTGATTTTAGGAGAATTATGACCTGCCCAAATGAGATTCTTTATGCATCAGCCATTTGCTTCACAGTTCTTAAACTGCCCCTTAACCCAGACACACTGAGGCAAATGTTAGTATTCTCTCTTTCGTATTCACACCGCCATGCCAATGGAGACCATGGGCAGGATTCTCTGATCCTGAGGCTAAGTGTTGACGCCGTCGTAAATGCCGTCGCGTTTTACGACAGCGTCAACAAGCCCCCAGGAGCAGCGATCCTGCGCCCTACAGAGGGCCAGCACGGCACTGGAGTGACTCACACAGCTCCAGCTGCCGATACCGGCGTCAAATGGGGACCGTGGGTCTGCGCATGCGCGCTTCAGCCGGCGCGGATTCGCGCATGTGCGTTGCGACCGGCGCGAACACGTGCATGCGCGATAGCTTCCTTCTCTGCGCTGGCCCCGCGCAACATGACTGAGAGCTACAGGTGCCGGCACGGATTAAAATAGGCGCCCACCAGGAGAAGCCGGCCCACCGATCGCAGGGGAGGACACGGTGGAGCCGCCCCCCCCCCCCCCAACCCACCAGGCCGCCCCCTGCAGGATGGACGCCGAGGTCCTGCCGGGTAAGACCACATGTGAACGGCGCCAGTGGGACTCGGGCTATCTTGGCGGCCACTCGGCCCATCCCGCACGGAGAATCGCGGGGGGGGGGGGGGGGGGGGGGGCGTGTAGAGCAGCCCCCGACTGGCGACGCGCCGGCACCAATGGTGCCGATTCTCTGCCGACCGGAGAATCGGCGGACCGGCACAGGGCGGCGTCGCATGAATCGTGCCCGGCCCGGCGATTCTCCGAACCCGGCCCCAGGGTCAGAGAATCCCGCCCCATGTTACTAATCCCAACGTAGAGATTGAATCTGGTACTTTGTTTTTACTGCATGGGGTAGTAAATCTACTCAGTCATAAGGAAACATCTGAGTTTTTCAGCTGAGTCTTGATTCTTGGTGATGTTGGGTGTCCTGTCCTCAGAAATTAATGATATTTCAGGAGCTGAGGATCCACTGGGAGACTTTACTCTGCCCCAGGACAAGACACTGATCATTCTCAATCCAGTTCTAATTTCTCCTGATTGGACATGGGTTTGTGTTTGGCAGTAAAGGTATAAAGATGAATTGCTTCCATGAGCTTTAAAATGAGACATATAAAAACATTATAAAAACATTGTGGCTTTAAGCAGGAATTTGAGGTTTGACTGTGCACTTCCACTCAGACACAGAATTACTGTGCACCCACGTCTTTCTGAGATGAGCTTAGAACTGAGACCATCTGGTTGATGAGGTTTAATAGCAAAGGAAGTGTAAAGTACAAATGTAAGAGTCATTGTAATAGTCATAGTGCTGTTTTTGTTATCTCTATTTCCTGTGGAGGAAGGGTGGGGGGTTGAAGGGGGGATGGGGTGGAGGGAGGGATGGGGGTTGCATGGGGAGTTGGGGGAAATGCCCCTTGGGTGGGGGAAGGGGGGGAGGGTTGGTATCTACTCACTCGTGCCATCCAGTGTAGGTCGTTGACCTTTTTTTTTTGGCACTGGAGGCCAGTCCTCCTGGGCACACTCCCCAAGCTCACAGCTGCCGCCACCTCATTCCAGGTAGCACTGGCTGTCCTATGGCTCATCCTCCGGGACCCTTGGGGTAACAGGACATCCCTCCTGGCCTCTACCGCGTCTTCGAGCCTCCCCGGGTCAGCATCACTGAATCTTGGGGCTGGTCTCCTTGCCGCCATTATTGCGAACGGGCTGGGGATGGCTGAGCAAGTGCAGCTTAAGTGCTGCTCGACCTTGTTAGCGGGGAGCTAGTGAGCGCAGTCCTGGCGAATCAGCTGGCGAGCCTTCATTGGCGACGAGAAGCCCGTGAGGCCTGGTTAAGTGGACCAATTAACGTTGAATTGCATTGCCGGCCTCACTGGGCCGAGTGCCAGGAAGCTCGTGGCAAAACCCGCTCACTACCACACTTCGAAATTTTCCAGAGAATCGCGTCAGGAGTCAACATTTTCTACCTATCTGTTATAAAGGGAAACATTGATACATTTAAACAGTATAAACAGCTGCATCACAAGAGATTAAGTAATTTTTTATGAATGTTTGCACACTTGCGGTTCTGTATGTAAAGCTGTTTGCATCCATATCACAGTTTGTCACAGTAATTCTTTTTTTAAATGTTTCCAATTAAGGAGCAATTTAGCGTGGCCAGTTCACCTACCCTGCACATCATTGGGTTGCAGGAGTGAGACACTGGGAGAAAGTGCAAACTCCACACAGAAAGTGCCCAGGGGGCCGGGATCGAACCCGGGTTCTCGACACCGTGAGGCAGCAGTACTAGCCACTGCCCCACCGTGCCACCCTGTCACAGTCATTCTTAAGTTGCATTGCATAATTTCATCAGTCCCTGTCTTGACTTAAAACTCATCATTTTCGGCACAATAGTCTTTCTCAGTAGTCTTTCAGGGGCTGGTTTAGTACACTGGGCTAAATCGCTGGCTTTTAAAGCAGACCAAGGCAGGCCAACAGCACGGTTCAATTCCCGTACCACGCCTCCCCGAACAGGCGCCGGAATGTGGCGACTAGGGGCTTTTCACAGTAACTTCATTGAAGCCTACTTGTGACAATAAGCGATTTTCATTTCATTTCATTTCATTTCACTGCTGAGTCAGACGATTAGTGGATTCAAGGATTACTCCCAAGTATTTGAGTACACATCCCAGGCAAATAGTCAAATGTTGTATGAGGGGAGTTGTGTTGATGTTTTTTTGGATGAGATTTTGAACTGAAGCCTTGCCTACCATCTTGGCTGGATATAGGAGTATAGGAAATAGGAGCAGGAATAGACCATATGACTCCTGGAACCTGCTCTGCCAGTTAATACGGTCATGGCTGATCTCCTGCCACAACTCCACTTCTGCTTGCTCCCCTGACCTTGATTCTCTGAGAGACCCAAAGTCTATTGAATCCAGCCTTGAATAAACCCGATGGTGCCGCATCCACAACTCACTGGGATAGAGAAATTCTAAAGATTCACAACCCTCTAAGTAAAGAAATTTCTCCTCCTCCTACTACTAAACTGATCGACCCCCTTAACCTGAAACTGTGTCCCCTCATGTTCTGGATTGTCCAGCCAAGGGAAACGACCACCCTCTGTGTCTACCCTGTCAAGCCCCCTCAGAATCCTGTACATTTCAACGAGATCACCTCTTGTTCTTCTAAACTCGAGATAATTAAGGCCCAATTTGCTACCTTTCTCATCGTACAACAACCCTCTCATCCTGGCCATAAATATGGTGAACCTTTGCTGTAACGTTCTCCATGCAAGTATATCCTTCCTTCAATATGGAGACCAGAATTGTGCACAGTATTCCAACTGTGATATCACTAACACCCTATACAATTGGAATAAAATCTTCCTTGACCTTGTTCCTTTGTAATAATGACCAACATATCTTTTCCTTTCCTAATCGTTTGGCGTGCATGCTTGCTTGTCTCTTTGAACATCAACATGTAAAATATCCCACGGCATGTTCTGAAGAAGAGGAGGAAATCTCTGCATGTCCTGACCAGTATTTAACAATCAATTAACATCAGTAAGAGGTTATCTGGTCGTAAACACATTATTGCAGGAACTCGGCATGGTTCCTTAGATAGCATCTTCCAAACCCACGCTCACTACCATCCAGAAGGACAAGAGCAGCAGATACCTGGGAACCCCACCACTGGAGGTTCCCCTCCAAGTCACTCAACACCCTGACATGGAAATATATTGCCTTTCCTTCACTGTCGCTGGGGAAAAATCATGGAACTCCCTCCCTAACGGCACAGTTGGTGTATCAACACCTCATGGACTGTAGAGGTTCAAGAAGGCAACTCACCACCATCTTCTGAAGGGCAACTAGGGATGGGCAATAAATGCTGGCCTAACCAGTGACACCCACATCCTGTAAAAAAAAATGTTTAAAGTATGTGGGCGCTTGCTGTTCATACATTGGCTGCTGTGTTCTCTCCATTGCCACATTCACTATATTTCAGAAGTACTTTATTGATTGTGTAGCACTTTGGAATCTTCTGAGGTTTATAAAATTTGACAGAATTAGTAACCTGTCTGTCCGTACATCTAGTCTTTTCCTTCAATGGTCCCCATAATTCCATGCTAACTGCTTCCCCCCCCCCCCCCCCCTTCCTGCCAAGCCTTCCAATTTTCTTCTTCCCTCTTGTCCAATTCTTGTTAACTGCATCAGCACATTCCACCACTGAATGACAAAATCCAGTTCAATCACCTCCACTTGGCACAGAGCAAACTTTAATGTCTGGGACAAAACAACACACAAATGGAAAATAAAGCACAGGGCACAATAAACCAGACATGTCAGATGCACCATCTAGTGGATGACAATTATCTAGGACACTGCCATCTGCCTGGCCTCAGAGGCAAGTTTCCGCTGATTTCCATTAATGGCTAAATCAGAAATAATACAGGCATCATAATTTCCTGTGAGCCATGTAAAATTTCCCCTTGCTTCAGAGAATGGTGTTGTAATTGAGGAGAAAACAGGAGACCTGAAGGGGAGGCAGTAACTTTAAACAGATTTTACTTTCAATGTTTTATCCTGTCAGGGGCAATATGGGCCCTTCCAGCTTATAACAGTGATACTGTCAATGAAAATAAGGATGTGGCGGAAATGCTTTGTAACAATAATTACAGTAGGGCAAGAGATCATGATGCTAGAAATCCCAAGAAAATTAATTTTGTATCAGGGATGGACTCAACAAAATTTACATAAGCAAAGTAACAGTAATAAGGAAAATAATGGTGCCAAAGATTGACAAATCCCCAGGACCAGAGGAAATAGGTGTGAGCATTGCAGAAACCCTAACTATAATCTTCCAAAGTTCTCTCGATACAGGAGAACTGTTCCTTTGGAAAATTACACCTAACCATGTCATTGTAGTATTTAAGAAAAATGAGGAAGCGAGACAGACCAGTTAGTCTAACATCTGGGGCGTCATTCTCCGACCCCCGCCGGGTCGGAGAATGGCCGTTGCCGCCGTGAATCCCGCCCCCGCCGAAGCCTCCGAAGGGAGAAAAGTCGGCGGGGCGTTAATGGCGCCGCTGCCGCGGAGAATGTCACGGGTCCTGCGCAAGGCAGCCGATTTTCGGCCTGCCGATATTCTCCCTTCCGGATGGGCCGAAGTCCCGTCGACGTGATGACCGTTCACGTCGACGTGAATCAAACCTCCTTTTCATCGGCGTGACCCGGTGCTCCAGGCTCACGCCGACCAGCGAGGAGGTGAGTGACGGCCTGGGGGGTTGGCTCTGGGCAGGAAATGGCGTGGCCTCAGACTTGATTGCGTGAGGAGAGGTGTGCCTCGGCTTGTGTGTGTGTGTGTGCGGCAGGGGGGGGGGGTGGTTAGAGTAGGCTGGCTCCGGGGGAGTGCCGGGAGGGGGTCCATGGCCGGGGTGGAGGTTGGGGGTTGGGGGGGTCCGTGCTGGGGTGGAGGTTGGGGAGGGGGTCCGTGCCGGGGTGGAGGTTGGGGGGGGGGTCCGTGCTGGGGTGGAGGTTGGGGGTTAGGGGGGGGTCCGTGCTGGGGTGGAGGTTGGGGAGGGGGTCCGTGCCGGGGTGGAGGTTGGGGGGGGCTCCGTGCTGGGGTGGAGGTTGGGGGTTGGGGGGGGGGGTCCATGCTGGGGTGGAGGTTGGGGAGGGGGTCCGTGCCAGGGTGGAGGTTGGGGGGGGGTCCGTGCTGGGGTGGAGGTTGGGGGTTGGGGGGGGTCCGTGCTGGGGTGGAGGTTGGGGGTTGGGGAGGGGTCCGTGCGGGGTGGAGGTTTGGGGGGGGTCCGTGCCGGGGTGGAGGTTGGGGAGGGGGGTCCGTGCCGAGGTGGAGGTTGGGGGGGGGGGTCTGTGCTGGGGTGGAGGTTGGGGGTTGGGGGGGTCCGTGCTGGGGTGGAGGTTGGGGAGGGGGTCCGTGCCGGGTGGAGGTTGGGGGGGGGTCCGTGCCGGGGTGGAGGTTGGGGAGGGGGTCCGTGCCGGGGTGGAGGTTGGGGGGGTGGAGGTTGGGGGGGTGGGTCCGTGCTGGGGTGGAGGTTGGGGGGGGTCCGTGCTGGGGTGGAGGTTGGGGGTTGGGGGGGTCCGTGCCGGGGTGGAGGTTGGGGAGGGGGTCCGTGGAGGTTGGGGTGGGGTCCGTGCCCGGGGTGGAGGTTGGGGAGGGGGGTCCGTGCCGGGGTGGAGGTTGGGGGGGGGTCCATGCTGGGGTGGAGATTGGGGGGGGGGGTCCGTGCTGGGGTGGAGGTTGGGGGGGGTCCATGCTGGGGTGGAGGTTGGGGGTTGGGGGGGGGTCCGTGCTAGGGTGGAGGTTGGGGAGGGGTCCGTGCTGGGGTGGAGGTTGGGGGGGGTCCGTGCCGGGGTGGAGGTTGGGGGGGGGGTCCGTGCTGGGGTGGAGGTTGGGGGGGGTGGTCTGTGCTGGGTGGAGGTTGGGGGGGGGTCGTGCTGGGGTGGAGGTTGGGGGGTTGGGGGGGTCCGTGCCGGGTGGAGGTTGGGGAGGGGGTCCGTGGAGGTTGGGGTGGGGGTCCGTGCCGGGGTGGAGGTTGGGGAGGGGGTCCGTGCCGGGGTGGAGGTTGGGGGGGGGGTCCATGCTGGGGTGGAGATTGGGGGGGGGTCCGTGCTGGGGTGGAGGCTGGGGGGGGGTCCATGCTGCGGTGGAGGTTGGGGGTTGGGGGGGGGTCCGTGCTAGGGTGGAGGTTGGGAGGGGTCCGTGCTGGGGTGGAGGTTGGGGGGGGGTCCGTGCCGGGGTGGAGGTTGGGGGGGGGGTCCGTGCTGGTGTGGAGGTTGGGGGGGGGGGTCCGTGCTGGGGTGGAGGTTGGGGGTTGGGGAGGGGGTCCGTGCCGGGGTGGGTGATGGGAGGGCAAATGAGTTGGTCCACCTGGCCAGGTGCCAGCCTCCAACAGTTGGACCCATGCGGTCCATGCCACCTGTCTGTGGGGAGGAGGGGATATGGGCAATGATGACATGTCGTCGTTCCCCTCCCCCCCACCAGGGCCGTCATGTTTTCAGGACCATCCAGCGATGTTGGCCGCCGTGGTGGCAGCCGCTCATGTCTATGTTGCCCTGGGTGAGGAGGAGGAGGAGGAGGAGCGTGCCAGAGAGGCGGCGCAGGCTGCCGCAGAGGGGCAGGCGGCAGCCGCCCAGGCTGGAGGGACACCTGACCGACAGGACGAGGAGGGGGAGGAGGACGTCGCGGCCCCACGGCAACGGAGGCACCCGAGGGCGCCCCGTGTGTACCGGCCCCGGCAGTCATACCAGGACCTCACGGACCGGGAATGCAGGAGGAGACTCCGGATGAGCCGGGAAACCGTGGCACACATCTGCCACCTGCTGGCACACCTGTCACCGCGTGGCACTGGCGGGGGACACCCTCTCCCCGTGTCCGTCAAGGTTACGGTGGCCCTGAACTTTTATGCAACGGGGTCATTCCAGGCACCGAGTGGGGACCTGTCCGGCATATCGCAGACATCGGTGCATCGGTGCATCCGGGCAGTGACAGATGCCCTTTATGCCATGGCGCACCGCTACATCCGCTTCCCCGTGGACCGGGCCAGCCAAGATGCCCGGGCCGTGGGCTTCTCTGCCGTTGCCGGGTTCCCCATGGTCCAGGGCGCGATCGATGGGATGCACGTCGCCGTGCGGCCACCTGCAGAGAACAGGGCCGTGTTCACTAATAGGAAGGGGACCTATTCAATGAATGTACAGGTGGTCTGCGACCACCGCATGATGATCCTGCACGTCTGCGCCCGTCACCCAGGCAGTGTACACGACTCATTCGTGTTGTCGCGGTCATCCATCCCCGGCATGTACGAGGGACGCCATCCCCGGCTGAGGGGCTGGTTGCTGGGCGACAGGGGCTACCCATTGCGATCGTGGCTGATGACGCCTATACGGAGGCCACGCAATGAGGCGGAGAACCGCTACAATGATGCCCATGTAGCGACAAGGGGAGTGATCGAGAGGTGCTTTGGCGTGCTGAAGATGCGTTTCAGGTGCCTGGACCTCTCTGGGGGCGCCCTCCAGTATCGGTCAGATAGGGTCGGCCGCATCATTGTGGTGTGCTGCGTCCTGCACAACATAGCCCAGCAGAGGGGCGATGTGCCGCAGGCAGAGGAGGGCGGAGTGGAGGAGCAGCAGGAAGAGGCCCAGTCCTCCCCAGATGAGGGGGATGGGGGCAATGGTCAGGGCAGACGGGGTAGACACAGGCGGGTGGCTGTCCACCGTTACCGGCTGGCCCAGCGGGCACGGGACAGACTGATAGACGCCCGCCTTCACTGACTAGATGGGCGTGGGAATCGGGTAGTATGGCCACAGACCGCACACCATGACAACAGCCGACCACCCACACCCCCCACCCATCCACCCACCCAGCACCCTCACCCCCCTCCCCAACCCCACACCCCCCACCTGCATGCACACACCACCCCCCCCCCCCCCAATTGCCGATCCACCGGCGGCACAACGGGCCGGGCTCACCCAGTTGCGGGTGGACGCGTGTCTATCGCAGGCCATGGAGGATGATGACAACCCGCCTCCGATGAGCTCCTGGCTCTACATCGTTGGACTATGTCTGACCCATGGCCACAGTACCACCATCCACCCGGACCATCCCTGCATGCGGCTGTGACACTGCAGCGCACGGTCCCGCCCTCTGCCCGGGGGATGTTGATGGCGGCCCAGGGGGAAGGGGGCAGACTCACCTGGGGCTGAGGTAAGACCACCCGTCACACACACACTTGCGCTCAACGTACATGACACGCCCGCACACTTTGGACAGAGCACAAAGGCAGCTTCGGTAGGTGTAACATTGACTTTAATAACCAAAGGAGTTCATGCACGTGCCCTAGCCCCTAAAACTCATCTGTGCCCTGCACCCGTGCCAACTTACTCAGTGTCTAATTGTTTGGCCTTACGGGCCCTTTGACTACGTCTACGTGGTTCCCCAGACGGTACAGCAGAACTGGAGGTGGACTCCTGTGATTCCTGCCCTCTGACACTGGATCCCTTTGGCGGCCGTTTCCTGGGGCGTCCTGGCCTAGATGGGCCAGGCTGCGGCCCGGGCGACTGGGATGGCGAGCTGCCAGCCTGTCCTGCCCGTTGCCCACCCGATGCACCTGGGACGGAAGGGGGGGAGTCCGAGGTGTCGCGGTGTACCGGGACCTCCCCTACAGAGGGAGCCGGGACGGACCACACCACCTCCTCCTCCCTCGGGGTGCCCGATGGCCCCCAGGCCTCTACATGGGTGGGGGATGCGAACGGACTGGCCATCCGACGCGCCCCCGACATCTGGCGCTGCCAGTCCTGGAGGCCTGTGCTGGTATCGACAGGGGTCTGCAGGTTTGCAGCCATGGAGCCCAGGGGGTTGTCGAACCCTGTCTGTGACAGTGCGACGCCGGCTCGCACATGGTCACTGGCGCCGATGCCCTCAGCGATGGCCTGCTGAGACTGGGCCATGGCCTGCAGAGACTGGGCCATGGCCTGCAGAGACTGGGCTATGGCCTGCTGAGACTGGGCCATGGCCTGCTGAGACTGGGCTATGGCGTTGAGCGCCTCTGCCATCTGGCGCTGGCACTGGCTCATGGCCTCCTGTGAGAGGGCAGCCATTTCCTGGGCCACATACGCCGCCTGCACGGAAGGCCCCAGGCCTCGCAAACCGTTCCCCATGTCTGACACCGTCGCACCCATTGCCTCCACCGCGGACGCCACCCGTGCGGTGTCAGCCTGGGTGGCACGCATGACCGGGACCACTCCCAGCTCCTGGACGCGGGTGGACTCCTCCACCTGCGACCGCAGCCGCCGCAAGCCACCCGTCACCCTATTCGCTCGTCTCCGTGTCGGTGATTGCATCGGATCTATGTGTGGGTGTGGTAACTGCAGGAACCCGGGATCCATCTGGGCGGCAGATGTTCGCTTTGCCTGGGCTGCCCTCCGACCGCCCGGTCCCTCTGCTGCTCCTACCTCCACCTGCTGTACTGGGACGGCTGTGTTGTGCGCACCAGTGAGTGTACCAGACGCCTCATCACTATGTTGTGCGCACCAGTGAGTGTACCAGACGCCTCATCACTAAAGTGCCCAACCGTGGTGAGTGGTTCTGCGATGGTGGAGGGTGTTGGTGACAGCAGTGGCGTTGTGTCGTGCTCTTCGTCCCACTCTGAGTCCATGGCACTTTGGGGTGGGGGTTCGTCTCCACCCATCCACTCTGAGTCACTGTCGGTATTTCGCCTTCCCGGGTAGGGGTTGTCCTGGGTAGTGCTGTCCCGGGTAGTGCTGTCCCGGGTAGTGCTGTCCCGGGTAGTGCTGTCCCGGGTAGTGCTGTCCCGGGTAGTGCTGTCCCGGGTAGTGCTGTCCGGGTAGTGCTGTCCCGGGTAGTGCTGTCCCGGGTAGGGGTGTCCCGGGTAGTGGTGTCCTGGGTAGTGGTGTCCCGGGTAGGGGTGTCCTGGATAGTGGTGTCCTGGGTAGTGGTGTTCTGGCTCGGATGTGACGGGGGCCTGTGGCTGCCCCCCTCGTCGCTGGGTGGTCGCTCCCGCACGTGACGGGGGTGTCGTCTCCCTGTTGCTCCAGGTCTCTCCGTCTCCCGTGGTGTGCGAGGGGCATCCTGCGGGCGTCGCATGCTGGAGGGTCCGGGTCTCTCCGTCTCCGTGGTCTCCGAGGGGCATCCTGCGGGCGTCGCATGCTGGAGGGTCCGGGTCTCTCCGTCTCCCGTGGTGTGCGAGGGGCATCCTGCGGGCGTCGCATGCTGGAGGGTCCGGGTCTCTCCGTCTCCCGTGGTCTCCGAGGGGCATCCTGCGGGCGTCGCATGCTGGAGGGTCCGGGTCTCTCCGTCTCCCGTGGTGTGCGAGGGGGCATCCTGCGGGCGTCGCATGCTGGAGGGTCCGGGTCTCTCCGTCTCCCGTGGTGTCCGAGGGGCATCCTGCGGGCGTCGCATGCTGGAGGGTGCGGGTCTCTCCGTCTCCTGTGGTCTCCGAGGGGCATCCTGCGGGCGTCGCATGCTGGAGGGTGAGGATCTCTCCGTCTCCTGTGGTCTCCGAGGGGCATCCTGCGGGCGTCGCATGCTGGAGGGTGCGGGTCTCTCCGTCTCCTGTGGTCTCCGAGGGGCATCCTGCGGGCGTCGCATGCTGGAGGGTGCGGGTCTCTCCGTCTCCTGTGGTCTCCGAGGGGCATCCTGCGGGCGGTGTGCATCTGCGGGAATGGGTGCCTGGATGTTTGTCCTGCGATACACAATGAAGCATGCATGGTTAGACATCAGGCAGTGATCAGGTGATACGGGGGAGGGGGATATAGGGGAGGGGGGATATGGGGACGGGCTGTTGGTGGCTCACTTGCTCGTGGGGCCCCGACCTCTGCATCAGCAACCTCCCGGTCCTCAGGTCCGCCAGCCAGTTCCAGGGCCCTTTCCTCGTGTACGGTCAGTGGCCTCTCATCAGCGGGCCCTCCTCCAGTCCTCACATGCTCCCTATTGTTGCGTGCGCGCTTCTCCTGTGGGGGGGTGGGGGTGGTGGCAGGGGTAAAAGGCATCAGTGTTAGGCAGGTATATGAATGCACGCCATCGGTTGCGCGTGCATTGCAGAGGTTAAGGTTAGGGCTGGATTCACTTGGGGATATGGGGGAGGGGGGGATATGGGGGAGGGGGGATATGGGGGAGGGGGATATGGGGGAGGGGGGTATGGGGGATATGGGGGAGGGGGGATATGGGGGAGGGGGTATGGGGGATATGGGGGAGGGGGGATATGGGGGAGGGGGGATATGGGGGGAGGGGGGGATATGGGGGAGGGGGGGATATGGGGTATGGGGGATATGGGGGAGGGGGGATATGGGGGATATGGGGGGAGGGGGGGACATGGGGGAGGGGGGGATATGGGGAGGCTCACCATGCCTGCTCTGACGAGGTCGTTCATCTTCTTGTGGCACTGGGTGCCTGTCCGTGGGTGTTAGGGCCACAGCGGTGACGGCCTCTGCCACTTCCCTCCACAGACGCCGGCTGTGGCGTGGGGCAACTCTGCGGCCGTGCCCGGGATACAGGGCGTCCCTCCTCTGCTCCACCGCGTCCAGGAGCGCCTCCACATCGCGTGACTCGAACCTCGGGGCTGAGCGACGGCTAGCCATCCAGTCGGGTGTTGCGGTCGGGTGTTCCGGTCGGGTGGGGGGGGAGCTGCGCGGCCTTATGAGCCGTCACGCCGTGCAGCGCGTATGACGCTGCACGGCGTGAACCATTGCGCAAGCGCGGATCCCGTCACGTCGCTGCTAGCCCATTTCGGGCCGGAGACTATCGGCCCATTTTTATGACGTGACGCAAGTGGGATTTGTGCCGTTTTTTGCGCCGATCGGCGGACTTTCCGCCGATAACGGAGAATTTCGCCCCTGCTGTCAGGAAATTTCAAGAGTCAATAATCATGATAGATTGATTGAACACCTTGAAATTTTTCAGGTGATGAGAGCCAGCATAGATTTGGAAAGAGTAGCCGATTAAATTGAGGAAGCTGATTAAATTTTTTGACGAATTGTCTAAAATAGTGGACAGGGGAATGTGTATGGATGTTATCTATGTATAATTCCGGAAGGTAGTTGATACAAAGTTCCTCATAAGAGACTCTTAGCTGAAGTTGAAGTTACTGGAATTGAATCTGGACCCCCTTCTCCACAAGCTGAGCTTCTTGTTTCTGCTCAGCTCTTCCAATGCCCTTCCAAACTTTCAGCCTCTAGACGTCACAGCAATCAGCAACTGTCTCCCAGTCGTCTCCCAGTCATCAGTGTCAATGGCTGCCATTATCATATTGTTTTGAGGTGCCTTTGTAGCAGAGGATGTTGTGACCCAGTGTGGCCAGTTCACTGTACAGAAAGTCTTTGGATATATGGCTGAACCAGCACGGATGTCGTTGGCTTAGCAATGAATATATGCTGATGGAATTAGCACATTCCAAGACCTCTGAGTTGGTGCCCTTGAACTGCCAAGAGATGCCGAGACGTCTAAGACAGTGAAGGTGGGAACTTTTCTCCTGTCTAGCATTTGTTGTTGAGGTCTCACTACTGTAGAGAGTGCAGGCTTGGTAGTCATGGTGTTCAGTCAGGTTGCTGTTGTTCCACATTCTCCTCCTCAGCTTTGACATAACTGCTGTAGATTTCATAATGCATGCGATGATTTCAGAAATTAACCCTCACAAATCACCATCCAAACCCTTCCGCCACCACCCACTGCCCCTTTTCCATCTTTAATAACAGAAAGACCCGCCCTCCGCATTCCCCCACGTCCCCACCCCTCTGATGTTCCCCCTTTTCTTTATGTGTCCGGATCAAAATAAACTCCCTCCTCATCACCGCTTTCCACACTACGGAGGCGGAGCCCTCGTCCACATAATTCTGTATAGCCTCCCCTATCCTTACACAGACCCGTTTATCAGCCAGCAACCCCACATCCAACCGGCACTGCGGCAGTTGGGAACCCCCTCTCTCCACTCGCAAGTCCACCAGGTGTGACGTGTGATTCGAAACAACAATCGCCAAACAGTCCATCCCAACCACCCCCACCAACAACCTGTTATCCAACACAAAGAAAATGATCCGTGAATATACCCTGAACATGCGAAAAGAAGAAGAATTCCTTCGCACTCTGCCTCCCAAGCCGCGATGGGTTCATCCCTCCCATTCGCTCCATAAATCCCAATGGCTCCCTCGCCATTGCTGACATCTTCAGGGACTTGGGGCACGACCAATCTAACTTTGGATCCAAAGTCATATTGAAATCCCCCCTCCCCCTCCCCCATAATCAGACAGTGTCCCCCGCCCCCAGGTCCGGGACATTTGCAAACACCTCCTTCCCAAACTCCATATCATCCAAGTTAGGGGCATATATATTCCCCAGCACCACAGGTGCCTCTCCAACCTGCAGCTCACCATCACAAATCTGCCCCCCCTGGGTCCGCCACAATACTGCCAGCCGAAAATGGCACCTTCTTACTCCGCAGCACCGCTGCACCTCGTCTTCATATCCAGCCCTGAATGAAACACTTGCCCCACCCAACCTTTCCTCAACCTTGTTTGATCTGCAACTTTTAAATGAGTCTCAAACATGATCACCACGTCTGCCTTCAAGCTCTTTAAGAGCGCAAAAACACAGCACCTTTGATCGGCTCATTTAGTCCCCTAACATTTCAGGTGATCAGCCTGCTTGGAGAGCTCCAGGCCCTCTCCCCACCTGATCAGCATATCCACTGCTTAATAAGCTACTCCAGGTCTATGCCCCGCTCACCTCCCAGACCTCCTCAAGATGATGACCGCCATTTCTCTCTCCCTCCCCCAACCAACTGCGCCATACAAGTGCTTTTCACGTCAGCCACACATCCCTTCCCCCAACTCAAACACCAGACAATCCACCATCCCAATCCCAACATCCCCCCTGCCAAAACAACGAAAACCATCCCCTCCCAAGCATCCCACCACCTCCCTCCTCCCTTTCTTTCTCCACCACTCCCTCCCCCCCAATTCGCTTCCATTAAGAAGCCTCCCTGCTAACAGATTGACCCCTATCCAAGGCTACAGCTTCTTCCCTCCCAAGACCTCCGTCCACCTCCTCTGCCCCATGCACCCTCTGTGCTATCCCATCCTCCTTCATCCACCCCGCCAATGCTGCCCCACATGGTAATAAATATCAAACATTGCTCACAATGCTGGGGGGGGGTGGTTAAGAAGTTACAACTATTCTACCTTAACAAAGACAATTAATTATCCCAGTAGGTATTCATGAACAAAGCCAAATATAATAACCCGGCACAAACATAAACAGTACCCCTCCCTCCCTGGTACAGCACCTCTCATGTTGGTTTCCTCAGCTCCTACCACAGATCCAGTCTAACAGCAATGTCTGTTAGTACTCAGCCAGCTTGGTCTGTAGTGGTGCTACACAGCCACTCTTGGTGATGGACATTGAAGTCCCCAACCCAGAGTACATTTTTTACCCTTGTTACCCTCAATGCTTCCTCCAAGTGGTGTTCAACATGGAGGAGTACGGATTCATTAGCTGAGGTGTTTTACCTGGTGCCATGAGACTTCATTAAGTCCAGGTTCGGTGTTGTTGACTTCCAGGGCAATTCCCTCCCAACTATATACCACTGTGCCACCACCTCTGCTGGGTCTGTCCTGCTGGTGGCACAAGACATACCCAGAAACGATGATGGAGGTACCTGGGACATTATCTGTAAGGCCTGATTCCATGAGTATGATTGTCAGATTGTTGCTTGATGAGTCCTCTCCCAATTTTGCCACAAGGCAACCAGATGCTAGTAATGAGGACTTTGTAGAGTTGACGAGACTGAGTTTGCCATTGTTGTTGCCAGTGCCTAGGTTAAATGTTTTATTCCTTATCCAATTTTCTGTGGCAGTTTGGCACTATTGAGTGGTCTAGGAGACCATTTCAGAAGAAATTGATAGTCAACTATCTGGAGGCACACTTAGGCCAGACCAGGTAAAAATGATAGATTTCCTTCCCCAAAGGACATTAGTGAACCAGATGTGTTTGAAGATCAACATGATTATATTGAGTAGTGGAACATGTTTAGGTGTAAATTGGCTTTCTTGTGTGAGCCTCAGTTTCATACACTGCAGCAGATTATCTGCCCAGAACATGACATTACGTACTGAATAATCCTAAGGATTTGATACTATTCCCACCATACCGATCAATTCTCAATCCCTGGGTTTAGCAGGAAAGCTTTATGTAATAATTGAATCATACGTAAAAGGAATGATGTCAGCAAGTTCCTTTTTTTAAAGTAATTTTATTGGTTTTGCAAGGAACATCACAGAGTAATAAAGTGATATTTACAGAGTGGGTATAGGAAGAAAAAAGAAAGGAAGACATTAGGATTATAAGCAGGTATGTATACAAAGGTAAGCGTGTGTACAGATTCATTGGCCCTCACATTCGGCCCCCAGTGATCGGTTACCATCACCATGCCATATTAACTTTATGCATGTTGCCTCCTCGTATTAAAACATACCAGGGGCATGTTTGGTGCTACCTGACCCCCACCCCCCATGCTGGTCACAAACAGGCCTTGGGACAGGCTGGTGAATTGCTTCCACGTGTGTTGAAAGCCTTCCTCTGATCCCCGAATTGATAATTTTATCCTTTTCAATTTAAGGAATTCCGCTATGTTGGACAGCCAGCCTTGGGTGGTGCTGTTAATTTCTTGCCGAGCAGGAGTCTCCGCCGGCGATCAGGGAGAGTTCTAACTGTTCCAATATCCTGAAGACCGCCATTAGTGGACATGGTGTTGTCGATTCTTTTTCTACTTGGTCTTTTCTGTGGCTCTGTTCCAATTATGGCAATCAGTGGATTTGCCTTTCTTTCTATGCTATCTATGTCCGAATGCTTAGAGTAGCCAGGTATCGAATGATACCACCACAAGTTTCAACCGGCTATCGGTCAAAGAGCCAAACACCAGTTAGTTAGTTCAAGGTCAAGGGTACTTTATTTACACACAGTTAGTCATGCAACATAAACACTACTAGTTAACTACACCTATCGACTAAGACAACCTGTACTTAACTTCGGGCACCCGTCTTAGGTCAGAAAACAGTGACCGCTGTTCGATTCTGGATCTCTCGGGTTCGAAGGAGTAACTGCTGCTCAGCTAGGCTCATTCGTCTGGTAGCGGGCATTGAACTTGGACTCGCTTCTGGTGTTGCTACGATTGGCGATGACCGTAACCGGGGTACCAAGGCCAAGCGACAGCAAACATATGGCAAACTCTTCTTCTTATACTCAGGGGGTTTTCGCGCTCTTTTGGGCGGTCCTTCGATTTGGGCCTTACTAATTGGGTGATCCCTGATCACTCTGTTTGATTCCTTAGCCAATAAGTGGGCAGGGATCTGGATGGCTGGGCATGTCCAAAGCGGTCACTGACCCCGTTGTTTGCATTTCCCATGAACAGGGAGTGGCGCCAAAATGTCTGGGACTGTCCCGGTTGCTTAAGTACCAGTCCTTTGTTTTGGGGAAGATGGGCCATCAAATGCTAATCGGCCTGATTAACATGCTAATTGGACGGAGTTTCGATACCGTCTGGACTTTTGCTGACAAATATGCATTTCAGGCTCTGAGCCTGCCTGATTCTTGGCTTGTCCAATTTACCGCAAAGCTTTGCAAGTTCTTCTGCACCTAGTTGGAAGTGGCCATCCCAGATGGCTACAATATCTCCACCCTCACCCCAACAACCTTGGACATAGCCTCAAAAAAGGCAGCCCAGTACCCACCAAGTCTGAGAAAGGACCAGAACATGTGAATGTGGTTGGTGGGGCCTCCCTGTCACCTTTCGCATTTCTCCTCCACCTCCAGGAAGAACCCACTCATGCGTGATGTGGTCAAGAGCACCCTGTACATTACCTCTATCTGCGTTAGGCTCAGCGCTGCTCATGAGGAGATGGAGTTTACTCACAGTCCTCCCCCTAGCTCCATGCCTAGATCTTCCTCCCACATCACCCATGTCTCGTCCAGAAGTAACCGTATCTTTTCCAGCAGCCGGCCATACATGTTAGCGCAGCTACGTCCCCTAGTCTGCCCAGTTGGGAGTGCCCTGGTAACTGGGGGGACGTTGCTGTCTCCTTGTGCAGGTAGTTCCTTATGTACATGTATTATAGCTTATTCTCTTTCGGGAGCTGGTCATTGTCCTTCAGTTCCCCCAGTGACGCTACTCTGCCGTCTATGTGTAGGTCCCCTACCATCAGTACTCATTCATCCTTTCTCCAGAGGACGTCTATCATTGCATCGGCAAATCTAGGGTTCTTGCAGATGGGGGCCATGGTAGACATTGCAACCAGCCCGAAGTGGTGCCTCAGTTGATTCCACGTTCTCAGTGTGGCAACCACCACTGGGCTTCTTGAGTACTTGGCTGGGGGAATGGGAGTGGAGGCGTGGCCAGTGCTTGGAGGGATGTCCCCATATAGGAGATCTGCTCCGTTGCAAGTTCCTTTCTAATACTGATAAAACCTTGCTGCACATCTAACCCATTGCTATCCATGGAACCATCAAGTTTGAGTCTTAATGTGAGTGTTGACAATTGTACCTGCTTGTTCCCACTAATTCTCTGATGAAGAGTTAGACTCTGGATGGAATCGAGAATCTGTACCCGAATGTATGGTGAATTTGATCTTGATTACAGGTTGTGTTGCCAAAGCATCAAATTCAATGTCAATGATTCTCAGCATCCATAAATTCAAGGACATATTGGGCTGAATTCTCCACCGTCGGGATTCTCCGTTTTACCGGCAGCCCTGGGGTTTCCCGGTGGCATGGGGCTGCCCCACAATGGGAGACCCCATTTACCAACCAGCAAAACAGAGAATTCCAACGGCATCCCACACCAGAAAGCTGGTGCGGCGGGACGGAGAAACCTGCCCATTATGTGGGGAAATCCATTTTCAATGCCACTGTAATAATTAAATGTTTTCAAGTCAATGTAGTGGAGAACACAATTGTCTAAATTTCACAACAGATTTTTAATAAACAGAAGCAAGGGAGCTGAGCTGCGAATAACTCCTTAGAATGTGTATTGTCCCCAAGAAAACTGAGCCAAGAGGCAGCACTTAATGCAGTTGGCACCACTTGAGGTTTGTATGCAGAATTAAAATGCAAAGACCAATCTGCCTCTTGAATTTCTTTCATATCTTCCTGTCAATTCAGATAAAAATGCTTTAAACCTGAAATAAAAGCAACAGTTGCTGACGTACACAGCCGGTGCATCAGAATCTGAAAAGATAAGACAGTTTCCGGTTCAGTGGAGAATTTACATCATTATTTAATTTGTCGATTGAAACCTTCCCCAACACTCCTTGTAGTCAGTGCACATATACTGTGGGTTGGCTGATATTTGTTGAATCCGTGATGCTAGCTCTAGCACTTACTCACTGAATATTAATGAAAATCTCTCGAGTCCAATTAATCCCACCAAACATTGTATCATGTGCCGCGTGCACTTTGTCTGCACATTGATTTACTCTCCTGAGCAGCAAGCACTTGTATACAGGATTTAGAAGCTGACATCAATTGTTACCATTTTCACACATAATCAGGGGCCTCCAAAGAAATGTTATTTCACAATGGGATGAATTTTAATCCCAAAAATGTTATTTTAAATGTTAACAATCTGAAACTCAACCCCAACCCACCTCCCAATTTATCCACTTCCGAATTTAACTGAGGCAGGGTAACAGTTGGCAGTTAACTTGCTCTCAGGAGGCAGGTTGGTAGTTAAAATATTTTTGTTTTGACCTGCTTTGCAGCTTTTGCATTGACCAGCTTGTTTCCCAAATACAGCAGAGGAAGGATGGTGAGGAAATCTTCTACGGCACAGCCTGTGGATCAGGAAGAGGAGAAGGGGTGCTTCTCCTCTCCCCCCCCCCCCCCCCCCCCACCCCCTGCACTTCATTTCCCACCCAGCCAGCCTTTCAATCAAAGACCACCACTGCACCCCCCTCCCATTTTCACCCCCCAGTTAAAAAGTCTGCAGTATGTTGGAAAACCCAGACTTCTGATTTATTTTCCCAAACTCAGCCTTCGCCTTCCATCACTAACATAACTTGTCCCTGTTTATATCCAAGGCCAAATGTTCTGAGAACAAACATTTGAACAGAGAGTGTATTTTCCATTGTAGACTCCTTGAGACAGAATCATAGAATTTACAGTGCCGAAGGAGGCCATTCGGCCCATCGAGTCTGAACCAGCCCTTGGAACGAGTACCCTACCTAAGCCCACACCTCCACCCTAACCCTGCAACCCATTTACCCCAGCGAACCTATTTTGTTTTACAGAGTTAATCTCAGTCTATAATGGTACGGAGAAGGAACGCAACTCATACAGTTCTTGCTTCTTAAAAGATTAAATATCTGGGGCAGCACGATGGTGCAGTGGTTAGCACTAGGACTGTGCCGCTTAGGACTCGGGTTCAAATCCCGATCTTGGGTCACTATCCGTGCGAAGTTTGCACATTCTTCCTGTGTCTGTTCTGGTTAGGTGGATTGGCAATGCTAAATTGCCCCTTAATTGGAAATAAAAAGAATTGGGTACTCTAATTGTTTTTTGTTTAAAAGATTAAATATTTGGGAATTGTGTATGAATGTCTTCATTATGAAAAATGACTTGTGTTCTAAGGCTATATGGTCACTCCTATCAAATAGAATGAAACTGGGGACTTGATGTGTTCCATTTTCAAACTTTCCCTGGGTAATATCAAGAGGAATGTGGTGAAAACTATGTGGGGTAGAGAAGGGAGATACAAGAGCAGCAAGATTGTACACCGACTCCTTGAGATGAATGAGGTTTGCATTTGTTAGATGATGCAACAGGCAGGGTTCCAGTGAACTTTATGTTCTTGAATCCCTGTCAGCTTTACAGCTGTAGATGTTTGTGGACCATGCACGGTGTTGCAGATTGTTGGCACAACTCTGGTTCAAAGATGTCTCTTGATTGAAGTACAGAATTGAGCCAAATCTTGCAGAACTGGAATTATTGGGTAGTTCCCCTGCCTTTAAGGGCAATTTATCATCCCAATCCACCTAACCTGCACATCTTTGGACTGTGGGAGGAAACCGGAGCACCCGGAGGAAACCCACACACACGGGGAGGATGTGCAGACTCCGCACAGACAGTGACCCAAGCCGGAATCGAACCTGGGACCCTGGAGCTGTGAAGCAATTGTGCTATCCGTGCTGCCCAGAAAAGGTGAATGTCAGGAGTGGGATTTGAACCCACAACCCTTGAAAGGGACCAGAAATCATCAAGTCCTCAATGTCTGCTTAAGTCTGGCGCCTTAGACCACTCGGCCATCCTGTTCTGTCTGGTTATTGGTTGTGTTCTGTCCTGTATGTTGATTGGCTAACCTGGATGTCTGTCACTGCCGGTTTTTACCTCATGATGTGCATGGGTGCATATTATGACAACAGCTCTGTATTTGGAAATCCTATTGGATATTCCTGAAGAATAAATTACACTAAGAATGAGGAGAATCATACAGAAGATAAGTCAGTTTATTCTCCTCATTCTTAGTGTAATTTATTCTTCACACACTTGTTCCTCTTTTGCCACTGTTTCTGTCTGTAATTTACATTGGTTAAACTTGAATTGTGACAAATAATTGTATTGTTGTGCAGCATAGCTGTGGTCTGTTTTTAGAACAGCAGCAGTAGATCTGGAGCAATGGCCATCGTGAAGAGGGAGCACTATCTTCACAGACTTTCAAACGCCTGGAGGTTTTGTTCTGTGATTTATTTTATTTATTATTTGGGGGGAAAAACTTAATCCTGAAGGTATATTGAACTCAATAAGTGACCAGTCCTTCAAAACGCCCTCTCTCTGCTGGGCCCACTGGACTAAGTTTCACGCTGACAAGGGCTGGTAGTTGGAGATTATTTGATTCATTTGGGCACATGCCATTGATTAGAAATTACTATGAAACCTGTGGAGGGAAACAAATTGGGAAGAAAAAAATTCTGGAGAAGAATATCTCTTCTAATGGTAACATAACTAATGAACAGAGCATGTTACACTCAGTAGTTTAATGCATTGCCCTGCTGCCTTGTATGGAACAGCTGAAGAGGTTGCTTGTGAAGAGGGCTGCAACAGTTGAGATTACTCATTATTATAAAGAATGCATCCCAGGGAAGCTCATCCAAGGCAAGAATTGTAACAAAGAAATTAAATTACAAGTTCAGGATATTTTTGATTGAGGAACTTCATCAAGTGACCCAGGCCTTTGAGCAGGACATTATCAAAGTTGAAAGGAACAGGTAAATTAGAAATAGTGGGTGAATGATTCCAAACTTAGGTTTGCGTTAATGAGTTTACTTTTGGCAGGTGGGATATGAAATGGGATAAATATCCAAGAATCCATATGAATCCCTGCGACTCTCAAATGCAGAATTCTACAATAGATTCAATTTTTTTTAAGTGGCATTTGTTTCTGAACACTTTTGGTTGAATAAGGGGCATTTATCCATTGAGTAAGCCAGCCATAGGTGCCTCTATTTAGGAACTACAGATTTGGTCTGCTTGAAACACGTTAACTGTGTTGACACAGTAAACCTTTAACTTCTTTGCCCTGAAGTAACACAACCTCACAAAAGAAAAAAACTGATTGAAGCTCCAATTTGCCTGGCAAGTATCCTGCAATTCATTGTACTTTGTGCAGATCTCAAGCTCAGACTAATCCTGTTTGAATCTCTCCTCCTCTCTGCTCCATGAGGGTTGGTTCCATACAATAAATATCCTTTAGTATCTAACTTTTCTTCCATTGAAGACAAATAGGAGTGAGTGTGAAATACGATTTTGGCTGCAATTAGGATGTTGAATTTCTTTGAAGCAAAGGTTCTAAAACAAAATGACTACACAGGTCATCCCTGTGGGCAGAAAAAGGTCTGCAGTGATTTTCATAAGCAAATTCTGAAGCATTCAAATGATACACCCAGATTGCTCAATGTTACCCGCAGATCGAACGTAGAACATAGAGTGCAGAATGAGGCCATTCGGCCCATCCGAGTCTGCACCGACCCATGAAAGACCCTGACCTTCCACCTAATCCCACTTGCTAGCGCTTGGCCCGTAACCTTGAATGTTATGGCGTGCCAAGTACTCATCATAAGACCATGAGACATAGGAGCAGAATTAAGCCATTCGGCCCATCGCGTCTGCTCCACCATTCAATCATGGCTGATATTTTTCTCATCTCCATTTTCCTGCCTTCTCCCCATAATCCCAGGTCCCCTCATCCAGGTACTTTTTAAAGGATGCGAGGCATCTCGCCTCTAACACCCTCCCAGGCAGTGCATTCCAAACTGTCACCACTCTCTGGGTAAAAAGGTTTTTCCTCAAACCCCCCTAGGTTAGCTGCCAGTATCTGCAAAGATTATTTGGCACACAACACAGGTTGTCCTCTGGCTGCCAAAATCCCACTGCTCTGTTGTTGCCTTCAGAATCTTTTGTTTCTAGTGCATTTACTTGGATTTGTTTTCAAACGTCGATAGATTATTTTTCTAGATGGTAATATTGATTTTAATATGCAATTCCTGACCTTTGTAAATCACGTGTGTACACCCCACAAATTGCAGCATATTTCCAGGTTGTGTGCTACAAGTGAGGGACTATGTAACACCACTGCTATAAGATTTCTGTCAGAAGCAACACGATAAGTAAATGCATCACTACATGATTGCAGTGTGACAGGAGTCATTATCTAATCGGAGGTAATCAAGCTGGGAATGATGGAGTCATCTCTTGCTTCAAGATGGCATCACCGTAACTACTGAAACCATAGAACACTCATTGATCAAGGCAAAGGGCAGCAGTCTCCCACGGTCCGCGAGCCATTCCTGCTTATTACTGTTAGTAAGTGAAGGAAGGAGTCAAACACAGGGACAAGTTGATATTCTTGGAAATCGGACTTGTTCTGCTTAATGAAATATGAGAACTGTTTTTCAACTGGTCTTGAGCTTTTAGCATCTAATTATCAGAAAACAGTTGGCACTTTCTACACGCTACTGCCAGGGATCATTACTGGTACTATGCAACTGAGGAACTACCCCTTTAAAAGGGTCTGACATTATGCTAGTGATTTTTCTCACTCCCACAAAACAATGTTTATTTTTCTAACCTAGAAAACGTTCTAAACCCATCATTAACCACTCCATTTCATTCGTTTTGACAGTTCTTTTTACTGTTTATCCTATAATTTTGCTCTGCTTCTCTCAAATTTTTCATACATTTTCAGTCATTTAACAATTCAAGCATATTTGGCTATCCCTTCTCATTTAGTTTTTTTTCTCTTTGAAAAAAGCTTTCTAATAATTTGTCTAATTTAATGCCTATAGATAAATGGACTAGATACATTAGTACCATCTCACTTCATGCATTGCCAGGAAATTAATGCTGTCAGCTGTAAAAGAAAATTAAATCTTGGATAGATTTAGATGCAAACATTGGGCTGCTGCACTCTTTGTAACTACAACTGTTTAAAAGATTTGTCCAGCAACTGGCTCATTTCAGTAAGAGTGGTGTGGCCGACAGTTATAGAATTGAGCTTTCAGAGATGTCAGCCTGAAGTGAAATGGGATAAATGAAGTGGCTGTTTTTGTTTTAGTTGTCGTGGAGCTGCTGATGCAGAATGTGAATTTCAGGTGGTGACGGAACTGATTGAGCTGAAACTGGAATGCTGTGCCAGTGAAATAATCACTTGAATAGCCACAGGGTAGAACCAGCTGAAAGCACTGCCTTGTGCCACTAACGATTCCTGATGATGGGTATGGGCAGGCAGTGTGCAGCGAGCAAAATGAAAGCAATATAAGAGCCAAAAATCAGGCTTGGATGAGTTATAGTGTTTATTACCACATGCGTGGGCGTGTAAGCAGTGAGCTCAGTATGAGATGAGAAGGCTTTCAAATTCATAAGCTTTTCTTTTTTTTTAAAAAGACGTACAATACTGTGGATGAAAGCAGATATACTGGATTGTTCTCTGAAGTCAGAGTAAATTACACTGCCTAATTCCATATTTTGAAAAAAAAATTCTTCAAGTTTCTTTGGGTTGGTTTTGTGCTCCCCTCCACCATCCCCTAACTAACTGGCAAAACCATAGTAGGTTTGGAAATTGGGGCTGTGTTCATGTGTCAACACATGAACACGGCAACACGATAGCACAGTGGTTAGCACAGTTGCATCACAGCTCCAGGGTCCCAGGTTCGATTCCCGGCCTGGTCACTGTCTGTGTGGAGTTTGCACGTTCTCCCCATGTCTGTGTGGGTTTCCTCCGGGTGCTCCGGTTTCCTCCCACAGTCCAAAGATGTGCAGGTCAGGTGGATTGGCCATGCTAAATTCCCTTAGTGTCCAAAAAGGTGGGATGGGGCTACTGGGTTAAGGGAATAGGATGGAGGCCTGGGCAGGGTGTTCTTTCCAAGGGTCGGTGCAGACTCGATGGGCCGAATGGCCTCCTTCTGCACTGTAAATTTGATGATTCTATGAACAGTTGCTATTCATCCTTGGTACCTTCCACACCCAACTACCTTCAGATCATTACAGTGCAGCTGAGGAAATACACTTTTTAAAAAGGCCTGGCCATCGAGTGACTCATCTCAAAAGAAAGATGTTTATTTTTCTGAACTGGAAAACATTCTAGCCAATGGCGAATCACTCCATTACTTGTCTAGTTACTTGCCTAGTAGTAACTCAAGAGGCATGTTGGGAACAGAAATGGCCGACATCCCGTGTTAAACCTGGAAATAAGATCAGTATGTCTGTCAGCAGCACTTTAACAAAGTCACTTCATTATTTCCTGGGTCTGCTGCTGATAACTTAGCAACAGGTGTGATGAGGACTCGCTGACACGATCAGAACTCCAGTATTTAAAAGGCCAATTCAACAATGGAATTTGGAGTAGCTCAGAATTATAAGCAAGAGAAGACAATAGAGGCAAGATGGTCAAAGGTTGAGTCCAACTTCAGTGGTGCCTTCCTTGATGTACTGCTGGCATCAGTGATGATTCGGAGAGATGTTATTCCCTTGCTACAGCAGGAAGAAACCCTTATGGGACCACAAAGAAGGAGAAGCAGAAAAGACATTGTGCCAGTGTAGGAAGCGCTTTCATAACCTTACCAGTTGAGTACAGAAGCACATTTACAAACACCCTGATGTGCATATCACCCCACTCTGTCTTGTCAAGCATACTCCATCAGGTCACTCCTCACACCCACTTACCTTGTAAGTCACCCATCCTTCTGATCCTCACATACCCACCTATCCATCTATCACTCCCACTTCCTCTTGACCTTAAGCAATTTGGTGCCTAACCCTGACAGTAACCTTCACCAAATGCACTCCATCAATCAGGTGAACAGATGCCAATGCACTTCTCATAGGTCCGGGGCTGGATTCTCTGATTTGAAGACCAAGTGCTGACGCCGGCGTGGGAACAGTGGTGTTTAACGCCCGAATAAGCGGCACAAAAGCTGCACCGATCCTTCATCTGGTGGGGGAATAGCAGGCACGCAGCGTAAAGCCCCCGGCTTTACCTGTGGATACGGACGGAGAATTGCCGGGTCCGTGGCCACGCTTGCGCACGGCGGCGGCCTGCAGCGGCCGCACCGTGCAACATGACGCGGCCGCGCACAGACCCGGCCTGCCAAAAACTGCCCCTCTGTGATCAGCCTCGCCACCCCCAGAACACCGCCACCACCGCCCCCAGCCGCTGTCAAAGCCCCCCTGCCTGCGGAACGGCTCCCCCCCCCCCCCACAACTGTGGCGGTGATGGACTCACGCCGGGTTCATGAAAATAAAAAGGACAAGTGTTCCACGCCGTCGGGAACGCGGCCCATTCGGGCAGAGCATTGGGGGGGGGCCTCAGGTGATGCCGTGCGGCGTACTCGAGGTGAAGGAGCATTATCAAAAGCGGTGGCGTGTCCGATTTCAGAGCAAACGGTTTGGCCGATCGCCGAACGGGATTATTGCAAGAGAAAAGAGAACACAGCATGTGCGAGAGAGAACCAGAGGTGAACCTCCAGAGATTGCTCAGTCGACTATTACATGGGAGGATGCATTGGCGATCAGCGGTATCTTTGCATAGCTGCCCATCAAAGATGGGGACCCCGCAGATACCAGGGGTGCGATTCTCCGAATTGGAGACTAAGTGTTTGCGTCGTTGTGAACGCCATCGCGTTCCACGACGGCGTGAAACAGGTGCGGGGACGACCGATTCTGGCCCCCACAGGTGGCCAGCACGGCGCTGGAGTATACGCGCTGCTCCAGCCTCCCTTCCCGGTGCCAAATGGGCACCGCGCGAATCCGCGCATGCGCAGTTGGGCCACGCCAACCCACGCATGCGCAGCTGGGCCACGCCAATCCGCGCATGCGCGGGGGCCTTCTTCAGCGCGCCAGCCCCGACACAACATGGCGTGGGGGTTCAGGGGCCGGCCGTGCAACAAAGTAGGCCCGGGGGTGGGGGGAGAGGCCGGCCCGCCAATCGGTGGGCCCCGATCGCGGGCCAGACCCCATCAGAGGCCCCTGCCGGTGAAGGAGCGCAGTTCCCCGTCCCACAGGCTGCCCCCTGACCTTTCGCGCAGAGTTCCCGCCGGCAGCGACCAGGGGTGAACTGCGCCGGCGGGACTCTGCCGTTTCCGCGCGGCCAATCAGCCCATCCGGGCCGGAGAATAGGCGGGCCCGCCAATTCCAGTGGCCGGCGCCGCGTTAAAAACACGCCCGCGCAAATGCCGCCGATTCTCTGCACCTCGTAGAATCGCGGGATGGCGTGGCGCGGTTGCTGTGATTCTCCGGTCCGGCGCGGGGCTCGGAGAATCGCGCACCAGGTGGCAGAATCAATTTTTTTTTTTTATTAAGGGGAAATTTTATCATGGCCAATCCACTTACCCTGCACATTTTTGGGTTGTGGGGGCGAAACCCACGCAAATATGGGGAGAATGTGGAAACTCCACACGGACAGTGACCCAGAGCCGGGATCGAACTTGGGACCTCGGCGCCGTCAGGCAGCATTGCTAACTACTGCGCCACCGTGCTGCCCTGGCAGAATCGAGCACACTTTTGTCCTAACAAACTCTTGACTTGATTTTAGTACAGAATGAAATATGATCGTTCTTATCATGATACATTTCACAATCTTACCTTGTCAGTACTAAGTCATATATTTTCTCACCAATCAGGGTCTTCACATGAGCTAATGATTTCATGGACCTTGCAGGTGACAAACCCTCAGAGGAATTGATTAATCCTGCAGATGCACCGTCACACAACTCATAAAAGCCATGCACCAGCTCAGATATTGCACTTCGGGGGAAACCATGTAGACATCTGGTGACTCACCAGATGAAGAGGGGTCAGTGAAGGTAGGGACAGCTATGGAGAGCCCTTTCAGGGAGCATAATCCTCTCCAAACTCTGCTCAGCTTGACATAGATACTGTATTCTGGGGGCCATCAATGTAAAGGGGAATTATTGAAGAGTACAGAAAATGTGCAATGTACTGACAGAGGTTCCAAACTCACTGACCACAATTATAAAGAGAAAGGAGGAGCCTGTTTCAAACATGTGAGATGATGTTTCAGCCATTGTGACAATGTCATCTTGCAATGGCCATTGGCATGGAACATCAAACACTCAATCTCATGAGTCTGTGTACTACCACGGCCTTGCAGACTCCAGGTGGCTGCAAGCCTGTGACCTTAATAGGGTAACTATATTAACCTTGGTCTTAACGCAGCCTTAATAAGTACCCAAGTGTTCTCAAGCACAGTAGCACCTGTGAACTGCAGCTGGATTATAATAATAATAATAATAATGAACGGGGACATGGAAGTGCAGCCTCAACAGCGTGTTGCATCCTCACTACCCAGTCAGTACATGCTGCCCCATCGTCTGCTGGTCAAGTCTGTCCCTGCACAGCTGCAAGTGAAATCATCTTTGGCCAGTTCCAACACCAATAGGACCTTGGCCAAAAGCACCTCAGCAGTAGGATCAGGGATGTGAACAGCCTGCCTCGGACCTCAGGGCCCCAACCCCATAACAAAAATTCTGGGTGGCAGGTTAACAAAAAATGTTAATAAAGACCCTGGGCTTTACAAATGAAGATGTAGAGCACAAAAGCCAAAATGTTATGCTGAGCTAAATATTCCATTGGTTCACCCCTAGCTCGAATATTGAGTTCAATTCTGGACACAACAATTTAGGAAAGACCATGATGGCTTTGGCGAAATTTGCTAGAATAGTTCCAGGAATGGGGCAGCACGGTGGCGCAGTGGTTAGCATTGCCACCTCACGGCGCCAAGGTCCCAGGTTCGATCCCGGCCCTGGGTCACTGTCTGTATGGAGTTTGCACATTCTCCCCGTGTTTGCGTGGGTTTCGCCCCCACAACCCAAAAGATGTGCAGGGTAGGTGGATTGGCCACGCTAACTTGCCCCTTAATTGGAAAAAATGAATTGGGTACTCGAAAAAAAATTTTTTAAATAGTTCCAGGAATGAGAAATTATAGATATATGGGAGAAGCTGGGATAACCTTAAAAATGGAACAGAATAAATACTTCAAGGAAATACACGGTTGTGGAGAAAGAGCAGGAATTGGAACAAAATGAATTACTTTTTGAAAGAGCTGGTGCAGAGTCGTTGGGCTGAATGGCCTCTTTCCTTGCTTTACTATATTATGGTTCTAGGCCAGACATGGTTAAGTGGAAATTTGCTAAAGGTATTCAAAATCATGAATGGTTTTGAGTGTATTGTCACTCACCTTTCTTACCTTCTTGAGGTCCTGGAATCCCTTGGTGCACTCTCTCACTTCTGCAGGTAAGATCCTGAGCCATTTGCGATCCTAGTTTGCTTGCTTGCTTGGGGAGGTTTTCCTTTTTCTCCATGTCCTTGCCTTGGGAAAGATCACCTTACTGCCGTCCCCTCGGTAGAATCTGCAGGTAAGAGTGAAAGACCTGGGGAGCAGCCTTCCCAGTTCTGTTCCCGATTTCTGTGGTTTATGCAGCGTGAAAAAGACAATGCTGGTGTGTCATTGTAATCCATGTTGTAGTCCTTTTAATAGGAATCTTGCCTTTGACAGAATTGACACACCATACTACCTGCCCTGCCTGATCGGTCAGGGAACTTAAAGGTGAGATTTTAATGCAATGCCTCAGTTAAAGAGCCTGGACAAAGCTTGCTCCAGCTGCTAACAGGTTCCTGATCCGCTAATGGTCCTGTGTGTTAGCAGAGAATACATTCATAAAGTTCTTTGTTAAAGAGCCTTGCTGTTCTATAGCATAAACCTTTTAATTTAATCAGAATAGCTTCACACAACATCAGACTGATGGAATGCCTCTTAATTCTTTTTTTTTTTAATCAACATTTTATTAGGACAGCACGGTGGCGCAGTGGTAGCACTGCAGTCTCACGGCGCCGAGGTCCCAGGTTCAAACCCGGCTCTGGGTCACTGTCCGTGAAGAGTTTGCATTCTCCCCGTATTTGCATGGGTTTCGCCCCCACAACCAAAAGATGTGCAGGGGAGGTGGATTGAACACGCTAAATTGCCCCTTAATTGTAAAAAATTAATTGGGTACTCTAAATTTATTAAAAAATTAAAATAAAAAAATAGACATTTTATTGAGGTACTTTTGGTATAGAAACAACAACAAAATAGACAAGATACATGAAACCATAAACATAGTGCAAAAACCGTTTACCTTTCGTACAGGTCCCAACCTTATTAACCCCCCGCTCTAACCTAAACTACTCTCTTCCCCCCCCCCCCAAGGCTGCTAACGATTAATTAATTTTCCGACGACGGGGGCTTTGAGTCCCTCCATGCCAGTAGTATCCGTCTCCGGGCTACCAGGGAAGCAAAGGCCAAAATGTCTGCCTCTTTCTCATCCTGGATTCCCGGATCTAGCGACACCCCGAAAATCACCACCTCTGGACCCAGCGCCACCCTTGTTTTTAAAACCTTGGACATGACATCTGCAAACCCCTGCCAAAATCCCCTAAGCTTTGGACATGTCAAAAACATGTGGACATGGTTCACTGGGCCTCCCGCGCATTTTGTGCACCTGTCCTCCACCCCAAAGAATCTGCTCATCCGGGCCACTGTCATGTGCGCCCGGGGCACAACCTTAAATTGTGTCATGTTGCGGACGTGTTGACTCTACTCAACGTGGCTGCCCATAAACCATCCTCTATCTCACCTCCCAGCTCCTCCTCCCACTTACGCTTCAGCTCCTTGGTTTGCGTCTCCTCCGACCCCATAAACTCCTTATAGATGTCCGAGACGCTCCCCTCCCCTACCCACCCTCTGGAAATTACCCTATCCTGAATCCCCCTCAGCGGTAGGAGCGGGAAGGTTGCCACCTGTTTACGAAGGAAGTCCCGTACCTGCAAATATCTGAATTTGTTTCGCCTCACCAGCCCAAACTTTTCCTCCAACGCCCTCATACTCAGAAAGCTCCCGTCTATGAACACAACTCCCATCCTCTCAATCCCCGCTCTCCGCCATAAGCCGGAACCCCCCATCCATACTCCCCGGGGCAAACCGGTGGTTATCACGAATTGGGGCCCAGACCGATGCTCCCACTGCTCCCACATGCCGCCTCCACTGGCCCCAAACTCTGAGGGCCGCCACCACCATGGGGCTGGTGGGGTACCGTGCCAGCGGGAGCGGCAGAAGCGCAGTTACCAACACCCCCAGACTGGTGGCCTTCCAAGAAGCCGGGTCCATACACACCCATGCCGAACCCTCCCCCACCACCCACTTCCTGATCATGGCTATGTTAGCCGCCCAGTAATAGTTGCTGAAATGTGGCAGCACCAGCCCGCCCTCCCCCCCCCCCCCCCCCCCCCCCCCCCCCCCCCGCTCCGCTCGAGCATTACCTTCCTTACCCGCGGGGTCTTGCCCGCCCAAACGAAGCCCGTGATCACTCTGTTTACCCGCTTAAAAAAGGACCGCAGAATAAAAATGGGGAGACATTGAAATACAAATAGGAACCTCGGGAGGACTGTCATTTTCATCGTTTGTACCCTCCCGGCCAGCGACAACGGGAGCGTCCCATCTCCGGAAATCGTGCTCATTTGTTCCACTAGCTGGGCCAGATTCAGTTTATGCAGCCGGTCCCATTCCCGCGCCACTTGGATGCCCAAGTACCTAAAACTACCCCCTACTGACCTAAACGGCAGCTCCCCCTGTCGCCCCTCCTGTCCCCTCGCCTGAACCACAAACATCTCACTCTTATCCATGTTTAGCTTATACCCCTAAAGTCTTCATGATTTCCCCCATCCCCTCTAACCCTGTCAATAAAGCCCCGCCCGAATCTGAACCGTCCCAGTATCTCCCATAGATAATCCCATTCTACCCGATCAAAAGCCTTTTCTGCATCCATTGCGATCACTACCTCAACCTCCCTACCTTCCAGAGGCATCATGATCACATTTAACAGCCTTCTTACATTGGCCCCCAACTGCCTACCCTTAACAAACCCCGTCTAGTCCTCCCCAATAATGTCCGGAACACAATCCTCAATCCTGGAGGACAAGATTTTGGCCAGCAACTTGAATCATAGAATTTACAGTGCAGAAGGAGGCCATTCGGCCCATCGAGTCTGCACCGGCTCTTGGAAAGAGCACCCTACCCAAGGTCAACACCTCCACCCTATCCCCATAACCCAGTAACCCCACCCAATACTACGGGCAATTTTGGACACTAAGGGCAATTTATCATGGCCAATCCACCTAACCTGCACATCTTTGGACTGTGGGAGGAAACCGGAGCACCCGGAGGAAACCCACGCACACACGGGGAGGATGTGCAGTCTCCACACAGACAGTGACCCAAGCCGGAATTGAACCTGGGACCCTGGAGCTGTGAAGCAATTGTGCTATCCACAATGCTACCATGCTGCCCTACTTGGCATCCACATTCAGCAGGGAGATCGACCTGTAGGACCCACACAGCTCCGGGTTCTTGTCCTGCTTCAGAATCAGCGAAATCGTGGCCTGTGACATCGTCGGGGGCAGCACCCCTCTTTCCCTTGCCTCATTGAACATCCTCGTCAACAACGGTCTCAATATCCCCGAGAACGTTTTATAAAACTCCACTGGGTACCTGTCTGGGCCCGGGGCCTTACCCGCCAGTATCAAGCCCTCCACTATCTCTTCCAGCCCACTTGGGGACCCCAGCCCTTCTACCCGCTCTCCGTCCACCATTGGGAAATTCAGCTCCTCCAAGAAGCGCCTCGTCCTCTCCGGCCCTGTAAGGAGTTCCGACCTGTACAGCCTGCTGCAAAGATCTCTAAACACCTTGTTCACCCCTACCGAATCACCAACCAGGTTCCCCTCACCGTCCTTTACTTTCCCTATTTCCCAAGCTGCCTCCCTCTTTCTAAGCTACTGTACAAGCGTTCTGCTGGCCTTCTCCCCATGTTCATAAATCGCCCCCCTCACCTTTCTCAGCTGCTCCACCGCCCTCCCTGTGGTCAGCAAGCTAAACTCCGTCTGCAGCCTCCGCCGTTCCCTCAGGAGCCCTGCCTCTGGGGGTCTCCGCATACCTCCTATCGGTCTGTAATATCTCCTTTACCAGTCTGTCCATCTCTGCCCTGTCAACCTTCTCCCGATGAGCCCGAATCGAGATCAGCTCCCCCCTGACCACCGCCTTCAGTGCTTCCCAAACCACCGCTGCCGATGTTTCCCCCGAGTCGTTGACCTGCAGGTAGCTCTGAATACATTTCCTCAGCCGCTCGCACACCCCTTCATCCGCCAAAAGTCCCACATCCAACCTCCAGTGCGGGCGCTGATTACTATCTAACCTGCAGGTCAACCCAGTGCGGTACATGGTCTGAGATTGTGATCACCGAGTACCCAGTGTCCACCACCCCTGCCAGAAAGGCCCTGCTCAAAATACAGAAATCAATCCGGGAGTACACTTTATGCGCGTGTGAGTAGAAGGAGAACTCCTTTGCCCTCGGCTGCCCAAACCTCTGACCATAATGTACCGACCTCCCACATCCGAGATTATTCTACCTGCCTCAAACACCACACGCTTATTGATCAGGATCGCGAACCCTCTAGTCTTTGAATCTAGTCCCGAATGAAACACCTGGCTGACCCAGCCTTTCCTCAGTCTAACCTGGTCCGTTACCTTAAGTTGCGTCTCCTGCAACATCACCACATCCGCCTTCAATCCCTAAAAGGCGTGAACACACGTGCCCTTTTGACCGGCCCATTTAACCCTCGAACATTCCAGGTGATCAGCCTAGTTGGGGGGCTCATTGCCCCCCTCCGCTGATCAGTCATCCCCCTTTTTTAGGCCCGCCACCAGCTCATGATCCGCGCCTCCACCGGTCCATACCCAGGCAGCCCCCGACCGCATCTGTGTCCCTCAGCCCAAGTCCCTCCCTAGCCAGCAGAACATTCACCCCCCTAGCAACAACACCCTGTAACCCAATCCCTTTCCTAAACCAAACATATGCACACACCCCACTGCGCTTCCGAGAGCTAGCTCACCCAGCTAGCTTGGTGACCCCCATCCCATCCCCGGCGCCAGATAGTCTCTCACCTATTGTTCCCTCCCCACCCTCCCACCCCCCGCTCTTACAAACAAACTCCGACATCAAACAATCCCCACACAATTGCCCAACCGAAAACCACCAAGATCAAAACTAGCACACCTCCATCCCCCAACAGTGCAAATGAAAACCTAAACTCACCCAGCTCTACTGCTGGTTCCTAGCAAAATGAGAAACTTTTTACAAAAACAGAGAAAACAGAAACACGAACATTGCAGCCAAGTTCAAAAGTTCTCAGTCCTTCGTCAGCCCTTTCTTCCTTGCAAAGTCCAACGCGTCCTCAGGCGACTCAAAGTAAAAGTGGTGATCCTCATGCGTGACCCAGAGACGGGCTGGGTATAACAGTCCAAACTTTACCTTTTTCTTGAAAAGGATCGCCCTGATCTGATTGAAGCCTGCCCTCCCCCTGGCCATCTCCACGCTCAGGTCTTGGTAAACCCGCAGGATGCTATTGTCCCACTTACAGCTCCGTGTCTGCTTGGCCCACTGTAGAATACGCTCCTTATCCAAGAACCTGTGGAATCCCACCACCATAGCCTTCGGGATGGTCTCCCATTCGCGGCTTCTTCACAAGTGCTCTGTGAGCCCTATCCAGCTCCAAGGGCCGGGAGAATGCCCCATCCCCCAGCAGCTTCTCAAACATGCCTGTGACGTATGCCCCAGCGTCCGTTCCTTCGGACCCCTCCGGGAGCCTGACAATTCTTAGGTTCTGCTGGCGGGACCTATTCTCTAGGTCCTCCACCTTCTCCAGAAGCTTCTTTTGCTGGTCCCTCAGCATCCCCACCTCCAGCTCCACCGCAGTCTGATGCTCCTCCTGCTCAGCCAGCGCCTTCTCCACCTTCTGGATCGCCCGATCTTGGGCGTCCAATCTGAGCTCCAGCCGCTCAATCGACACTTTCATCGGGTCCAAGCAGTCCCGTTTCTGCGTAGCAAAGCCCTCCTGGATGACTTGCATCAGCTGCTCCATAGACTGCTGGGTCGACAAGCCAGAGGTTCGCCCCTCCGCCATGCTGTCCCCTGTTGCAACTACAGCCCAATTCTTCTTTGCCTTCTTGTTTCTGCCCTTACGAACACTTCTACTCCTTTTCTCCATGTACCGAAGTGGGAATTCAGTAGAGAATTGCTATTAACCTCCATTCTGCAATTCAAGTCCGTTAAAAAATCGAGGGTAAAGGTCCAAAAGTCCGACCAGAGTGGGAGTCACCAAATGTGCGTCTTACTCCTTCATAGCCGCCACCGGAAGTCCCCATGCTTCTTAATTCTTAGCCAGGACATGGTCTACTGCTGCTACATCCACGTCACAGATCAGTATGCAAATAATTGATCTGACAGCTCTGGACTCCAGACTGGTTTTACATATTAAATAATGAGAGTTCCCACCTCTCTCTTTGGCATGACTTATTACAATGAATAACACAATGTACAGCACACAACAGGCTATTTGGCCCAACTACCCTTTGCTGGTGTTTGTGCTCCATACGAGCAATTTCCAATTCTATTTCATCTTGCCCGATCAGCATATCCTTCTCCTTTGTGTGCACAAACAACTTAAGCTTCTACTTAAATGCATCTATGCACAAAGATAGAGAACATCATGTTAATAGATTCACTGAATAAGTGAGGACATTAAGCCTTTGGTGTAGTTTTCCTCATTGATTTGCATGCAATCAAATGTTCTTAAAAGAAACTCTCTTACTCATTTTAGGTATCTGGGGGTGCAGGTTGCCCGGGAGTGGGGGAGGCTTCGCAGGTACAACATCACTAGTTTGGTGGGGAGAGTGAAAGCCGATCTGGCAAGGTGGGACGGCCTTCCTCTGTCATTGGCAGGTCGGGTACAGGCGGTTAAAATGAATGTGTTGCTGCGATTCCTGTTTATTTTTCAATGCCTACCGATTTTCCTGCCAAAGTCTTGTTTCAGGGAGATTGAGGGAAGGATTACCTCATTCATATGGGGAGGAAGGTGGCCAGAGTGAGAAAGGTGCTGCTACAGAGGGGAAGGCAGGCAGAGGGTTTGGGTCTCCCGAACTTGTTGTAATACTACTGGGCGGCGAATGTGGAGAAAGTGCGGAGCTGGGTCAGAGGGGTGGATTCTTAGTGGGTCAGAATGGAGGAGAGTTTGTGCAGGGGGTCGGAGCTGAAGGCACTTGCAACAGCGCCGCTCCCGATAGCTCCGGGGAAATATTCAGGGAGTCCGGTAATAATAGCTTCATTGAAAATCTGGAGGCAGTTTCGCCAACACTTCGGGTTGGGTTTAGGGTCAAGGGAAATGCCGATTCGGGGGAACCACAGATTTGAGCCAGGGAGGTGGGATGGAAGTTTTCGGAAATGGGAAGAGAAGGGGATTAAGACGCTAAAAGATTTGTTTCTTCGGGGTCGGTTTGCAGGATTGAGGGAGCTGGAAGCGAAGTATGGGCTAGAGCAGGGAGAAGAGTTTAGGTACATGCAGGTTCGGGATTTTGCCAGGAAGGAGATACAGAGCTTCCCAGAGGAACCGGCCTCCACTTTGCTGGAGGAGGTGTTGACGACAAGGGGACTGGAGAAGGGGGCAGTGTCAGCGGTGTACGGAGCTATTCTGGAAGAGGATAAGGCACCACTGGAAGGGATCAAAGCAAAGTGGGAGGAAGAGCTGGGAGAGGTTATAGAGGAGGGGGTCTGGTGTGAGGTGCTCCGGAGAGTGAATGCCGCCACCTCTTGTGCGAGGTTGGGGCTGATACAGCTGAAGGTGGTATACAGAGCACACCTCACGAGGACGAGGATGAGCCGATTTTTTGAAGGAGTAGAGGATGTGTGTGAGCATTGCGGGGGGGGGGGGGGCCCGCGAATCACGTTCATATGTTTTGGTCCTGTCCAAAGATAGGGAAGTACTGGAAGGAGGTGTTTAGGGTGATTTCCAAGGTGGTGCGTGTGAAACTGGACCCGGGTCCCCAGGAAGCCATATTCGGGGTGTCGGACCAGCCAGGGTTGGAAACGGGAGCGGAGGCAGATATCATAGCCTTCGCCTCGTTGATCGCCCGAAGGCGGATCCTGCTGGGATGGAGAGCAGCCTCTCCACCCAGTGCCCTGGCGTGGCGGGGGGACCTGTTGGAATACTTGACCCTTGAGAAGGCTAAGTTCGAACTGAGGGGAAGCTCGGAGGGGTACTACAAGTCATGGGCACTATTTATTATGCACTTTAAAGAACTGGATAACATCGAACATTAGTTGGGGGTGGGGGGGGTGGGGTGGGGGGGAGGGGGGTGTAGTTTAAGGGTGACTATGGGTAATCCCTGATTCCTTTTTGTCATTTGTTTATGTAAACATGTGGGCTGAGGTTTGGTGGGCGGATGGGATCGTTGTTATTATGGGGATTGACATATCTTGCTGATTATTAGTTATTGTTGATGGGTGTAAATGTGGGAGAAAATGTGAAAAAGGAGAATAAAAGAAATTTTTAAAAAACATTTTTCAAAGAAACTCTCTTCCTTGCTGTCCCTCTATTTCCTCTCTGACCTGCTGTGATGTTTTTGTTTATTTGCCTCATGCATTACCTGGGCTCTCTACTGTCCCCTGCCTCCACTGAATTGAAGCACAGCCCTCGAATAAATATGATGAGCAGACTTTTAAAGGAACAGCGCATCGCTGTTTGGACTACTTTTAACGTGAAGATTGAACATTCACAGCAGAAGAAAGACCGTATTTAAAGCTAGCTTGTCAGTCATTCGGTAGCTGTTTGAATTTTAATCGGGGCCTAATGGAGAAATTCACTGTATAAATCATGGAAGAAAGTTGCTGGATTTTTTTACGGAGATTCTCTCGTCTGCAGGACTCGAATTCATTGTCACTGAATCAATTAGGATAATGAAAGTGAGGAGGAGGAGGGGGCTGTTGAAAGGGCGCACTGGGAGAAATCTGACGGAAGCCAGGCATGTTTTTTATGAAGAGACTGGGAACTGAGGGCAATGATTGACACTTAAAATCAGCACCAGAATGGCAAAGCATTGAAAGTGCCTCTCCTGAAAATTATGTATTTCTCATGTCAGGCACGATGATCCCTCTGGTGGCTGTTCAGCATTTCCCATAGGCATTTCTCAATAGTTACTTCAATCTGTGTGTCTGAGAGACTTCATGTATTAAACCAATGATTTTATGCTTTTTTGAAACTTTGTGCTGCATTTAACCCACTAACAACTATTGAAATGGTACCTGTTAAAGAGCCAGTAAATTGTTTACTAGATTAGTAAGTAGAAAAGGGGCTTCAAGTTTTGCAACATTTTCTGTTGCTAGCACCCACTTCACATAAATGAGCTGCTGAGCCTATGAGCTGTAGAATACCCTCCCTGTCCTCTCTGTCTCTCTGCTTCTTTTTCCCTGCTTCTTTCTCCTTAAAACCTACCTTTCTGCCAGTGTGAAATGTTGTTTGGCAATCGCTCTTGTGAAACACTTTGGAATATTTAACTATGTTAAGACGCTTATTTTGAAGGTGCTATCTAAATGCAGATTGTTGTTGGAGGGGCAGCACAGTGGTTATCACTGCTGCCTCACAACGCAAGGTTCAATTCTGTCTTTGGGTGTCTGTGTGGAGTTTGCATGTTCTCCCCGTGTCTGTGTGGGCTTCCGTGCTCCAGTTTCCTCCCACAGCCCAAAGATGTGCAGGTTAGGTGGATTGCCCATGCTAAATTGCACTTATTGTCCGATGGTTAGGCGGGGCTATGGGGTTACAGGGATTGGGTGGTGGGGTGCTCTTTCGGAGAGTGGGTGCAGATTTGACGGGCCGAATGGCCTCATTCTGTAGGAATTTATCTATTCCTGCTTGAACTGATGCCTTGTTAACTTGTTTATTGACGACCCCACTGTCGTACTCATTATATCACAAAGTAATCCAATCTCTGTGAAGCTTCAGCTCCTTGCAATTGCCAATTGTAGTGATGTTAACCAGCTTGGGTGTTTAACTTTATCGGATGGCTTGAGATCAGAGATGTTATTGCGTACAGTTCTGGTCACCGCATTATAGGAAGGACGTGGAGGCTTTGGAGCGGGTGCAGAGGAGATTTACCAGGATGTTGCCTGGTATGGAGGGAAAATCTTATGAGGAAAGGCTGATGGACTTGAGGTTGTTTTCGTTGGAGAGAAGAAGGTTAAGAGGAGACTTAATAGAGGCATACAAAATGATCAGGGGGTTAGATAGGGTGGACAGTGAGAGCCTTCTCCCGCGGATGGAAATGGCTGCACGAGGGGACATAGCTTTAAACTGAGGGGTAATAGATATAGGACAGAGGTCAGAGGTAGGTTCTTTACGCAAAGAGTAGTGAGGCCGTGGAATGCCCTACCTGCTACAGTAGTGAACTCGCCAACATTGAGGGCATTTAAAAGTTTATTGGATAAACATAAGGATGATAATGGCATAGTGTAGGTTAGATGGCTTTTGTTTCGGTGCAACATCGTGGGCCGAAGGGCCTGTACTGCGCTGTATCGTTCTATGTTCTATGTAATGTTGGCCACATCCACCAGCACATTGAACATCTATGAACCCTTTTAAATGTCCTCTGATTTAAGTTATCTTTTAGACTGACTGACTTGATCTCATTCGAACCTGGATTCAACTCCATAGGTGGTCCTCAAGTTGCTGCAACCCGAATGGGGTTCTTTTACAAATGGACCAGTTGGCCTACCTGTGCCAATTTAATTGTCTGTGGAATGGGCTTTTTGCAAATTGTGCAACTGATTCCGACCTTGATGCACAATGTCTGTGGGTGAGTCCATGGTGCAGCTTCAAGGTACATCACTTTGTATAGTTTGTGGTTGGAGTGATGTTTGATAGTGTGTTGTTGGAATGTTTAGGAGGTTTCAAATTTCGATGCCTGCCTCACAGCCCATTAGAATATTAACATTCACAAAGTTATGTGGTGCATTTTAACATGTGGGGCTCAGCATACAGAATTTGCATTGTTATTTCCTTCTTTTGGAAATTTCACCGCAGGAGATTATGCATGATATGCCTGTACAATAGATACCAAATGCTTCCATTGTATTTCTATCACGAATGTACCACCCTATCAGCATAAACTGGGGCTGTGTAGAGTTCAGACACTTGCCCAGAAATTGGAGGGTGAATTGTTCAAAAAACTGTGAAACTGATCAGATTTCTGTGTATTCCTCGAATGCTACCCCAAGAGGGAAAATCATTGTATTCAAATATAAATAGAGAGCACAAAGTCCAGATTTGGAGCAGTTTAGCCTTCTCACTGAGCTGCAGTTTATGATTGCTGTGCCTCCTTTTATAAAAATGAATAAGATGCAAGTGTCCTGCCATGTGATTTTCCCGAGAGTTGCTATGTAAATTGTTGAGGGGGTTTAATGATTGTGAGCAAGAGAAAATCTGAAGAGCCTGAGAGCCACGTGTCTGATTGAGTATATCCATTTTGTTAACGGTTTCACAGAATGGTTGCCATGGTACCTCTGTCATCCTTTTCTGGAGGTGTACTCTGGACATAATAGATTTACATGTAGCCTTGGTATCCAGTCTTAGTCGAAAAAGGGAGCAGAAGATTGGGAATCTGCACCAAAGTGTCAGAGTGTGAGAATGCTGCAGCTCCCGGGTCTCTGAGCAGCTAGCTGGACAAGCTGAAGGAAGGAGGTGGGCTGTACAGCAGTAAGTGGGAATGGGATTTTACAGCCCACCTGTAGAAACCCAGTTCCAGATATCTCTTTCATGTTCTCTGATTAATTCTAGTATCTGACCAGACTCACAATGTGTGGGCTGTAAATTCAAATGGAGGGAGCAGGGTTTTAATTATTTTGGATGTTGCATTTTACAGGGCAGAAGGCTGTGTCACTGTACTGATGTTTGCCAGAGTTTTATACTAGCCTCAGCTTGTTACTGCATCAAAACATTGTGTTTCATTTGTGTTCAGCATTTTAACCTGTTTGCATGTCATTGCTCCACCAAAAAAAACAATGTCTCCAGCACAAGTCTAGAACAAGTGTTGGATGGCCTCAATTTTATGGAGGGAGACCAACCAGGTCACACAAGATCACCACAATGTATTGGAGATCTGTTAATTTGGACAGCGTCTTTGTTATGACTTGCTGATATTGAGAATTTCTGCTATTCAAATATTGAATTGGTACTATTTGAAAGTTGCTTCAGAGTTTATTATTTTCATCCTGGGGAGGCTAAAATGAGCCCTTGAATGTTAGGCTTGGAGTGATCTCAAGAGTGGAGTGAGCTTGGGGTGACGGGTCAGGGGTGAGCTCTCAAATGGAATGTGGGTGGGAAGTTGACCCCCGCGTGGTCCTGCTGTAGGCTGTAACAAACACTTCATGTTAAGTTGAATATTCCATTTATTTGGACCTGTGCACTTGGCAGTCTGTCTTTGCATTGCTCTTAGTAACATGAGCTTGCATTATCTGCTGAAGGATTTTTGAGTAATCCGTTTAGCATCTTGCGCCAAAGCAGTGTGAGAGTGGATTGGCACCAGCCACAAGAATATTCTCCAGTGTGTTTCTCTCACAGCATAGTGATCAATGTGTACCAGTTCTGTACAGACCAATTAGAGCCAAGCGAATACTCAGTAAACATTTTGTGGGAGGTGGGTTAGGGAGATTGTGAAGAAAGACAATGATTCTCATTTCCCCGTCACACCAGCCTGTTGTCCACAGTTGCTGGTTGTGAACTGGATTTGGGAGTGGGAGGAGAGGCAGAGTGAAATAAAAGAAGGTTTGTTGCTTGGTGAGTTGTCAGCAAAGCTGGTGTCGAGCTCAATATGATCAGCTATTGGAAATGGTTTGTTTTTTGAATCAACTTTACTGAACAATGTAACATTTAAATGTTTGTATTTATTGTAAGTATATTTTTCCTCCTCCTTCAGTCTACGCTGGGTCATTTCTCATCCTCAGATTTCTCCATTCCCCTCAAGCAGGTCATTACTGTAGTTGGCACATGGCTGAAATCCAGAGGGTATTTCCTCACTGCTGAGCCTAATATTTAAATTTGTAGAAGATCAGGACCCACCGTGTGACATGTATATAGGCCTAGTATTGACAAATCTGAAAGCACTGGGCAGTTCAGTTGTGCTCTTCTGATTGGTTAGATTCTGTTTGGACAACATCATGAGTACAGAGGTGTGGACATACCTACTAGAGGCCAAAGATGAGGCAATAAGTAGGTTCAGCACTGAAATGAGAGGGCCAGCTGCAAGCTGCTTTGGTACACTTGTAGCAATGGTTGCACCTTTCACAATCACAGGAAGTTCACAACCCCAAAGAGAGCAGTGATTTAACTCTAAACCAAACAGGAGCATTGAGAGGGCCGTAGTGATGTAGTGATCTTTGTAGTGTGCATGTACATAAGGGGTTAATGTGTAATCAGTAGCACCACATGATCACTAGAGGGCCGGACCAACAGGGATATGAAAGGCAGCTACATTAGGTCTCTCTCTCTCTTGGGTGCACTGTGACCAAAGCAATAGCAGACTAGTTTAGATGGCTAGAGGAGTTACGTATAGTTACCATAGTTAGATCTTGTTAACCTTATCACTAGTATCAAAGTTAAAGTAAAGAACTCATGTAAATATTGTTGTAGTTACTCAATAAACCTTTTGTTACGACTGGACGAGTTCGAATCTTCTTCATCGAGATTCTGAATACCTCATCACTAACCAAGGATTGAGTAGCACATGTTACCTACCACACAGGTAACAAAACATTCCCTACCAACCCATTACAGTTTTGGCCTCGCCATCCAGTGGAGATTCCAGACAAAGTGTCAGGCATTTCTTCAAAGAAGGAGACAGACTGGTCACATGAGCTGATCAATGGCAAATTTTAGGAGGAACTTCTTCACCCAAAGGGTTGTGAATCTATGGAATTCCTTGCCCAGTGAAGCAGTAGAGGCTCCTTCATTAAACGGTTTTAAGATAAAGATAGACAGTTTTTTGAAGAATAAAGGGATTAAGGGTTATGGTGTTCAGGCCAGAAAGTGGAGCTGAGTCCACAAACGATCAGCCATGATCTAATTGAAGGGTGGAGCAGGCTCAAGGGGCCAGATGGCCTACTCCTGCTTCTAGTTCTTATGTTCTAAATGGAATTCAATCCGGATAAGTGTGAGGTGATGTGCTTGAGCATGACAAACAAGGCAAGGGAATACATAATAAACGGCAGGACCTTGGGAAGCACCAAGGATCAGAGAGACCTTGCTGCACATGCACACCGGTCCCTTAAGGTTGCAGAGCAGGTTGACACAGTGGTTAGGAAGGCATATGGTATACTTGCCTTTCTTAGCCAAGGCCTAGAGCTTAAGAGCAGATGGTTATGCTGGAACTGTGTAAAATATTGGTTAGGCCACAGCTAGAGTATTGTGTGCAGTTCTGGAATCCACATTATAGGAGGGATGTGATAGCACTGGGAAGGGGGCAGAGGAGATTTACCAGGATGTTGCCTGGGCTGGAGAGTCAGTTATGAAGAGAGATTGGATGGACTTGGATTGATTTCTTTGGAGCAGAGGAGACTGAGGGGGGACATGATTGAGATATATAACGTTATGAAGGGCATAAGAAGAAACGTTTCCCCTTGGTGGAGGGATCAATGATGGGGCATAGATTTACGGTAAAGGGCAGGAGGCTTAGAGGGGATGTGAGGAAAAACGTTTTTACCCAGAGGGTGGCGTGAGTGTGGAACTCGCTGCCTGAAAGGGTGGTGGAGGCAGAGACCCTCATAACATTCAAAAAGGATTTAGATGTGCACTTGCGATCCCAAGGCATACAAGGCTATGGGCCGAGTGCTGGGAAATGGGATTTGAATAGTTAGGTGGTTGTTTTTGATTGGCGCAGACACGATGGGCCAAGGGGTCTTTTCTGCGCTGTAGACCTCTATGATTCATGACTGTGACTCTAAGATTGTGGCAAGATTCCTCGAATAGCCACGTGTTGGGTATATTTTGCATTCTGCAACATGAAGGTCTAAAGCTAATATTTGTTTTTGCAGTCGGGCGAGACACCAACCACACCAAAATACTCAAAGGACTGTAAGGAAAGCTTCTTTCCGTCAACACCAAACACAGTTACCACAACTGCTCTGACTTCGACTACACCCAGTACAGTGGTGCCTGAAAACCCCAGGCCAAGTGACTTGCAGTCTAAAACCAAGTTAAGCCACTCTGCCCAGGAGGATCTGCAAGGTGCCGAGGTTACACCAATGTTAACACCAAGAGACATCGAACCCCAAACTGCTGGTCCAACAGAGACACTGTCCAGCTTGTCGTATCTCACTCAAGGTAAACTTTAATGATGCTTAAAATGATAACTTGCATGTATACACTCCCAGTCTTAATATGGAAAACATTCCCAAGCGCTTAAGGGAAGTATGGAGAATGCAACAGTAATGAGATGGTTTCAAAAACAAATATATTTTCATTCCATGGTAAGCTTGATTAAAAAAGCCTCTGGTTTACAGGTAGGTTGGTGAGGATGAGGTGGCAGAGGCATTCATTCAGAGAATTACAGGCAACAGACCTCCTGGAGAACACGGTAGCACAGTTGCTTCACAGCTCCAGGGTCCCAGGTTCGATTCCCGGCTTGGGTCACTGTCTGTGCGGAGTCTGCATGTTCTCCCCATGGCTGCGTGGGTTTCGTCCGGGTGCTCCGGTTTCCTCCCACAGTCCAAACGTGCAGATTAGGTGGATTGGCCATTCTAAATTGCCCTTAGTGTCCAAAAAAAAAAAGGTCATGTGGGGTTACTGGGTAATGGGGATAGGTTGGAAGTGTGAGCTTAAATGGGGTGCTCTTTCCAAGGGCCGGTGCAGACTCTATGGGCTGAATGGCCTCTTTCTGCACTGTAAATTCTAATTCTATGGAGAGTCACTTTAGTTCTTCTCAAACTGGGCCTTTAACTTAAAGGTTCACATTCAGGTCTATTCCTTTCCTGAGACAGGAGTTTCTCGGGATAGTGTCCTACGTCCAACCATTTTCAGCTGTTTCATCAATGACCTTCCCTCCATCATAAGGTCAGAAGTAGGGATGTCCTCTGATGATTGCATAATGTTCACCATTCACATCTCCTCCAATATTGAAGCAGTCTGTGTCCAAAAGCAGCAAGACCTGGACAACATGGCTTGGGCTGCTAAAAGGCAAACAATATTTGTGCCACACAAATGCCAGGCAAAGACCATCTCCAACAAAAGAGAATCTAAACATCTCCCCTTGATATTCAGTAGTATTACCATCGCTGAATCCCCCCACTATCAACATCCTGGGGGTTACCACTGACCAAAAACTGAACTGGACTAGCCATATAAATATTGTGGTTACAAGAGCAGACCAGAGTCTCGCAGAGTCTCTGCAGTGTGTAACTTGCCTCCTGACTCCCCAGAGCCTGGCCACTATCTACAAGGCACAAGTCAGAAGTTGATGGAATACTCTCCACTTGGCTGGCTGAGTGCAGCTCCAACTCTCAAGAAGCTCAACACCATACAAGACAAGCAACCTGCTTGATTGGCACCCCATCCAACACCTTCGACATTCACTCCCTCCACCGTCAATGCACAGAGGCAATGTGTACCATCTCCAAGATACATTCCAGCAACTCTCCAAGTCTCCTTCCGAACCCATTACCACTACCACCAAGAAGGACAAGGGCAGCAGATACATGAGAACACCACCACCTGCAAATTCCCTTCCAAGCCACTCACCATCCTGACCAGGAAATATATCGTTGTTCCTTCACTGTTGCTGAGTCAGTGTCTTGAACTCCCTCCCTAACTGCATTGTGGGTTCCTACACCACATGGTCTGCAATGGTTCAAGAAGGTGGCTCACCACCTTTTCAAAGGCAATTAGGGATGGATGATGATTACATCCGCAAAGAGATTAAAAAATGAAGTTCCTCACTTTTAAGCTGCACCTTTTATTCTTGAATATGAAAATATGTTCAACTTTTAATAATTTCCCTTTGTAACTTTGAAAACCTTTGTTCGGTAACATCAAAGTCATCCTTTTCCAGTGACCAAAATCCGCTTGTGTCATTTTTCCTTATAGCTTCAATTGCTGACACCCAACCTGAGTTACTACAGTTAATCTCCAACCCCATTTTTGTGTATTGTCCGCACATAACCATGGCTCTTGGGCATGGTCTGTTGAGGGCAGGAACCTTATCCCACACCACCAACTCGTTTGTAAATGCTCACCAGGGCCGATCCTGTCCTTTTTATTAGGAGTAGGATATTTCCCAATTCTTTATCCCACTCATTCTCTTGTTTGTTGCCATGGACCAATCTTCCTCAGCACCTACCACTATTACCGTGTAGCCTGTGGCCAGCATTGCATGAGATCAGCCCAACACGGTGAGCTGCCAAGCCACATGTCTAGGTGCAACCTTTGGCCCCAGCTCTGCTCCTCTCCCTGGCTTAACTATGACCAGGTGTGTGTGTTCATTGGAATAACAGAACTGAGCCTTTGCCCCGCTGTTTCATTGCACAGCATGTTGCTACAGCAAACGTACTGTTTTGGGACTGTTCTGTGCTGCAGTTAGGCAGAGGTTGTGTTTATTGCTAACTGGCAGCGAGAGCTGGGTGAATGCTTTAGTTTCACTCAGTGTTCCAGTAAGGGCTGGAAACAATTTCTGAAAATGATTTGTCACTTGGCAGCAAACAGGGTTGAAAAAAAATGTTTTTAGGAACTTTACGTTCCATTTATAAATACTGTGCAGAAAAAAAGTCTTTGTTTTCAAAATCGGTTGCACATTGGGTAGGGGAAGAGGGAAAGGGGCGGTAAAGGGTTAGAATAATGAAGCAGCAGGAAATTGAGCTGGGTTTGTTCAAAATTAGGTTTCTTGGGTCCATTCTAATTACAGTGCCATGGAATATTCCAAAACAAAGTTATTCAGCCCATCAAGTCTTATCAGTGTTCTTCTCCACATGAACTAGTTCTCACTCTCCTTTTTGTTTCCTATTTCCTTTACTGTTCCTCTTTTTAAAAAAAAAATATATTTATTAAAGTTTTTAACACAATTTTTCTCCCTTACAAACAATTAACCCCCCCCCGTAACAAAAAAAAAAGAAACAAGAAATCGCGCGGAGCAAGATATATACATGACAAAATAGTATATTTACATAGCTTGTACACTGGCTCTCTCCCGTACGTGCCAGTTTCCCCGACTCTTCATGTTACCTCTTGCTCATCTACCCTCCCAGGCAGCTCCCCCCCCCCCTCCCTGGACGTCGTCTCTCTCCCCCCCCCCCCCGGTTGCTGCTGCTGCTGACCGACCTTCCTCTAACGCTCCGCGAGATAGTCTAGGAACGGTTGCCACCACCTGTAGAACCCCTCCGCAGACCCTCTCAAGGCGAACTTGATCCTCTCCAACTTTATGAACCCAGCCATATCGTTTATCCAGGCCTCCACGCTGGGGGGCTTCGCCTCCTTCCACATTAGCAAGGTCCTTCGCCGGGCTACTAGGGACGCAAAGGCCAGAATACCGGCCTCTTTCGCCTCCTGCACTCCCGGTTCGTCCACTACTCCGAATATTGCTAGCCCCCAGCTTGGCTTGACCCGGACTTTCACCACCTGAGATATTGCTCCCGCCACTCCTCTCCAGAACCCCTCCAGTGCCAGGCATGACCAAAATATATGGACATGGTTCGCCGGGCTCCCTGAGCATCTTCCACATCTGTCCTCTACCCCAAAGAACCTGCTCAACCTCGCCCCCGTCAAGTGAGCTCTGTGAACCACCTTAAATTGTATCAGGCTGAGCCTGGCACACGAGGAGGAGGAATTAACCCTACCCAGGGCATCAGCCCACAGACCTTCCTCGATCTCCTCCCCAAGCTCCTCCTCCCATTTACCCTTCAACTCTTCTACCAGCGCTTCCCCCTCTTCTTTCATCTCCTGGTGTATTGCCGACACCTTGCCCTCCCCGACCCATGCACCCGAGATCACCCTGTCTTGAATTTCTTGTGCCGGGAGCAACGGGAATTCCCTGACCTGTCGCCTCACAAAAGCCCTCACCTGCATATATCTAAAGGCATTTCCCGGGGGTAACTCAAACTTCTCCTCCAGTGACCCTAGGCTCGCAAACGTTCCGTCAATGAACAGGTTCCCCCATTCTTCTGATCCCCACCCGATGCCAGCTCTGGAACCCCCCGTCCATCTTCCCCGGGACAAACCGGAGGTAGGGTCCCCTCCTCTCTTGCCTCATTAAAGGTCCTCACTAGTAGCGGGGCCAGCAAGTCTACGTACTTCCTGTAGAACTCCACCGGGAACTTGTCCGGTCCCGGGGCCTTCCCCGCCTGCATGCTCCCCAAACCCTTGCTCAGATCCTCCAACCCAATTGGTGCTCCCAAACCAGCCACCTCTTGCTCCTCCACCCTCGGGAATCTCAGCTGATCTAGGAATCGTCTCATCCCCTCTTCCCCCGCTGGGGGCTGAGATCTGTACAGCTCTTCATAGAAGGCCTTAAATACCTCGTTTATTTTCGTCACACTCCGAAACGTGGCTTCCCTTCCATCTTTGACTCCCCCTATTTCCCTCGCTGCCATCCTTTTACGGAGCTGGTGTGCCAGCATCCGACTAGCCTTTTCCCCATACTCATAGGTCGCCCCCTGCGCTTTCCTCCACTGTGTCTCCGCCTTCCCTGTGGTCAACAGGTCAAACTCCGTCTGGAGCCGTCGTCTTTCCCCAAGCAGTCTTTCCTCCAGAGCCTTTGCGTATCTCCTGTCCACTCTCAAAATCACCCCCACTAACCTCTCCCTTTCCATGCCCTCTGTCTTCTCCCTATGCGCCCTAATGGAGATTAGCTCTCCCCGACCACCGCCTTCAGCGCCTCCCATACCACCCCTACCCGCACCTCCCCGTTGTCGTTGGCCTCCAAGTACCTTTCGATACACCCCCTCACCTTCCCACACACCACCTCGTCTGCCAGCAGTCCCACATCCAGCCGCCACAGCGGGCATTGGTCCCTCTCCTCTCCCAGCTCCAGTTCCACCCAGTGCGGGGCATGGTCCGAAACGGCTATGGCCGAATACTCTGACCCCTCCACCCTCGGGATGAGCGCCCTGCCCAGAACAAAAAAATCTATCCGGGAGTAGGCTTTGTGTACATGGGAAAAGAAAGAAAATTCCCTGGCCTGCGGCCTTGCAAACCGCCATGGGTCCACTCCCCCCATCTGATCCATAAACCCCCTAAGTACCTTGGCCGCCACCGGCCTCTTTCCAGTCCTTGATTTGGAGCGGTCCAGTGCTGGATCCAACACTGTATTGAAGTCCCCTCCCATTATCAGGCCTCCTTTCTCCAGGTCCGGAATGTGCCCCAACATGCGCTTCATGAATCCTGCATCATCCCAGTTCGGGGCGTATACGTTTACCAACACCACCCACGTCCCTTGCAGCCTACCACTCACCATCACATATCGTCCTCCATTGTCCACCTCAATAGTCTTGGCCTCAAATGACACCCGCTTTCCCACTAATATTGCCACCCCTCTATTCTTCGCGTCCAGTCCCGAGTGGAATACCAGTCCTACCCGTCCCTTTCTTAACCTGACCTGGTCCGCCACCTTCAGGTGAGTCTCTTGGAGCATGGCCACGTCCGCCTTCAGTCCCTTTAAGTGCGCAAACACTCGAGCCCCCTTCACCGGCCCATTCAGCCCCCTCAAGTTCGACGTTATCAGCCGGATTGGAGGGGCTCCCCCCCCCCCCCGGCCGACTAGCCATCTCCTTTTCTGGGCCAGTCCCGTGCCCACGCCTCCCTCACCCTCCAGTCCCCCAGACGGGGGACCCCTGTCCCGACCACCTCTTCTATGTCCTTTCGGCCAGTGCAGCAGCAACCCTTTCCCCCCCCCCCCCCCCCCTTCCCTCCCCCCCGCTAGACCCCTGTCTAGCTTTTTTGCTCCCCCCATGTCACTCCCGTAAGTCAGCTGACACCTGCTGACCCCGGCTACCCCTGCTATCCCATTGACCTCCCCATGTGGGAGTTCCCCCTCCCACCTTTCTTCCATCGCGCGGGAAAAACAAAAAAACCCGCGTTTTCCAAAGCCCGCTCCGCCCCCTCTGGCGCAGCTCCTGTCGTGGCCTTGTCTCTCTCCCCCAGCCCATGTAACATTTCCTTTTTTAAAAAATATTTTATTTAAAATTTTTGGTCAACCAACACAGTACATTGTGCATCCTTTACACAATATTATAACAATACAGATAACAATGACCTATTTTATAAACAGAAAATGAATAAATAATAAATAACAAAAATGAAAACTAACCCTAATTGGCAACTGCCTTATCACAAGTAACACTCTCCAAAAATATAATTTAACAGTCCAATATATAATTATCTGTAGCAACGACCTATACATACTATACAGTATATATTAACAACCCTGAGAGTCCTTCTGGTTCCTCCTCTCCCCCCCCCCCCCCCCCCCCCCCCCCCCCCCGATCCTGGGCTGCTGCTGCCTTCTTTTTTCCATTCCATCTATCTTTCTGCGAGGCATTCGACGAACGGTTGCCACCGCCTGGTGAACCCTTGAGCCGACCCCCTTAGAACGAACTTAATCCGCTCTAGCTTTATAAACCCTGCCATGTCATTTATCCAGGTCTCCACCCCCGGGGGCTTGGCTTCTTTCCACATTAGCAATATCCTGCGCCGGGCTACTAGGGACGCAAAGGCCAAAACATCGGCCTCTCTCGCCTCCTGCACTCATGTAACATTTCCTGCGCGTGATTGTGATTGACCCCCTAAATACAACAACCATCACACAATCAAACCTCAAATATCCCCCCCACCCTCCCAAACTCTCAGTTAGAGTTCAACTTTTCGGTTTGTATAAATGTCCACGCCTCTTTAGGCATTTCAAAGTAATAGTGTTGGCCCTTGTATGTGACCCACAGTCGCACTGACTGCAGCATTCCGAATTTCACTCCTTTCCGGTGCAACGCCGCTTTGGCCCGGTTGAAACCTGCTCTCCACTTTGCAACCTCCGTGCTCCAGTCCGGGTATATTCGGATCTCTGCATTGTCCCACTTACTGCTCCGCTCCTTCTTGGCCCATTTCAGAACCCACTCTCTGTCCGTGAACCGGTGGAACCTCACCACCATCGCCCTTGGCGGCTCATTTGTCCGGGGCCTCCTCGCCAGCACCCGGTGTGCCCCGTCCAACTCCAGCGGCCTCGAAGGGGCCTCCTTGCCCATCATCGCCCCGAGCATCGTGCTCGCGTATGCACCGGCATCGGCCCCCTCCACTCCTTCAGGGAGACCCAGGATCCGCAGATTCTTTCTCCTCGACCTGTTCTCCAGGTCTTCGAGTCTTCCCGCCCACCTCCTGTGTAGCGCCTCGTTCTGCTCCACTCTCACCACCAGGCCTGAGATCTCGTGCTCGTTCTGACCAACTCTTTTTTGTATCTCCTGGATCTGAACCTCGTGGGCCTTCTGGGTGATCCCTAGCCCTTTGATTGCCGAAAGCATAGGCGCCAGCATTTCCTTACGCATCTCCTCGCGCTGCTCCTCGAAGCAGTGCTTAATAAACTCCTGCAGCTCCGCTTTGTCTCTGGCCGCCGCCATTTTGTCTTTTTTCCCCGGTTTTTCCCATTGCTCCAACTCCCGCAGCTCCACTTTGTCCCTGGCCGCCGCCATTTTGTCTTTTTTCCCCGGTTTTTCCCGTTGCTCCAATGCCACTTTTGTGGCCGTTACACTTCGAGTCCGTTTCATAAAAGTTGGAGGGGGACCTCCCTCTAACCTTCCCCACGGGTTAGTGTCGAAAAATGTTCCGTTGGGGCCCTTCTAGCGAGCCCGAAAGTCCGTGGTAGCGGGAGCTGCCGAATCGTGCGGCTCAACTCCGCATAGCCGCACCCGGAAGCCTGTTCCTCTTTTTAAAGCAATTTGATGTCCTTTTAAAAGTCTTCATGGTCCCTACTGCGACTGGGAATTCTACATTCCAGCCACATTCTGTGTAAAGATTTACTTTGCCCTTCAATTAAGAAAATTACAATGATAATTTTATGCTACTTGTTATGGTCTAATTTGACCTAATTTGATCACGCGGTTAAAGATCCCAAGACCTGCATGTGAGGTATTTACGACAATGGGCTCAGAACAGCAACAAATCCTTTTATGAGAAAATGTTTTCATTATTGGGGTGTTTCACTCATCTGTAGAGATTCTTAAAAATTGATGCCAGCAAATATTTTATATATATTTACATATACATAGACCTAAAATAAGATGGGAGAGTTGGTGTAGTTTTGATATGTTGTTGTACTATGTCCATATTGCCAAAGCATGTTAGACACCTTGTGGTGATAAGGGGAACAAGCAGCATCTTCTGTTCAGAGACTAGGGTTTTATTAACTACATAAGCTTCATAATGCCCTCTCAGAGTGGAGTCTGATGATTGAGCTTCGGAAAGCTGTCTTGATTGAGTATCTGACAAGCAGCCAAGTTCCTTAAATTAAGTATTGATTTTATAATCTATTACTCACTTCTCATACTAACACAAGATATATGTATGAGTAATAAGCATCAGCATTCCCCAAAAGTACCTTTTTGGCTGCCTCAAAGGTTCAGTGGTTCGGTTTTTCACTTCAATGTGCTGACCTACTAAATTTACAAATACACTTGCACATTGACCACAGTGAGCACATTTATGGAGCATCTTTCACAGCATCAGGGTGTACCAAAGTAATTCACAGCCAATGAAGTACTACTGACATATAGTCACTGTTGCAATGCAGCAAACTCCCTGCTCTTCTTGTCATGAGATCTTTCACAGCCGTCTGAAAGAACAAATGGGCCTCAGTTTAACATTTCATCTGAAAGACACACCTCTGACAGTACAGAATTCCCTCAGTATTGCTCTGGAGTGTCAGCCTTGATTCTAGTGCTGAAGCATGGCTGACGACTAAAAGTATGACAAAAAAAGTTGATTTGAAAAGTTCTCCATATTCTCCTTGGGATTGCAGTGTCTTTGTGACTATCCCCCTCCCCCACCACAATCATCCGGAGGACAAATTGCTTTTGACGTACAGTTACAGTTATGTATGTAAATGCTGCAACAAATTGCACACAACCAGGCTCCATAAACATGCCTGATGAATTCTTCTGTTGTTACGACACCCTGGGCTGGAGTGTGGAAAATCCAGCCCCACGTGCCCTGGGTTCGCAACATAAATGAATTAACCAATAATTCTTATAAAAATATCCAACATCTTTGCCCTTGGCTGCCCAATGATTACAGTCTCAAGGTTTGTAAGTTTAAACACAATTACTGTTTATTTTTGACAAGAACTATAATAAGATATGCAGTAAATACAACTGGTTATCATTCAACTTATGACTCTCGCTTTAACTGCCCCCACACCCTACTCACACACATAAGATGTAAAAACATAGAGGGGAAGGGTGAAAAATGATAAGGATGAAAGTCAAAAGATAAGGGACGGGATTCTCCTTTCTGGGCACTAAGTCCCCACGCCGGCGGGAAAACCGACGGGAACCACCGCGTGTCTTCTCCGCGCCAGCCATGGAGGACCCCTACAGGGGCCGGCGCGGAAGGAAGGAGTGCCCCCATGGCACAGGCCCGCCTGCAGATCGGTGGGCCCCGTTCGCAGGCCAGGCCACTGAGGCCCCCCCCCCCCCCCCACAAGGGTCGGATCCCCCCGTGCCCCCCCCCCCCCAAGGACCGCACCAGCCGACTTACCTGCCAGGTCCCGCCGTGTGGGACCATATCTAATCCACGCCGGCGAGACTGGCCAAAAACGGACGGCCGCTCGGCCCATCGGGGCCCGGAGAATTGCCGGGGGAGGGGGATCTGCCAACGGCCCCCGACCGGCATGGCGTGAACCGCACCCCCGCCCGAAAACCGGCGCTGGAGAATGCGGCAGCCAGCGGCGGGGCGGGATTTGCGCCACCAGCCGGGGATTCTCCGGGACTGAGGGAGTGCTGCATTGTCTGAGGTGCTGAGTTTTCAGATGAAATGTTAAATTGAGACCCCCTCCCTCTATCAAAAATCCTGCTCTATAAAAGAGTGCATGCTCAGTGTCCTAGCCAAGATTATATCCACAACCAACATCGCTCAAACAGATGATCTGATCATTATTATGTTGCTGTGGAATCTTGCTACTGCTATTCCTGCACTTCAACAGCACGTTGGGGTGACATGAGGTTGTGAAAAATTGGATTAAAAGTTTTTCCTTTCATAATATAGGAATATTTTGTGCTTTTCCATTTATATCCCACCAGTACCCCACGGATGTTGTTACAGTATGTGTTAAAAGATGTAACATTTTCATCTCAGTGCAGGGTGGCACAGTGGTTAGCACTGCTGCCTCACAGCTCCAGGGTCCCAGGTTTAATTCCAGCTTCAGGTGACTGTCTGTGTAAAGTTTGCACTTTCTCATCGTGTCTGCATGGGTTTCCTCCGGATGCTCCGGTTTCCTCCCACAGTCCAAAGATGTGCAGGTTAAGTGGATTGGCCATGCTAAATAGCTCCTGAGTGTCCAAAAATTAGGTTGGAATTACTGGGTTACTGGGATAGGGTGGAGGTGTGGGCTTAAGTGGGGTGCTCTTTCCAAGGGCTGGTGCAGACTCGATGGGCTGAATGGCCTCCTTCTGCACTGTAAATTCTATGATTTAAAAGTGGTATTTGTCCGATATGTTTGTTTGAATCCTATTGCAGAGGAATTATTTTGAAGTGAAAAATCTACCAAATTTAATGTTTCCAACCCCTTGCCATGTTCTGCAGAAAAGATTATGAGCTGTTTAACAGTACGTGGTGACGTACTGTGGTGGGAACAGTTTGAGGAGCTGAATTGGATGTAAAAGAAGAAATATGTTGTTACTATATTAATGTGTGAAGGAGTTGGTATATTGATGCCATTATCTGAAATAAGCCTGTGTGATAACATTAGATGAGTTTAATGGAAGAGATTGGGAAATAATGAACTGCAGTCAGTTGGGTCTGTTGTATGCACCATACTTTTCAGATGATGATTCAGATGAGCCTCTGGAAGGACTGAGCTATCGGCACCAGGAGACTCACCTGTGCCACCAGATGAAAATGGCAACTGTCGCTTCATCCCACGATTCCTCTCATTGGCAAGAAGAAGGCACTTACACTCAGCAAGATGAGGGCACCCATCCTGCACACTGCTCCGGTCACAGTGAGTATATCTCAGCAGCAGGTTACTGTAGATGAGTAGCTTAAATACCAAGCATGGTTCCGTGTGCTGGGCACAAAATGCTGGCTGCCAAAGGGAGGCAACATCGGCAAAGCCAAGCTGAGCCATTCTATGCCAAGCCTCTCCAACCTCCTGCCACTGCTGTACCTCACACAAGCAATGGTAATCAATAGCTCTCAGATGATTTCTCAAATTGAAAGGGAACATAGTAAGTTCATCAGCATAAGAATTGTAATACATAGAAACATACATAGAAAATAGAAGCAGGATGAGCCATTCAGCCCTTTCAGCCTGCTCCACCGTGCATTATGATCTTAGCTGATCACCAAGTTCAATACCCTAATCCTGCCTTCCCACCATATCCCTTGATCCCTTTAGCCCCAAGAGCTATATCTAACTCCTTCTTAAAATTACACAACATATTGGCCTCAACTACTTTTACTGTGGTAGTGAATTCCACAGATTCACCATTCTCTGGGTGAAGGGATTTCTCCTCACCTCAGTCATAGAACATAGAACAATACAGCGCAGTACAGGCCCTTCGGCCCACGATGTTGCACCGAAACAAAAGCCATCTAACCTACACTTTGCCATTATCATCCATATGTTTATCCAATAAACTTTTAAATGCCCTCAATGTTGGCGAGTTCACTACTGTAGCAGGTAGAGCATTCCACGGCCTCACTACTCTTTGCGTAAAGAACCTACCTCTGACCTCTGTCCTATATCTATTACCCCTCAGTTTAAAGTTATGCCCCCTCGTGCCAGCCATATCCATCCGCGGGAGAAGGCTCTCACTGTCCACCCTATCCAACCCCCTGATCATTTTGTATGCCTCTATTAAGTCTCCTCTTAACCTTCTTCTCTCCAACGAAAACAACCTCAAGTCCATCAGCCTTTCCTCATAAGATTTTCCCTCCATACCAGGCAACATCCTGGTAAATCTCCTCTGCACCCGCTCCAAAGCCTCCACGTCCTTCCTATAATGCGGTGACCAGAACTGTACGCAATACTCCAAATGCGGCCGTACCAGAGTTCTGTACAGCTGCAACATGACCTCCCGACTCCGGAACTCAATCCCTCTACCAATAAAGGCCAACACTCCATAGGCCTTCTTCACAACCCTATCAACCTGGGTCCTAAAAGGTTTACTCCTTATCCTCAAACTATGAGCCCTAGTTCTGGACTCCCCCACCATCGGGAACCTTCTTTCTGAATCAACCCTGTCTAATCCTGTTAGAATTTTATAGGTTGACACTCCCTGGGGCGGCACAGTGGCACAGTGTTTAGCACTGCTGCCTCAACGGTGCTGAGGACCTGGGTTTGATACCGGGTCACTGTCAGTGTGGAGTTTGCACATTCTCTCACTCATCTAAACTCCAATGAATATAATCCTAACGGACTTTGTCTCTCAAATTACGGTCCCGCCGTCCAAGGAATCAGCCTGGTAAACCTTCACTGCACCCTCTCCATAGCAAGATCAGATAAAGACAACAAAACCTATATCGATATTATAACCCTCAAGGAGATCACAAGATCAGGACAATTTGATTCCAGGTGACCTCCTATGAATATAAGCTTCCCAGTAACGAGGAGGTGGGGTTTCCCCCTTAACTGGGAGATCAGAACTCTAGTATAAAAACCCCGTACTGGGAGCAGGTCGGGGAGGGAGACCCTTCGGGGGGGTGGAGAATGTAATATCGTAAATAAATATAACTTTGTTTTCTACCTGCCTGGTCAATGTGTGCTGCATTAGCAGATTCTACAATCTTATATTTGAGATGTTACTCTGGGTCATATTCCCTAGAACTTGAGCTTCAATCTGGTATGTATTCCCTTTTCTGGCACAGACTGACAGTATTGTATATAACGGTCCTTGATTGAGGTGAGATTTGTTAAACAGTGAGTGAATCTTTTAAGTAGCTGTTGCAATATTTTCAGGTCCTTTGTAATGTGTTCTGTGTGTAGTTACTTCAGTGATCCAATTTATTAATCCATTCAGTAAGCAATGGGTGGCACGGTAGCACAGTGGTTAGCACTGTTGCTTCACAGCGCCAGGGTCCCACGTTCGATTCCTGGCTTGGGTCACTGTCTGTGTGGAGTCTGCATGTTCACCTCGTGTCTGCATGGGTTTTCTCCGTGTGCTCCGGTTTCCTCCCACAAGTCCCAAAAGATCTGCTTGTCAGGTGAATTGGACATTCTGAATTCTCCCTCCATGTGCCCGAACAGGCACCGGAATGTGGTGACTAGGGGCTTTTCACAATAATTTCATTGCAGTGTTAAATGTAAGCCTACTTGTGAAATAAAGATTATTAATAAAACTGAATGAATAGATGTCAGAAAGCATTGGACTGTTTTAATAAAGTGATTCATATCCAGGGTTTCACCATCACAGATACTCATAGGTTCTGTGTAACCTACACAAAAGCAAGGGGACACCTCTTCCCCTCACTTGCCTTCCACTTGTCAACTTCAACAACTTATCATTTTCCTTGGTAGCGCGAGTGAGGAGTGTGATCGGGTACATTGTAGTGCAGTATTCTAATTCTCAGTGACTTCGGCTGACTTGATTCTACTTCTCATGAATTCAGCTGTTTTCCATTTTCTCTGCTGAAAGTTGGTCAAAAGGTAAGGGAGGTGGTGTAGCTCTGTTATTTAAGGATGACATCCGGTCAACAGTAAGGGATGACATCGGTGCTATGGAGGATAAGGTTGAATCCATTTGGGTGGAAATCAGGAATAGTAAGGCGAAAAAGTCACTGATAGGAGTAGACTATAGGCCACCAAATAGTAACATTATGGTGGGGCAGGCAATAAACAAAGAAATAACTGATGCATGTAGAAATGGTACAGCAGTTATCATGGAAGATTTTAATCTACATGTCGATTGGTTTAACCAGGTCGGTCAAGGCAGCCGTGAGGAGGAGTTTATAGAATGTATCCGCGATAGTTTCCCAGAACAGTATGTAATGGAACCTACGAGGGAACAAGCGGTCCTAGATCTGGTCCTGTGTAATGAGACAGGATTGATTCAGGATCTCATAGTTAGGGATCCTCTCGGAAGGAGCGATCACAATATGGTGGAATTTAAAATACAGATGGAGGGTGAGAAGGTAAAATCAAGCACTAGTGTTTTGTGCTTAAACAAAGGAGATTACAATGGGATGAGAGAAGAACTAGCTAAGGTAGACTGGGAGCAAAGACTTTATGGTGAAACAGTTGAGGACTAGTGGAGAACCTTCCAAGTGATTTTTCACAGTGCTCAGCAAAGGTTTATACCAACAAAAAGGAAAGACGGTAAAAAGAGGGAAAATCGACCGTGGATATCTAAGGAAATAAGGGAGAGTATCAAATTGAAGGAAAAAACATACAAAGTAGCAAAGATCAGTGGGAGACTAGAGGACTGGGAAATCTTTAGGGGGCAACAGAAAGCTACTAAAAAAGCTATAAAGAAGAGTAAGATAGATTATGAGAGTAAACTTGCTCAGAATATAAAAACAGATAGTAAAAGTTTCTACAAATATATAAAACAAAAAAGAGTGGCTACGGTAAATATTGGTCCTTTAGAGGATGAGAAGGGAGATTTAATAATGGGAGATGTGGAAATGGCTGAGGAACTGAACAGGGTTTTTGGGTCGGTCTTCACAGTGGAAGACACAAATAACATGCCAGTGACTGATGGAAATGAGGCTATGACAGGTGAGGACTTTGAGAGGATTGTTATCACCAAGGAGGTAGTGATGGGCAAGCTAATGGGGCTAAAGGTAGACAAGTCTCCTGGACCTGATGGAATGCATCCCAGAGTGCTAAAAGATATGGCTAGGGAAATTGCAAATGCACTAGTGATAATTTATCAAAATTCACTAGACTCTGGGGTGGTCCCGGCGGATTGGAAATTAGCAAACGTGACACCACTGTTTAAAAAAGGAGGTAGGCAGAAAACGGGTAATTATAGGCCAGTGAGCTTAACTTCGGTAGTAGGGAAGATGCTGGAATCTATCATCAAGGAAGAAATAGCGAGGCATCTAGATGGAAATTGTCCCATTGGGCAGACGCAGCATGGGTTCATAAAGGGCAGGTCGTGCCTAACTAATTTAGTGGAATTTTTTGAGGACATTAACAGTGCGGTAGATAACGGGGAGCCAATGGATGTGGTCTATCTGGATTTCCAGAAAGCCTTTGACAAGGTGTCACATAAAAGGTTGCTGCGTAAGATAAAGATGCATGGCATTAAGGGGAAAGTAGGAGCATGGATAGAGGATTGGTTAATTAATAGAAAGCAAAGAGTGGGGATTAATGGGTGTTTCTCTGGTTGGCAATCAGTAGCTAGTGGTGTCCCTCAGGGATCAGTGTTGGGCCCACAATTGTTCACAATTTACATAGATGATTTGGAGTTGGGGACCAAGGGCAATGTGTCCAAGTTTGCAGACGACACTAAGATAAGTGGTAAAGCAAAAAGTGCAGAGGGTACTTGAAGTCTGCAGAGGGATTTGGATAGGCTAAGTGAATGGGCTAGGGTCTGGCAGATGGAATACAATGTTGACAAATGTGAGGTTATCCATTTTGGTAGGAATAACAGCAAAAGGGATTATTATTTAAATGATAAAATATTAAAACATGCTGCTGTGCAGAGAGACCTGGGTGTGCTAGTGCATGAGTCGCAAAAAGTTGGTTTACAGGTGCAACAGGTGATTAAGAAGGCGAATGGAATTTTGTCCTTCATTGCTAGAGGGATGTAGTTTAAGACTAGGGAGGTTATGCTGCAATTGTATAAGGTGTTAGTGAGGCCACACCTGGAGTATTGTGTTCAGTTTTGGTCTCCTTACTTGAGAAAGGACGCACTGGCACTGGAGGGTGTGCAGAGGAGATTCACTAGGTTAATCCCAGAGCTGAAGGGGTTGGATTACGAGGAGATGTTGAGTAGACTGGGACTGTACTTGTTGGAATTTAGAAGGATGAGGGGGGATCTTATAGAAACATATAAGATTATGAAGGGAATAGATAGGATAGATGCGGGCAGGTTGTTTCCACTGGCGGGTGAAAGCAGAAGTAGGGGGCATAGCCTCAAAATAAGGGGAAGTAGATTTAGGACTGAGTTTAGGAGGAACTTCTTCACCCAAAGAGTTGTGAATCTATGGAATTCCTTGCCCAGTGAAGCAGTAGAGGCTCCTTCATTAAATGTTTTTAAGATAAAGATAGATCGTGTTTTGAAGAATAAAGGGATTAAGGGTTATGGTGTTCGGGCCGGAAAGTGGAGCTGAGTCCACAAAAGATCAGCCATGATCTCATTGAATGGTGGAGCAGGCTCGAGGGGCCAGATGGCCTACTCCTGCTCCTAGTTCTTATGTTCTAAAAGCTTAAGATTTTGACATTATTGGATATGTTGATTTGGCTTCTGAGTTTTCAATGCAACATTGTGAAGTTTCATTACTGTAGTATGTTCCTACAGAGCATCACATGGTAGATTGTACAACCTCTATCTTTCAGTCTTCAGCCCTCTTCATGGTGAAGAAGATCCCTGTATACTGGAGCCTGAGGGCAGCTGTGACAGTCAGCCAACTTATAACCTTCAGACAATGGGTCATTGGTGCACCTTTTGGTGACCGATGTGATAGATGAATGATGTTACTGCCAGGTTGATGGTTTGTATCCATGGTGATCAGGCATGGACACTCTAATATGGTTACATATCAAAGCTAATGGGCCCAACCAATTCAATTTTTAAAATAAAGATATCCCTCAACACGTTTGTCGAGAAGGTTGAGTGAGCACTTTGACCCGGTTTAGGTTCACCGCCAAAGGATGTGGAGCCTTGTCATCTGAACCAGTCACAGAGGTGCTGTCACTATCCAGTGTTTCTAATCTAGTGCCTTTGACCCCAGTATTGTGGTACTTTTGCCTTGTGCCCACTATGAGGCAGAGAGTTGAGTTTCCAAGGCTAACAGCTCCTTGAACTAATTATTGATCATTGTATGTGAGATATGGGGAGAATGTGCAAACTCCACACGAACAGTGACTCAGGCCGGGATTCGAGCCTGGGTCCTCAGCGCCGTAGTCCCAGTGCTAACCACTGTGCCACCTTGCTGGTCTTGAAAACCTTTTTAAAGCTGTTAGTAAAATAAAACTGTTCTCCTCAGTATCATGAGATCAATTATTACCAAGAAGTAGAGTTCATTTTATATACTTTATTGCTGAGTAATAACTCATTTGCTTGTGAATAAAGGAAGGCTTAATATATAGTGAAATGGGGTGGCATGGCGGCACAGTAGTTAGCACTGCCGTCTTACAGTGCCACGGACCCGGGTTCAATTCCTCCCACAGTCCAACAATGTGCAGTTAGATGGATTGGCCATGCTAAATTGTCCCTTCGTGTCCAGGGATGTGCAAGTTAGGTTATGGGTATATTTGCACACTCGATGGGCTGAATGGCCTCCTTCTGCACTTTAGAGATTCTATGATTCTAATATATAGCGAAATAAAATAAATGTAAATGTCGCCACCGCCCCAGAGGACAATAGGCTATTTTCTCTTGAGAACTGGCTGGTGGTGATTTAACCTGAGGCTCACCACACCTCAGGCGAGGTGCAATGTTGAAAAGGTAGAGCCCCCATGAATAACCTCAGCCGGTATGCAGGGAAAGGAAAGAATCCTTTTCCTCATTAAATTATCTGTCGTTGTCAACTGTCCTTTGAGATTGATATCTATTCAGGGTCATGAGATCCTGCCATTGGTCTTGATGTGACTGAAATGCCGATTCCTTTCCTGCAGACCTTTGAACACATGGAGCAGGATGTCCCACGGGCAATGACAGGTCAAACTTCTCTTATGCAGAATTGGGGAGATTGAGGGTGACTTGTAAGTACAGTGCAGAGTGGGTAACAACACTGCAATCATATGCAAACTGTAGATCTTGCAAATCTGTGGAGGTCAGTTTAGTTTTGGCATGGCGGCAACTGAGGTTAAAGAGCTTTCCACCTCAACAGTATTTAATACTGACACCAAAGGACAGTTTCTTTTTTTTAATTTTAGAGTACCCAATTCATTTTATTCCAATTAAGGGGCAATTTAGCGTGGCCAATCCACCTACCTTGCACATCTTTGGGTTGTGGGGGCAAAACCCACGCAAACACGGGGAGAATGTGCAAACTGCACACGGACAGTGACCCAGAGCTAACCCACTGCGCCACCGTGCTGCCCAAAGGACAGTTTCTTTGATGAGGTGAATAACCACTTCAAATAAAATAAATCTTAAATGGTTTGGGGGCTGTAACACAACCTTGCTTGGTCCCCGTCTGGATTTTGAGGTATCTGTTTTGGATCTCCCACTCGAGACAGTTGCAGTCGTACCATCATGAAGCAATTGCAGGATTGTGATGAAATGCCATGGACTCAAATCTTTGGAATGCAATCCACAGAGCCTGTGATTTACTGAGTCACATGGGCGATGGATGCAATGAAGAGTTCCTGCTGGTGTCTTAATATTTTTAGTGGATATGTCTGGTAACAAAGACCACGTCAGAGGTTTCTCTGCGATGTTCTAAAGCGCCTTTGTGCCTCTGGGAGGATTTCCTCAGCCACAGGAAGTAGGTAATTCAGGAGAATATGCGCCAGGATTATCCCTGCTGTGGACAAGAAGGAAATACCTCAAAAGTTTCTGCAACGTGATTTATCTCTCTTTCAAATGATTTGTCACATTCATTTGGTTGGGGGAGAGGTTCCTTTATCTCCAAAGTCTTTGCTCTAGGATGCCTCTATATGATATTGTGTATCTCCTTCTGGCAGAAGAGGGTGTTTGTTATCATGAGGCCATACTGAGCGTGCTTTGTCAGCAGGGGGGCACCATTTGCAATGGTTTTTCCCACCATATTGTTTCTCATGGTTCCACCCCAGATATTGGAGTAACAGACAACCCTGGCATTAAAGTCTCTTGGAAGAATTTCTTTTTTACTTTTGGGGTGACAACGAGCACTTCTTCAAGGTCAGAATAGAACTTCTTGAAATTTTCATCTGTCCAGGGTCAGGGTATAAGCACTGATGTCTTTGGCAAACAGATTACGGCTGACCTTAGGCACATAGGATTTAGGAGCAGGAGTAGGCCTTGTGGCCCTTCCATCCTGCTCCGCCATTCGACAACATCATGATTACTCTGACTGGCCTCAACTCCACTTTTGCGTTTTTCCCCCATACACAACCATTGACTCCCTTGTGTATCTAAACTCTATCTAACTTAGCATTGAATAAATTCAATGCCATTGTCTCCACAGCTTTCTGTGGAAGAGAATTCCACAAAATAACAACACTATTCATCTTTTTTGAAGGAATTTTAAAATTATGCCCCCGAGTTCTATTCTGTGCCACACCCGTCCAGTATCCACCCTCTCGAGTTTCCTCAAGATCTTCAATGTTTCAATGTTCAACCCTTCTTTATAAGATAAACCCTTCATCCTAGGAATGAGTCGAGTGAAGCTTCTGTGGACCGCTATTGTAATTGTGTCCTTTTTCAAATGAGGAGACCAAAACTTTACACCGATGTGGGGCTGGATTCTCCGATTCTGAGGCTAGGTGCTGACGCCTTCTTGGGAACAGTGGTGTTTTACGACCGAAAAAACGGCGCAAAACGGCCACCGATCCCCATCTGGTGGGGGGCTAGCAGGCACGCAGCATAGAGCACCCGGCTCTAGCTGTGGATAAGGCCGGAGAATTGCCGGGTCCGTGGCCGCGCATGCACACGGCACCATGCAACATGGCGCCGGCCACGAGCGGACCCGGCCTGCCAAATAGTGATCCTCTTTGGCCAGCTCACCACCCCGAATCACCCCCACCAGTCCCCCAAGCCCCTGCCAAAGCCCCCTGCTACCCGCGGATTGGCTCCCCCCCCCCCCTTCCCGGACTGTGGCAGTGCTGGATTTAGTCCGCAGTTGCCCATGCCGAGTCCCCAAAAATAAATACCACACGGGACCGACGCTGTCGGGAACCTGGCCCATTGGGGGCAGAGCATCTGGGGAGGGCCTCAGGTAACGTCCTGAGAGCATCCAGATTTCGGGTGCTCCAGATTTCGGCGCCAACGTGGATTTTCCAGCCGATCGCCAAACGCAATTTCGGACACCAGAGAATCCCGCGCATGGTCTCATGAAGGCCCTGTATATCTGTAGTAAAACTTCCCAACTTCTACATTCTATTCCCATTGCAATAAATGCCCAACATTCAATTTGCCTTCTTAATCACTAGTTTTATCTGTATATTGATTTTTTTTTGTGATTAATATGCTCGGATACCAATATCCCTCTGTACCACTGAGTTCTGCGATCTTTCTCTATTTAAACAGTAAACTGCTTTTCTATTCTTCCTGCCAAAGTGGACAAGTTCACATTTTCCCACAATACACTCCATCTGCTAAGGTTTTGTCCACTCACTTAACCTATCTATAACCCCTTTGTAGATTCTTTACCTTCTCTTGACAACTCCCTAAATATCATAGAATAGAATCCCTACAGTGCAGAAGAAAGCCATTTGGCCCATTGAGTCTGCACCAACCAACCGAAAGAGCACTCTACCTAGGCCCACACCCCCAACCTATCCCTGTAACCCAGTAACACCTAACCTCTGGACACTAAGGGACAATTTAGCATGGCCAATCCACCTAACCTGCACATCTTTGGACTGTGGGAGGAAACCGGTGCAAGGCATCCAAGGTCTGAATTGAACCTGCATCCCTGGCGCTGTGAGGCAGCAGGGCTAATCACTGCACCACCATGCCACCAACCGTGCCGTGCCACCTGGCACCGCCGTGTCATGAGTCTTTCATTTATACAATTGGGGCAGTACATCAAAGACCCTATTCCGGATGGCAAATCCAATTCTGTGGACACAAAAGTCACTGTCAGTATTTCTCTTCCAGTAGTAGCTGTATAGTCCTGCTTGATCTTTCAGCTGTCTCTCCCCAGAATGGCAGGCCATAATGAGTGTAGTGATGTCAATTTGGAGTCTTGATTAACTGATGCGATCTGATCACGTGAACTGCTGTCTCAAGTCTAGAGCTAAAAGATATTTTGTAACAGTTAGTGACTTCTTTCATGAAAGACAGCGTTTTACATCTCAATGTCCCTTTCCCATAATAGCATGAAGCTGATTCTCTTTGGAGCAGCCCATAACATCTTATTCACGTTTATCAAAAGACAGATTTGTGGCTAAAATGCATCATTAGTTACAGTGAGGCTTATCTTCTTTGACAGTTGCAGCACGAACCATTAACTGGTAAAAGCAGCTGAAAATGATACTCACCAATTGGTGGAATTTTGTGATGTTTTTCTGTAGCTGATTGAGTCCCACTCTCGGCCACAAGATATTCAATTTTAATGTCAATTTCTCCTGATTCTTTCAAACATTAATTGTTACTTTTCGTGCCAGTGACATTTATCATCACACCTTATCAAACCACCTAAAATATTCAAAATAACATTGGCCCAGTAAAAATATTAAATGTGATTGTTTGAGATCTCCAATGTGTCATGCCTAACTTCTTTTCTCACTGCTGCCTACAGCTCAAAACTACAAAGCCACACACTGGTGTATCCTCATCAAATAGTATTAACTTGATACAACATTTCCCTGTTACTGTCGCTGTTTCTGTGTGTGTCATCTTTTCATTCCGTACCTTGTGCTTTCAAAATAAGTAATGCTAGAAATTAACAAACTACAATTTGTGAGAATTTTGTGTTGAGGATAAGCAGAAATGTTCCACAGATATCAGATACTCGGCAGATTAGATCAACTAATGCTATTTTTTTACCAATGCAAATAGAATTAGAAAATGAAGAGAATTGGACTCTTACTAGATGACAAAATAACCCAGATATGCAGCCTTTAGCAAGCTGGAAAATGGGGTGGGATTTGCCCTGCCAAAGGATGAGATAAAGATTGTATCAAATTGAAAGAAAAACCGCACAGTTCAATGAAGATTAGCGGTAGGTCAGAAGATTGGACAGAATTTAAAAATTAGAAAAGAATGACTAAAAATATTGAGGGGTGGGCGGCTCGGTGGCACAATGGCTAGCACTGCTGCCTCACAGCTCCAGGCTCCCTGGTTCAATTCCGGCCCCGGTTGACTGTGGAATTTGCACTTTCTCCCCGTGTCTCCATAGATTTCCTCCGGGTGTTCCGGTTTCCTCCCACAGTCCAAAGATGTGCAGGTTAGGTGGATTGGCCCATTAGTGTCCAAAAATGTTTAGGTGGTGTTACTGGGTTATGGGGTAGGGTGGAGGCGTGGGCTTAAGTAGGGTGCTCTTTACCAGGGACTCAATGGACCAAATGGCCTCCTTCTGCACTGTAAATTCTATGATCTATGACCAAAGTAATTAGAGTATGAGATAAAGCTAGTTAGAAATATAAAAACAGGGGATAGCACAGTGGCACAGTGGTTAGCGCTGCTGCCTCACGGCACCGAGGCCCCAGGTTCAATCCAGCTCTGGGTCACTGTCCGTGTGGAGTTTCCATATTCTCCCCATGTTTGCATGGGTTTCGCCCCCACAACCAAAAGAAGTGCAGGGTAGGGGGATTGGCCACGCTAAATTGCCCCTTAATTGGAAAAAATGAATTGGGTACTCTAAATTTTTTTTTTTTTAAAGAAATATAAAAACAGATCATGAGTATTTCTACACTTATTTTAAAAGGGAAAATGTAATTAAAGGGAGCGTTGATCCTCCAGAGAATAAGAATGGGGAATTAATAATGGGATAGAAGGAAATGGCAGAGATGTTGAACAGATAGTTTTTGTCTGTCTTCACTTTTATTAACATCCGAGAAATATCTGTAATTTTTTTATTCGTTCATGGGACATGGGCATCTGGCTATGCCAGCATTTATTGCCCATCCCTAATTGCCCTTGATGGGGTAGTTAAGAGTCAATCACATTGCTATGGGTCTGAAGTCACATGTAGGCCAGACCAGGTAAGAACGTCAGGTTTCCTTCTCTAAAGGACATTAGTGAACCAGATGGGTTTTTACGACAATTGACAATGGTTTCATCGTCATCAATAGACTTTTAATTCCAGAGGTTTTGTTTATTGAATCAAATTTCACCATCTGCAGTGGTGGGATTTGAACCTGGGTCCTCAGGATATTACTCTGGGTCTCTGGTTTCCTAGTCCAGTGACAATACCACTACGCTACCACCTTCCCAAATCAAGAGGTGAAAGGGAGGGAGGAACAATTTTCACCAGGGAAAAGTTACAGAAAAAACTATTAGAACAAAGTTGGACACAAGTCCCTAGGATCTGATGGCCTGCATCCTAGGATCTTAAAGGAATTGGCTACAGAGATAGTAGCTGTAATTTTCCAAAATTCCCTAGATTCTGGAAAGGTCTCATCAAATTGGAAAAATGTGAATGTAACTTGCTATTCAAGAAAGAAGGGAGACAGAAAGCAGGAAACTACAGGCCAGTTAGCCTACCATCTGTCATAGGGAAGTTGCATGAACCCATTATAGCATGGCACTTACTTACAAAATTGTATGAGGCAGAGGCAACATGGTTTTGTGAAAAGGAAATTGTGTTTCACTAATTTATTAGAATTCCTTGAGGAAGTAACAAGTAAAGGGGGACAAGTAACAAGTAAAGGGGACCCTGTTGTGTACTTAGATTTCCAAAAGGCATTTATACTGCACAAAATAAACGCTCATTTTTTTTTTTAAATTTAGAGTACCCAATTAATTTTTTCCAATTTAGCATGGCCAATCCACCTACCCTGCACATCTTTGGGTTGTGGGGGTGAAACCCACGCAAACACGGGGAGAATGTGCAAACTCCACACGGACAGTGACCCAGAGCCGGGATTGAACCTGGGACCTTGGCGCCGTGAGGCTGCAGGGCTAACCCACTGTGCCACTGTGCTGCCCCAAAAATAACTGCTCATGGTGCAGGAGATAACATATTAGCATGGCTGGAGGATTGGTTAGCTAACAGGAAACAGAGAGTAGGGCTAAATGGGTCATTTTCAGGTTGGTAGGATGTAACTAGTGGAGTACAACAGGGATCATTGCTGGGTGATCTTATTGTAGCATAAAATGCTGAGCAGACTTGACAGGGTGGTTGCTGAAAGGAATTTTCCCCTTCTGAGAGATACTCTTACTCGGGACACAGTTTAAAAATAAGGGGGTCTCCCATTCAAAACAGAGATGGGGAGCAGTGGAGACAGGATCTTTTAAGGCTGAATTAGTTAGATTCTTGAATAACAAGGGAGTCAAAGTCGAGGGGTAGACAGGAAAGTAGAGTTGAGGCCACAATCAGATCAGGCATTATATAGGACATAAGAGCAGCAGGCCATTCAGCCCTTCAAACCTGTTCTGCCATTCAATAAGATCATGGCTGATCTGGTTGTGATCTCACTCCACTTTACCATGTGCATCCCATACCCTTGACTCCCTTCATAGAATCCGTAGAATCCCTACAGTGCAAAAGGAGGCATTTCGGCCATTGAATCTGCACCGACCCTCCAATAGCGCACCCTACCTAGGCCCACACCCCACTCTATTCCTGTAACCCCACCTAACCTGCACATCTTTGGACTGTGGGAGGAAACCGGAGCACCCGGAGGAAACCCACGCGCACACAAGGAGAATGTGTAAAAACGTCACGCAGTCACCCAATGCCAGAATCGAACCCAGGTGCCTGGAGCTTTGAGGCAGCATTGCTAACCACTGTGCCACCGTGCCGCCCTTGTCTATCAAAAATCTGTCTAACTCTGCCTTGAATAAATTCTTTTTTTTTAAAATTTAGAGTACCCAATTAATTTTTCCAATTAAGGGGCAATTTAGCGTGGCCAATCCACCTACTGTGCACATCTTTTGGGTTGTGGGGGCGAAACCCACACAAACACGAGGAGAATGTGCAAACTCCACGCATACAGTGACTCAGAGCCGTGATCGAACCTGGGACCTCAGCGTCATGAGGCAGCAGTGCTACCATGCTACCTGTTGAATAAATTCAATGATCCAGTGTCCACTGCTTTCTGAGGAACAAAATTCCACATACTAATGACCCTTTGAGAGAAAGAAAATTCTCCTCACCTCTGAATTAAACAGTAGACCTCTTATCCTTAAACATGTGTCCCCTGGTTCTAGTCTGCTACAAGCAGAAACTTCTTCACAGTATCTATCCTATCAGATCCCCTCAGGTTCTTATATGCTTCAATAAAATCAGTTCTCCTTCTAAATTCCAATGGGTAGAGAATCAACCTGTTCAACGTTTCTCCATAAGGTGAAGGAATGAGTCAAGTGAACCGTCCCTATACTGTTTCTAACACAATCATATACTTCCTTAAGTAAGGAAACCAAAGCTGCCCATAGTCTTCCAATGTGGTCTTACCAAGGCCCTGTAAATGTTATATTACAGAGATGTAATATATATTACTCATTTGTCTTGCCGAGTTGTATTTAAATTGATGATAAACAGTCGAAGTCTTCCAGTTGATGACAAATTATTTATTGAGAAACAAAATAATATACTTGTGAGTTCTTTCACTTTAATACTTTGACTAGTAATACAATTAACTAAGATTAGATTAAACTAACAATTAAGATAATACATTACACTCTGAGCTGGTCACGTCTATACTCTAGCTGCACTACACACACACTAACCTACAGAAAGGGTGGGAAACTCCTTATATAGTTTCTGTTAGTGTTGCCATCTAGTGATCATTTGACTGTACTGACTGCACATTAACTAATCATGTATTAACATATACTGAGATCACTACAGTCCCTACTTTTATATTCCATTTCCCAATGCAATATATGCCAACATTCAGTTTGCCTTACTGCATGCTAACATCTTGTGATTTATGGAGCAGATCACCCAGATCTCTCTGGACCACTTGAGTTCTCCAATCTCTTTCCATTTAAACAGTATTTTGATTTTCCACTCTTCCTGCCAAAGTGGACAAATTCACATTTTCCCACAATATACTCCATCTGCCAATGTTTTGCTCACTCACTCAACCTATCTATATCTCTTTGCAGACTCTCTACCTCCTCCTGACAACTTAATTTCCTACCTATCTTGGTGTAATCAGCAATTTTAGCTACCTTGCATTTGGTCCCTTTATCAAAATCATTGATGTAGTCTGTAAATAGTTGAGGCCCCAGAACTGATCCCAGTGATACTCCACTATTTACAGTTTACCAACCTGAAAAAGACCCAGTTATCCCTATTCTCTGCTTCCTGTTAGGTAACCAATCCTTTATCCATGCTAATATATTACCCCCTACACCTTGCAATCTTGTGCAGTAACCTTTGTTATCAAATGTCTTCTGATATCCAAGTACACATCATACACAGGTTTCTCTTTATCTACATTGCTCGTTACTTCCTCAGAAAACTCTCAATAAATTAACTAAACATTATTTTCCTTTCACAAGCCTATGTTGACTCAGCCTGACAAAATTCTGATTTTCTAAATATCCTGGTATAATCTCTCTAATAATGGATTCTAGCAGTTCCCCTATGAAGATGTTGGGCGAACCAGCCTGTAGTTTCTGACTTTCTGTCTTGAATAAAGGAGTTACATTAACTACTTTCCAATCCACTGGGACCCTTCCAGAATCAAAGGAATTTTGGAAGATTATAACCAATGCATCTACTATCCTTTAAGACCCCAGAATGCAGGCCATCAGACTCAGTGCTGTGTCAGCCTTTAGGTCTGAAGGGTTTCCTAGCACCTTTTCCCTGGTTATATTAAGTTCCTCCCTCCTGTTCACCTCTTGAATTTCAAGTATCTTTAGGAAGTCTTCTACAGTGAGGATAGACACAAAATACCTATTCAACATCTCTGCCATTTCCTTGATTTCCATTATCAATTCCCCAAGCTTACTCTCTAAAAGACCAACACTGACTTTAGTTACTCTCTTCCTATTTAAATACTTGTAGAAACTCTTACTATCTGTTTTTATATCACTAACTATTTTTCTATCATACTCTTTTTTTTTCTCACTCTTTATTATCTTTTAGTCATTCTTTGCTGGTTCTTAAAATTTGACCAATCTTCTGACTCACCACTAATCGTTGCAGATTATTGCAGTATTTCTTTCAATTTGATTCTATCCTTAACTTTCTTATTCAGTCATGGATGATGCATCCTTCACAAAGAATCTTTGGTATAAAGCTTTGCTGAGGAGCATTAACTATCTCCTTAAAGGTCTGCCACTGCATCTCCATTGTCCTACCTTTTAACCAAGTTTCCCAATTCACTTCAGCTAGATTTGCTTTCATACCCTTTTAATTATCTTTATTCAAGTTCAAACTTTAGCCTTCGATTCACAAGAAATTCTATCGTTATGATCACTGCCGCTTAGAGATTTCTTTACTGTGACGTTATTGATTAATCCTGTCACATTGCTCATTAACAGATCCAGACAGCCTGCTCCCTGGTTAACTCTAGAATGTATTGTTCCAGGAAATTGTCCTGAACTCTTACCCCAGGCTACCTTTGCCAACCTGATTCACATAATATATGGAGCAATCGCGAGAGGCATTACTGCCTCACATGCCAGGGACCTAGGTTCAATTACGGCCTTGCGTGTCTGTGTGGGCTTCCTCCAGGTGATGAATTCGGTTTCCTTCCACAGTCCAAAGATGTGCATGCATTGGCCATGCTAAATTGTCTCTTAGTGTCCAGGATGTTGGGTTAGGTGGGGTTACGGGGATAGGGTGAGGGAGTGAGCCTAGATAGAGTGTTCATTTGGAGGGTGATGCAGACTCGATTGGCCAAATGGCCTCCTGCATTGTCGGGATTCTATGGATTTCTGTGGATAATGCCTACTCCTGCTCAGAATTCATATGTTGGTATGTAAATGCAGTCATGTGAAAGGATTAGTTGTAGAGCATGTAGCATTAATACTGTAAACCGACTAAGTGGTGGGGACTGTACCCCGGGCGATTGCTCTTCCCTATAATATACAGAGGGATTGGTGTTTCCTATAATATCCACAGAGACTGCTGTTCCCTATAAATTGTTACGCCAGCCTGTGCAAGTGCGCGATCGATTCCAGCCCCACCTGCCCCGGAGTCACAACATAAGTGAATTAACAGGGCGGCACAGTGGTGCCGTGGTTAGCATTGCTGCCTCACGGCGCCGAGGTCCCAGGTTCGATCCCGGCTCTGGGTCACTGTCCGTGTTGAGTTTGCACATTCTCCCCCACAACCCAAAGATTTCGCCCCCACAACCCAAAGATGTGCAGGGTAGGTGGATTGGCCACACTAAATTGCCCCTTAATTGGAAAAAATGAATTGGGTACTCAAAATTTATAACAGAAAAACAATAAGTGAATTAACCAATAAATCTTATAAAAATATCTTTAGTCTTTGGCCCTTGGCGGCCCAATAATTACAGTCACCAGGTTTGTAAGTTTAAACACAATTACTGTGTATTTATAACCAGAGCAAATATGAAATGTACAGTGAATACAGTTGGTTAAATGTCGTTTAGCACCTGACCCCCCCCCTTAACTACCCAACCCTCCACCCACACACACAAGACAGAAAAACACAGAGGGGACAGAAATGGGTGAAAAATAATTAGGATAAAAGTCAAAAGATAAGAATATTTGCTTCAGATGGTACGTTCTTTAGTAGCTTGGCTTCAATCCAGGCCTTCAGTTCAAGGCTTTTCCTGTGGAATCTTTCAGGTACTGTAGTTTCAGAGATAAAAACTCACAGTCGCTCTGGAGAAAAAGTTAAACCTTGCCTTTGTCTACAGCCTGTGATGACTTTCCTATACACCGATTCATGAATGAGGTCAGCCAGTACAGAATTGAACCCATGCTGTTAGCCTCGCTCTGCATCACGAACCAACTGTCCAGTCAAATAAACGCATTTTATTCAAACTTGTATCAAGTAGTTACAGCAAATAAACACCCCGGGAAACATTCTTCCCAACAATCAACTATACAGTTTGTACAGATTGTCCTCCTTCCACCCCCCCCCCCCCCCCCCCTCACACACACACACGACGAACAGCTCCTCAAACACGGTCACAAACATCCCCCAACTTTTCTCAAACTCCCCTGCTGAGCCCCTTAACTCATACTTTATCTTCTCTAACCGCAGGAAGTCATACAGGTCACCCAGCCATGCTGCTATCCCCGGTGGCGATGCCGACCACCACTCCAGCAAAATTCGTCGCAGTGCAATCAGAGAGGCGAAGGCCATGACATCGGCCTGCCTCCTCTCCATGAGCTCCGGCTTCTCTGAAACCCCAAATATCGCCACCAAAGGGTCCGGGTCCACTCCCTTTTCCACTCCCCTGGCTAAGACCGTGAACACTCCCACACAGAATCTTCCCAATTTTTCACAACCCCAGAACATGTGCGCATGATTCGCTGGCTCCCGCCCACACCTCTCACACTCACCTGCTACCCCCTGAAAGAACCCACTCGACACGTCCGGTGACGGCGGGCGGGAGGCGGCCGCACAATGGAGGGCTCCCGTTCGGGAACGGCATTTTCGGGGCTTTAAGCCCGGTCCCAGGGTCCACGGAGGCGGCAGAGGCACGGAGGAGGCACAGTGAAGACACAGGAGGGAAAAAAAAACAAAGAAAAATGTCGAGGGTGAGCAAAAAAACGGTCGGAAAAAAAACAGCTGAAGGTCCGTCGGGGAGTGGAAAGGTCACCGCGGGGTCACCAAGGAAAATGGAGGCTGGAGCACCAGGGAAGGCCGCACTGCTTACGGCTGAAGAAATAACTCAGGTGATGGCTGCGGAATTTGAAAAGCAGTTGGCGCAGATTGCGAAATACATGGAGACGGTGAGGAAGGAGATGAGGGAGGTTTTGAGTGTGCTGGTGGAGGAGGCGGTTTCCCCGGTGAGGACGGAGGTGGCGAGCGCAGTGGCGGAGGCGCGAGAGCAAGGGGAGGCGCTGAAGGAAGTGGAGGAGACGTTATTGCAGCACGGTGATCATCTTGCCTCGATGGGGAAAGAGATGCGGAAGGTGATGGACACTAACAAGGATCTGCGAGGAAAAATGGAAGACCTGGAAAACAGATCCAGGCGACAGAATTTGAGGATTGTGGGGCTGCCCGAAGGAATTGAAGGACCGAAGCCGACTGAGTATTTTGCCGCGATGCTGGCAAAACTATTGGGGGAGGGGGAGGATCCCTCCCGATATGAACTGGATCGGGCTCATCGGTCGTGGAGGCCGGTACCAAAGGCGAGTGAGCCACCAAGGGCAGTGACTCTGTGCTTCCGTAGGTACAGTGTGAAGGAGAAAGTCCTGAGCTGGGCCAAGCAGAAGCGGGTGGTGCAGTGGCCTGGAGCTGGTATACGTGTATACCAGGACTTTATGGTGGAGCTGGCAAGGAGGCGGGCTGCCTTCAACCGGGTGAAGAGGGCAATGTACATTAGCAAGGTGCGGTGCGGCATTGTAAATCCAGCGAAGCTGAGGGTGACTTACAAGCTCAGGGACTTTTATTTTGGAACAGCGGAAGCAGCGGAGGAGTTTGCGAAAGCAGAAGGACTGTGGCAGAACTGACAAATTGAGGAATGGCCATGTGCCGATGTAACCTCATGACTGTATTTTCTTCTTTTTTTGTATCACTGCGCGCGAGTGTAGAGGCTAAAGGAGCCAATGTGGTATATATTTGGACAAGGGAAGTGATGGGACTTTCACTCGAAATGAGGGTTCTTTGGGGTGTAGGTGGATAGGCGGGGTTTGTGTGCTAAAAGGGGATCTTTGGGCTTTCCTGGGGCCGGGCAAGTGGGAAAGGGACCCGGGCGGGGGCCTCCACGCTGGCCGGTTTAAGCCGGCCAGGGAATGGGAGTGAGGTGGGGGGAGGGGCTGCGGCCATCGGAGCCTGGCAGAACAGGGTCCGAGTGGTCTAGCCGGGGTGGAAAGTTGGGGGGAAGGAACCGAGGTTCGGAGGAGGAGTTTTACAAGAGGCAGTGGACGGGAGGAGCTGGAGAACTGGGGTTGGGTGGGGGGGGAGCTGTGTAAGATTAAGGGTGACTACGGGTAATCCCTGATTCCTTTTTGTCATTTGTTTATGTAAACATGCGGGTTGAGGTTTGGGGGTTGGTGGGTAGATGGGATCGTTGTTATTATGGGGACTGACATATCTTGCTGATTATTGTTTATTGTTGATGGATGTAAATGTGGGAGAAAATGTGAAAAAGGAGGAGAATAAAAAACATTTGTTTTTAAAAAAGAAAGAACCCACTCATTCTCGCCCGAGTCATATGCACCCTGTGCACCACCTTAAAGTGTAGCAGGCTCATCCTTGCACAAGAAGAGGTCCCGTTTACCCTTCGCAGTGCCTCACTCCATACTCCCCAATTGATCTCCATTCCCAACTCCGCTTCCCATTTCTCCTTGATCTTCACCACCCGCTCGCCTCCCTGCTCCCCCAGCCACTTATATATAGTCCCAATTCTTCCCTCCCCTTCCACATCCGGAAGCAACAGTCGCTCCAGCAGGGTGTATCCCGGCAATCTAGGGAACGCCTTCCAGACCTTTCATGGAAAGTCCCTAACCTGTAGATACCTGAACTCACTATCTCTCGGCAGCCCTACCCTCTCCCTTACCTCCTCCAGACTGGTGAACCCTTCCTCCAAATACAAATCCCTCACCTTGACCAGCCCACCTCCATCCATCTCCTGTACACACTATCCATCCCCCCTGGCTCAAACCCATGATTCTCGCACAGCGGCGTTAGCACCGACATCCCTTCCACCCTAAAATGCCTCCTCAGCTGATTCCATATCTTCACCGCGGACTGCACCACTGGGCTCCCTGAATACCTACTCGGAGCCATTGGCAAAGCTGCCGTCACCATAGCCCTCAAACTAGACTGCTCACAAGATTCCTCCTCCATCCTAACCTACTCTACCCCTTCTCCTTCCCACCACTGCCGCACCTTGTCCACATTCGCCGCCCAATAATAATGAAGCAGGTTTGGCAACGCCAACCCCCCTGGTGCCTCTGTAGCAGGGTCCTCCCCACCCTCGGCATCTTCCCGGCCCATACAAAGTCAGAGATGATTGTGTCCACTTTCCGAAAAAAGGCCTTTGGTATAAAGATCGGGAGAGCCTGAAAGATAAACAAGAACCTCGGCAGAATATTCATTTTCACCACTTGGACCCTCCCCGCCAACGTTAAGTGCAGTGTATCCCACCTCTTAAGATCCTCCCTGGCCTCCTCCACCAGTTTTGTTAAGTTCCACTAATGGAGCCCCGTCCATTCCCTCGCTACCTGAATCCCCAAGTACCTAAACCTATCCCTCGCTACCATAAATGGCACCCCCCCTAAATTAGCCTGCTGTGCCAGCTCATTCACCGGGAATACCTCGCTTTTCCCTATATTCAGCTTGTATCCCAAGAACCCTCCAAACCTCCCCAATAGGCCCATAATCCTTCCCATACTCTCCAACGGATCCGAAACATACAGCAAGAGGTCATCGGCATAGAGCGACACCCGATGCTCCCGCTGTCCCCTCATTATCCCCTGCCACTCTGCCGACCCCCTGAGAGCCATCGCCAATGGCTCTATGGCCAGCGCAAACAGCAGCGGCGACAGCGGGCACCCCTGCCTTGTACCCCTATGTAAGTCAAAGCTTTGTGAGCTCATATCATTCGTCCTCACCCTCGCTCTTGGCGCCACATACAGCAACCGTACCCATGCCACAAATCTCGGCCCAAACCCAAACCATCCCAAAAGTTCGAACAAGTACCGCCCGGTCAAACGATTTCTCCGCGTCCATGGACACCACCACCTCCGGTACCAGAGCTCTCGACGGATTCATCACCACATTCAACAGCCGTCTTATATTATTCGCGAGCTGCCTGCCCTTCACGAAGCCTGTTTGATCTTCTGCAACCACCCCCGGGACACAGTCCTCCATCCTCCCCGCCAACAACTTAGCCAACACTTTCACATCCGTGTTCAATAGTGATATGGGTCTATACGACCCACATTCCACCGGATCCTTCCCTTTTTTGGGGATTAGTGTGATTACCGCCTGCTTCATCGTCTCCGGCAACTACCCCTTCTCTAGTGCTACATTAAACGCCCCCGACAGATGTGCAAGGTCTGCTGCAAATTCCTTATAAAATTCTGCCGGGTACCCATCCGGCCCAGGGGCCTTCCCCGACTTCATACCCCTGATACTTTCCAGAACCTCCCTACGCCCCAGGGGCTCCTCCAACGCCTGCCTCTTTGCTTCCTCCACCTGGGGAAATTCCAGCTCGCCCAGAAACCGCCCCATGTCCCCCTCCTCTCCTCCTGGGTCTGCCTCATAAAGTCCCGGTAATACTCTCTAAATGCCTCATTTATCTTCCCTGACTCTGATACCACACCCCCAGCTCCAGTCCGGATCTTCAATATTTCCCTGGACGCAGCCTGCCTCCGCAGCTGGTGCGCCAGCATGCGGCTCGCCTTCTCCCCATACTCGTACTGCACCCCCCTTGCCCTACGCAGTTGCCCTACCGCCCCCACGTTGTCAGCCTATCATATTGCCCCTGCATCTTTTTCCTCCTCGCCAATCCCTCCACAGTGGGCACCCTCAAATATTCCCTGTCCACTTTCACTATCTCGCTCACTAGACGGTCTAGTTCCGCTCTCCTTTCCTTATTCGCACGAACCGTAAATGAGATAATTTCTCCCCGGCCCACCGAAATTAAATGAAAATCGCTTATTGTCACAAGTAGGCTTCAAATGAAGTTACTGTGAAAAGCCCCTAGTCGCCACATTCTGGCGCCTGTTTGGGGAGGCTGTTACGGGAATCGAACCGTGCTGCTGGCCTGCTTTGGTCTGCTTTCAAAGCCAGCGATTTAGCCCTGTGCTAAACAGCCCCACTGCCTTCAGTGCTTCCCAAAAAATGCCCGCCGACACCTCCCCATTCTGATTGAACTCCACATAATCCCTAATCGCCAACCGCACCTTATCACAAAAACCTCCATCCACCAGCAACCCCGAGTGAAACCTCCACCCCGGCCTCTGCTCTCGTCCCGTACTGAACCGAATATCCAGCCAGTGGGGTGCATGGTCCGAGATAACTATCCCCGCAGACTCTGCCCCCTCCACCCCAACCAAAATCTCCCGACTCACTACAAAGTAATCAATCCTCGAATACACCTTATAGACGTGTGAAAAGAAGGAATACTCCCTTCCCCCTGGGTTCCGAAAACGCCATGGATCCACCATACCCATCCTCTCCATAAACCCCCCCCCCCCCCAGCTCCCTCGCCATTCGTACCCTACCCATCGACCTGGGGCTCGATCTATCCACCCTTGGCTCCAGGACACAGTTAAAATCTCCTCCCATGATCAACTGGTGTGTGGCTAAATCCGGGATCGCTGCCAGCAACCCCCTCATAAAACCCACACCATCCCAATTTGGGGAATACACATTTACCCACACTACCGGTGCCCCTTCCAGTACCCCACTCACAATCACATATCTCCTACCTGGATCCCTCACCTCCTTCGCACTCACGAATCCCATTTTTTTGCTCATTAAAATCGCCATACCCCTCGATTCTGAATCAAACCCAGAGTGAAAAACCTGCCCAACCCACCCCTTAACCTAACCTGGTCCTTCACACGGAGGTGTGTCTCCTGCAAAAAGACAACCCCCGCTTTCAAGCTCCTGAGGTGCGCGAACACCCGCAACTTTTTAACCGGCCCATTCAGTCCCCGGACGTTCCACGTTACCAACCTTACCAGAGGCTTGCGCCTCCAATCCCTTCTACTGTCCGTCATCTTCCCCACTTAACTCCTGCCCCTTTAATTCCACTCTGTGCCTAGCTCATCCCAGATGGCCCCTTTCTTCACCCTTGACCAGGTCATCACTCACCCCCTGCCGCGTCATAGAAACCCAACCCCGGTTTTCCTCCTCTTCCCCCTTCCCCACCCCCCCTCCACTTCCCCTTCCCCTGGCCACCGCTCTTGGCCTTCTCCCCCACCACCTCACTTCCGTTCACCAGCATAACCTGCTTGCGCGGCTGCCCCTGCCCAAAGGCACATCTTAATGACCTCCCCCCCCACCCCCCCCACACTCCTCAGCTCAAAGCAGGCCTTACCCTTCCCCCCGGCCACCCCTCTTGGCCTTCTCCCCCACCACCTCACTTCTGTTCACCAGCATAAGCTGCTAGCGCGGCTGCCCTGCCCAAAGGCACATCTTAATGACCTCCCCCTCCCTTTCCTCAGCTCCAAGAAGATGGCCTCCTGCTGGCCTTACCCTCCCCCAAACAAGGACTTCTCCTGAACTCAGGTAGCCTTCTCCGAAAGCAAACAAACGGATGTTAAACACAAACAGTCCCATAAAACAGGAGGGGGGATGGGAACATCCATCCCCACATAAACTTTTCACCCCTACAACTCCTTACAATCTCAACATTGAACAGAAACCCCCCCCCACAAAAAAAAGGCGAAAATCCCCCAATCCCTACACCCACTTCAAACATGTTCCCGACCATTACATAGTGCCAGCACCCCGGTTCCCAAGCATTGTCCACTCACTTCTCCCCCAGTTTATGCTCCTTAATGAAGTCTTCGGCTGCTTCTGGGGTCTCGAAATAATACTCCCGGCCTCCGAACGTCACCCATAATTTCGCCGGGTAGCGCACCCCAAACCTGATCTGCCGCCGGTACAGCCCCGCCTTGGCCTTGTTGAAACCTGCCCGCCGTTTTGCCAACTCTGCTCCGATGTCCTGATCAATCCGGACGTTATTTCCCTCCAAGTCGCAGCTACACTTCTCCCTGGCCCACCGTAGAATTTTCTCTTTCTCCACAAATTTATGGAGTCTCACGATCACCGCCCGCGGCGGCTCCCCAGCTCGAGGCTTCTGCCTCAGAGACCTATGCCTCTGTCCACTTCAGGTGCCTTATCTAGCACCCCTTCTGCCACCAGCCCCGCCAGTATCTTCGGGATGTACCTCGTGGTACTCACACCTTCCACTCCTTCAGGCAGGTTCGGTCTTCTCGAGGTATTCTCCTGCTCCTCAACCTTTGCCCTCAACGTTTTACAAATGTCTCCTCGGAGCCCCACCTCCGCCTCCAGAGCCACCACACGATCGCTGTGGTCCGAGGTCACTCCTTCAATCTCCCGAATCTGCGACCCCTGCACCTCCAAACACCTCTCCATCCGCTCCAAAGTACCCTTCAGCGGTGCCACAGCTTCTGCAATGGCCTTTGCATGATCCTCACACATTTCTTTCCTTTGCTTATGGAATTCCTCCTTGATAAAAGTCATCAGTTCCTGTATCTGGGGCCTTACCGCTTACCCCTCCCCTGCCTGCATGCTGGAAGAGACTGTCTGTGAAGCACAAGACTGTTTCAACTTTCCAGCCAAATCTCTCACTGTTTTCTGCCGGGTCTGGCGATCAGAAGACATACCATTCCAGGGGTAAACTACTCCTCTAACATTCACCTACGCCTTTTCATCAACATTCCACCCGGATCTGCGTGAAAAGAGCTCTTTTCTGTGACTTTAAGCAGGAACAGCCCTTTATGTGACCACTCACTCCATGGTCACAACCGGAAGTCTCAAATGTCCAGTCAAATGAGCTAAATTGGCCCCTATAATATCCACAGTGATTGCTGTTCCTTGTAATATCCACAGGGTTTGCTGTTTCCTATAATGCCTACAGGGATTGCTGTACCCCTTAATATCACAGTGATTGTTGTTCCCTGTAATATTCACAGGGATTGCTGTTCCCTATAACATCCAAAGGGTTTGCTCTTCCCTGTAACATCCGTAGGGATTGCTCTTCCCTGTAACATCCACAGGGATTGCTGTTCCCTGGAATACCCATAGGGATCGCTCTTCTCTGTAATTGACACAGCTGTTGTACTTCTCTAATGTGTACAGGGGCTGCTAATGTTCCCCGTAATGTACACACGGGTGGCAGTTCCCTTAAAGGTACACCAAAATTTGCATTCTCATTAAAATACACAGTAAGATAAATAGGGGCTGTGATTCTGCGTATGATACACACTGGCTGTGGTTCTCCATAATATACACATGGGTTGTGGTTCTGTAATATACACAGCGGCTGTGATTCTCTATAATATACACAGCGGCTGTGATTCTCTACAATTTACACAGGGGCTGTAATGTACACAAGGGGTTTGATTCTCTATAATGTACTACTTCTTGGGCAGTCCCTTAGCCTCGAGGATGACTTGCTTCTGCTCCATGAAGGTGGGTTCTGCAGTGACTGAATAATCCAATCCTGGATCCATAGTCTCTGCCACAGATTTGGTGCTTGATGAGGTGGGTGGGTCGGACGCTCTGGATTCTGCGCTCTCCTTCTGCTGTTTACTCTTGGCCTCCATGTACTCCTCCCTATGACGCTCGAGGTGATTGGCACCTTCAAGGGTGCTCTTTCTCCAGCTTGTGCGTTCTAAGGCAAGCAATTCTGAAGTGTCGGTGGGGATATTGCATTTATTTAGGGAAGGTTTCAGAGTGTCCTTGTAGCATTTCCTCTGCCCTCCTCGTGATCGCTTGCCATTGCTGAGTACCGAGTTTAGCACTTGTTTTGGGAGTCTTGTGTTGGACATGCGGGCAATGTGGCCCGCCCATCACAGCTAGTTGAACATGATCAGTGCCTCAATATTGGCCTGGGAGTGGACGCTCACGTTGGTACACCCATCCTGCCAGTGGATTTGCAGGATTTTGCAGAGGCAATGTTGGTGATTTCTCTCCAAGATTTGAGATGTCTGCTGTATATTGTCTATGTTTCTGATGCGTACAGGAGGGCGGGGACCACGGCTACCCTGCAGACCATAAGCATGGTGCTGGTTTGAGGTCCCGGTCGTGGAGTATTCGTTCCTCAGGCATCCAAAGATTGCACTGGTGCATTGGAGTCGATGTTGGAAAAGATTCACATTGTCCAAAGACTCACCATGGATCTTGATTTTTGGGGGGCAGTTTTGTGTGACAGGAGAGGACTGGTAGAGTACCTTTGTTTTCTGGATGTTTAGTCTGAGGCCCATTCTCTCATATGCCTCGATGAATGCACCAACGATGGTTTGTAGCTCGGCCTCTGAATGTGCACACAGACAAATATCGTTTGTGTACTGCAGCTCGATGACAGAGGTTGGAGTGATCTTGGTTCTGATCTGGAGGCGTTCGAGGTTGAACAGTTTCCCGCTTGTCCAGCAGGTTAGCTCCACTCCTCCAGGGAGCTTCAGGATGACGGGAGCTTCAGGATGACGGGGTGAAGTGTTGCTGCAAGGAAGATGGAGAAAAGCGTTGGTGCGATGACGCGGCCCTGTCTGACTCCAGTTTTCACACGTATTGGGTCTGTGGTGGTTCCATTGGTGAAGATCACGGCTTGAATTTGAGGAGGATGCTCCACAGTCCCTCACGGTTGACCGAGTCAAAAGCCTTGTGAGATCAAAGAAGGCCATGTACTGAGGTTGATGCTGCTCCCTGCACTTTTCCTGGATTTGTTGCGAACTGAAGATCATGTCCATTAAGCCTCTTGATGGGCAGAAGCCGCACTGAGACTCTGAGGAGCTCTGGAGGCGGTTGAAGCGTATTCTTGCGATAACCTTTCCCGTGGCAAAGAGTAGGAAAAGTCATCTGTAATTTCTTTCTTTTTAAAAAAATTTAGAGTACCCAATTCATTTTTTTCCAATCAAGGGCCAATTTAGCATGGCCAATCCACCTACCCTGCACATCTTTTGGGTTGTGGGGGTGAAACCCAAATACAGGGAGAATGTGCAAACTCCACACGGACAGCGACAGTGACCCAGAGCCGGGATCGAACCTGGGACCTCGGCGCCGTGAGGCCGCAGTGCTAACCCACTGCGCCACCGTGCTGTCCTCTTCATCTGTAATTTCTGCAGTCGGACCTGTCTCCTTACTTGAGGATGGTCACAATTAAGGTATCTCTGAGAATCCGGCGTACTCTCTTCCTTCCAGACAAGGGTGATGAGGGTGTAGATTCTTGTCAAGAGTGCATCTCCGTCGCATTTTAATACTTCTGTGCCGATTCCATCTGCGCCAGAGGCGTTGTTGTTCTTCAGCTGTCAGATGCCTTTTTGACCTCACGGCTAGCTGGGTTGCGCTGAGATGATGGCAGGTAGTGTGTGGCAGGTATGGTGTCGAGGATGCTTGTGTTGAAGGCTGTGTCTTGGTTGAGGAGGTCCTCATAGTGCTCTCTCCATCGGGCGTTGATTGCCTCTCTGCCTTTGAGTGCCTCTCCGTTTTTGGCTCTCAGTGGGGTGGGCCCCAGGGTACTCGGAATGTAGGTGGTTTTGACTGTGCCAAAGAAGCCGCCCACGTCGTGGTTGTCGGTGTGTTGCTGAGTCCCCTGCGGTTTCCCACCCACCATCTTTTCTTTAGGTCGCAGGTTCTTTGTTGCACCTCGGCCTTCAGTTGCCTGTAGGCTTGTGTCCAATCACTCAAGTTTTGGTGAAGCTTCCAGTTCAAGAACGCCTTGCGCTTGCGGTCAAGGAGATCTTGGATCTCCTGATCGTTCTCATCGAACCAGTCTTGGTGCTTCCTGGTCGAGAGCCTGAGCATCTCTTTGCATAGTGTTGACTATGGTGGCTTTTAATGCAGACCAGGAGCTGTGGACATTCTGTGGCTCTGGTTCGTTGTTTGTCACCAGGTTAACTGTGAGGCGCCAGCTGAGTAGCTCTTTCTTCTCGGGGTCTTTGAGTCCAGGAACAATGAATCTCCTGCAGCAGAGTTTCTTCTGCCTGTGTCGGTTTGGGGCCAGGGTGATGGAGATGGTAGAGCGGATTAGTCCGTGGTCAGTTCAGCAGTTGTCGGTTCTAGTCATAGCCCGGGTGATGTGGACACCTTTGCATTCCCTTTCCCTGATAATGATATAGTCTATTTGGTGCCAGTGCTTGAAACGGGGTGTTACCATGAGTTCTTCTGTTTGTCCCTCTGACAGAACAGGGTGTTTGGGATGACCAGGTCATGTTCTAAACATTTTGTCAGGATGAGGACTCTGTTGGCATTTGTTTTCCTTATGCCTTCCCTGCCTAACACGCCTTTCCAAAGGTTTGCATCCTTCCCGACTTGTCATTGAAGTCGCCAAGGAGAATCACCTTATCTCCCTTTGGGATGTGGCAATTGGTCGAGGCTGGAGTAGAATGCCTCTTTTGTCTCGTCTGTTGCATCTAAGGTTGGGACATAAGTACGACGGCTGTGATGTGCTGTTTCTGGGCCACTGAGCCGTAGGGTCATCAGTCTTTCGCTCACCCCCGCAGGGGGGTTCATTTAGACAACCGACCAACTCAGTTTTTACGGCGAAGCCGACCCTGTAGAGACGCCGTTGTTCTTCTGGTTTTCTTTTCCAGAAGAAGATATATCCACCACCTTGTTCTTCAAGCTGGCCGTCTCCTGCCAGTTGTGTCTCGCTCAGGGCAACAATATCAGTGTTGTGGCATTGGAGTTCCCGGGCTATGATGATGGTGCAACGTTCAGGTCTGGTGGTTTTGGGGTTGTCCATAAGGATCCTGACGTTCCAGGTCCCAAAATTAATTTGGGTGAGGGGTGGGGTTGAGGTGGAAGATGCCTGTGCGTGGATTTGTTAAAATGATAATAGATTGAAGGTATATCCAGAAAATACAAAAATAGGAACAGTCAAAAACAAAACAATAATGAACGAGCCATTAATGCAGTAACAGTGCAGAAAACACTAGTAATATAACACAGCAGGAACCCCCCCCATATATACAAATACATCCGCCACACCCCCAAAGAATCTTTCAACCAAAATAAAAGACCCCCATCCCTTAATAACCAATAGTTGCTGTACCCCGCCACCCTCCCCCACCTTCCACCCCAAACCCCCCACTGACGTTCTAATACTTCTTGAAAAAGTCGATGAACAGCTTCCACCTCATGGCGAATCCCTTATCCATTCCTCTAATGGCGAACTTAATTCTCTCCAAATGAAGAAACTCACCACGGTCCTGCACCCAAGAACACCCAATACTTGGTGTATCTGAGGACCGCCAGTTTAGCAAAATCCATTTGTAATTTTCACAGTTTAACAATTTAACATTTCTTAACAACCGCGCGGGCCGACATACGCAACATTAAAATAACATACCCTACAACCCCCATCTCCTCATTACCCGTATATTAAGTTCCCTGTCCTTGTCTTACATTACCATGCCTCCCATTCTCTCCCCCCCCCCCCCCCCCCCCCCCCCCCCACTTGCTGCTGATGTTCACTTTTCCTTGAAGTAGTCATTGACCGGCTGCCATCTCTGGACGAACCCCTGAGTTGATCCTCTCAAGGCGAACTTAATCTTTTCCAGCCTGAGAAACCCTGCCATGTCGCTGACCCACACTCCTGACTTTGGAGGCTCCGAATCCCTTCATCCCAGCAAAATCCATCTCCGGGCCACCAGGGAGAAGAAGGCCAGGACATGGGCCTCCCTCCCCCCTGGGCCCCCGGATCTTGCGATACCCAAATATTGCCATTTCCGGACTAGGAGTCACCCTCCCTTCCAGGACCTCTGACATGACGTCCGCAAATCCCTGCCAGAATCCCCTCAACTTCGGACAAGCCCAGAACATATATACATGATCCGCAAGGCTTCCCCCAGAGCGTCCGCACCTATCCTCCACTTCCTCAAAAAACCTACTCAACCGGGCCATAGTCATATGAGCCCTATGAACCACCTTGAACAGGATCAGGCCGCCTCCACTCGCTCCCACACTGACCCCTCCCCCACTACCCACTTCCTAACCTTCGATATGTTGGCCGCCCAGTGGTAGTTAATAAAACTCGGGAGGGCCAACCCGCCCTCCACACGACCCCGTTCCAGAAGTGCCGCCTTCATCCTCGGGGTTTTACCAGCCCACAAAAAACCCGAGATCTCCTCATTCATTTTCCTAAAAAAGGCCTTCGGGACTATAATCGGGAGACATTGAAAAAAGAACAGCAGCCTCGGGAAGACTGTCATCTTCACCGTCTGCACCCTTCCCGCCAGTGTCAGCGGGAGCATGCCCCACCTGCGGAAATCCCTCTTCATCTGATCGACCGCTCTACCCGAATTTAACTTGTGGAGCTGCCCCCAATCCTTAGCCACCTGAATCCCCAGATAGCTGAAACGCCTCCCACCACTTTAAAAGGTAATCTTCTTTCCTGCCCCCGTGCCTGAATCGCAAACACCTCACTCTTTCCCATATTTAGCTTGTAATCTGAAAACCGCCCAAATTCTTCCAGTGCCTCCATAATTCCAGCCATCCCCCCCAATGGGTCTCTGATATAAAGGAGTAAATCATTCGTGTAGAGAGAGACCCTGTCCTCCACCCCCTCCTCTCACTATCCCCCGCCAGACATTTGATGATCTAAGGGCCAATGCCAAGGGCTCTATGGCCAGGGCAAACAGCAGTGGGGAGAGCGGACATCCTTGTCTTGTCCCGGGGCAGCACGGTGGTGCAGTGGGTTAGCACTGCTGCCTCACGGCGCTATGGTCCCAGGTTCGATCCCGGCTCTGGGTCACTGTCCATGTGGAGTTTGCACATTCTCCCCGTGTTGCGTGGGTTTTGCCCCCACAACCCAAGGATGTGCAGGGCAGGTGGATTGGCCACACTAAATTGCCCTTTAATTGGAAAAAATGAATTGGGGATTCCCCCTACAAAGACTAAAATATTCTGACCGGACCCGGTTGGTTCTTACATTCGCCACCAGAGCCTGGTATAGCAACCGGACCCAATCCACAAATCCCTGCCCAACTCAAAGCTGCCTAGAATATACCATAGGCACTTCCACTCCACCCGGTCAAAGGCCTTTTCTGCATCCATGGCTACTACCACCTCCACCTCGCCCTCCTCTGCTGGCATCATTATAACATTTAAGAGCCGTCTAATGTTGGACATCAGTTGCCTATCCTTCACAAATCCCGTCTGATCATCCCGATTTCCTCCAGGACACAGTCCTCTATACGTGTGGCCAAGATCTTTGCCAGCAATTTAGCGTCTACGTTCAAAAGGGAGATTGGCCTGTATAATCCACACCTCTCTGGGTCCTTATCCCGCTTCAAAATGAGAGAGAATGATGCTTGTGATAACATTGGGGGAGCACTCCCAACTCCTTTAACTCATTAAAAGCCTTAACCAGGAGCGGCCCCAGTAACCCAGAAAACTTTTTGTAGAACTCCACCGGGTGTCCATCAGGTCCCGGGGCCTTAGCCGATTGCATCACCCCCAATCCATCTATCACCTCCCAGAGCCCAATTTGGACCCCCAGACCTTCCACCAGCTCCACACTTACCTTCGGGAACTTTAGCCCCCCCCCAGAAATTGCTTCATACCCTCCTCCCCGGCTGGGGGTTCCAATTTATAAAGTCAACTACAGAATTCACGAAACACATCATTTACCGCCCCCGAGTCCACCGCTCGGGGTATATTGTTTTTTTAATAAATGTTTTATTAAAGTTTTTCCAATGAGGGTTTTTACATAACATAAATAGCAATACAAATTGTAATAGAAAATAACAATAAACATAACCCAAAGCTTACAATGAAACTACTTATACAACAGGAAAAAAAATTAAATATTTTTAACAGAACAAGGTGGGTTTTGCCTTCATGCCCATCTCACATTATATCAACAGTCTCCCCCCCCCCCCCCCCCCAGTTGCTGCTGCTGGCACTTACTGCTCCCCTAGAAAGTTAAGGAAAGGTTGCCACCGCCAGAAGAGCCCCCTCAAGGACCCTCTCAAGGCGAACTTTATTCGCTCCAGTCCGAGGAACCCCGCCATATCGCTAACCCAGGTCTCCACACTCGGGGGTTTCGAGTCCCTCCACATTAACAGAATCCTTCTCCGGGCTACCAGGGAGGCAAAGGCCAGTACCTCGGCCTCTTTCGCTTCCTGCACTCCCGGCTCCTCCGACACCCCAAATATCGCAACCGCTGGACTTGCCTTCACCCGAGCGTCCAAAACCCTAGACATCACCCTTGCAAACCCCTGCCAGAATCCTTTAAGAGCCAGGCATGCCCAAAACATATGGGCATGATTCGCCGGACACCGCGCACACCTCGGGCACCTGTCCACCCCCCCCCCCCCCACCCCCAAAAAACCTACTCATTCTTGCCGCCGTTATATGCGCCCAATGAACCACCTTAAACTGGATTAATCCGAGCCTGGCACATGATGAGGAGGAGTTCACCCTGCCCAGGGCATCGGCCCACAGGCCCTCATCCAGCTCCTCGCCCAGCTCCTCCTCCCACTTATCCTTCAACTCCCCCACTGAGGCTTCCAATACCTGCTGCAGCTCCTGATATATGTCCAACACCTTCCCCTCCCCTACCCAGACACCATCCTATCCTGGATCCTACGTGGGGGCAACCGCGGAAATGTCCCCACCTGCTTTCTAAGGAAGTCCCGAACCTGAAGGTACCTGAACGCATTCCCCGGGGGCAGGCCGAACCTCTCCTCCAGCGCTTGCATGCTGGGGAAAACCCTATAAACAGGTCCCCCATCCTCCTAATATCTGCCCTGTACCAGCCTTGGTACCCCCCATCCAACCTACCTGGAGCAAATCTGTGGTTATTCCGCATCAGGGTCCACACCGAGGCCCCCTCCTCTCCCCTGTGTCTCCTCCACTGCCCCCAGATCCTCAGTGCCCCCGTCACCACCGTGGTGTATCGCGCCGGCAAGAACGCAGCAGAGCCCTAACAAATGCCGCTAGACTGGTGCCTCTACATGACGCCGCCTCCAACCTTGACTCGCGGCGTTTTATTCGCCCACACAAATCCCGTAACAATCCTATTCACCCGCTTAAAGAAGGACTTGGGGATGAAAATGGGGAGGCACTGAAATACAAAGAGGAACCTGGGGAGAACCGTCATCTTCACAGTCTGCACCCATCCCGCTAAGGAAAGCAGGAGCATATCCCACCTTTTAAACTCTCCCTCCATCTGCTCCACTAGCCGGGTTAAGTTGAGCCTGTGCAGGGCATCCCAGTTCCTGGCCACTTGTATCCCCAAGTACTGAAAGCTCCTCTCCACTATCCTGAGCGGGAGCTCCCTCAGTCTCTCCTCCTGGCCCCTACCGTGGACCACGAACAGCTCACTCTTCCCCACGTTCAACTTATGCCCCGAGAGCCTCCCGAAGTCCCCCAGGATCCGCATGACCTCCCCCATCCCCTCCAGCGTGTCCGAAATATACAACAGCAGGTCATCTGCATCGAGGGAGACCCGGTGCTCCTCCCCTCCGCGCAGCAGCCCCCTCCAATCCCCCGAAGCCCTGAGTGCAATGGCCAACGGCTCATTGCCAGGGCAAACAGCAACGGGGACAGGGGACATCCCTGTCTCGTCCCCCGGTGCAGCCTGAAATATTCTGACCTTAGCCGGTTTGTGGACACACTCGCTACAGGGGCCTGATACAGCAGCTTGACCCACCCTATAAACCCTCCCCAAATCCAAACCTGCCTAGCGCCTCCTACAGATACTCCCAACCCTGTCAAAGGCCTTCTCCGCGTCCATCGCAGCCCCCCCCCGCCACCCCCTCCCAGGGCATCATGATAATATTCAGGAGCCTCCTCACGTTCGTGTTCAGCTGCCTGCCCTTAACAAAACCCTCTGGTCCTCCCCAATCACTCCCGGGACACAGTCCTCTATTCTGGTGGCCAGAATTTTTGCCAACAGCTTGGCATCCACATTCAGGAGCAATATCGGCCTGTGGGACTTACACTGAAGCGGATCCTTCTCCTTCTTCAGGATAAGCGAGATCAATGCCTGCGACATTGTCGGAGGGAGGGTCCCTTTCTCCTTTGCCTCATTGAAGGTTCTCATCAGGAATGTTGCCTTCCCTATCCCGCACTCCCCCAATCTCTCTGGCCGCCTCCCTCCTGCGCAGCTGGTGTGCCAGCATCCTACTCGCCTTCTCCCCATACTCATAAACTGCCCCATTCGCTTTCCTCAGCTGCGCCTCCACCTTCCCCGTGGACAGCAAGTCAAACTCCGCCTGTAATTTCCGGCGCTCATTCAACAGCCCCCCCTCTGGGGCCTCCGCGTACCTCCTATCTACCCTGAGTACCTCTCCCACCAATCTCTCCCTCCGCCCTCTCCTTCTTCTCCCTGTGGGACCTAATGGAGATTAACTGTCCCCTAATGACCGCCTTCAGAGTCTCCCAAACCACTGCCACCATCACCTCTCCTGTGTCATTCGCTCCCACATAGTTCTCAATACTCCTCCTTATCCGCCCGCACAACTGGGAGGTGTCGTTCACGTGACCTAGCAGGTCATGGCCGCTGCCAGAAGTCCGCTCGGGGTATATTTTGATTATAATTCCCTCCCACAAGCTCGTTTTCACCTGCCTAATCCATCTCAGAATTCTTCTTTGTCCAGGAAACAGTGCAGTCGCATCACCATCGCCCTTGGCTGCTCGCCCGCCTTCAGCTTTTTAGCGCTCTGTGTGCGTTCTCAATCTTGAGGGGATGGCTGTAAACTTTCTCACCTACCAGCTTCTGCATCACCTGAGTGACGTACTCTGGACATTGCGAGCCCTCCAACCCCTCCGGCAGACCCACTATTTGGATATTTTTTTGACACTTGCGATTCTCCAACTCGTCAATCTTGTCACGTACTTTTTTGTAGCTAGATAGAGGTCTACAAGGTTATGAGGGGCTTGGATTGAGTGGATGGACAGGCACTCTTTCCCAGGGTGGAGGGGTCAGTCACCAGGGGGCATAGGTTGAAGGTCCGTGGGGCAAAGTATGGAGAAGATGTGCGAGGCAGGTTTTTTCCGCAGAGGGTTGTGAGTGCCCAGAAAACGTTGCCAGGGGAGGTTGTGGAAGCAGATACATTAACAGCATTCAAAAGGCAATTTGACAAACACATGGATAGGATGGGTAAAGAGGGATACGTCACAAGCAATTGCTGAGGGTTTTGGCAAAGATTGGTATCATGACCAGTACAGACTTGGAGGGCCGAAGGGCCTGTTCCTGTGCTGTATTGTTCTTTGTTCTATCAGCCACCGAGGAAAGCTCTGCTTCCATCGAGGCCAGCCGGTCCTCCTGGTCGGCGACGGGCACCTCCATTTTCTGTACCGATGCACCCTGAGCCTCTAGTCAAAGAACAAAGAAAATTACAGCACAGGAACAGGCCCTTCATTCCTGTATGCCTACACAAACTCTCTCCACCGCCGCCTTAATCGGATCAGTGGCCCTCACCAGATCTCCAGAGGTTTCCAACTCTGTTTTTGAATTGAGCTGTTAAAAAGTCCACCGACTGAGCTGTGGGCCATTGGTCCCGAAGTGCCGGCTCCGGGCCCGTCGCCATCACGTCTTCAATTGCGCTTTCCACTGTCTCACGGTCTGCTTGCAGCCGCTTTTTGTTCCATTACTTTTGGCTGCGTGCATGTCGTACCTCCCTCAGAGGATTGCCGCGCCATTGGAATCAAGAGCCGAGACCTCAGGACTGTGCTCAAAGGTCCGATCGGGAGCCACCAAGTACATGGCCATCTATTGCATGGCCACCACCGGAGGTCCATGCGTGGATCCTTTTAACGTGGGGTGGTCGTTGCACACCAACCACCACACGGTCTCAGCGGAGCGAGGTCTTGGCCCAGTGGCAGGGAGATCCGAGACAACTGGGGACCAGGCTTTTCTGTAGGTCGGGGACTAACACACACTCATCATCCTCCGCTCATCTGCCGCTCATCCGTTCAAAGGCAAACCAGAAGAAGAATGCCATCTCTACGAGGTCTGCTTTGCTGTAAAAAACGAATTGGTCGGATGTCTCAACGAACCCCACTGCAAGGTGAGCGAACGACTCATGACCCTGCGCTCACTCTGGCCCAGAAACAGCACATCACAGCCGTCATGTCTACGCCCCAACCTTAGATGCAACAGACGATACAAAAGAGGCATTCTACTTCAGCCTTGACCAATCGCTGACCTGCATCCCAAAGGGAGATAAACTGATTCTCCTCGCCGACTTCAATGACATCACGCTCATCACTATGATGTACACAAGGGCTGTGATTCTCTGTAATATACACAGGGAATTGTGTGCCTTGTAACATGCACAGGCATTGCTAGTTCCACTAACATGCGCTGGGTTATCGAAGTATAGAATAGGCATAGATATATTCTGTGAAAGTAGAATTGGTCACAGATTGTTACATTATAAACGCCAGCAGTCAAGCGAGAGGGGAGTGGTAAGTGCAAATCTATAAAAGATACTTGAGGATATAAAAGTTGCTTTTAAACATTAATGGCAAGTGGGTATATGTCCCTGTATGGAGTTTGTTGTGATTTTTAACATGCTGCATAATTTATGTTCATCATAGACACAATGGTTAGCACTGCCGCCTCACAGCACCAGGGACCCAGGTTCAATTCCGGCCTTGGGTGACTGTGAAGTTTGTACGTTCTCCCATATCTGTGTGCGTTTCCTCCTGGTGCTCCGGTTTCCTCCCACAGTCCAAAGAAGTGCAGGTTAGGTGGAATGGCCATGATAAATTGTCCCTTAGTGTCCTGGGATTGTGCAGGTTAGGTATGGGGTTATACGGATAGGGTGGGGTGGACAAGGATAGAGTGCTCATTTGAAGGATCAGTGCAGACTTGATGGGCCGAATGGCCTCCTTGTACACTGTAGGGATTCTGGGAGAATACAAAGCTGATTAGTTTGGTGCTGGGATTTGAGTATGATTCATTTTAAAATCTGCTGTACTGTGTGCCTATTTAATGTGTGTATTGAGTTGATTTTTATGTTACTTCATTGTAGCTTCCAGTTCCATTCATGAACCCTCTACCACCTCAACGTCCCAGTCCTGTAAGGGGGATGGCAGTCGAATAAAGTCACGCGTCCCTCCAAACATGCCAAAGCTTTTCATCCCATCGTCTGTGGCAAAGTTTCCACCAGAAATAACTGTTACACCACCAACCCCCACCCTACTGTCACCAAAAGGTAGCGTGTCCGAGGAAACCAAGCAAAAACTGAAGGTAAGGAATCATCCATGGCTATTCCTTTTCCCTTGTGTTTATTTATGCAGTCATTTAGCTCCCACTTTGTGAACCGAGCCGTGGGAGTGTGTGTCCATGAGAGTGTGCTTCCATGTACATGTGGGTGGGTTTGTGTGCACATGCGCATGTGCATTTTCGGAAGATTGCAGTCAGCTCCCCAAAAATCTTCCAAGATTGCCAGCAACGTTTGATCATGTGGGCAGAGGTTAAAATATGGTTCCAGCTGTCTGGAAAGGTTAAAGGAGTGTTCAAACTTATGGAGGGGATTTTGGTAACCGTAAATCAGGAGGAAACTATTCCACTGCTTAGTGTCTCAGTGAATAGACGGCATTAATATTAGAACAACACTGAAGGAACAAGGTGATGCAAGATCAATAACCTCAGAAACTAGATTGGAGACAATTGAAGGCTTTAATATGCTAGATGTTTCCCCCAGCAGTGCAGGTACAGAAGAAAGCTGCTGGGGCGGCACAGGCTCTTATACTCCGCCTTGCAGGGCGGAGCTAACATACAAGCTTATCCAATGGGAACAAGTACATTCTCCACCAATGGTATTCCGGCATTACTAGGTACCGTAATCCTCAGACTACCACACAAGGCAGCAGTTCAGGGATTTGGGGGGGGGAGTGTGTGTGTTTGTGTGTGGGGGGAGGGATTACAATGGGGCCATCGGGCTAAATGGCCTCCTGTACATAAAATTCTGCCTTCAGCTGTGTTATGCTCAGCCCTGCACATGAAGTGGTGGAGTTTACCCTGTGCTATGTTTTGATCCAGAGTCCTCCTCCCATCTCCATGCCCAGTTCTTCCTCTCATCTTTCTCGTGTTTCGTCCAGTGGGGTCCTTAACGCTTTTTTTTTTTAAATAATATTTTATTGAAAATTTTTGGTCAACCAACACAGTACATTGTGCATCCTTTACACAACATTATAACAATACAGATAATAATGACCTTTTTTATTTAAACAAGAACAAAAGAAAACAACAACAAATAAATAAATATTAAATAACAAAAATAAAAACTAGCCCTAATTGGCAACTGCCTTGTCTCAGGCCACCCCCCCCCCCCCCCCCCCCCCAAGTCCTGGGCTGCTGCTGCTGCCTTCTTTTTTCCCCCATCTATCTTTCCGCAAGATATTCGACGAACGGTTGCCACCGCCTGGTAAACCCTTGAGCCGACCCCCTTAGGACGAACTTAATCCGCTCTAACTTTATGAACCCCGCCATATCATTTATCCAGGTCTCCACCCCCGGGGGCTTGGCTTCTTTCCACATTAGCAATATCCTGCGCCGGGCTACTAGGGACGCAAAGGCCAAAACATCGGCCTCTCTCGCCTCCTGCACTCCCGGCTCTTGTGCAACCCCAAATATAGCCAACCCCCAGCTTGGTTCGACCCGGACTCCTACTACTTTCGAAAGCACCTTTGTCACCCCCATCCAAAACCCCTGTAGTGCCGGGCATGACCAAAACATATGGGTATGATTCGCTGGGCTTCTCGAGCACCTCGCACACCTATCCTCCACCCCGAAAAATTTACTGAGCCGTGTTCCAGTCATATGTGCCCTGTGTAATACCTTAAACTGAATCAGGCTTAGCCTGGCGCACGAGGACGACGAGTTTACCCTGTTTAGGGCATCTGCCCACAGCCCCTCCTCGATCTCCTCCCCTAGCTCTTCTTCCCATTTCCCTTTTAGTTCGTCCACCATAGTCTCCCCTTCATCCCTCATTTCCCTATATATATCCGACACCTTACCGTCCCCCACCCATTTCTTCGAGATGACTCTGTCCTGCACCTCTTGTGTCGGGAGCTGCGGGAATTCCCTCACCTGTTGCCTCGCAAAAGCCCTCAATTGCATGTACCTGAATGCATTCCCTTGGGGCAACCCATATTTCTCAGTCAGCGCTCCCAGACTCGCGAACTTCCCATCCACAAATAGATCTTTCAATTGCGTTATACCTGCTCTTTGCCACATTCCATATCCCCCATCCATTCCCCCCGGCGCAAACCTATGGTTGTTTCTTATCGGGGACCCCCCCAATGCTCCGGTCTTTCCCCTATGTCGTCTCCACTGTCCCCAAATCTTCAGTGTAGCTACCACCACCGGACTAGTGGTATAGTTCCTTGGTGAGAACGGCAATGGGGCTGTCACCATAGCCTGCAGGCTGGTCCCCCTACAGGACGCCCTCTCTAATCTCTTCCACGCCGCTCCTTCCTCCTCTCCCATCCACTTACTCACCATTGAAATATTAGCGGCCCAATAATACTCACTTAGGCTCGGTAGTGCCAGCCCCCCCCTATCCCTACTACGCTGTAAGAATCCCTTCCTCACTCTCGGAGTCTTCCCGGCCCAAACAAAACCCATGATACTCTTTTCTATCCTTTTGAAAAAAGCCTTCGGGATCACCACCGGGAGGCACTGAAACACAAAGAGGAATCTCGGGAGGACCACCATCTTAACCGCCTGCACCCTCCCTGCCATTGACAATGCTACCATATCCCATCTCTTGAAATCTTCCTCCATCTGTTCCACCAACCGCGTCAAATTTAGCCTGTGCAATGTGCCCCAATTCTTAGCTATCTGGATCCCCAGGTAACGAAAGTCTCTTGTTACCTTCCTCAACGGTAGGTCTTCTATTTCTCTACTCTGCTCCCCTGGATGCACCACAAACAGCTCACTCTTCCCCATGTTCAATTTATACCCTGAAAAATCCCCAAACTCCCCAAGTATCCGCATTATTTCTGGCATCCCCTCCGCTGGATCCGCCACATATAGTAGCAGATCATCCGCATATAAAGATACCCGGTGTTCTTCTCCTCCCCTAAGTATTCCCCTCCATCTCTTGGAACCTCTCAGCGCTATCGCCAGGGGCTCAATCGCCAGTGCAAACAGTAATGGGGACAGAGGACATCCCTGCCTTGTCCCTCTATGGAGCCGAAAATATGCCGATCCCCGTCCATTCGTGACCACACTCGCCACTGGGGCCCTATACAACAGCTGCACCCATCTAACATACCCCTCTCCAAACCCAAATCTCCTCAACACCTCCCACAGATAATCCCATTCCACTCTATCAAATGCTTTCTCGGCATCCATCGCCACTACTATCTCCGTTTCACCCTCTGGTGGGGCCATCATCATTACCCCTAACAGCCTCCGTATATTCGTGTTCAGCTGTCTCCCCTTCACAAACCCAGTTTGGTCCTCATGAACCACCCCCGGGACACATTCCTCTATTCTCATTGCCATTACCTTGGCCAGGACCTTGGCATCCACATTGAGGAGGGAAATTGGTCTGTAGGACCCGCATTGTAGCGGATCCTTTTCCCTCTTTAAGAGAAGCGATATCGTTGCTTCTGACATAGTCGGGGGCAGTTGTCCCCTTTCCTTTGCCTCGTTAAAGGTCCTCGTCAGTAGCGGGGCGAGCAAGTCCAAATATTTTCTGTAAAATTCAACTGGGAATCCGTCCGGTCCCGGGGCCTTTCCCGTCTGCATGTTCCTAATTCCTTTCACCACTTCTTCTACCGTGATCTGTGCTCCCAGTCCCACCCTTTCCTGCTCTTCCACCTTGGGAATTTCCAGCCGATCCAAAAAATCCATCATTCTCTCCCTCCCATCCGGGGGTTGAGCTTCATACAATTTTTTATAAAATGTCTTGAACACTTCGTTCACTCTCTCCGCTCCCCGCTCCGTCTCTCCTTCCTCGTCCCTCACCCCCCCTATTTCCCTCGCTGCTCCCCTTTTCCTCAATTGGTGTGCCAGCAATCTGCTCGCCTTCTCTCCATATTCATACTGTACACCCTGCGCCTTCCTCCATTGTGCCTCTGCAGTGCCTGTAGTCAGCAAGTCAAATTCCACATGCAGCCTTTGCCTTTCCCTGTACAGTCCCTCCTCCGGTGCTTCCGCATATTGTCTATCCACCCTCAAAAGTTCTTGCAGCAACCGCTCCCGTTCCTTACTCTCCTGCTTCCCTTTATGTGTCCTTATTGATATCAGCTCCCCCCTAACCACCGACTTCAACGCCTCCCAGACCACTCCCACCTGAACCTCCCCATTGTCATTGAGTTCCAAGTACTTTTCAATGCATCCCCTCACCCTTAGGCACACCCCCTCATCCGCCATTAGTCCCATGTCCATTCTCCAGGGTGGGCGCCCTCTTGTTTCCTCCCCTATCTCCAAGTCTACCCAGTGTGGGGCATGATCCGAAATGGCTATAGCCGTATATTCCGTTCCCCTCACCCTCGGGATCAATGCCCTACCCAACACAAAACAGTCTATGCGTGAATAGACTTTATGGACATAGGAGAAAAACGAGAACTCCTTACTCCTAGGTCTACTGAATCTCCACGGGTCCACCCCTCCCATCTGCTCCATAAAATCCTTAAGCACCTTGGCTGCTGCCGGCCTCCTACCAGTCCTGGACTTCGACCTATCCAGCCTTGGTTCCAACACCGTGTTAAAGTCTCCCCCCATTATCAGCTTTCCGGTCTCTAGGTCTGGGATGCGTCCTAGCATTCGCCTCATAAAGTTGGCATCGTCCCAGTTCGGGGCATGCACGTTTACCAAAACCACCATCTCTCCCTGTAATTTGCCACTCACCATCACGTATCTGCCCCCGTTATCCGCCACTATAGTCTTCGCCTCGAACATTACCCGCTTCCCCACTAATATATCCACCCCCCTGTTTTTCGCATCCAGCCCCGAATGGAACACCTGCCCCACCCATCCTTTGCGCAACCTAACCTGGTCTATCAGTTTCAGGTGCGTTTCCTGTAGCATAACCACATCTGCTTTAAGTTTCTTAAGGTGTGCGAGTACTCGTGCCCTCTTTATCGGCCCGTTAAGCCCCCTCACGTTCCACGTGATCAGCCGAGTTGGGGGGCTTCCCACCCCCCCCCCCCTTGCCGGTTAGCCATCATCTTTTTCCAGCTTCTCACCCAGTTCCCACGCAGCTGTATCTCTCCCAGACGGTGCCCCCCCCCGCCCATCCTTTCCCGTACCCACTCCCCCCTTTCCCCAGCAGCAGCAACCCAGTAATTCCCCCCTCCCCCCCCCCCCCCCTGCTAGACCCCCCGCTAGCGTAATTACTCCCCCCATGTTGCTCCCAGAAGTCAGCAAACTCTGGCTGACCTCGGCTTCCCCCCGTGATCACGGCTCGCACCGTGCGACGCCCCCTCCTTCCTGCTTCTCTATTCCCGCCATAATTATCATAGCGCGGGAACCAAGCCCGCGCCTCTCCCTCGGCCCCGCCTCCCATGGCCAACGCCCCATCTCCTCTCCCTCCCCACCTCCCCCCATCACCACCTGTGGGAGAAAGAAAAGTTACCATACCGCAGGATTAAAACATAAAACCCCTCTTCGCCCCCCCCCCATTCGCCCCACCACTTTGTCCAAACGTTCATTTTCATAATCCAATCATTCCAATTTTTCTTCTACAATAAAAGTCCACGCTTCATCCGCCGTTTCAAAGTAGTGGTGCCTCCCTTGATATGTGACCCACAGTCTTGCCGGTTGCAGCATTCCAAATTTTATCTTCTTTTTGTGAAGTACCGCTTTGGCCCGATTAAAGCTCGCCCTCCTTCTCGCCACCTCCGCACTCCAATCTTGATAAACGCGGATCACCGCGTTCTCCCATTTACTACACCGAGTTTTCTTCGCCCATCTAAGGACCATTTCTCTATCCTTAAAACGGAGGAATCTCACCACTATGGCTCTGGGAGTTTCTCCTGCTCTCGATCCTCGCACCATAACTCGGTATGCTCCCTCCACCTCCAACGGACCTGTCGGGGCCTCCGCTCCCATTAACGAGTGCAGCATCGTGCTCACATATGCCCCGACGTCCACCCCCTCCACACCTTCAGGAAGGCCAAGAATCCTCAAGTTGTTCCTCCTTGCGTTGTTTTCCAGTGCCTCCAACCTCTCCACAGATCGTTTCTGGTGTGCCTCCTGTATCTCCGACTTCACCACCAGGCCCTGTATATCGTTCTCATTCTCTGCTGCTTTCGCCTTCACGACCCGAAGCTCCTGCTCCTGGGTCTTTTGTTCCTCTTTCAGCCCTTCAATCGCCTGTAATATCGGGGCCAACAACTCTTTCTTCATTTCCTTTTTTATCTCCTCCACGCAGCGTTTCAAGAACTCTTGTTGCCCCATATGAAACTGCCACCTTCCGACGCCATCTTGGTTTCTGCTTGCCTTCCTTGCCGTTGTTCCAAAGGATCCGCTGCAATCCGGCCACTTTCCTCTCCTTTTTCCATCCGTGTCCAGGGGGAACACCCTTCTGGTTTACCGCACGGTGTTTTTAGCCGTTAAAATTGCCGTTGGGGCTCCTATCAAGAGCCCAAAAGTCCGTTCCACCGGGAGCTGCCGAAACGTGCGACTCAGCTGGTCATCGCCGCACCCGGAACGGTCCTTAACGCTTTTAACAGTCGTCCATATATGTCATCACATTTACCGTCCCTAGTTCGTCCTGAGCTAACAGTCTGTTCAGTAGGGTGTGCCTGGGTATCTGGGGGAATATTATGGTCTCCTTGTGTAGGAGGTCCCGTAGCTGCAGGTAACAGAGTTCATTCCCTTTCGGGATCTGAAGCTTTTACCACAGGGTTGCCATTTTATCGTACATGAACAGGTCCCTTACTGTCGGCCCCCCTTTTTTCCTTTCTCCTCGCTTTGTAGGTAGTTACACACCAATCTAGTCTGTTGTTAGTAATATCTGGCCTGGCTGTGACTGGGAGTAACCCTTGCCGTTTTTTTCACATTCACAGTCATCGAAGGCTCTGTCTCCATCCCATAATGGTGGACTTTGAGATTGGCTTTGTGATATTGTACTGTTCGCTGAGTCTCTGCTGTGGAATTGCTCTGCCGTAAAAGCTGCCTTCCCTGTTTTTTTCAGACTGCCATCCTGTCCGCTCAATCTGCTGCCAATGTGAAGAAAGAGACGCTCTGTCAGCCAGCACTGGAAATCCTGGAGACTTCGAGCCAGGAGTCATCACTGGAGAGTGACTCCGATGATGAGGAAGATGATTACATGGACATATGACACTGTGTGGTTTCCCTGAGCTGCAGTAGTAGGCAGCCAACTACTGAGGGCCTGCAAATACCATTGTAAAGACAAATTGGGAATACAATTTTCTCTGAGGGGATGGAAGTGCACAGTACTTTATATGGAGCACACTGGAACAGCTGCAGCATTCTCTTACCAGCATTGGCCTTTGTAAATATTAGACGCATCGTGGCAGCAAAAATGGGCAGCTGCATCACTGAGCTTCTTGCTTCATTCTCTTCTGACTTTGAAAGATGACTCTAACCTTGTTGGAGCACAAACATTATTGATTTAGTTTGCAGGATCAGATTTCACTAAGAGCATTGGCCTGACTGAGTTTCCAGCTTTCTCGCAGTTCATTTTTTGGGTGGGAAAAGCTGGGTAAACAGGCCATCGCAGTCACTGTGGAGATAGCAAGCGAAAGTCATGTTTTACAAGAGGCTAAAGGACAGAAATGCTGGAAATGGTCAGCTTCTGAAAATACTTTTTTGGGGAGAGCGTCTTTGTTTGAACACCAGGCATACTGAGACCCCTACTGGCTATTTCCAACTTTTCCAGATTAATTCCCTCTTCGATTCTGTTTATATTTTTCCTAATTTTTGTTAAACCCTCCTCAGATGGAGCCCTGAGTTGTGATAGTGTGAACAGTACAGAATGGATTGGAACTTACTTAACTTCACTGTAGATTAAAGGGTTCTGCATAACCTTCAGTTTCTGTGCAGTCTAGATGGCTTGCTTTAACAAAAGTGCCCATTTATCCTTCTGCTGGCTGAAGTCAGGCATCGTTAATCTAATTGAAGCCTAACATTTCCCATCCTTTCATACTGAATCTACACACTTTATTTTTCAGTCATTTATTTCAATTTATAAATGTTATTTTTTGTTACTTGAAGGCTTAGTTGTGGAGAATAGCACACTGTACAACCTGGAGCTCTGTGAACCGATACTGCGGCCATTTCCAGGTTCCCCAGCAGGATATTGGAATGTGTTCAAGAGTGAGACGGTTGAGATATCTTTGAGATAATTGTCCGACTTCACACTGTGTAGAAATCTCCTCTGTTGAAATGGCGCACAATTTATCGCTCAGCATATCATGCACAACACATGCCTGCGACTTTGATGAGTTCTTCAGAAGGGGCCGCTGCACACCTGAAGGTCAAAGTTCAAACATGAGCTTTGTGATTGGCTGATTTTCTAACACCAGCATTGTGAACTCATGATCAGGGCGAGCCCTGGCAGGTAGGTAAACAGTCTCAAAGTTCTGCTAGCCATAACCAATCACTAAGCCTTTGTACAGTAACATTGCCCAGCCCAGTAACAAGAACAACAGGACCAGCAGGTAACATTCTCACTCATATCAAACAGGGAATTGTTACTTGCTAAAGATTGATGCGTGAGGGAATGACAGCGATGGTGTCTGTTACTAGGGAGCTGCCAACCTTCATTCCAGTTTAACCCAACACACAGCCAAATCTTGCTTGAGCTGGGACCGTTAATTCTTTCTGAATTCTTCAGCTGGTATATAATTTGTGGAGCAACTTGCTGGAATGTGAGTGGGGAACAAGTTGGCAAGAAGCACCTGGGAGCAACAGTTTATCTCATCAACCACGTGAGATTTGATGATTGAGGAAGAAACAGGAATGATTGAGAAAGATTGAGTTAAAGTGAAATTCTGTACAGAAAGACCAATAGAGAAAGAAAGATTGGATTAGGAGGGAAAAATGAAAATTCAGAAAAAAGTTGTAAAATTTGATTATTTTTAAAATTCTTTAGAATTTGCTAACTACAGTTTGAATTATTTCTTTTCTGGGCCAGAGGAGTGGATTGGCATTGCATTAACAGTTATCACGTTGTTAAAAGGGTACTTACACTGTTAATTATGAGGCCTACTTTTTGTGGTGAGTTTAATGGACAAATAATGTGCAAATCCAGCAAGTTTTTTAATGTAACATGGAGACTAATGGTGAGATGCTGTTTGTGTGAAGCCACGTTTGTGAAGCAGTGTAAATCAACCAACGGTTTCTGGAAATTCGCAGCTTGCAGTTTCTGCTCCTAAACAGAATCACAGAATTGTTGCGTCGCAGAAGGGGGCCATCCAGCCCATCACGTCTGCACTGGCTCTTCAAATGAGAATCATGACTTTGTGCCATTTTCCTGCCTTTGCCCCGTAACCTCTGCACATTCTTTCTATTCAAATAATCATCCAATGTCCTCTTGAATGTCTCAGTTGAACCTGCCTCGACCAAAGCTTCCAGGCTGTACATTCCAGACCTGAACCATTTGTGTGAAAATGTTTTTTTCTCACATAACATTTGCTTCTTTTGCAAATCATTTTAAATCTGTGCTCACTCATTCTTGATCCTTTTACGAGCAGGAACGGTTTCTCCTGATCTACTCGGTCCAGCCCCCTCATAAATATCTGTATCAAATCTCTTAGCCGCCTTCTCCCCAAGGGGAACAGTCCCAACCTCTCCAATCTATTCACATAACTGAAGTTTCTCATCCCTGGAACCATTCTTGTCGACTTCTTCTGCACCCTCTCCAATGCATTTACATCCTTCCTGTAGTGTGACGGCGCCAGAGGTGGACTTACACTTTTGGGGGGCCCTGTACTCTACCTTTTTGCGGAGTGGGGGGACATCACAACCCACCCTTTGGTAATGTGGCAGCCCACCCCAAATTATATCAAATCCCACCCCCAATGACATCAATGCCATCCTGACCCCGCACACCCTCAGCTCATTTAAAAAAAAAAAATTTAGAGTGTCCAATTCATTTTGTCCAATTAAGGGGCAATTTGGTGTGGCCAATCCACCTACCCTGCACATCTTTGGGTTGTGGGGGCGAAACCCACGCAAATACAGGGAGAATGTGCAAACTCCACAGGAACAGCGACAGTGACCCAGAGCCGGGATCGAACCTGGGACCTCGGTGCCGTGAGGCAGCAGTGCTAACCACTGCGCCACCATGCTGCCCTTACCCGCAGCTCTCATAACGGTGCCTGACCTGGCCTCTGCTCTCACCCCCGTCAGTCCGGTCACCCAGCCCTTCTCATTCTGAGCCCTGGTCTTTGGTCGTGTCACCCCGCTGCCTTCTGCAAACCACGCCGGTGCCTGTCTGACCCTCACATCTCCCAACTGCTCACCTCTCACTTATGTGGCCAGGCCTCGACCTTGATGACCACGTGTGCTCCTGGCTGGCATCCTGACTGTTGCTGGCTTTATCTGGCCTGATATTCCCAGCTTCTGTTCTTTCTTTGGTTGGTTGGCTGGGTCGCCCTCCCTCCCTAGCCCTGGCCTGAAAGTTGAGCGTTGCCCTGCTGCTCCACCTGACAGCCATTGGCCAGTGCCTCCTCCTTGGCCCTCGCTGAAGGATTCGCAGGCTCGCACCCCGACGTAAGGTTGGCGACTTCACCCTTGCCTCGGGCTGCCAGGCCAATCAGAAACCTGGCTGCTGCTTCACTAAAGGAAAGTTCAGAAATTTCACACCAGACAATCAGGAGATCTGTCCAAAATGCTCTAAGGTATCCACCACCTCTCGACGTCTGGGACCGTGCTCCCCACTGTAAGGGGGCTCCAGTGACTAGAGTCCGATGTTGTTCTGAATTGCTCATTCTTGAGTCAGCAAATTCAGAGCTACCAGGCTGTGACTGGTACTCCCACAGCCACCTCTCAGTATGTGCCCCACCCCCATTGGCTGGGCCCTGCGTTGCAGCGCTGTATATATCATTGTAAGTCCGCCTCTGTGTGACACCCAGAACTATACACCATACTCCATCTGAGAACTATCTAGTGTCTAGCATAAGTTCAGCATAACCTCCTTGCTATTATACTCTATGCCCCTATTAATTAAGCCCAGAATACTATGTTAACATCTCTCTCCACCTGGCCTGCCACCTGCAATGATCTATGCACATTATATACCCTGGACTCCCTGCTCCTGCATCCCCTTTAGAGTTGTACCTTTATTTTTGTCACTCATTGTGTTCTTCTTACCAAAAGGCATCACCTCACATTTCTCCGCACTGAACTTCATCTGACCCTTTTCGGGCCACTTCACCAACTTGTCTCTGTCCTTCTGAAGTTCTACATTGTCCTCATGGTTTGCAATGCTTCCAAGTTTTGTGGCATCACAAACTTTGAAATTGTCCCTTGCGCACCATGATCTAGATAATTAATGTATATCAGGAAAAGCAAGGGTCCCAGTACCGACCCCTGGGGAACTCGACATCAAACCTCACTCCAGCCCGAAAAATATCCACTGACCATTACTCTTCTATTTCCAATTTTATATCCACACATATTAAAAGATTTAATAACAGTGACACATTAACACGTATTACCTTACCAGAGAAAAATTGGCCCAAAGTCTCTGCAGTTTTATTTCTAAAACAGGTGAAGCTGGAGCTGGGTTCTGTCCACTGGATAAAATTATTTTTGAGATATCCCTGGATCGGTTTAAATTATGTTTGAAGATCATTGTATGTGTATAAGAGAACAACACGAGTATGTTTTTCCCTGAAGTGCTGAGAGAAGGACAGCAACAGTGTTTGACCCCACAACACAAACTCCACAGGTTTACAATTTCTGACACCAGACAATATTCCATTAAACATAAAGCAATGAGAACCTGAACTGAAGTTGTTTGTTATTTATTATTCACCAGAATCTGAATTCCTGTAAAAGAGTCAGTAGTAATTCTGACAAACGGACCATCCCATAATTGATCATTTCACAGTTTATAATAATTAAACCACCATTACATTTTCAAGTCCTTTTCTATTTTAAAGCATTTGCAGCAGTAAAGCATTAATGTCTTCTCGAATGCAGCTCCATGTCTATGGCTGCCATCCTTCTCCCACCCTGTGTCCTAGAGAGATGGGTTGACAGAGCTAAATCCAGGCACTGTGTCAGTGCAGTGAGACAATCACACTGGATCGTACTCCAGCACTTCTCATGGGCAGTTACAGAGCATCTTTGCTTGGGAAAGTAGGGCAGTTCCTGTTTGTCCATGGCATTCCAAGTACTTGCATTTATATGGCATCTTTTAATGTAATAAAAGCTCTTCACAGGTACAATTAAATAATAAGGCTTGACACTGTACCACATAAGAAGAAATATCGGTGACCAAAGAGGTTGATTTTAAAGAGCTCAAAGAAGGAGAGAGATATAGCATGGTGGAGAAGTTTAAAGAGGGATCTAGGGCTGAGACAACTAAAGGCATGGCTGCCAGTGTTGGAACAATCAGGAATGTTCAACGGTCAGGTTTGGAAGAGCACAGAGATCTCAGCACTGATAGAATCGAAAAATGTAAAAAGAGCTTGAAATAATTGGTACTTCAGACCTCCCAAGATTAATAGCATAGTGGCAAAGCAATAGGGTGCCGTTCAAGAAGTACTTGTGTGAGATAAAAGCCCTTATGACCAACAACCCCAGCACACTGGAGGCAGAGGCTCCACTTCAAATAACAAGAAAACATCTTTCGATAGAGTGCTGTTGGAAAGTCAATGACTTTAAAAGCAAGGCAAACCCTTGATGAAAACGCTTCACCAGTTATATAGGTCCTGTCTTATAAGCTCAGCCACGCGCACACTGAGGAATTGCTCACATTTCCCACATTATAATCAGTAAAGGGTGGTCAGGTATAGCACCTTGTGTAGAAAGAAGGCTCAGAGCACGGCTTACAGCCACTGAGCAGGAAATCCATTTCTGCTGCCAGTTCTGACCATGTGTCGGCAGGCACAGACAGCATTGCACTTGTGTCAAGTGGAACTGGATCCCAGCTTGAGGTGAGCAGCTTAACCTCCACAAGATCACTCCTCCGTATTTAGGCCCAGTTTATCTTATTAGTCCACTTCATAGTGCGTGGAGAGTGGTGAAAACATAAACCTCCCCTTCCTTGCATCCTTTTCATGTTAATGGAACCTGCGTTGCCGGTTAAGCCCCTTGGTGCAGCTTACACAGGGCTTAGAGACCTGTGCTCACCCGAACTAAAATCACAAGGCTTAGTTCAGTTGGCTGTATGGCTAGTTTGTGATGCGGAGCAACGCCAATGATGCAGGTTCAATTCCCGCATGGGCTAAGGTTACTCATGAAGGCCCTGCCCTCTCAACCTTGCCCCTCAGCTGAGGCGTGGTGACCCTCCAGTTAAATCACCTGTCAGCTCTCAGCAGCCAATGGTCCTCTGGGACTGTGGCGACATTTACATTTATGGCCTTGCCTGAGCTGGAGTCTCGATCTGACTGATGAGTTTTGCCAGCTTCTCACCAGTAAGAACTGAATGGGCAGGGATTCCAGGAATGACGAGCAGAGTGTTTGATTCATGAGAGGTCCACCGGGCTATTCAAAGAACAGCAGGAGTTTTTTTAATTCTTTCACGGGGTGTCATCGTCACTGGCTAGGCCAACATTTGTTGCCTATCCATCATTTCCCTTGAACTGTGGGACTTGCCAGGCCATTTCAGGGGGTGTTCAACAGTCACATCTAGGCCAGACCAGGTAAGAATGGCAGATGTTTTCCAGTAAAAGACAATAGCGAAGCAGATGGATTTTCATGACAATCGATGGTAGTTTTCATGATCACCGTGACTGAAACTAGCTTTCAATTCCATATTTATTCATTAAATTTAAATTTCACCAGCTGCCGTGGTGGGATTTGATCCTTCACCCATCAGATAATCTCTTGCGAATTGGCTGCTGCAGTTATCTTCATTGTGATAGTGACTACATTTTTACTTCACTGATTGAAGTGCTTTGGGAGATCTTGAGGTCATAAAAGGTACTCTATAAATGCAAATTTGCCCTTTCCTTCGTGACACTTTTGTTGTGTAAGTACACGATTAGTGTGTACAAGGGGAGGATTTACCATTCTGATCATGTGTGAGGTAATCTGAATTTTTCTGAGACAATTACTGCAAGGCCCCAGAGCAGTGTTTGTACTTGAATATCTTGGAAAATTGTAAAATATATGCTAATTATTCTAAACAGCTGTTCCAGTTAGTATGGAATGTCTTTTTATATTGTATTTTTTCTAAGGGCTTCTGCATCCTGAGTGATCACTTGTACATTTTTACAGGAAGTGTTCTTAAACCATGTTTTCGCTTAGCTGCAAAAAAAAAAAGCAATTGAAGTATCGGGCCTTTACTATTGAATGTTCTGTCACAGGAATGATCTCTGCTTTTTTTATATGCAATGTTTTAACCGTAAAGCTATTCTGATTCAACTCTTGTACATAAAAAGAACATCTTTTTTTGAAAAGGAGGAAATCTGTTACAGTGTTCGCATGTGAAATGGTACCAGCTGACGGCAGCTACTAATAAAACTCCACAGCCGGACAGGCTCTTGGAATGGACAAGCTGACCATTTGCGTCATTCTTTGCTTCACATTCACTCTGATGCATATCAGCGTCGTCAACCATTGCTCACACCATTTCCTAAGTGGTGAGGCTGGCCACTTACTGACCCAGTCTTGGTTTGATCCTTAAAGTTAATAGAGAGAAGGAAACTCCTATAACGCCAATCTGACCTGGATTCAAACCCACTCCCGGAGGCACCAGTCTGGTCTTATTTCTCAACTCTGCCCTGAAGCCTGTCTGCCCATTCACTTACTGGGGTTGACTGATGCTAGACTGCAAGCTAAATACCCACAATTCCAAAATGCATGGGACTTGTTTTATATTTGACACCTGCCGAGGTTACCTTGGGCCACTGGAGCCTTCCTTTCCTAGTTGATTCTGCATGCTGTTGATGCTTATAAAATTTCACTTCACAATTCAATATGTAAAGTATTATTGTAAAGAACCTCGGCAGAATATTCATTTTCACCACTTGGACCCTCCCCGCCAACGTTAAGTGCAGTGTATCCCACCTCTGAAGATCCTCCCTGGCCTCCTCCACCAGCTTAGTTAAGTTCCACTTATGGAGCTACGTCCATTCCCTCGCTACCTGAATCCCCAAGTACCTAAACCTATCCCTCGCTACCGTAAATGGCATCCCCCCTAAATTAACCCGCTGTGCCAGCTCATTCACTGGGAATACCTCGCTTTTCCCTACATTCAGCTTGTATCCCAAGAACCCTCCAAACCTCCCCAACAGGCCCATAATCCTTCCCATACTCTCCAACGGATACAAAACATACAGCAAGAGGTCATCGGCATAGAGCGGCACCCGATGCTCCCCCTGTCCCCTCATTATCCCCTGCCACTCTGCCGACCCCCTGAGAGCCATCGCCAATGGCTCTATGGCCAGCGCAAACAGCAGAGGTGACAGCGGGCACCCCTGCCTCGTACCCCTGTGTAAGTCAAAGCTTCGTGAGCTTATATCATTCGTCCTCACCCTCGTTCTTGACGCCACATGCAGCAACCGCACCCATGCCACAAATCTCGGCCCAAACCTAAACCTTACCAAAACTTCGAACAAGTACCGCCACTCCACCCGGTCAAATGCTTTCTCCACGTCCATGGACACCACCACCTCCGGTACCAGAGCTCTCGATGGATTCATCACCACATTCAACACCGTCTTATATTACTCGCGAGCTGCCTGCCCTTCACGAAGCCTGTTTGATCTTCTGCAACCACCCCCGGGACACAATCCTCCATCGTCCCCGCCAACAACTTAGCTAATACTTTCTGATCCGTGTTCAATAGTGATACGGGTCTATACGACCCACATTCCACCGGATCCTTCCCTTTTTTGGGGATTAGTGTGATTACCGCCTGCTTCATCGTCTCCGGCAACTCGACCTTCTCCAGTGCTTCATTAAACGCCCCCAACAGATGTGGTGCCAGGTCCGCTGCAAATTCCTTGTACAATTCTGCCGGGTACCCATCCGACCCAGGGGCTTTCCCCGACTTCATACCCCTGATACTATCCAGCACCTCCCTCAGTCCCAGGGGCTCCTCCAACGCCTGCCTCTTTGCTTCCTCCACCTGGGGAAATTCCAGCTCGTCCAGAAACCACCCCATGTCCCCCTCCTCTCCTCCTTGGTCTGCCTCATAAAGTCCCTGGTAATACTCTCTAAATGCCTCATTTATCTTCTCTGGCTCTGACACCACATCCCCATCCCCAGTCCGGATCTTCAATATTTCTCTGGACGAAGCCTGCCTCCGCAGCTAGTGCGCCAGGATGCGGCTCGCCTTCTCCCCATACTCGTATTGCACCCCTCTTGCCCTATGCAGTTGCCCTCCCTGTTGTCAGCCTGTCAAATTGCCCCTGCAACTTTTTCCAACTCGCCAATAAAACAGAAGATGGTTAAATGGTTTAAGTGATATTAGTGTAATTAAGTCAATAGGGACACAACAAACAAAACTACAGACTTTTAAGACACAAAGAATATATGAAGCACTGAGACATTGAAGGATGGAAACTGGAAAAATGGGTGAAGTGGATTGTGCTGTTTGTAATGACACAATCAGCCCGCTAGATGGAGAGCTACCCAGTTTTATACAGAGGAAATCAATACTGCTAGAACAGTGGGGTTCAAACATGAAGGATGTGATAACCGTCACGAGGATCACGGGGGATTGCTGATTGATCTCCCCGTGGGCTTGGTAGAATATGAGTTCCCGTGGCGAGCGGGCGCAGGCCCGCCCAGCTGGGGCTCGTTAGCAGGATCTTTAGCTGTAGCTCCCAGACCCGGACCGGCAGTTCCTCATAGTCCTGGGCTGACATTTGTTTGATGTGCCATGAGAGAGGCTTTATTTTCAGTTTATAATCAACCAGTTTGGCCTTTGCACCTCCTGAAGTTATTACAAAGGGGTTAACACAGAAAGGGGTTCACACTTGAAGGAGTTCACATCCAAAGGCGTTCACACTCAAAGGGGTTGACACTCGAAGGGGTTAACCCTTTCAGGCCACACAGATCATAGAATCAATGTTGTGCCATTGTTGTCCTACCTAAAACCTATCCCTTCACATTCTCTTACAGTTCCTCAACGACAGTGCGAGATTAAAAGTAGAAAATGCAGGAAATTCAACACCTGGAAAGACGGTGGAGCTTTCAGCTACAAATTCTGTATTTGTCTCAGTCTTTCCTGGATATTTGAATAACTTTTTTTTTAAATTTAGAGTATCCAATTCATTTTTTCCAATTAAGGGGCAATTTAGCGTGTTCAATCCACCTACCCTGCACATCTTTGGGGTGTAGGGGCGAAACCCACGCAAACACGGGGAGAATGTGCAAACTCCACACGGACAGTGACCCAGAGCCAGGATTGAACCTGGGACCTCAGCGCCGTGAGATATTTGAATAACTGAGTGAGAGTTATCATTTCAGGCACAGTGCGGGGTCAACACCCAGTGAAAAGTCCTGCTCCCGATCACTATGAACTCCTCCTATAACAAGTGTTGGCACTTGTACATGGACAAGTGTGTTTGTCTATACTGTTACAATCCCATTGAGACCAATAACTTTAAACAGGAGACTTGAATTCTCAGTGACCAGCTTAAATGGGTCATACAACAAGATTTCAAGTCTTTTACTTCAATAAACCAATATCATCATCTGTTGCTATCTTCACACAACCCTGGACAAGTGTTGGATTAGTAACAAGTTGAACTCTGTCATGAGCAATACATCCATAACCAGCAAGTTCCCAGAGCAGGACTTGAACCTGGAGCTTCTGATTCAAAGACAGGGGTGGTACCACCTGAGCCACAAGAAAACCTGACAGGCTGTAGCAATGTAACAGATGTCAAATACCTCTCTACACCTTCTGTCAGCCACTCTGTTCAGATGGAGCTGCAGTTCCAGCACTGTTCCTTTGGTGTTGCTGACGAGCTGTTATTTGGTAGCAGTGCCCCCAGTCGATCAGTTCCAGTCAATTTGAGAAAGTTTTAAGTTCAGTTTCTGAACTTTCCCTAGACGTTCGTCAGAGCCAAGGCCAGGAGAGGGCAGTCTCCCACTTCCATTCCAGCAATCTAGTTGATACCTGGTTTCCAAAGGAGCAAGAGTTGTGATCAGAGCAGGATCCCCTTGTCCTACAGAACAGGGCCCACTAAGGCATCTATGCTCAAAAAGGGTCTGACTTCTGAAGTCCCTCAGCTCAGGATTCCTCGCAGATTAAGTGCAGTGAAATGAATGAGCAGTGAAGCACTCTAATGTTTAAATGGCCAGGATGAACGTTGTGAGAGTGGGTAGCTGGATAGGTGGGCGAGGTAAGGGAGGGAGGGGGTTAGTGGTCAGTTGTGTGGTTTCCCAGGAGTTAGACTAGGATATTTCTGTCTAATGTCTCCCGGGTAACTATCCAGTTACTGTAAGTAAGTAAGTTGGAACCGTACAAGGTCTCTGACTTAAACTCCGAGTCGAAGACTGTTTCAAAGGGTCCCAGGGCGCATGGAATTTCACACCAGAAGCTCAAACCGCCCGGGAAATTCCCAGAGTCAGTGTGTCGGGATGTCTATGGGATCCCGATGTGCATCTTGAGTTATAAATCCGGCCATGGACAGACCGGAGATCGGAAGATTTGGGCCAAAACATCTGATATTAAACTGAAAATGTTTTAATTATCGCACGATGACCTCAAGTCCGTTTGGGCTGAAGATAACTATTCATCCAATTTAATCACCTCCTTCCATCATAGTATTGGAACATTGGTCAGTGATAACTTCTAGCTGTTCCCTGTTATGACAATGGAGAAAAAAAGCTTGGAATTATACACAGAAATATTAGACATTAAAAAGGCCTGAGTTTTAAATTGTAAAATGGACACAAACCCGGAAGATGGCTGAGAATGTACAGTTAGCCATGGACAGGAATGGCTGCTGGCTGTTTCTCTGAGGGACAATGCAACCCCTCGCTGTTTCCAGACAAGGTACTTCTTTTTTTAAAAATATGTTTATTCAGAATTTTTCAACAACAATTTTCAACCATTCAAACCACCCCCCCGTAACAAAAAAGAAACGAAAAGGAGCAGAACAAGACATAAACATATCAATCCAACATAATACTGAACTTGTACAATGGGTTCCTCCCGCACATATTGACTTTCCCATGTTTATGTTTTTCCTTTCTCAATTGCCCCTAGGAAAAACCCCTTTCCCCGCCCACCCTTATACCCCCCCGAAAGAGACGCCCCCGTCCTCCCTCCCCCCCCCCCCCCCCCGCCCCCCCCCCCCCCCCCCCCCCCCGCCCCCAGGGTTGCCGCTGCTGCTGACCGAGCTCCATCTAATGCTCCGCGAGATAGTCTAGGAACGGTTGCCACCGTCTGAGGAACCCCTGCACAGACCCTCTCAAGGCAAACTTTATCCTCTCCAGCTTAATGAACCCTGCCATGTCATTTATCCAGGCTTCCACACTGGGGGGCTTCGGGTCCTTCCATAATAGCAAGATCCTTCGCCGGGCTACCAGGGACGCAAAGGCCAGGATACCGGCCTCTTTCACCTCCTGCAGTCCCGGCTCGTCTGTCACTCCAAATAGTGCCAGCCCCCAACTTGGCTGGACCTGGACTTTCACCACCTTGGACATAGTCCTCGCAACACCCCTCCAGAACCCATTCAGTGCCGGGCACGACTGGAACATATGGGCGTGATTCACCGGGCTTCCTGAGCACCTCCCACATCTGTCCTCCACCCCAAAGAACCTACTCAGCCTCGCCCCTGTCATATGCGCTCTGTGAATAACCTTAAATTGTATCAGGCTAAGCCTGGCACACGAGGAAGAGGAATTAACCCTACTCAGGGCATCAGCCCACAGACCCTCTTCAATCTCCTCTCCCAACTCCTCCTCCCATTTGCCCTTCAGCTCCTCTACCAAAGCCTCCTCCTCTTCTTTCATCTCCTGATATATCGCCGACACCTTGCCCTCTCCGACCCATATACCCGAAATCACCCTGTCCTGAATCCCCTGTGCCGGGAGCAACGGGAATTCCCTCACCTGTCGCCTCACAAATGCCCTCACTTGCATGTACCTGAAAGCGTTTCCCGGGGGTAGCCCAAACTTCTCCTTCAGCGCCCCTAGGCTCGCAAACGTCCCATCGATGAACAGGTCCCCCATTCTTCTAATCCCTGCCCGATGCCAGCTCTGAAACCCCCCGTCCATCCTTCCTGGGACAAACCGATGGTTACCTCTGATCGGGGACCACACCGAGGCTCCCATCACACCCTTGTGTCGTCCCCACTGCCCCCAGATCTTTAACGTTGCCACCACCACCGGACACGTGGTGTACCTTGTCGGCGAGAGCGGCAGCGGTGCCGTCACCAGCGCCCCCAGGCTCGTTCCTTTGCAGGACGCCATCTCCAACCTCTTCCACGCCGCCCCCTCTCCCTCCATCACCCACTTACGGATCATCGCCACGTTGGCTGCCCAATAGTAGCTACCCAGATTCGCAGACAAGGTACTTCTAAAAGCATCCAAAGACTGATCACCATCCCCGGTAAAGACAAAGGAACATAATGGCTATCTCAGTTCAAAGACCCTGGATGGAATTGCCTCGATGGACTAGTGTATTCTGGGTTTCCGGTTGGAATGTATGAAGAAGGGGTTAAAGGTTAGCTGAGAACGCTGCCCAAGACCTGCCTCCCTGCTCCACTGGTGTGTGAATGTGAGTGTGAATACGTCTGTGAGTGCGTGTGTGTGCGAGGAAATGCAGCTGGACGTTTTCCACACTAAAGGTGCAAAACAGAAACAGCTATCTTTTGCAGGAATATCTCAAAACTCTCTCTCAGACTGTGGAAGTCAATCAGCCAGAAAAAAGAACAAAGAACAAAGAAAAGTACAGCCCAGGAACAGGCCCTTCGACCCTCCAAGCCTGCGCCGACCATGCTGCCCGTCTAAACTAAAATCTTCTACACTTCCGGGGCCCGCATCCCTCTATTCATGTATTTGTCAAGATGCCCCTTAAACGTCACTATCGTCCCTGCTTCCACTGACAAAACATTGAATTCTTTACCCGTCAGTCTGGCCTCAATAAAACTCGACATGGCTTTGTAGGCATAGTATTATTTATTTTTAAACAACTTGCAAGTCTGACTCGCTTCTCAGGGACACAGAACACAGAACCAGTCTCCTGGACCCCTTGGAAACGAGTGAGGTCCGAGACAAAGGGATCTCTGCAAATACATCCAATTGGCATCAAGTTTCACATACAGATTCCCATAGGTCATCCTATACCCCTCCTGACCTGGCCATACATCCTAATTGGCTCACTTCTCATTCCTTAACCCTGGGCCTCTTGTTACCCAGCATCCTTTTCCCCTCCTCTACCAGACACTCCTCCCCCCTTCCTTTGTCCTTTGTGAACTCACTAGAATTAAACTGGCCTCTATCTACATTACTGTAACTAATATTTAAACTTACTATTTTATATCACATTCGTCATTCCCTCCTTTCATGATAACCTATCGGTCCAACCGGTAGCTACGGCCCCTCATCTAAGAAGATTCGTCGCTGCATTTCCAATTCCTGTTGCAGCACTCCATCATCCGCTGCACCCTCGTGGATCCTAACAGCCAAGATTCTAGGGGCGTCTATCTGTTCCAGTGCACCCCGCATTCAACCCATCACGCATTTAAGGATGGCCAGACCCACAAAGATGCAGCCGAGTGCCACTGCTAAATACATGGCCATATTTATCAACCAATCCTTCCAACCTCCAAATCCCCAGTTACCCCAAGAGCCAGGGTCCTGCATTCCGTCCAGGTGATCCCGTATGCGATCCATAAATTTAGTGATGTTAGCGGTTAGGTCTTGAACTCCGATATACTTGCCCTGCACTATGGCGCATACCCCACCCTCACGGGCCAGAAGAAAGTCAAGAGCATACCGGTTCTGCATTGCAAACAACCGCAGCTGAGACAATGCCTTGGTTATTGCCCCGAGGGCTCCCAAGGTTTCGTTTCCCAGGATGGTAAGGCCACAAATAAAATAATTCCTATCGCTAACTGCCATTCGGGCCTCCCAGCAATGCAGAAAGCCCTAGTCCCAACAGTGATATGAGAGACATTCGCCCAGCCACAAAGGAGCTGGAGGCCGGCGTTCAATGGAACGCAGGTGGTGTTGTAACAAACGCCAGACACCTGGGTGATATGACACCTCCTGTCCGTGCAGGTGGGGAACAGACATGTTAAATTCGTTTCCACCTCTACCAGCAAACAGCCGTACCCGTCACTGCCGAAACATTTCTCGTACGACCGGGAGTCTCTATTGGGAGTGAAGTGGCTAGGTATGTACGCACCCCCCCCCCCCCCCCCCCCACCGTTGCAGCCTATCATACTGGGAGTGGGAATTATCCTGAGGAAGGGGAAGGCAAATAACCGGTGGTGCTGAACCCGGATCGTAAGGAAGAGTGACTTGCTCGGGGGGTGGCTCGGTACGCTGACAATGAACCACCGTTTGGGGAGTGCCCCAAAGCGGTGAAACAGAAAATAATCTAGACGCCGCTGCGGGGTTCGGGTAGCAGACAACCCGTCCCTGGCCATACAAGCGGTGGTAAATCTGGTAGAAGAGATTCATACTACCTGGGTTTTCCTCAGTCTGGGCCCTAAATGAATTAAGTGTATCTCCTGATAACCTACGTTCTAGTTGTACTCCCCTCCTTACACGCCCCGTCCTCTCTCTAATCCCCCTCTCTCTCACAACCTCTTACTACCCTCTCCTGACGGTCTGATTTTACCTTTATGGCACCAATCTTAACACATCCAAAACCAAATTTCCATGTACTCCAAAAACAAGGCAATGTCCATGTAATGTTCCCTTCCCATCGCCGGGACCGGTGCAATTGCTTCATGAGTCCTGCATTGTCCGTTAACCTGATGACCTTCCATGAGCCGATACCATGTCCTCGTATATGGGGGCAGCGAAGAACATCACCTCTGCATAAACAAAATGTCCTTGTAGTTTGGTTGTGGTCACTCCAAGCGGGGCCGAAGATTACACAGGCGGTGCGCAGCCACCCCATCATACTTCACACCTGTAAAACAGTGCTGGGGAAGGGAGGCAGGTTAGTAACCGACCTTTTTACAGTGGTAGAGGTGGACCCAATTTACAGTGGTGGAAGTGGGCCCAAGCACTCCGCCCCTCCATTTTAACTGCAGTGGGGGTGGTAAGGAGAACTTTGAAGGGCCCCTCCCATCACGGCTCCGACCCTTTCCGAGTCCAATTTTTGACCATGACATAACTACCGGGCTGCACTGAAAGTGAGCAAGGTAATGGGGGCGGTGGCGGGTGAGCCGCGCGGACCAGGCCATGGAGCTCCTTGAGGACCTTAGTGAGGGCTAGAACATAGGTAGTCATTTCTTCAGTCATATGGTGAAACTGAACCAGTCTGGGAACATGCAGGTTCCAGGGAGTTCTAAGAGGCCTGCCATAAAGGATCTCGGCAGGAGAGAGCCGGGCCGGTCCCGCAGGTGTAACCTGCAGCTGGAAGAGGGCAACGGGGAGCAACTTAAGCCATGTCAGTCCCGTGTCTGCTCTTAATTAAGCCAATTTTAGTTTTGAGGGTCTGATTGTGTCTCTCAACCAACCCGGCCACCTGCGGTCTGTACACAAGTGTAACTGCTGGCGTATGCCCAACTGGGAGCAGAACTCTATTAATCTGTCCAATAAAATGAGGCCTGTCATCAGAACTTAACTGAGCTGGTATACCGTACCGGGGAATGATTTCCCGCATAAGAATTTTAACCACAGTAGCAGCTTTATTATCGGTAGTCGGATACGCCTCAACCCATCTGCTGAACACATCCACAATGACCAAAACATATTTATAACATTGACAACATTGACACCTTTCCAACTCAATGTAATCCATTTGGAGCATCTCAAAGGGACCATTGGGCAATGGGGTTTGCCCCATACCACAAGGGATACCTTTGCCGGTGTTATATTGGTGACAAATCAAACACCGATTACTGATACTTTGGGCCAACCCCTGCATTTCAGGGTGCCACCAAGTGTCCAGCAACAAATCACTAGTCCCCCGAGCCCCACAATGAGTTGCAAAGTGTACACATTCGATGACCCATAAAGCCAGTACATCAGACATACAAATCTGATGTGCTGGCGTGGTCCATAAAGAGGAAACAGAATCATATGTACAACCTAACCGTTTCCACATTTGTTTATCACTCTCAGGAGCGTCCTCTTGTAACCTTATGACCTCTTGGATGGTTGGCATGGGCTTGTCAGAAGCAGACCTATTTATAGCAGATCGTTTAGTCTGACTTAACATTTTAGGCACCATCACTTGCTGAATTTGCACGGCTGTCTGCGCTGCACAATCTGCTTGTTTATTACCAACGTCAACTTTGGTCGGAAATCTGCGCGGGCATAAGGAGAGCCTGCAGTAGGTCATTAACTAAACCCCGGTGGGATATTTCCGTGCCGGCCGAGATAAGGAATCCCTTATTCTTCCAGAGCTGTGGGTTGGCTGAAGTCGAGTGTTAATCGTTTCAGGGACCTCAAAATATTTTATGGCAGTGCCGTCTGGAGTGACTTGAAGTGCGTATTCTGTTGGGTCTGAATGATCCACTGCTCTCCTTACCATAGGCCTCAGATCCTTGGCATGGTACTGGTCGTGGACCTGACGTGTAATATGAGGGCCCACAGAAGCTGACTGTGGCCATAAATGTGGTGGTATTGTAACAAAATCGGCTGTACCTTCTTTTCCCGTGACTGTAACTTTGACTGGCCATTCGGTCCCAATTAACGGCCGGTATTTGTCTTCCAACTCCCTGTTTTGTCCGGTTCTGTCATAGGCCAAGGTAACGTGATGCAGTGAATGTTCAATGTCTAACGTCCACAGAACACAGAACCAGTCTCCTGGACCCCTTGGAAAGGAATGAGGTCTGAGACAAAGGGATCTCTGCAAATACATTCAAATGGCATCAAGTTTCACATACATGATTCCCATAGGTCATCCTATACCCCTCCTGACCTGGCCATACATCCTAATTAGCTCACTTCTCATTCCTTAACTCTGGGCCTCTTGTTACCCAGTATCCTTTCCCCCTCCTCTACCAGACACCCCTCCCCCTTCCTTGCCATGCTTTCTGAAATCCTTTGTCCTTTGTGAACTCACTAAAATTACACTGGCCTCTATCTACATTACATAGATTACATAGAATTTACAGTGCAGAAGGAGGCCATTCGGCCCATCGAGTCTGCACCGGCTCCTGGAAAGAGCACCCTACCCAAGGTCAACACCTCCACCCTATCCCCATAACCCAGTAACCCCACCCAACACCAAGGACAATTTTGGACACTAAGGGCAATTTATCATGGCCAATCCACCTAACCTGCACATCTTTGGACTGTGGGAGGAAACCGGAGCACCCGGAGGAAACCCACGCAGACACGGGGAGAACGTGCAGACTCCGCACAGACAGTGACCCAGCGGGGAATCGAACCTGGGACCCTGGAGCTGTGAAGCAATTGTGCTAACCACCATGCTACCATGCTGCCCCTAAACTATTACTGTAACTAATATTTAAACTTACTATTTTATATCACATTCGTCACCACCACCTCCTCCGGCAGCGAGTTCTAGGCACCCACTACCCTCTGTGTAAAAAACTTGCCTCGTACATCTACTCTAAACCTTGCCCCTCGCACCTTAAACCTATGTCCCCAAGTAATTGACCCCTCTACCTTGGGAAAAAGTCTCTGACTATGCACTCTGTCTATGCCCCTCATAATTTTGTAGACCTCTGTCAGGTCGCCCCTCAACCTCCTTCGTTCCAGTGAGAACAAACCAAGTTTATTCAACCTCTCCTCATAGCTATTGCCCTCCATACCAGGCAACATCTTGGTAAATCTCTTCTGCACCCTCTCTAAAGCCTCCACATCCTTCTGGTAGTGTGGCGGCCAGAATTGAACACTATACTCCAAGTGTGGCCTAACTAAGGTTCTATACATTGCAACATGACTTGCCAATTTTTATATACCCAATGCCCTGGCCAATGAAGGCAAGCATGCCGTATGCCTTCTTGACTACCTTCTCCACCTGTGTTGCCCCTTTCAGTGACCTGTGGATCTGTACACCTAGATCTCTCTAACTGTCAGTACTCTTGAGGGTTCTACCATTCACTGTATATTGCCTACCTGCATTAGACCTTCCAAAATGCATTACCTCACATTTGTCCGGATTAAACTCCATCTGCCATCTCTCCGCCCAAGTCTCCAAACAATCTAAATCCTGCTCTGACAGTCCTCATCGCTATCCGCAATTCCACCAACCTTTGTGTCGTCCGCAAACTTACTAATCAGACCAGTTACATTTTCCTCCAAATCATTTATATATACTACGAACAGCAAAGGTCCTCGCTCTGAACCCTGCAGAACACCACTAGTCACAGCCCTCCAATCAGAAAAGCAGCCTTCCATTGCTACTCTCTGCCTTCTATGACCTAGCCAGTTCTGTATCCACCTTGCCAGCTCACCCCTGATCCTGTGTGACTTCACCTTTTGTACCAGTCTGCCATGAGGGACCTTGACAAAGGCCTTACTGAAGTCCATATAGACCACATCCACTGCCCTACCTGCATCAATCATCTTTGTGACCTCCTCGAAAAACTATCAAGTTAGTGAGACACGACCTCCCCTTCACAAAACCGTGTTGCCTCTCGCTAATACGTCCACTTGCTTCCAAATGGGAGCAGATCCTGTCTCGAAGAATTCTTCCCAGTAATTTCCCTACCACTGACATAAGGCTCACCGGCCTGTAGTTCCCTGGATTATCCTTACTACCCTTCTCAAACAAAGGAACAACATTGGCTATTCTCCAGTCCTCCGGGACATCACCTGAAGACACTGAGGATCCAAAGATTTTTGTCAGGGCCTCATCAATTTCCTCTCTTGCCTCCTTCAGTATTATGCGGGAAATCCCAACAGGCCCGAGGGACTTATCCACCTTAATATTTTTCAAGACGCCCAACACCTCGTCTTTTTGGATCTCAATGTGACCCAGGCTATCTACACACCCTTCTTCAGACTCAACATCCACCAATTCCTACTCTTTGGTGAATACTGATGCAAAGTATTCATTTTGTACCTCGCCCATTTCCTCTGGCTCCATACACAGGTTCCCTCCCCTGTCCTTCAGTGAGCCAACCCTTTCCCTGGCTACCCTCTTGCTTTTTACGTACGTGTAAAAAGACTTGGGATTTTCCTTAACCCTATTTGCCAATGACTTTTCGTGACCCCTTTTAGCCCTCCTGACTCCTTGCTTAAGTTCCTTCCTACTTTCCTTATATTCCACACGGTCTTCGTCTGTTCCCAGCCTTCTAGCCCTGATAAATGCCTCCTTTTTCTTTTTGACGAGACCTACAATATCTCTCGCTATCCAAAGTTCCTGAAATTTGAAGTATTTATCCTTCTTCCTCACAGGAACATGCCGGTCCTGAATTCCTTTCAACTGACATTTGAAAGCCTCCCACATGTCAGATGTTGATTTACCTTCAAACATCCGCCCCCAATCTCGGTTCTTCAGTTCCCGCCTAATATTGTTAGAATTAGCCTTCCCTCAATTTAGCACATTCACCCTAGGACCACTCTTATTCTTGTCCACCAGCACTTTAAAACTTACTGAATTGTGGTCACTGTTCCCGAAATGCTCCCCTACTGAAACTCCTACCACCTGGCCGGGCTCATTCCCCAATACTAGGTCCAGTACCGCCCCTTCCCTCTTTGGTCCATCTACATATTGTTTTAAAAAGCCTTCCTGGATGCTTCTTACAAACTCTGCCCCGTCCAAGCCCCTGGCACGAAGTGAGTCCCAGTAAATATTGGGGAAGTTCAAGTCTCCAATCACAACAACCCTGTTGCTTTTACTCCTTTCCAAAATCTGTCTACCGATCTGCTCCTCCATCTCCCGCTGGCTGTTGGGAGGCCTGTAGTAAACCCCCAACATTGTGACTACACTCTTCTTATTCCTGATCTCTACCCAGATAGCCTCGCTGCCCTCTGAGGTGTCCTCCCGCAGTACAGCTGTGAAGCTCTCCCTAACCAGTAGTGCAACTCCTCCACCCCTTTTACATCCCCCTCTATCCCGCCTGAAACATCGAAATCCTGGAACGTTTAGCTGCCAATCCTGTCCGTCCCTCAACCAGGTCTCTGTAATGGCAACAACATCATAGTTCCAAGTACTAATCCAAGCTCTAAGTTCATCTGCCTTATCTGTTATACTCCTTGCATTAAAACATATGCACTTCATGGACTGGAGGGGGGCCCAGGAAAGGGGATGGCTGATCGGCGGAGGCGGGGGGCACAGTGCCCCCCAACTAGGCTGATCACCTGGAATGTCAGAGGGTTGGATGGGCCGGTCAAGAGGGCACGTGTGTTCGCGCATCTGAGGGCTCTGAAGGCGGATGTGGTAATGTTGCAGGAGACACACCTGAAAGTGGCGGATCAGGTCAGGCTAAGGAAGGGTTGGATCAGTCAGGTCTTTCATTCGGGGCTGGACACCAAGACTAGAGGGCTGGCAATTTTAATCAATAAGCGGGTGCAATTTCAGGTGGGCAGTATAGTCTCGGACGGGGGGGGGCCGTTATGTCATGGTGAGCGGCAAGCTGGAGGGGAGGAAGGTAGTCATAGTTAACGTGTACGTGCCAAAGTGGGATGATGCAGAATTCATAAAGAGGGTACTGGGGAAGATACCTGACCTGGACTTGCACAAGCTGGTTATGGGGGGGGATTTTAATACGGTCATCGACCCCGGCCTGGGCCGGTCATGTTCAAGAATGTGTTGCTAACTTTTGGTTGGTTCAATTGGCTCTGTTTTATAACCTTTGCTCTCGAGTCGCCAGGGATCTTTATGATACCGCCACGAGGTTCAAGTTCAAGTAATGATCAATAATCCAATACACCAATTAGTAAGATTCAAATCAAAGCACATTTATTATACACAGTAGTCGCTACTCGTGCATAAATTCTACTTCTAAGCTACTTCTACAACTAACAGGCCTATACTTAGCTTCGGACTGGCCCAGGTCAGGGGAACAAATGGCCTTTCATTCGGGTTCTGAGCCTGCGGGATTTGAAGTTGGTACGGACTGGTAGCTAGGAGCGCCCATCTCGTAGCGAGCGTTGAATTAAGACTTACTGTCTCTTGGCGGCAGCTGAACCGGTCACTGTCAAGGGTTGGTTCGCGTTGCTGAGTGACCCGGTCAAGAAGGACAATTTGACCTTGGGGGCTTCACTTTATAGTCCCCAGGGGCTTCCCGCCTTTCGGGGCGGACCCTGTACCTGGTTCTAGGTGATTGGACTTTGTTCCAAACGCTTGGTTCGATTTCTCCAATACTGGAGCGGTTCCTGATCGATGGGCGGTCTTGAGGTGTCCGTTAACCTCTTTTGTGTTGGCTCCTGCTGGCGCCGGGGAGTCTGGCTTGGCCTTGTTTATCCCAAATGTTGCGATTGTTCCCGGGGATCGCTTATTAGTATGTAGGTGGCTGCTACATTATTATGCAGATGGCTGCTTGTATCGATGCTGTCTGGGCTTTTGCAGAGTTTAATACACAGTAACTTGCACCTGCTAGTTTCTGCCTGTGTTGGCTGAATTTCCCTTCAGCCTTTGCTGTTCGCCATTTTACGTCGGGAGTTGGCCAACCCAGGTGGCTACAAACGGGGAGGGTGTCAGCAATGGCAAAGGAACTGTTAGGGTTCATGGAGCAGATGGGGGGGGGGTCGACCCATGGAGGTTTAGGCAGCCGACGGGGAGGGAGTTTTCGTTTTATTCGCATGTGCATAAAGTTTATTCCCGGATTGATTTTTTTCATTTTGAGCAGGGATTTGCTGGTGGGGGTGGTGGACACGGGTTATTCGGCCATCACTATTTCAGATCATGCCCCACACTGGGTGGAACTGCAGGTCAGTGAGGAGAGCTTCCAGTGCCCGCAATGGAGATTGGACGTGGGCTTGTTGGCGGACGAGGCGGTGTGCGAGAGGCTGAGGAAGTGCATGAAGTGCATGCAGAATTACCTGCAGGTTAATGACACGGGGGAGGTCTCAGCAGCGGTGCTCTGGGAGGCGCTGAAAGCAGTGGTGAGAGGGGAGCTGATTTCGATCCGGGCTCATAGGGACAGGACCGATAGGGCAGAAACGGACCGGCTGGTTAAGGAGATCCTACAGATGGATAGGAGGTATGCGGCGACCCCGGGGGTGGAACTTTTAAGGGAACATCGGAGACTGCAGGCTGAGTTCGGGGTGTGTCCACAGGAAGGCAGTGGAGCAGCTTAGAAAGGCGAGGGGTGCGTTTTACGAACATGGGGAGAAGGCCAGCAGAATGCTGGCACAGCAGCTTAGGAAGAGGCAGGCGGCCAGGGAAATAGAGAGGGTGGTTGATGGGGATGGGAATTTGGTAGGGGACTCGGCTGGGCTAAACAGGCCGTTCAGGGACTTTTACAGTAGGCTCTATTGTTCCCCCCACGGGGCCTGAGGGGATGAGGCGCTTTTTGGACGGACTGACCTTCCCAAGGGTGGGCAGGGAGCTGGTAGATGGGCCGATTAGGGCCGAAGAAATTGTTGAGGGCTTGAAGGCATTGCAATCGGGTAAAGCCCCAGTGCCAGACGTGTATCATGTGGAATCTTTCATAGAATTCTACAAGAGATTCTCGGGGATATTAGGGCCGTTGCTGGTCAAGGTTTTCAATGAGGCGAGGGATAGAGGGGTGCTGCCCCCGACGATGTCACAGGCCACGATTTTGTTAATATTGAAGCGGGACAAGAACCCGGAGCTATGCGGGTCATATAGGCCGATCTCTCTGCTTAATGTGGATGCCAAGTTGCTGGCCAAAGTGCTGGCCTCCAGGATTGAAGATTGTGTGCCGGATGTGATGATGGAGGATCAAACCGGATTTGTCAAGGGCAGGCAGTTGGTGGCCAATATAAGCAGGCTGCTCAACGTGATTATGATGCCCCCAGAGAGTACGGAGGTTGAGGTAGTTGTGGCCATGGATGCGGAGAAGGCGTTCGACCGGGTGGAGTGGGACTATCTATGGGAGGTGTTGGGATGATTTGGGTTCTGTAGGGGCCTTATCGACTGGGTCAGGCTGTTGTACCAGGCCCCGGAGGCTAGTGTAAGGACGAATAGGACGACCTCAGACTATTTTAGACTGCACTGGGGGACAAGACAGGGATGCCCCCTCTCCCCACTGCTGTTTGCGTTAGCGATAGAGCCACTGGCAATTGCTCTGAGAGCTTCAAGGGGCTGGAAAGGGCAGGTTCAGGAGGGGGGGGGGTGGAACATAGAGTCTCACCGTACGTGGACGACCTGCTCTTATATGTAGCAGACCCAGGGGCAGGGATGGGTGAAATCATGGCGACTTTGGGGGAATTTGGCCGGTTTTCAGGATATAAACTGATTATGACAAAGAGCGAGATGTTTGTAGTCCAGGCAAGGGGACAGGAGGATCGGCTGGGGGAGTTACCGTTTGTGGTAGTATCAGGTATTGCAGTACCCGAGAGGCTGTAGACCATTGGGTAAACCTAGGAGTTTACCATTGGCTGTTTGGTATGTAGCTCCGCCCTGACAGGCGGGGTGTAAGAACAGGTGCCGTCCCAGCAGCCCTCATTCTGTACCGAAGCTGCTGGGGAACAGATCTAGTCTATTAAAGCCTTCAGTTATGTTACAGCCTCGTCTTTGAGTTTAATTGATCGTGCATCAATTTAATAGACTTCTCTTAAGCTGAAAGAATGGATCTCCGAATCAAGCCGAGTGTCTACAACTCAGCCCCCATGTGGAGAACTCGGCGGCGATATTTAAGCACTGGCTGGCGTGTTTTAAAGGCTACCTCGAGATGGCCGGAGGCACCCCCTCAGGAGAACAGAAACTGCATCTCCTGCACTCGAGAGTAAGCCCTGGAATCTTCTCCCTCATCGAGGAGGCGGAGGACTATGATGATGCGATCGAACTGTTAAAGGGACATTATATACGCCCTGTAAACCAGGTCTACGCACGTCACCTGCTTGCAACTAGGCGGCAAAGCCCCGGGGAATCGCTGGAGGACTTCTACCGTGCGCTACTGGTGCTGGGCAGAAACTGTGGCTGCCCGCAAGTTTCGGGCAGCGAGCACACAGAATTTCTAATCCGGGATGCCTTCGTAGCAGGTATGGGCTCCTCAGAGATCCGCCAAAGACTCTTAGAAAAGGACACCCTGGGACTGAGAGAGGCACGGCCATCTTGCCTCTCGGACACCACGCTGGACGGATGGGCACCGCCATTTTGTCCATCCCTGACCACCATGTGCGATCCATGGGAGACGCCATCTTGGATGGGGCCCTAGGCCCCCAACACGGCCGACTACACGCTGCCCGATCACAACCCGCAACTGCTCCATCTGGCCTCGGTGACGCTGGACCAAAATCGACCTCGGACACTCGCGACTGCAACGACGACGGTGTTCATCAACGGCCACGAGACGTTTTGCCTGATAGACTCTGGGAGCACGGAGAGTTTTATACACCCCGACACGGTAAGGCGCTGTTCACTTGTTACCCACCCTGTAAACCAAAGAATCTCCCTGGCCTCCGGGTCACACTCGGTGGAGACAAAGGGGTTCTGCCTAGCAAACCTCACTGTCCAAGGCAGGAAATTCACCAATTTCCGCCTTTATGCCCTACCGCACCGCTGCGCGGCTATACACCTGGGGCTGGACTTCCAATGTAACTTGCAAAGCCTGATCTTTAAATTTGGCGGCCCGATACCCCCCCTTACTTTCTGCGGCCTCGCGACCCTTAAGGTCGACCCGCCTTCCCTGTTTGCGAACCTCACCCCGGATTGCAAACCCGTCGCCACCAGGAGCAGACAGTATAGTGCCCAGGACCGGACCTTTATCAGGTCAGAGGTCCAAAGGCTACTGAGGGAAGGGGTCATTGAAGCTAGCAACAGTCAATGGAGAGCTCAAGTAGTGGTGGTGAAGACCGGGGAGAAACATAGATGGTCATTGACTACAGTCAGGCCATCAACAGGTTCACGCAGCTGGATGTGTACCCTCTCCCCCGCATATCTGACCTGGTGAACAGGACCGCGCAATACAAGGTCTTCTCCACGGTGGATCTCAAGTCCGCTTACCATCAGCTACCCCTCCGTACTAGTGACCGCAAGTACACTGCCTTCGAAGCAGATGGGCGGCTCTACCACTTTTTAAGGGTTCCCTTTGGTGTCACTAATGGGGTCTCGGTCTTCCAACGCGAGATGGACCGAATGGTTGACCGGTACGGCTTATGCGCAACGTTCCCGTATCTTGATAACGTCACCATCTGCGGCCATGACCAGCAGGACCACGACACCAACCTCCGTAAATTTCTCCAGACCACGAAAATCCTTAACTTAACGTACAATGAGGATAAATGCGTATTTAGCACCGACCGCCTAGCCATTCTCGGCTACGTAGTGCGAAATGGAGTTATGGGCCCCGACCCTGAACGCATGCGCCCCTTTATGGAGTTCCCCCTCCCTCACTGCTCCAAGGCCCTGAAGCGCTGCCTCGGGTTTTTCAGTTATTATGCACAGTGAGTCCCCAACTACGCAGACAAAGCCCAACCCCTAATCCAGTCAACAAACATCCCATTGTCGACGGAGGACCGCCAGGCCTTCAGCCGCATCAAAGCAGACATTGCAAAGGCCACGATGCGCGCCACCGATGAGTCCCTCCCCTTCCAGGTCGAGAGCGATACGTCCGATGTAGCTCTAGCGGCCACCCTCAACCAAGCGGGCAGCTTCTCCCGCACCCTCCATGATTCCGAAATTCGCCATTCCTCGGTCGAAAAAGAGGCACAAGCCATAGTAGAAGCTGTGCGACATTGGAGGCATTACCTGGCCGGCAGGAGATTCACTCTCCTCACTGACCAACGGTCGGTGGCGTTCATGTTTGATAATGCACAGCGGGGCAAGATAAAGAATGACAAGATCTTACGGTGCAAAGCTGCCATGGACGAAGCCACGCTCCCGGAGTCGCAGACGCCCGGACCCCCACCAGAATCACCACAGAGGCTCAGACGATCCAGGAGGACGACCAGGCCACTCGACCGACTGATTGCTACACTGTAACTGTAAATGAACACTGACTGTATATATCTTCCACACTTGTAAATATTCACGGTACCTCCATATCTGATCATACCATGTTCAATGCAATTGTAACCACTGGCCACCATCCCCGTCGGACTCTTTTTTAACAGGGGGTGAATGTGGTATTATCAGGTATTGCAGTACCCGAGAGGCTGTAGACCATTGGGTAAACCTAGGAGTATACCATTGGCTGTTTGGTATGTAGCTCCGCCCTGACAGGCGGGGTATAAGAACCGGTGCCGTCCCAGCAGCCCTCATTCTGTACTGAAGCTGCTGGAGAACAGATCTAGTCTATTAAAGCCTTCAGCTATGTTCCAACCTAGTCTTCGAGTTTAATTGATCGTGCATCACCGTTTTAGGTACTTAGGGATACAAGTGGCGCGCGATTGGGGCCGGTTACACAAGTTGAACTTGGCCCGGTTGGTTGAGAAGATGAGGGGCGAGTTTCGGAGATGGGATGCGCTACCGCTGTCGCTGGCTGGGAGGGTGCAGACGGTTAAGATGACGGTCCTACCGAGATTTTTATTTGTATTCCAATGCCTCCCAATTTTCATCCCGCGGTCCTTTTTTTAAGAGGGTTAATAAAATCATCCTGGGCTTTGTGTGGGCGGGTAAGTCCCCGCGAGTGAAGAAGGTGATGCTCGAGCGGAATCGGGGGGGGGGGGAGGGGGGCTTGTCCTGCCAAACTTTAGTAATTTCTACTGGGCGGCCAGCATTGCTATGATAAGGAAGTGGGTGGTGGGGGCAGGGTCGGTTTGGGAGCGGATGGAGGCAGCTTCATGTAGGGGCACCAGCTTGGGGGCATTGATAACGGCACCTCTGCCGTTCCCGCCAGCGAGATACTCCAACAGCCCCGTGGTGGTAGCGGCCTTGAGGATCTGGGGTCAATGGAGGAGGTACGTTGGAGCAGTGGGAGCATCGGTCTGGTCCCCAATATGTGACAACCACCGGTTTGCCCCAGGGAACTTGGATGGGGGGTTTCGAGTATGGTGAAGGATGGGAATTGAGAGGATGGGGGGACCTGTTCCTGGAAGGGAGCTTCCCTAGCTTGAGGGCGCTGGCGGAGAAGTTTGGGTTGGCAAGAGGGAACGACTTCAGATATTTACAGGTGCGGGACTTTCTGCGCAGGCAGGTATCATCCTGACATCTGCAATTGAATCTGCTGACAGTTTAGTTTTCTCCGAAGAAGTCAATAAATGGCTGCCACCTACGAACGAACCCTAACGTTGATCCTCACAGGGCGAATCCCCTGAGTTTCGGACATGCCCAGAACATGTGAATATGGTTTGCGGGCCCTCCTGCACACCTCCCACACCTGTCCCCCACCCCAAAAAACCTGCTCATCCGGGTCACCGTCATGTGTGCCCGGTGAACCAGCTTGAATTGTATCAGGCTGAGCCTGGCACATGATGAGGACGTGTTGACTCTGCTCAGGGCATCTTCCCCCAGTCCCACCTCTAACTCCTCTCCCAACTCACCTTTGCATTTGCGCTTTAGCTCACCTATCTGGGTTTCCTTCCACTCCATGAGTTCTTTATAGATATCCGATACCTTCCCCTCCCCCACCCCCGTTCCAGAAACAACATTTTCCTGTATCCCCTGCGGCGCTAGAAGCGGTAAGGTCAAAACTTGCCTTTGCACAAAATCCCTTGCCTGCAGGTACTGAAACCCATTCCCTCCTGACAATTCAAACACCTCCTCCAAATCCCCCAAACAAGGAAAGCTCCCATCTATAAACAGATCCCCCAGCCTCTCAATACCCACTCTCTGCCACCTCCGAAACCCTCCATACATCCTCCCCGGGACAAACCGGTGATTGCCACAAATTGGAGCCCACACCGACACTCCCTCCACCCCCATCTGCTTCCTCCACTGCCCCCAGACTCTCAGGGCCACTACTACCACCGGCCTTGTGGAGTACCGGGCCGGCGAAAACTGCAGAGGAGCCGTTACCAATGCCCCCAAACATGTGCCCTTACATGAGGCCGCCTCTACTCGCTTCCACACCGTCCCATCCCCCACTACCCACCTCCTAATCATGGCTATATTTGCCGCCCAGTAGTAGTTCCTAAAGTATGGCAGTGCCAGCCCTCCCCGCCTCGGCTCCGCTCCGACAGTACTTTCCTTACTCGCAGGGTTTTTTACCCGCCCACACAAATCCAGAGATCACCCCCATTCACCTGCTTAAAAAAGGCCTTTGGTATAAAAATGGGAGACACTGGAAAACAAACAAGAATCTCGGGAGAACCGTCATCTTTACGGTCTGTCCCCTCCCCGCCAGTGACAGCGGGAGCATGTCCCACCCTCCCCGCCAGTGACAACGGGAGCATGTCCCACCTTCGAAAGTCCTCCTTCATTTGCTCAGCTAACCAGACCAGATTTAATTTATGCAACTGCTCCCATTCCCGTACCACCTGAATTCCCAAGTATCGAAAACTCCCTCCCACCACTTTAAACGGCAACTCCCCCAGCCTCCTCTCCTGCCCCCTCGCCTGGATCACAAACCTCACTTTTTCCCATATTAGATTCATACCCTGAGAACCGGCCAAATTCCCCTAAGATCCGCATAATCTCTTCCATCCCTCCCTAGCGGGTCAGAAATATACAGGAGTAGGTCATCTGCATGTATTGAGACCTGTGTTCCCCCCCCCCCCCACCGGACTAGCCCCTTCCAGTCCTTTGATGCACTCAGCGCCATCGCCGATGGCTCTATGGCCAAGGCAAACAGCAGCGGGGAGAGGGGACATCCTTGCCTTGACCCTCGGTGCAGTCTAAAAAAATAGTCCAAACACACCCGGTACGTCCACACACTTGACACCGCAGCCTGGTACAGGAACCGAACCCAGTCATTAAAACCCTGCCCAAACCCAAGCCGTTCCAGGACCTCCCACAAATAATCCCATTCCACTCGGTCAAAGACCTTCTCCACGTCCATAGCGTCCACCACCTCCGCCTCCCCCCCCTCGGAGGGCAACATGATCACATTCTAACATTGGCCGTTAGCTGCCAGGCTTTGACAAACCCCATCTGGTCTTCCCCTATCACCCCCGGGGTACAATCCTCTATCTTCAAGGCCAGAATTTTGGCCAGCAATTTGGCAGCGACATTCAGTAGGGAGATTGGCCTGTATGGCCCACATTGCTCTGGGTCCTTCTCCCGCTTCAGGATCAATGAGATCGAGGCCGGTGACATTGTTGGGGGAAGGACACCCCGCTCCCTTTCCTCATTAAATGCCCTCACCAGCAGCGGGCCCACATCCCAGAAAACTTCTTGTAAAATTCCACTGGGCTGCCGTCTGGTCCCGGGACCTTGCCCAACTGCATGGCCTCCAATCCCTCTACTAATTGTCCAATCCCGATCGGGGCTCCCAACCCATCCACCAGCCTTCCTCCACCTTTGGAAACTTCAACCCTTCCAAGAACTGCCTCATCCCCTCCACCCCAGCTGGGGGTTCCGACTCGTACAGCCGACTGTAAAACTCCTTGAACACCCCGTTCACCCCTGCTGGGTCCAAGACCGTGTTCCCCCCTCTGTCCTTCATTCTTCCTATCTCCCTGGCCGCCTCCCTTTTCCTCAGCTGATGTGCTAGCATCCTGCTGGCCTTCTCACCATACTCATATATCGCCCCTCTCGCCTTCCTCAACTGCCCCACCGCCTTCCCTGTGAATATCAGACTAAAGTCCGTCAGCAGTTTCTGCCGCTCCTTCAACAACCCTGCCTCCGGGGCTTCAGAATACCTTCTGTCCACCTGGAGTATCTCCCTAACCAGCCTAGCCAGAGTAAACAGTGCATCAGATGCTAGAGTAACAAGAGCATCAGGTGCCAGTCTAACCAGAGGATCAGGTGCCACTATAACCAACACATCGGGTACCAGGCTAACCAGAGCAACAGGTGCCAGAAGACCCAGAGCTGCAGGCAGCAGAGGGACCAGCGAATCAGGTGCCAGAGTAACCAGACCTCTGGTGCCAGAGTAACCAGAGCATCAGGTGCCAGAGTAACCAGAGCATCAGGTGCCAGTCTAACCAGAGCACTAGGTGACAGAACATCAGGGCATCAGGGGCCAGAGCAACAAGAGCACCAGGTGCCAGAGTAACCAGAAAATCAGATACCAGAGTAACCAGAGCATAATAGGCAGCACGGTGGCACAGTGGTTAGCACTGTTGCCACACAGCACCAGGGACCTGGGTTCAATTGGGTTACTGTCTGTGTGAACTTTGCATGTTTTCCCTGTGTCTGCGTGGGTTTCCTCCGGGTGCTCCGGATTCCTCCCACAGTCCAAAGATGTGCAGGTTAGGTGGATTGGCCATGATAAATTGCCCTTAGTGTCCAAAAGGTTAGGTGGGGGTGACTGGGTTTCCGGGATTAGGGTGGGGGCGTGGGCCTAGGTAGGGTGCTCTTTCAGAGGGTCGGTGCAGACTTGATGGGCCGAATGGCCTCCCTTTGCATTGTAGAGATTCTATGATAAGATGCCAGGGCATCAGGTGCCAGGCAGCAGGTCTCGGGTTGTTGTTTTATTCAAGTGGACAGGTGAGCAGAGGACAGGTTTGGATACACCGGGTTTGAAGGAAAGGCGCTCAGCAACTCCCAAACTTATAATTCAGGAATTCTGTCTGTATTTTTCAACAGCAGTTTTATGGGGCTATGAGGGAGGTTCGCTCTAGTACTTAGTGTCACTTTAAGTCACTTTTTTAATACAGGATAATCAATATAGCAACAAAGTCAGCTTTTAGTCTAACGTGATCAGTCCCTGGGGCTATTTGGATGGATTCTGGAGTGTTTGAGTTACAGCATTGCTGAGGGAACCCTAGTCCCTGCTCCGTTGGGTGATGTGAGAGCGGGGATTGCTCGCACTACATAAAGAGCAGCCTCTGGTCACTCACTCACCGTCTGCCAGAGGAGTCACGGATTGAACGTGGGAAAGATGTTTGAAGCTGAACTCTACACTGAGAATGGCAGCAGAGAATTTAGTCTGGGGTCTGCTATATCCAATCCACCTCTCCATTACAATCCACGCTGCTATCCACAGGACCAGCAGGAGGCGCTGCGACTGAGAGGTAGGAGATGGAACATCAAGGGAGCAACTTTGTCACAACTGACTACCCCCTTTAAATAGAGAGTGGGCTGATTTTCACTGTAACAGAACCGAGTATTCCAGCAATGACTGTGGGACAGGATGGTGGGGGAAGTGTGGATGAAGTTATGGACTGGGGCTTTCTGAATTAGTCCCAGGTTATGAGTAATAGAAGCAGACAGGCAGGAAGGAGAATTTTCTTTTATTCATTTATGGGATGTGGGCATCACTGTTTTGCCAGCATTTATGGCCCATCCCTAATTGCCCGAGAGAAGGTGATAGTGAGCTGCCTTCTTGAACCCACAGTGCTGTTAGGGAGGGAGTTCCAGGAATTTGCCCCAGTGACAGTGAAGGAACGGCGATATATTTCCATGTCAGAGTGGTGAGGGGCTTGGAGGGCAACCTCCAGGTGGTGGGGTTCCCAAGTATCTGCTGCTCTTCTCCTTCCAGTAGTCGTAGGTTTGGCAGGTGCTGTGGTGCCGTCTAAGGAGCCTTGTTGAGTTACTGCAGTGCATCTTGTAGATGGTATACACGGCTGTGGATCGGTGGTGGAGGGATTGAATGTTTGTGGAAGAGGTGTCAATCAAACGGACTGTTGTGTCCTGGATGGTGTCAAGCTTCTTGAGTGTTGTTGAAGCTGCACTCATCCAGGCAAGTGGAGAGTATTCCATCACACTCCTGACTTGTGCCTTGTAGTTTGTGGACAGGCTTTGGGGAGTCAAGAGGTGAGTTAATCACTGTAGAATTATCAATTTCTAACCTGCTCATGTAGCCACAATATTAATATCATAGAATCATAGAATTTACAGTGCAGAAATAGGCCATTCAGCCCATCGAGTCTGTTCCGGCCCTTGGAAAGAGCACCCTACTTAAGCCCACACCTCCACCCAATTCCCCATAACCCAGAAACCCCACCTAACCTTTTTGGACACTTAGGGGTAATTTATCATGGCCAATCCACCTAACCTGCACATCTTTGGACTGTGGGAGGAAACCGGAGCACCCGGGGGAAACCCACGCAGACATGGGGAGAACGTGCAGACTCCGCACAGACAGTGACCCAAGCCGGGAATCGAACCTGGGACCCTGGAGATGTGAAGCAACATTGCTAACCATTCTGCTACCGTGCTGCCCTAGTGGCTAGTCCAGTTCAGTTTCTGGTCAATGATAACCCCTAGTATGTTGATATTGGGGGATTCTGCGATGGTAATGCCATTGAGTGTCATGGGATGATGGTTAGATTGTGTCTATAACTTGCCATTTGTCAGCCCAACCCTGGATTTTGTCCAGGCCTTGCTGTATTTGGACACAGACTGCTTCAGTGTCTGAGGAGTTGAGAATGATGCTGAACATTGTACAGTCATCTGCAAACATCCCCACTTCTGACCTTATGATGGAAGGGAGGTCATTGATGAAGCAGCTGAAGATGATTGGGCCGAGGACACTACCCTGAGGAACTCCTGCAGTGATGCCCTGGCACTGAGATGACTGACCCCAACCACCACAACCATCTTCCTTTGTGCCGGGTATGACTCCAAACAGTGGAGGGTTTCCCCCCTGATTCCCATTAACTCCAGTGTTGCTAGGGCTCCTTGATGCCACACTCGGTCAGATGTGGCCTCGATGTCAAGGACAGTCCATCAAGAGATGAAGAAGGGGTGGATTCGGGAATGGGAAGGGGGAAGAGATTGGATATGAGATAAGGTGATTTGTGGAAGTCGTCATGAAAGGTCAGCAGTGAGGGAGCTGGGGTTGGGGTGTATGAGAGGTCCTAAACCTTTATATAAACCTGGATATAGAAAAATAGGAATTGGAGTTGGCCTTTGAAGCCTGTTTAGCTATACAACTGATCTCTTACTTCAACACTGCCATCCCCCACTACCCAAATTCCTAATTCCTTTAATACCTCAAAATCTATCAACCTCTATGTTGAATACACTCAGTGACTGAATATCTCTGGTAGAACATTCTAAAGATTCACAACCCTGTCTGTGAATAAAGTTCTCGCCATTTGTGACCTAAATGCCTGATCCTTTATTCTGAGGTTGAGATCCTGTGATCTTGACTCCATAACCAGGGGAAACAGTTTTTTGTGTGTCTATCCTGTCAAACCCTGAAGAATTTTATATTTTTAAATTAGGACAAGGCTCCTCGCTCTAGTCTCCAGGAATATCGGCCTTGTCATGAGACAGACTCCTCCTCCCAGTGAACCTTTGTTGCCCCCCCTCTGTGGGACAAGTATATCCTTCCTTCAGGAAGGAGACCAGCCCTGTACAAAGCACGGCAGGTGTGTCTTCGGCAGTGGCCTGTATAACGAGAGTAAAAAACCTGGGGACTCTTCTATTCCAATCCCTTTGTCGCAAAAGCTATCATTCTTCATTTCTCACTGTACCCGTATGTTCACTTTCTGTAATTCATGTGCACACACACAGGTTCCTCTCAGTGCAAATATTTCCCTGTCCTTCCCCATTCAAAAATATTCTGCCTGTTACAGCCTGGCGCACTGCCTGCTGCAGCTTGGTGCACTGCCTGTTACAGCTTGGCACACTGCCTGTTTACAGGTTGGCACACTGCCTGTTACAGCCTGGCACACTGCCTGTTACAGCCTGGCACACTGACAGTTACAGCCTGGCACACTGACAGTTACAGCCTGGCACACTGCCTGTTACAGCCTGGCACACTGCCTGTTACAGCCTGGCACACTGCCTGTTACAGCCTGGCACACTGCCTGTTACAGCCTGGCACACTGCCTGTTACAGCCTGGCACACTGCCTGTTACAGGTTGGCACACTGCCTGTTACAGCCTGGCACACTGCCTGTTACAGCCTGGCACACTGACAGTTACAGCCTGGCACACTGACAGTTACAGCCTGGCACACTGCCTGTTACAGCCTGGCACACTGCCTGTTACAGCCTGGCACACTGCCTGTTACAGCCTGGCACACTGCCTGTTACAGCCTGGCACACTGCCTGTTACAGCCTGGCACACTGCCTGTTACAGCCTGGCACACTGCCTGTTACAGCCTGGCACACTGCCTGTTACAGCCTGGCACACTGCCTGTTACAGCCTGGCACACTGCCTGTTACAGCCTGGCACACTGCCTGTTACAGCCTGGCACACTGCCTGTTACAGCCTGGCACACTGACTGTTTTCTGCCCATTTAAAAAAATAAATTTTGAGTACCCAATTCTTTTTTCCCCAATTAAGGGGCAATTTAGTGTGGCCAATTCACCTACCCTGCACATCTTTCTGGGTTGTGTGTGTGTATGTGGGGGGGGGGGGAGAACCCACGCAGTCACAGGGAGAATGTGCAAACCCCACACAGGCAGTGACCCGGAGCCGGGATCGAACCCGGGTCCTCAGCGCCGTGAGACTGTTTTCTGCCCATTTAGCCAATGCTCTATCCACATAGCTGAGCAGAAGTGGGTTTGATTTTGCTGCCATTATATCAGAAACATTTCTTAGACTAACATGCTGCATATTTGGTGAGTGTATAACCGATTGGCAAAGGTTAATGCCCAGCTCTCTCCACGGCAGCTTATGAAATCCCACCTCCCTGTCACTACGACCACACTTGCTCCTCGTTTGATGGAACAACTCTTCATCCCAACTCTGCTCAACATAACCAGACCAGGTCAGCCAGCTCCAGCAGCCCACATGGCCGAGTGCAGCTCATCCTGGAGAACAAGGCATTGTGGCAACGATTCCACGGTGTGGGTAATGAGATGATCATCACGAAAGCTGGGAGGTACGTGGCCAAGACTCGAGTTTTCTTATTGTGTGTCCTGTTTGCTCTGAGAATGGAGGCTGAGGCCTCCAGCCCATGACCTCTGCTTTCCAATACGGAGGAGCCTATGTCAAAAAAGAAGTCCCTGCAGACTGACCAATATTTCTGACCATCTCAGTGAATTCAAAATTTCATTCAGTGAAATGAATTTCAAATCTGCACAGATTCTGACTGAGTGTTTGATAACTTTCTGCACAGTGTTTATGTATTTGTGTTTGCATTTCCTCACTCTGCAGGTTATCATTTTATACAGTCACCATGCACTGATAGTCCCTCTGTACCAATACAGTCACCCTGCACTGATGCAGTCACACTGCACCGATACAGTCACCCTGTACCGATACAGTCACTGATACAGTCACCCTGCACCGATACAGTCACACTGCACCGATACAGTCACTGATACAGTCACCCTGTACCGATACAGTCATCGATACAGTCACCCTGCACCGATACAGTCACCCTGTACCGATACAGTCACCGATACAGTCACCCTGCACCGATACAGTCACCCTGCACCGATACAGTCACCGATACAGTCACCCTGTACCGATACAGTCACCCTGCACCGATACAGTCACCGATACAGTCACCCTGCACCGATACAGTCACCGATACAGTCACCCTGCACCGATACAGTCACCCTGCACCGATACAGTCACCGATACAGTCACCCTGCACCGATACAGTCACCGATACAGTCACCCTGCACCGATACAGTCACCGATACAGTCACCCTGCACCGATACAGTCACCCTGCTCCGATACAGTCACCCTGCTCCGATACAGTCACCCTGCTCCGATACAGTCACCCTGCTCCGATACAGTCACCCTGCTCCGATACAGTCACCCTGCTCCGATACAGTCACCCTCACCGATACAGTCACCCTGCACCGATACTGTAACCTTGCACTAATACAGTCACCCTGCACCGATACAGTCATCCTGCACCAATACAGTCACCCTGCACAGAAACAGTCACCGTGTGCCGATACAATCACCCTGCACTGATACAGTCACCCTGCACTGATACAGTCACCCTGCAGCAATACAGTCACCCTGCAGCAATACAGTCACCCTGCACCAATACAGTCACCCTGCACCAATACAGTCACTGATACAGTCACCCTGCACCGATACTGTCACCTTACACTGAGAGTCACCCTGCACCGAAACAGTCACCCTGCACCGATACAGTCACTGATACAGTCACCCTGTACCGATAGTTACCCTGCACTGGTGCAGTCACCCTGCACTGATACAATCACCCTGCATTGATAAAGTCACCCTGCACCGATACTGTCACCCTGCACCGATACGGTCACCCTGCACAGATACAGTCACCGTGTGCCGATACAATCACCCTGCACTGATACAGTCACCCTCCAGCAATACAGTCACCCTGCACCAATACAGTCACCCTGCACTGACACAGTCACTGATACAGTCACCCTGCAACGATACAGTCACCCTGCACTGACACAGTCACCCTGCACCGATACAGTCACCCTGCACCGATACAGTCACCCTGCACCGATACAGTCACCCTGCACCGATACAGTCACCCTGCACCGATACAGTCACCCTGCACCGATACAGTCATCCTGCACCGATACAGTCACCCTGCACCGATACAGTCACCCTGCACCGATACAGTCACCCTGCAGGTTCCATAGAAAGAAGGACCTGTGTTTCTATCGTACCTTTGACAACCTCAGGATGTCTCAACGTGATTTGCAGCTAAAGAAGTCCTTTAGAGTCTTGTTGAGGTGTAATATTTAAACACTGGCACTAACTGCAATGTGACAATGACCATCAATTTGTTTCGGTGATGTTGGTGTTTGCACTCTGCACTTTCATTGCAGATTGTTATTTAGTGGAGTCATAGAATGGTGGAAACACAGAAAGAGACCATTCAGCCCATTGTGTCTATGCTGCCTCTTTGAAAGAGCGGTTTAGTCCCTACCCAGGGGCAGCACGGTGGTGCAGTGGTTAGCACTGCTGCCTCACGGTGCCGAGATCCCAGGTTCGATCCCGGCTCTGGGTCACTGTCTGTATGGAGTTTGCACATTCTCCCCGTGTTTGCGTGGGTTTCCCCCACAACACAAAGATGTGCAGGGTAGGTGGATTGGCCATGCTGAATTACCCCTTAATCGGAGAAAATGAATTGGGTACTCTAAATTTATATTTTTTAAAAATGTTTAGTTCCTACCCTGCCCTTATTGTCTCAACCTCAAGAACCTGTCCAACTCATTTTTAAATTGTTTATTGAATCAGCTTTCCAAGTACAGCCTGATCCAGAAACCCTTGGGTAAAAACTCTCATCTCCCCTTTTAGATTTTGCCAATCATAAATCTATAATCACTGGTTACTGACCCATTCAGGAGAGAGAATCATTAGTCACTCCATCAATTTGATCAACGCCTCCCACATTCCTGAAAACCTCGAGTAGATCACTTCTTAACCTTTACTCTTTCAGGGAGAACAGTCCCAACCTTTCTAATCTCTCCTCATAACTGACAGGACGTCCTGGTAACATGCTGGTGAACCTCCTCTGCACCCTTGCGAAGGCCTTCACTGTTGCTTCACAGCGCCAGGGTCCCGGGTTCGATTCCCGTTTGGGTCACTGTCTGTGCGACGTCTGCACCTTCTCCCTGTGTCTGCTTGGTTCCTCCGGGTGCTCCGGTTTCCTCCTATGAGTCCTGATATATGTACTTGTTAGGTGAATTGGGCATTCTAAATTTTCCCTCAGTGTACCCGAACAGGCGCCGTAGTGTGGTGACTAAGGGATTTTCACAGTAAATTCATTGTGGTATTAATTTAAGCCTACTTGTGACAATAATAAAGATTATTATTATGCTCTCTGAAGTGTGGTACCCAGAATTGTCCACAAGATAAATCACTGGCTAAACCTCAACTGAAGTCAAGTTTTGGCATGAACACTTTGCTTTTACATTCTGCGCCTCTATTTATGAATCCAAGAAATTCATCTGCTTCTTAATCCTATTTTATCAACCTGTCCTAAGTGTTTATGTACATGGTATGAAGGTCTCTCTTCTCATTGTTATGACACCCTGAGCGAGGACGCGATCAGTTCCAGCCCCCTGGAGTCGCAACACAATTGAATTAACAAATAATTCTTAACGGCACCGCTGCCGCTCTCGCCGACAAGGTACACCACGAGTCCGGTAGTGGCGGCAACGCTAAAGATCTGGGGGCAGTGGAGACGGCATAGGGGTGAGATGGGAGCCTCGGTGTGGTCCCCGATCCGGGAGAACCATCGGTTCGTCCCAGGGAGGACGGATGGGGGGTTTCGGAGCTGGCATCGGGCAGGGATCAGAAGGATGGGGGGCCTGTTTATAGACGGGACGTTTGCGAGCCTAGGGGCGCTGGAGGAGAAGTTCAGGTTACCCACGGGAAATGCGTTCAGGTATATGCAAGTGAGGGCATTTGTGAGGCGGCAGGTGAGGGAATTCCCGTCGCTCCCGGCACAGCGGATTCAGGACAGGGTGATTTTGGGTGTATGGGTCGGAGAAGGCAAGGTTTCGGCGATATATCAGGAGGAGATGAAAGAAGAGGGGGAGGCTTTGGTAGAGGAGCTGAAGGGCAAGTGGGAGGAGGAGTTTGGGGAGGAGATTGAAGAGGGTATGTGGGTGGATGCCCTGAGTAGGGTCAATTCCTCTTCCTCGTGTGCCAGGCTTAGCCTGATACAGTTTAAGGTTATTCACAGAGCGCATATGACGAGGGCGAGGCTGAGTAGGTTCTTTGGGGTGGAGGACAGATGTGGGAGATGCTCGGGAAGCCCGGCGAATTACGTCCACATGTTTTGGTCATGCCCGGCACTGGAAGGGGTCTGGAGGGGTTTGGCGAGGACTATGTCCAAGGTGGTGAAAGTCCAGGTCAAACCAAGTTGGGGGCTGGCATTATTTGGGGTGGCGGACGAGCCGGGAGTGCAGGAGGCGAAAGAGGCCGGTATCCTGGCCTTTGCGTCCCTGGTAGCCCGGCGGAGGATCTTGCTATTATGGAAGGATGCGAAGCCCCCCCAGTGTGGAAGCCTGGATAAATAGAACATAGAACATAGAAAATACAGCACAGAACAGGCCCTTCGGCCCACGATGTTGTGCCGAACCTTTGTCCTAGATTAATCATAGATTATCATTGAATTTACAGTGCAGAAGGAGGCCATTCGGCCCCCTGAGTCTGCACCGGCTCTTGGAAAGAGCACCCCACCCAAACTCAACACCTCCACCCAACACCAAGGGCAATTTTGGACACTAAGGGTAATTTATCATGGCCAATCCACCTAACCTGCACATCTTTGGACTGTGGGAGGAAACCGGAGCACCCGGAGGAAACCCATGCACACACTGGGAGGGTATGCAGACTCCGCACAGACAGTGACCCAAGCCGGAATCGAACCTGGGACCCTGGAGCTGTGAAGCAATTGGGCTATCCACAATGCTACCGTGCTACCCTTAAGAACAAATAAATCTACACTATATAATTTTACCGTAATCCATGTACCTATCCAATAGCTGCTTGAAGGTCCCTAATGTTTCCGACTCAACTACTTCCACAGGCAGTGCATTCCATGCCCCCACTACTCTCTGGGTAAAGAACCTACCTCTGATATCCCTCCTATATCTTCCACCTTTCACCTTAAATTTATGTCCCCTTGTAATGGTTTGTTCCACCCGGGGGAAAAGTCTCTGACTGTCTACTCTATCTATTCCCCTGATCATCTTATAAACCTCTATCAAGTCGCCCCTCATCCTTCTCCGTTCTAATGAGAAAAGGCCTAGCACCCTCAACCTTTCCTCGTAAGACCTACTCTCCATTCCAGGTAACATCCTGGTAAATCTTCTTTGCACCTTTTCCAAAGCTTCCACATCCTTCCTAAAATGAGGCGATCAGAACTGTACACAGTACTCCAAATGTGGCCTTACCAAAGTTTTGTACAGCTGCATCATCACCTCACGGCTCTTAAATTCAATCCCTCTGTTAATGAACGCGAGCACACCATAGGCCTTCTTCACAGCTCTATCCACTTGAGTGGCAACTTTCAAAGATTAACTTTCAAAATGACATGGCAGGGTTCATCAAGCTGGAGAGGATAAAGTTTGCCTTGAGAGGGTCTGCGCAGGGATTCTTCAGGCGGTGGCAACCGTTCCTAGACTATCTCGCGGAGCGCTAGAAGGAGCTCGGTCAGCAGCAGCAGCAACCCAGGGAGGGAGTGGGGGGGGGGGGAGGAGGGGAGGGGAGGGGAGGGAGGTGTTTCTTTCGGTGGGGGGATATTTGGGCGGGTGCGGGAGGTTTTTTTTCCCAGGTGGTATTTGTAAAAACATACGGGAGGGTTAATATGTGCGGGAGAAACCCATTGTAAAGTTCTGTATTATGTTTGATTGATATGTTTATGTTCTGTTCTGCTCTTTTTTCTTTTTCTTTTCTGTTACGGTGGGGGGGGGGGGGGGGGGAGCTTAACTGGCTGAACATTTTTGTTGGAAAAACTTTGAATAAACATATTTTTAAAAATTTAAAAAACAACAAATAATTCTTAGATAAATACCTCTTGGCTTTCCAACAATTACAGTCGCTAGGTTTGTAAATTTAAACAATTACTTGTTATTTATAGCAAGAACTATAATGCGATATGCAACAAATACAATTGGTTAACTATTATCTAATTCCTAATACCCCCCATTTTAACTTACACACACTCACACATGGGAAGACAGCAGCGAAAATAATAAGGATGAAAGTAAAAAGATAAGAGTATTTATTTTAGATGGTTGTTTCTAGCATTTCTCTTCAAGCTTTGTTTTCAGTTTGACGTTTTCACTGTCGAATCATTCAGGTCTTCAGAAATACAATAGCTTTTCTGGAGAAAACAGGAGAGAGATAGAGCAGGTCCTTCCCCTGCATGTCCAGATTCAAACTCTGCTTTCTTACATCTCAGGCAGGCAGGATCCAATCACCACCTGTTACCGGGCAGAATACTGCCTTTTGGCCAATTCATTGGCCACTAACCAACCACTCGGACCAAGTCCCACCCCATCGCTCAGATGCCACAAAGCCTGAGGTCTGTTGACCAAATCTAGCAGAGTGTACTACACTGTAACCTTTGAATTCTTCATTCTCTCTGCTGCTTCACTTAAAGATACATGTCTATTAACCATCCATGGATCAAGAATTATAACAGAAAAGTTAAAAAAGGGGGAAATAAGGGAATCAAAAGGACCCTTCCATCATCTAAACTTTAATTTGCGTTATATATCGTATACTGTCTTCCCAAATTGGTCTTCCCAAAGTGCATCACTTCACACCTCCCCACATTGACCAGCAGCTGCCAAGCTCCTCCCCATTTCACCATCCTGTACTCTAAAGCCTCTACTACTTTGCCAAGTTTCATATCATCTTCAAACTTTATAATACTGATCCCTAAACCCTAGTCTAAGTCATTTGTAAAAATAGAAGAGTATTGAACCCATAACCCACCCTTGAGAGCACCATTGCAAACCACGCCCACTCTGAAAAACATTAATTCACCCACCACCCATTGCTTCCTGTCACTGAACCAATATTGTATGCATACTGCCACTTTCTGTTTAATTCCATGGACTTTTATCTTCTTACTGAGTCAAATTGCAGACTGTCACTCAATGCAGTCTAATACCTGTTGTGTTTTTTAAAATTATTGTTTTTTTCCAATTAAGGGGCAATTTAGCATGGCCAATCCACCTAACCTGCACATGAAAATGAAAATCACTTATTGTCACAAGTAGGCTTCAAATGAAGTTACTGTGAAAAGCCCCTAGTCGCCACATTCCGGCACCTGTTCGGGGAGGCTGTTACGGGAATCGAACCGTGCTGCTGGCCTGCCTTGGTCTGCTTTCACAGCCAGCGATTTAGCCCTGTGCTAAACAGCCCCTAACATCTTTGGGTTGTGGGGATGAAACCCACGCAGACATGGGGAGAACGTGCAAACTCCACACGGACAGTGGTTCTCAATGCTTCAGTCCCAGTGCTAACCACTGCGTCACATGCCACCTTAATACCTGTTGTGCTGAAGTTATTGGAATCTATAATCACTGGACAGAGACTGAGAACTTCAAGATGGTCGGCTGGGGGGTGAGGGCGGGGGGGGGGGGAGTCAGGATAGTAACATTGAGGCCACAATCAAATCAGCCATGATGCTATTGGCAGGCGGAACAGGCACGAGGGGCTGAAGGGCCTCCTCCTGCCCCTAATTTGTATGTTCATAGGTAAGAAATTTGAATTAATTCGCAAAAGCCAACATGGATTTGTAAAGCTTAATCACATCCAATGAACCAGTGAGGAAGCAATTGAGATTATAGACTGGAGAACTTCTATGGAATTAGTTGATAGAAACATAGAAAATAGGAGCAGCAGGAGGCCATTCGGCCCTTCGAGCCTGCTCCATCATTCATTATGATCATGGCTGATCATCCAACTCATCAACCTGTTCCCACTTTCCCCTCATAGCCTTTGATCACTTCAACCCAAGAGCTATATCTAACTGCTTCTAGAAAACAAGAACTTGGCCGCAACTGCTTTTTGTGATAGTGAATTCCACAGATTTACCACGCTCTGGGTGAAGACATTTCTCCTCATCCTAGTCCGAAATGGTTTACCCATATCCTCAGATTGTGTCCCTTGGTTCTGGGCTCCACTGCCATTGGGAACATCCTTCCTGCAGCTACCCTGTCTAGTCCTGTTAGAATTTTGTAGGTTTCTATAAGACCACCCCTTAGTTTTTGAAACTCAAATGAATATAATCCTAACTGATTCAATCTCACCTCAGCACAGCAGGTTGGCACAGTGGGTAGCACTGTTGGTTCACAGCAGCAGGGACCCAGGTTCGGTTCCCAGCTTGGGTCACTGTCTGTGTGGAGTCTGCACGTTGTACCCGTGACTGCATGGGTTTCCTCTGGGTGCTCCGGTTTCCTCCCACAAGTCCCAAAAGACATGCTTTTTAAAAACATTTAGCGTACCCAATTATTCTTTTTCCACTTAAGGGGCAATTTAGCGTGGCCAATCTCCCTACCCTGCACATCTTTGGGTTGTGAGGGTGAAACCCACGCAAACACAGGGAGAATGTGCAAACTCCACACGGACAGTGACCCAGAGCCGGGATTCGAACCCGGGTCCTCAGCGCCGCAGTCCCAGTGCTAACCATTGCACCACATGCCGCCCCTTCAAAAGATGTGCTTGTTAGGTGAATTGGGCATTCTGAACTCTCCTTCTGTGTACTGAACATTGGAGTTCATTGCAGTGTTAATGCAAGCCTACTTCTGACACTAATAAAGATTATTATTATATCATACGTCAGCCCCTCCATCCCAGGAATCAGTCTGGCAAACCTTTTCTGCACTCCCTCTACAGCAAGAATTTCCTCAGATAAGGAGACCAAAACTGTCCACACTATTCCAGGTATGGCCTCACCAAGGCCCTGTATAATTGCAGTCCAGCCAAATTGCAGATTGTCAGTCAGTACAGTCACATTGCAGGTTATCAGTCAGTGTAGTCACAACATGGTTATCAGTCAGTACAGTCACACTGCAGGTTGTCAATCAGTACAGTCACTCTGAAAGTTGTCAATCAGTACAGTCACACAGAAAGTTGTCAATCAGTACAGTCACACTGCAGGTTGTCAGTCAGTGCAGTTACACTGCGGTTATCAGTCAGTATAGTCACACTGCAGGTTGTCAATCAGTACAGTCACTCTGAAAGTTGTCAGTCAGTACAGTCACACTGCAGGTTGCCAGTCAATACAGACACACTGCGGTTATCAGTCAGTACAGTCACACTGCAGGTTGCCAGTCAATACAGACACACTGCGGTTATCAGTCAGTACAGTCACACTGCAGGTTGCCAGTCAATACAGACACACTGCGGTTATCAGTCAGTACAGTCACACTGCAGGTTGTCAGTCAGTGCAGTTACACTGCGGTTATCAGTCAGTATAATCGTGCTGCAAGTTGTCAATCAGTACAGTCACACTGCAGGTTGTCAATCAGTACAGTCACACTGCAGGTTGCCAGTCAATACAGACACACTGCGGTTATCAGTCAGTACAGTCACACTGCAGGTTGCCAGTCAATACAGACACACTGCGGTTATCAGTCAGTACAGTCACACTGCAGGTTGCCAGTCAATACAGACACACTGCGGTTATCAGTCAGTACAGTCACACTGCAGGTTGTCAATCAGTGCAGTCACACTGTGGTTATCAGTCAGTATAATCGTGCTGCAAGTTGTCAATCAGTACAGTCACACTGCAGGTTGTCAATCAGTACAGTCACACTGCAGTTGTCAGTTAATACAGACACCTGCGATTATCAGTCAGTGCAGTCACACTGTAGTTATCAGTCAGTGCAGTCACACTGTAGTTATCAGTCAGTGCAGTCACACTGTAGTTATCAGTCAGTACTGTCACACTGCAGGTTGTCAGTCAGTGCAGTCTCACTGTGGTTATCAGTCAGTATTGACAACCTGCAGTGTGACTATACTGACTGATAACCACAGTGAGACTGCACTGACTGACAACCTGCAGTGTGACAGTACTGATTGACAACCTGCAGTGTGACTATCAGTACAGTCAGATTGCAAGTTGTCAATCAGTACAGTCGTGCTGCAAGTTGTCACTCAGTAGAGTCACACTGCTCGTTGTCAGTCAACACTGACACCTGCGATTATCAGTCAGTACAGTCACACTGCAGGTTGTCAGTCAGTGCAATCACACTGTGGTTGTCAATCAGTACAGTCGCACTACAAGCTCTCAATCAGTACAGTCAGACAGAAAGTTGTCAATCAGTACAGTCACACTGCAGGTTGTCAGTCAACACAGACACCTGTGATTATCAGTCAGTACAGTCACACTGCAGGTTGTCACTCAGTGCGGTCACACGGTGGTTGTCAATCAGTACAGCTGCACTGCAGGTTGACAATAAGTACAGTCACACTGCAAGTTGTCAATGAGTAGAGTCACACTGCAGGTTGTCAGTTAATACAGACACAATGCGGTTATCAGTCAGTGCAGTTACACTGCAGGTTGTCAGTCAGTACAGTCACACTGCAGGTTGTCAATCAGTACAGTCACACTGCAGGTTGTCAATCAGTACAGTCACACTGCAGGTTGTCAATCAGTACAGTCACTCTGAAAGTTGTCAATCAGTACAGTCACACTGCAGGTTGTCAATCAGTACAGTCACGCAGAAAGTTGTCAATCAGTACATTCACACAGAAAGTTGTCAATCAGTACAGTCGTGCTGCAAGTTGTCATTCAGTAGAGTCACACTGCAGGTTGTCAGTCAACACAGACACACTGCGGTTATCAGATAGTACAGTCATACTGAAGGTTACCAGTCAGTGCAGTCACACTGTGGTTGTCAATTAGTTCAGTAGTCACACTGCAAGTTGTCAATCAGTACAGTCACACTGCAAGTTGTCAATCAGTAGAGTCACACTGCAGGTTGTCAGTCAACACAGACACCTGCGATTGTCAGTGCAGTCACACTGTTGTTGTCAATCAGTACAGTCGCACTGCAAGTTCTCAATCAGTACAGTCACACTGCAAGTTCTCAATCAGTAGTCACACTGCAAGTTGTCAATTAGTAGAGTCACACTGCAGGTTGTCTGTTAATACAGATAAGCTGTGGTTATCAGTCAGTACAGTCATGTTGTAGGTTATTACACTATATATGTGTGTGCATGTGCGTCTGTGTGCCGGTGTCTGAGTATACGCATGTAGACACACACATGTGTCTGTGTGTGCGTCTGTGTGTGTACGTGCATGTGTCTGTGTGTATATGTGTATGTGCATCTATGTATATGTGCCTGTGTGTCTGTGTGATTGTGTATCTGTGTGTGTGTATAGTTATGTGTGAATCTGCTTGTGTGCCTCTGTGTGACTGTGTATCTGTGTGACTGTATATCTGTGTATATGTGTTTTTGAATGCCTGAGTGTGTATGTGTTTGTGTGTGTTTTTGTGCGTCAATGTGTTTTTACATGTGCATGTCTGTGTGTCTGTGTTTTTGTGTTGTGTGTCTGTGTGTCTATGTATGTGCATGCCTGTGTGTCTATGTGCATTTGTTGTGTGTCTGTATATCTAGGTGTGTCTATGTGTGCATGCCTGTGTGTCTATGTGTATTTGTGTTGTATGTTTGTGTGTCTGTGTGTTTGTGTGTGCATGTCTGTGTGTTTATGTGTGTGCATGTCTAGGTGTCTATGTGTGTTTGTTGTGTGCCTGCGTGTCTATGTGTGTTTGTGTGTGCATGCCTGTGTGTCTATGTGTGTTTGTTGTGTGTCTGTGTGTCTATGTGTGTGCATGTCTATGTGTGTTTGTTGTGTGTCTGTATGTCTATGTGTGTTTGTGTGTACATGACTGTATCTGTGTGTGTTTGTGTGCATGTGTCTGTATGTCTATGTGTGTTTGTGTGTATATATCTGTGTGTCTATGTGTGTTTGTGTTGTGTGTCTATGTGTTTGTGTTGTGTGTCTATGTGTGTACACGTGTGTGTGTCTATGCGTGTTTGTGTTGTGTGTCTGTGTGTCTATGTGTGTTTGTATTGTGGTGTCTGTGCGTCTCTGTGTGTGCATGTCTGTGTGTCCATGTGTGTTTGTGTTGTGTCTCTGTGTGTTTGTGTTGTGTGTCTGTGTGTCTATGTGTGTACATGTCTGTGTGTCTATGTGTGTTTGTGTTGTGTCTCTTGTGTGTTTGTGTTGTGTGTTTGTGTTGTGTGATGTGTGTCTATCTGTGTTTGTGTTGTATGCCTATGTCTATGTGTGTTTGTGTGTGCATGACTGTATCTGTGTGTGTTTGTGTGCATGTGTCTATATGTCTATGTGTGTATATGTCTGTGTGTCTATGTGTGTTTGTGCTGTGTGTCTATGTGTTTGTGTTGTGTGTCTATGTGTGTACACGTGTGTGTGTCTATGTGTGTTTGTGTTGTGTGTCTGTGTGTCTATGTGTGTTTGTATTGTGGTGTCTGTGCGTCTGTGTGTGCATGGCTGTGTGTCCATGTGTGTTTGTGTTGTGTCTCTGTGTGTTTGTGTTGTGTGTCTGTGTGTCTATGTGTGTACATGTCTGTGTGTCTATGTGTGTTTGTGTTGTGTCTCTTGTGTGTTTGTGTTGTGTGTCTATGTGTGTTTGTGTTGGGTGTCTGTGTGTCTTTGTGTTTGTGTGTGCATGTCTGTGTGTCTATGTGTGTTTGCCGAACAGGCGCCGGAATGTGGCGACTAGGGGCTTTTCACAGTAACTTCATTGAAGCCTACTCGTGACAATAAGCGATTTTCATTTCATGTGTGTTTCTGTGTGCGTGTGTCTGTGTGTCTATGTGTGTTTGTGTGTGCATGTCTGTGTGTCTATGTGCGTTTGCGTACATGTGTCTGTGTGTTTATGTGTGTTTCTGTGTGTCTATGTGTGTTTGTATGTGTGCCAGTACCTATGTGTTTGTGTGTGTGTGATACAGCTCAGATCAGGATTAGGCATAATGCTGATCATGAATAGTCCCAACAGTTGGCTTCATGTAGATATGGAGACTGACCACTTGAGTGAGGTACGTGTTTATCATTGGACTGAAACCAGTACATGGCTTCCTGGTGAACTGGCAAATTGAGAGAATCAGCTATTCAGCATCCAAAGGAAGTTTGTTTAGTGAGTGTGGACTGGAGTCTTTGTGATTCCTTACAGATTGAAGCTCCTAATTCTGTGTTCTGTTGTCTCCCTGACAGACGGACTTTCCCTCCATGCTGTGTGAGTGTGTCGGGTCTGGACGTCCATTCTCAGTACACCATGCTGATGGATATTGTTCCAGTTGATGACATCCGCTATAAATGGCAGTCCAAGTACTGGGAGGCAGGAGGCAAAGCAGAACCCAATCTCCCGAGGCGATTCTACATCCACCCAGATTCTCCGAGCTTCGGATCTTCATGGATGAGCAAGCCTATCTCCTTCCACAAGCTCAAGCTAACTAACAATACCCTTGACCAGCATGGACATGTAAGATATGAACTTAGAAAACTTCTTACTCAATAGAGTGGACCTGTTTCTGCTAGATACCTAACAGTCAGATCAACCTCAGCATGAGGTACTGCCTCAGCATGAGGTATGCCTCAGCATGAGGTATGCCTCAGCATGAGGTACTGCCTCAGCATGAGGTATGCCTCAGCATGAGGTATGCCTCAGCATGAGGTACTGCCTCAGCATGAGGTACTGCCTCAGCATGGGGTACTGCCTCAGCATGGGGTACTGCCTCAGCATGGGGTACTGCCTCAGCATGGGGTACTGCCTCAGCATGGGGTACTGCCTCAGCATGGGGTACTCCCTCAGCATGAGGTACTCCCTCAACATGAGGTGCTCCCTCAGCATGAGGTACTCCCTCAACATGAGGTACTGCCTCAACATGATATATTACCTCAACATGAGGTACTCCCTCAGCATAAGGTACTGCCTCAACATGAGGTACTGCCTCAGCATGAGGTACTGCCTCAGCATAAGGTACTCCCTCGACTTGAGGTACTGCCTCGACATGAGGTACTCCCTCAGCATGAGGTACTCCCTCGACATGAGGTACTCCCTCGGCATGAGGTACTCCCTCGGCATGAGGTACTCCCTCAGCATGAGGTACTCCCTCAGCATGAGATACTGCCTCAACATGAGATACTCCATCGGCATGAGGTGCTCCCTCGACATGAGGTACTGCCTCGACATGAGGTACTGCCTCGACATGAGGTGCTCCCTCGACATGAGGTGCTCCCTCGACATGAGGTGCTCCCTCGACATGAGGTGCTCCCTCGACATGAGGTGCTCCCTCGACATGAGGTGCTCCCTCGACATGAGGTGCTCCCTCGACATGAGGTGCTCCCTCGACATGAGGTGCTCCCTCGACATGAGGTGCTCCCTCGACATGAGGTACTCCCTCGACATGAGGTACTCCCTCGACATGAGGTACTCCCTCGACATGAGGTACTCCCTCGACATGAGGAACCATTTGTACAGGAGGTTCAGGTTTACAATTGGTTTGTTTAAAATTATGTGAACATTAAAGGAATATTTATACTGATAAATGGATGAGAAGTTTTTTTGATTCCTTTGTGGGGTGAGAGTGTTACTGAATAGGCTGGTATTTGTCGCTCATCCTAATTGCCCGCGAGAAGGTGGTACTGACAGGAAGGGGCGAGGGTGCTGGGAAATGAATATATCTATTCATTTCCCACCTGGTTCTGATGGTTTACATTACTATTAATGAATTCGGAAATTCAGTAAAAATTAATTTTCACTCTTGAGGATTATACTTTTGACTGGTGCAACCATTAGTCTGTCTACAGTATAAATGATAGAACATAGAAGATGATAGAAGTTATTCATTGCCGATGGTTAGATTCTCAGGGAGTTCCTTGTCAATGATTATCTTCTCCTTTAGATGTCAGTTCTTACCATTACATGGGGATACACCAGGGTGTAGCCCTATGTACAGTAGCACCATTGAACTGTAGCACAGTATAGAGTAACACAGTACACCAGCCATTACCTAAATACGTACTCTGGAGCAGTGACCAGAGCAAAGAGAAATCCTTCCTTTCCTTAATCAGTTGTCATCTCCGCAAAGCTGCCACCCAGTTTGCAGCTTCCCTGAATGCTGAGTGATCAGTTTTATTTCACTTGGCCCTGCTGCTGATGGACCAGTCAATCGATCACACATGGAAAGTCTCATGCGCTACCTCCTGGGATTTTCTACCTTCTCAGACAGATGGGGGTGAGAGTACAATCATGTGCACTCTACCGACATCCTGGGGATTACCATTGACCAGAAACTGAACTGGACTAACCATATAAATACTTGGACTACAACTAGATTAGAGGCTAGGATTTTTGCAGTGAGTGACTCACTTCCTGACCCCCCAAAGCCTGTCCGCCATCTACAAGACACAAGTCAGGAGTGTAATGGAATACGCTCCACTTGCCTGGATGAGTGCAATTCCAACAACAGTCAAGAAGCTCAACACCATCCAGAACAAAGCAGCCTGCTGGATTGCTCCCCCTTGCACAAACATTCAAACCCACCACCACCAAAGCACAGTAGCAGCAATGTGTATCATCTACAAGATACGCTGCAGTAACTCACAAAGACTTTTTCGAAAACTCCTTCCAAACCTGTAGCCGCTATCATCTAGAAGGATAAAAGCAGCAGATACCTGGGAACACCACAACCTCCAAGTTCCTCTCCAAGTCATCCACCATCCTGACTTGGAAATATATCGCCATTCCGTCACTGTTGTTGTGTCAAAATCCTGGAACTCCCTCCCTAACAGCAAGGTGGGTGTACCCACATCACATGGACTGCAGTGGTTCAAGAAGGTGGCTCACCACCACCTTCTGAAGGTAATAAGAAAGACGACAAAGTGGTGCAGTGGTTAGCACTGCTGTTTACCGGGTTCGATCCCAGCCCTGGGTCACGGTCTGTGTGCACATTCTCTCTGTGTCCGCGTGGGTCTCACCCCCACAACCCAAAGATCTGCAGGATAGGTGGATTGGCCACGCTAAATTGCCCCTTAATTGGAAAAAGAATAATTGGGTACTTTACATTTTTTAAAAATAAGGCAATTATGGGCCTATAGCCAGTGACACCTACAAGAATAAATAACTATTTAGAAATGTATCCTCTTAAATTGGGTTTAGGGGATTTGGCAATCTGATAACTCTGGTTTGACCACCAGCTCCAACTTCCATGCTACCTCAATTGGTCACCTGACTTGAAGATACTTTGACTCAATACATGGGGCAAGGATCCTTCCTGTAGCTTCTTGTTTATTGCCTGTCTTTTCATTTATTTCCCCCTTTCTTTCATTGTTGCCATTACATTTTTGATCCATGGATGATTTATGGACCCGTGTCTTTAAGGCAGACTGCCATTTTAATTCAAGCAGAAGGAGTCCGTGGCCTGTGACTTTAATTCAAACAGCAGGATCCAGGCGGCTGGATTGCCGATTGGCCGATGTCAGTGATGACTCAGTTTTTAAAAATAAATTTAGAGTACCCAATTCATTTTTTCCAATTAAGGGGCAATTTAGCATGTCCAAACCACCTACCCTGCACTTCTTTGGGTTGTGGGGGCGAAATCCACGCAAACACGGGGAGAATGTGCAAACTCCACACGGACAGTGACCCAGAGCTGGGATCGAACCTGGGATCTCGGCGCCATGAGGCAGCAGGGCTAACCCACTGCGCCACCGTGTTGCCATAGTGATGACTCAGTTTGATTGATGTGGCTGGTGGCCAATTAATTGGTCTAAAAGGCTGTGCTCGGCCTGGTAACAGGTGGTGATTGGATATTATTCCTCTGGAATGTTTTTCAGAGCCATGAGGTACCATTTTAATTCCACATTTGCTGTTGGGAGTAGAGGGAAAAGATCCAGCAAAATCCCCTCCAGAAAACGGGTGCTCAGACTCTCCAAAAGAGAATCCAGTTTACTTGATCTCTCTAATAAGCCTGTGAATGTTGGATTCCTGAAGACAGGGTCTGAGGGCAGACAACAAACTGAGAGCAAAACCTGATGAAACAGGGACTTTGTCTCACCAGGACAATTGCGAGTACAGGCTATAAAGCAAGGACTGTGATTCTCAAGCTTCTGTGGAGAAGGCCTAAAATGGACTCAGCATCTGAAGCAAAAACTTACCTTTTGACCTTCATCCTTATTATTTTCAACTCTTTCCATCCCTCTGTGTTTGTCTGTCTTGTGTGTGTGTGGGTGGAGGATGGGACAGTTAAAGGGGGTATTAGCTTGTTGTTAATCAGTTGTATTTACTGTATATTTTGTGATAGCGCTTGGCATAAATCAACAGTAGTTGTGTTTACATTTACAAACCTGGTGACTGGAATTATTAGGCAGCCAAGGGCCAAAGACTTCAGGTATTTTTATCAAACTTATTGGTTAATTCACTTTTGTTGTGAACCCGGGGCATTGGGGTTGGAATTGGCCGCGCACTAGCCCAGGGTGTCGTAACACTGGAATCAAACCGCAGATAGGATGGAAGCAGGGGCAGCACGGTGGCACAGTGGTTAGCACTGCAGTCCAACGGCGTCGAGGATCAGGGTTCGATCCTGGCTCCAGGCCACTGCCCGTGTGGAGTTTGCACATTCTCCCAGTGTTTGCGTGGGTTTCGCCGCACAAGCGAAAGATGTGCAGGGTGGGTGGATTGACCACGCTAAATTGCCCCTTAATTGTAAAAAAAGAATTGGCTACTGTAAATTTTAAAGAAGGATGGAGGCAATGGACAGCCGTTGGAATGAAGAAATGGGGAAGTGTGGAGTGATGGTGGGATTAATATGGACTGAATATCCTCACCCTGAGCATGTTTTCTGCTTTGAACATTGATACCATTTCTGGCAGCATCTAACCTCAGGCAAGAATTTGCTCTTTCAGGTTATCCTGCATTCGATGCACAGATACCAGCCTCGCTTCCATATTGTACAGTCCAATCACTTGTACAGTCTCCACTGGAATAGCTGCGCCACATTTGTGTTCCCTGAGATGGCCTTCATTGCAGTAACAGCCTACCAGAATACCCAGGTAACCATCCCATCATTCCCTCTACAATGCTCTCTCACCACAGCCATTCAAACGGAGCTGTCAAATGGAGGTTCCACTGGTTTTCCGATCTGATAGATCTGACCTGTTTGAATCACAGTTCATATTTACAATCCATTATTCAACCTTTGGGTGACTCTGGGTGTGGAAGTGACTCTGGGTGTGGAAGTGACTCTGGGTGTCCCAGTGACTCTGGGTGTCCCAGTGACTCTGGGTGTGGCAGTGACTCTGGGTGTGGCAGTGACTCTGGGCGTCCCAGTGACTCTGGGCGTCCCAGTGACTCTGGGCGTCCCAGTGACTCTGGGCGTGGCAGTGACTCTGGGCGTGGCAGTGACTCTGGGCGTGGCAGTGACTCTGGGTGTCCCAGTGACTCTGGGTGTGGCAGTGACTCTGGGCGTGGCAGTGACTCTGGGCGTGGCAGTGACTCTGGGCGTGGCAGTGACTCTGGGCGTGGCAGTGACTCTGGGCGTGGCAGTGACTCGGGGTGTCCCAGTGACTCTGGGCGTGGCAGTGACTCTGGGCGTGGCAGTGACTCTGGGCGTGGCAGTGACTCTGGGCGTCCCAGTGACTCTGGGCGTCCCAGTGACTCTGGGCGTCCCAGTGACTCTGGGCGTCCCAGTGACTCTGGGCGTCCCAGTGACTCTGGGCGTGGCAGTGACTCTGGGCGTGGCAGTGACTCTGGGCGTGGCAGTGACTCTGGGTGTTCTTCTCGCTCTTTTTAAACACCCGGCTCCTCTCGCTCTTTTTAAACTCCCGGTTCCTCTCGCTCTTTTGAAACTCCCGGTTCCTCTCGCTCTTTTTAATCTCCCGGCTCCTCTCGCTCTTTTTAAACACCCGGCTCCTCTCGCTGTTTTTAATCTCCCGGCTCCTCCCGCTCTTTTGAAACTCCCGGTTCCTCTCGCTCTTTTTAAACTCCCGGTTCCTCTCGCTCTTTTTAAACATCCGGTTCCTCTCGCTCTTTTTAAACACCCGGCTCCTCTCGCTCTTTTGAAACTCCCGGTTCCTCTCGCTCTTTTTAAACACCCGGCTCCTCCCGCTCTTTTTAATCTCCCGGTTCCTCTCGCTCTTTTGAATCTCCCGGCTCCTCTCGCTCTTTTGAAACTCCCGGTTCCTCTCGCTCTTTTTAAACTCCCGGTTCCTCTCGCTCTTTTTAAACTCCAGGCTCCTCTCGCTCTTTTTAAACACCCGGCTCCTCTCGCTCTTTTTAATCTCCCGGCTCCTCTCGCTCTTTTGAAACTCCCGGTTCCTCTCGCTCTTTTGAAACACCCGGCTCCTCTCGCTCTTTTTAATCTCCCAGCTCCTCTCGCTCTTTTAAACTCCCGGCTCACCTCACTCTTTTTAAACTCCCGGCTCACCTCGCTCTTTTTAAACACCCGGCTCCTCCCGCTCTTTTTAAACACCCGGCTCCTCTCGCTCTTTTTAATCTCCCGGCTCCTCCCGCTCTTTTGAAACTCCCGGTTCCTCTCGCTCTTTTTAAACATCCGGTTCCTCTCGCTCTTTTTAAACACCCGGCTCCTCTCGCTCTTTTGAAACTCCCGGTTCCTCTCGCTCTTTTGAAACTCCCGGTTCCTCTCGCTCTTTTGAAACTCCCGGTTCCTCTCGCTCTTTTGAAACTCCCGGTTCCTCTCGCTCTTTTTAAATTCCCGGCTCCTCTCGCTCTTTTGAAACTCCCGGTTCCTCTCGCTCTTTTTAAACACCCGGTTCCTCTCGCTCTTTTTAAACTCCCAGCTCCTCTCGCTCTTTTGAAACTCCCGGTTCCTCTCGCTCTTTTGAAACTCCCGGTTCCTCTCGCTCTTTTGAAACTCCCGGTTCCTCTCGCTCTTTTTAAACTCCTGGCTCCTCCCGCTCTTTTTAAACTCCCGGTTCCTCTCGCTCTTTTTAAACTCCCGGCTCCTCTCGCTCTTTTTAAACTCCCGGCTCCTCTCGCTCTTTTTAAACTCCCGGTTCCTCTCGCTCTTTTGAAACTCCCGGTTCCTCTCGCTCTTTTTAAACTCCCGGCTCCTCTCGCTCTTTTGAAACTCCCGGCTCCTCTCGCTCTTTTGAAACTCCCGGTTCCTCTCGCTCTTTTGAAACTCCCGGTTCCTCTCGCTCTTTTTAAACTCCCGGCTCCTCCCGCTCTTTTTAAACTTCCGGCTCCTCTCGCTCTTTTGAAACTCCCGGTTCCTCTCGCTCTTTTTAAACTCCCGGTTCCTCTCGCTCTTTTGAAACTCCCGGTTCCTCTCGCTCTTTTGAAACTCCCGGCTCCTCTCGCTCTTTTGAAACTCCCGGTTCCTCTCGCTCTTTTGAAACTCCCGGCTCCTCTCGCTCTTTTTAAACTTCCGGCTCCTCTCGCTCTTTTGAAACTCCCGGTTCCTCTCGCTCTTTTTAAACTCCCGGTTCCTCTCGCTCTTTTTAAACTCCCGGCTCCTCTCGCTCTTTTTAAACTCCCGGCTCCTCTTGCTCTTTTTAAACACCCGGCTCCTCTCGCTCTTTTTAAACTCCCGGCTCCTCCCGCTCTTTTTAAACTCCCGGTTCCTCTCGCTCTTTTTAAACACCCGGTTCCTCTCGCTCTTTTTAAACTCCCGGTTCCTCCCGCTCTTTTTAAACTCCCGGTTCCTCTCGCTCTTTTTAAACTCCCGGTTCCTCTCGCTCGTTTAAAACTCCCGGCTCCTCTCGCTCTTTTTAAACACCCGGCGCCTCCGCTCTTTTTAAACTCCCGGCTCCTCTCGCTCTTTTTAAAATCCCAGCTCCTCTCGCTCTTTTTAAACTCCCAGCGCCTCCGCTCTTTTTAAACTCCCGGCTCGTCTCGCTCTTTTTAATCTCCCGGCTCACCTCGCTCTTTTTAAACACCCGGCTCCTCCCGCTCTTTTTAAACACCCGGCTCCTCTCGCTCTTTTTAATCTCCCGGCTCCTCCCGCTCTTTTGAAACTCCCGGTTCCTCTCGCTCTTTTTAAACATCCGGTTCCTCTCGCTCTTTTTAAACACCCGGCTCCTCTCGCTCTTTTGAAACTCCCGGCTCCTCTCGCTCTTTTTAAACTCCCGGCTCCTCTCGCTCTTTTGAAACTCCCGGTTCCTCTCGCTCTTTTGAAACTCCCGGTTCCTCTCGCTCTTTTTAAACACCCGGTTCCTCTCGCTCTTTTTAAACTCCCAGCTCCTCTCGCTCTTTTGAAACTCCTGGTTCCTCTCGCTCTTTTGAAACTCCCGGTTCCTCTCGCTCTTTTGAAACTCACGGTTCCTCTCGCTCTTTTTAAACTCCCGGTTCCTCTCGCTCTTTTTAATCTCCCGGCTCCTCTCGCTCTTTTAAACTCCCGGCTCACCTCGCTCTTTTTAAACTCCTGGCTCCTCTCGCTCTTTTGAAACTCCCGGTTCCTCTCGCTCTTTTTAAAATCCCGGCTCCTCTCGCTCTTTTTAAACTCCCGGCTCCTCTCGCTCTTTTTAAACTCCCGGTTCCTCTCGCTCTTTTGAAACTCCCGGTTCCTCTCGCTCTTTTTAAACTCCCGGCTCCTCTCGCTCTTTTGAAACTCCCGGTTCCTCTCGCTCTTTTTAAACTCCCGGTTCCTCTCGCTCTTTTGAAACTCCCGGTTCCTCTCGCTCTTTTTAAACTCCCGGCTCCTCCCGCTCTTTTTAAACTCCCGGCTCCTCTCGCTCTTTTGAAACTCCCGGTTCCTCCCGCTCTTTTGAAACTCCCGGTTCCTCTCGCTCGTTTAAAACTCCCGGCTCCTCTCGCTCTTTTTAAACACCCGGCGCCTCCGCTCTTTTTAAACTCCCGGCTCCTCTCGCTCTTTTTAAAATCCCAGCTCCTCTCGCTCTTTTTAAACTCCCAGCGCCTCCGCTCTTTTTAAACTCCCGGCTCGTCTCGCTCTTTTTAATCTCCCGGCTCACCTCGCTCTTTTTAAACACCCGGCTCCTCCCGCTCTTTTTAAACACCCGGCTCCTCTCGCTCTTTTTAATCTCCCGGCTCCTCCCGCTCTTTTGAAACTCCCGGTTCCTCTCGCTCTTTTTAAACATCCGGTTCCTCTCGCTCTTTTTAAACACCCGGCTCCTCTCGCTCTTTTGAAACTCCCGGCTCCTCTCGCTCTTTTTAAACTCCCGGCTCCTCTCGCTCTTTTGAAACTCCCGGTTCCTCTCGCTCTTTTGAAACTCCCGGTTCCTCTCGCTCTTTTTAAACACCCGGTTCCTCTCGCTCTTTTTAAACTCCCAGCTCCTCTCGCTCTTTTGAAACTCCTGGTTCCTCTCGCTCTTTTGAAACTCCCGGTTCCTCTCGCTCTTTTGAAACTCACGGTTCCTCTCGCTCTTTTTAAACTCCCGGTTCCTCTCGCTCTTTTTAATCTCCCGGCTCCTCTCGCTCTTTTAAACTCCCGGCTCACCTCGCTCTTTTTAAACTCCTGGCTCCTCTCGCTCTTTTGAAACTCCCGGTTCCTCTCGCTCTTTTTAAAATCCCGGCTCCTCTCGCTCTTTTTAAACTCCCGGCTCCTCTCGCTCTTTTTAAACTCCCGGTTCCTCTCGCTCTTTTGAAACTCCCGGTTCCTCTCGCTCTTTTTAAACTCCCGGCTCCTCTCGCTCTTTTGAAACTCCCGGTTCCTCTCGCTCTTTTTAAACTCCCGGTTCCTCTCGCTCTTTTGAAACTCCCGGTTCCTCTCGCTCTTTTTAAACTCCCGGCTCCTCCCGCTCTTTTTAAACTCCCGGCTCCTCTCGCTCTTTTGAAACTCCCGGTTCCTCTCGCTCTTTTTAAACTCCCGGTTCCTCTCGCTCTTTTTAAACTCCCGGCTCCTCTCGCTCTTTTTAAACTCCCGGCTCCTCTCGCTCTTTTTAAACACCCGGCTCCTCTCGCTCTTTTTAAACTCCCGGCTCCTCCCGCTCTTTTTAAACTCCCGGTTCCTCTCGCTCTTTTTAAACACCCGGTTCCTCTCGCTCTTTTTAAACTCCCGGTTCCTGCCGCTCTTTTTAAACTCCCGGTTCCTCTCGCTCTTTTTAAACTCCCGGTTCCTCTCGCTCGTTTAAAACTCCCGGCTCCTCTCGCTCTTTTTAAACACCCGGCGCCTCCGCTCTTTTTAAACTCCCGGCTCCTCTCGCTCTTTTTAAACTCCCAGCTCCTCTCGCTCTTTTTAAACTCCCAGCGCCTCCGCTCTTTTTAAACTCCCGGCTCGTCTCGCTCTTTTTAATCTCCCAGCTCCTCTCGCACTCTTTAAACTACCAGCTCCTCCCGCTCTTTGTAAACTCCCGGTTCCTCTCGCTCGTTTAAAACTCCCGGTTCCTCTCACTCTTTTTAAACTCTCGGCTCCTCTCGCGCTTTTTAAACACCCGGCTCGTCTCGCTCTTTTTAATCTCCCAGCTCCTCTCGCTCTTTTTAAACACCCGGCTCCTCTCGCACTTTTTAAACTACCAGCTCCTCTCGCTCTTTTTAAACTCCCGGCTCCTCTCGCTCTTTTTAAACACCCGGCTCCACCCGCTCTTTGTAAACTCCCGGTTCCTCTCGCTCTTTTTAAACTCACGGCTCCACTCGCTCTTTTTAAACTCCCGGCTCCACCCGCTCTTTTTAAACTCACGGCTCCACTCGCTCTTTTTAAACACCCGGCAACCCTCTCGCTCTTTTTAAACTCACGGCTCCACTCGCTCTTTTTAATCTCCCGGCTGCAACCGCTCTTTTTAAACTCCCGGCTCCACCTGCTCTTTTTAAACTCCTGGCTCCTCCCGCTCTTTTTAAACTCCTGGCTCCTCCGCTCTTTTTAAACACCCGGCTCCTCTCGCTCTTTTTAAGCTCCCGGCTCCACACGCTCTTTATAAACTCCCGGCTCCACCCGCTCTTTTTAAACTCACGGCTCCTCTCGCTCTTTTCAAACACCCTTCTCCACCCGCTCTTTTTAGACACCCGGTTCCTCTCGCTCTTTTTAAACACCCGGCTCCACTCACTCTTTTTAAACTCCCGGCTCCACTCACTCTTTTTAAACACCTGGCTCCTCTTGCTCTTTTTAAACACCCGGCTCCTCTCGCTCTTTTTAAACACCCGGCTCCTCTCGCTCTTTTTAAACACACGGCTCCTCTCGCTCTTTTTAAACACCCGGTTCATCTCGCTCTTTTTAAACACCCGGCTCCTCTCGCTCCTTTTAAACTCACGGATCCTCTCGCTCTTTTTAAACACCCGGCTCCACTCGCTCTTTTTAAACACCCGGCTCCTCTCGCTCTTTTTAAACTCACGGATCCTCTCGCTCTTTTTAAACACCCGGTTCCTCTCGCTCTTTTTAAACACCCGGCTCCTCTCGCTCCTTTTAAACTCACGGATCCTCTCGCTCTTTTTAAACACCCGGCTCCACCCACTCTTTTTAAACACCCGGTTCCTCTCGCTCTTTTTAAACACCTGGCTCCTCTCGCTCTTTTTAAACACCCGGCTCCTCTCGCTCTTTTTAAACACCTGGCTCCTCTCACTCTTTTTAAACACCCGGCTCCTCTCGCTCTTTTTAAACACCCGGTTCCTCCCGCTCTTTTTAAACACCTGGCTCCTCTCGCTCTTTTTAAACACCCGGCTCCTCTCGCTCTTTTTAAACACCTGGCTCCTCTCGCTCTTTTTAAACTCCCGGCTCCACCTGCTCTTTTTAAACACCCGGTTCCTCTCGCTCTTTTTAAATTCCCGGCTCCACTCGCTCTTTTTAAACACCCGGTTCCTCTCGCTCTTTTTAAACACCCGGCTCCACTCGCTCTTTTTAAACACCCGGTTCCTCTCGCTCTTTTTAAACACCCGGTTCCTCTCGCTCTTTTTAAATTCCCGGCTCCACCTGCTCTTTTTAAACACCCGGTTCCTCTCGCTCTTTTTAAATTCCCGGCTCCACTCGCTCTTTTTAAACACCCGGTTCCTCTCGCTCTTTTTAAATTCCCGTCTCCACTCGCTCTTTTTAAACACCCGGCTCCTCTCGCTCTTTTTAAACTCCCGGCTCCACTCACTCTTTTTAAACACCCGGCTCCTCTCGCTATTTTTAAACACCCGGCTCCTCTCGCACTTTTTAAATTCCCGGCTCCACTCGCTCTTTTTAAACACCCGGTTCCTCTCGCTTTTTTAAACACCCGGCTCCTCTCGCTCCTTTTAAACACCCGGCTCCTCTTGCTCTTTTTAAACACCCGGCTCCTCGCGCTCTTTTTAAACACCCGGCTCCTCTCGCTCCTTTTAAACACCCGGCTCCTCTCGCTCTTTTTAAACACCCGGCTCCTCTCGCTCCTTTTAAACTCCCGGCTCCACTCGCTCTTTTTAAACACCCGGCTCCTCCCGCTCTTTTTAAACACCCGGCTCCACCCACTCTTTTTAAACTCCCGGCTCCACCCGCTGTTTTTAAACACCCGGTTCCTCTCGCTCTTTTTAAATTCCCGGCTCCACTCGCTCTTTTTAAACACCCGGTTCCTCTCGCTCTTTTTAAATTCCCGGCTCCACTTGCTCTTTTTAAACACCCGGTTCCTCTCGCTCTTTTTAAACTCCCGGCTCCTCTCGCTCTTTTTAAACACCCGGCTCCTCTCGCTCCTTTTAAACTCATGGCTCCTCTCGCTCTTTTTAAACTTCCGGCTCCTCCCGCTCTTTTTAAACACCCGGCTCCTCTCGCTCCTTTTAAACTCATGGTTCCTCTCGCTCTTTTTAAACTCCCGGCTCCACTCGCTCTTTTTAAACACCCGGCTCCTCTCGCTCTTTTTAAACACCCGGTTCCTCTCGCTCTTTTTAAATTCCCGGCTCCACTTGCTCTTTTTAAAGACCCGGCTCCTCTCGCTCTTTTTAAACACCCGGCTCCTCTCGCTCTTTTTAAACACCCGGTTCCTCTCGCTCTTTTTAAATTCCCGGCTCCACTTGCTCTTTTTAAACACCCGGCTCCTCTCGCTCTTTTTAAACACCTGGCTCCTCTCGCTCTTTTTAAACTCCCGGCTCCACTTGCTCTTTTCAAACACCCGGTTCCTCTCGCTCTTTTTAAACACCCGGCTCCTCTCGCTCTTTTTAAATTCCCGGCTCCTCTCGCTCTTTTCAAACACCCGGCTCCTCTCGCTCTTTTTAAATTCCCGGCTCCACTTGCTCTTTTTAAACACCCGGTTCCTCTCGCTCTTTTTAAACACCCGGCTCCTCTCGCTCTTTTTAAATTCCCGGCTCCACTTGCTCTTTTTAAACACCTGGCTCCTCCCGCTCTTTTTAAACACCCGGCTCCTCTCGCTCTTTTTAAATTCCCGGCTCCACTTGCTCTTTTTAAACACCTGGCTCCTCCCGCTCTTTTTAAACACCCGGCTCCTCTCGCTCTTTTTAAACTCCCGGCTCCACTTGCTCTTTTTAAACACCCGGCTCCTCTCGCTCTTTTTAAACACCCGGCTCCTCTCGCTCTTTTTAAACTCCCGGCTCCACTTGCTCTTTTCAAACACCCGGCTCCTCTCGCTCTTTTTAAACACCTGGCTCCTCTCGCTCTTTTTAAACCCCCGGCTCCTCTCGCTCTTTTTAAACACCCGGCTCCTCTCGCTCTTTTTAAACACCCGGTTCCTGATGCTCTTTTTAAACACCCGGCTCCTCTCGCTCCTTTTAAACTCCCGGCTCCTCTCGCTCTTTTCAAACACCCGGCTCCTCTCGCTCTTTTTAAACACCCGGCTCCTCTCGCTCTTTTTAAACTCCCGGCTCCTCTCGCTCTTTTTAAACACCCGGCTCCTCTCGCTCTTTTTAAACACCCGGCTCCTCTCGCTCTTTTTAAACTCCAGACTCCTCCCGCTCTTTTTAAACACCCGGCTCCTCTCGCTCTTTTTAACACCCGGCTCCTCTCGCTCTTTTTAAACACCCGGCTCATCTCGCTCCTTTTAAACTCCCGGCTCCTCTCACTCTTTTGAAACTCCCGGCTCCTCTCGCTCTTTTTAAACACCCGGCTCCTCCCGTTCCTTTTAAACACCCAGCTCCTCCCGCTCTTGTTAAACTCTCATATACTCTCGCTCTTTTTAAACACCCGGCTCCTCTCGCTCTTTTTAAACTCCCGGCTCCTCTCGCTCTTTTTAAACTCCCGGCTCCTCTCGCTCTTTTAAACTCCCGGCTCCTCTCGCTCTTTTTAAACACCCGGCTCCTCTCGCTCTTTTTAAACGCCCGGCTCATTTCGCTCTTTTTAAACACCCGGCTCCTCTTGCTCTTTTTAAACTCCCGGCTCCTCTCGCTCTTTTCAAACACCCGGCTCCTCTCGCTCTTTTTAAACACCCAGCTCCTCTCGCTCTTTTTAAACTCCCGGCTCCTCTCGCTCTTTTAAACTCCCGGCTCACCTCGCTCTTTTTAAACGCCCGGCTCATTTCGCTCTTTTTAAACACCCGGCTCCTCTCGCTCTTTTTAAACTCCTGGCTCCTCTCGCTCTTTTTAAACTCCCGGCTCCTCTCGCTCTTTTTAAACACCCGGCTCCTCTCGCTCTTTTTAAACTCCCGGCTCCTCTCGCTCTTTTTAAACCCCCGGCTCCTCTCGCTCTTTTAAACTCCCGGCTCCTCTCGCTCTTTTTAAACTCCCGGCTCCTCTCGCTCTTTTAAACTCCCGGCTCCTCTCGCTCTTTTTAAACACCCGGCTCCTCTCGCTCTTTTTAAACTCCCGGCTCCTCTCGCTCTTTTAAACTCCCGGCTCACCTCGCTCTTTTTAAACGACCGGCTCATTTCGCTCTTTTTAAACACCCGGCTCCTCTCGCTCTTTTTAAACACCCGGTTCCTGTCGCTCTTTTTTTTTTATTAAATATTTTATTGAACATTTTTGGTCAACCAACACAGTACATTGTGCATCCTTTACACAATATTATAACAACACAAATAACAATGACCTATTTTATAAACAAAAAAATGAATAAATAATAAATAACAAAAATGAAAACTAGCCCTAATTGGCAACTGCCTTGTCACAAGTAACACTCTCCAAAAATATAATTTAACAGTCCAATATATAATTATCTGTAGCAACGACCTATACATACTATACAGTATATATTAACAACCCTGAGAGTCCTTCTGGTTCCTCCTCCTCCTCCTCCTCTCTCCCCCCCCCCGATCCTGGGCTGCTGCTGCTGCCTTCTTTTTCCCATTCCGTCTATCTTTCTGCGAGGTATTCGACGAACGGTTGCCACCGCCTGGTGAACCCTTGAGCCGATCCCCTTAGGACGAACTTAATCCGCTCTAGCTTTATGAACCCCGCCATGTCATTTATCCAGGTCTCCACCCCCGGGGGCTTGGCTTCTTTCCACATTAGCAATATCCTGCGCCGGGCTACTAGGGACGCAAAGGCCAAAACATCGGCCTCTCTCGCCTCCTGCACTCCCGGCTCTTGTGCAACCCCAAATATAGCCAACCCCCAGCTTGGTTCGACCCGGACTCCTACTACTTTTGAAAGCACCTTTGTCACCCCCATCCAAAACCCCTGTAGTGCCGGGCATGACCAAAACATATGGGTATGATTCGCTGGGCTTCTCGAGCACCTCGCACACCTATCCTCCACCCCAAAGAATTTACTGAGCCGTGCTCCAGTCATATGTGCCCTGTGTAATACCTTAAACTGAATCAGGCTTAGCCTGGCACACGAGGACGACGAGTTTACCCTGCTTAGGGCATCTGCCCACAGCCCCTCCTCGATCTCCTCCCCCAGCTCTTCTTCCCATTTCCCTTTTAGTTCATCTACCATAGTCTCCCCTTCGTCCCTCATTTCCCTATATATATCTGACACCTTACCATCCCCCACCCATGATTTTGAGATCACTCTGTCCTGCACCTCTTGTGTCGGGAGCTGCGGGAATTCCCTCACCTGTTGCCTCGCAAAAGCCCTCAGTTGCATATACCTGAATGCATTCCCTTGGGGCAACCCATATTTCTCGGTCAGCGCTCCCAGACTCGCGAACGTCCCATCCACAAACAGATCTTTCAGTTGCGTTATTCCTGCTCTTTGCCACATTCCATATCCCCCATCCATTCCCCCCGGGGCAAACCTATGGTTGTTTCTTATCGGGGACCCCCCCAAGGCTCCAGTCTTTCCCCTATGCCGTCTCCACTGTCCCCAAATCTTCAGTGTAGCCACCACCACCGGGCTTGTGGTGTAGTTCCTCGGTGAGAACGGCAATGGGGCTGTCACCATAGCCTGTAGGCTAGTCCCCCTACAGGACGCCCTCTCTAATCTCTTCCACGCCGCTCCCTCCTCCTCTCCCATCCACTTACTCACCATTGAAATATTAGCGGCCCAATAATACTCACTTAGGCTCGGTAGTGCCAGCCCCCCCCCTATCCCTGCTACACTGTAAGAATCCCTTCCTCACTCTCGGGGTCTTCCCGGCCCACACAAAACCCATGATGCTCTTTTCAATCCTTTTTAAAAAAGCCTTTGTGATCACCACCGGGAGGCACTGAAACACAAAGAGGAATCTCGGGAGGACCACCATCTTAACCGCCTGCACCCTCCCTGCCATTGACAGGGATACCATATCCCATCTCTTGAAATCCTCCTCCATCTGTCCCACCAACCGCGTTAAATTTAACCTATGCAATGTGCCCCAATTCTTAGCTATCTGGATCCCCAGGTAACAAAAGTCCCTTGTTACCTTCCTCAACGGTAGGTCCTCTATTTCTCTACTCTGCTCCCCTCGATGCACCACAAACAACTCACTTTTCCCCATGTTCAATTTATACCCTGAAAAATCCCCAAACTCCCCAAGTATCCGCATTATTTCTGGCATCCCCTCCGCCGGGTCCGCCACGTATAGTAGCAAATCGTCCGCATACAAAGATACCCGGTGCTCTTCTCCTCCCCTAAGTACTCCCCTCCACTTCTTGGAACCCCTCAATGCTATCGCCAGGGGCTCAATCGCCAGTGCAAACAATAATGGGGACAGAGGGCATCCCTGCCTTGTCCCTCTATGGAGCCGAAAATATGCAGATCCCCGTCCATTCGTGACCACGCTCGCCACTGGGGCCCTATACAACAGCTGCACCCATCTAACATACCCCTCTCCAAAACCAAATCTCCTCAACACCTCCCACAAATAATCCCACTCCACTCTATCAAATGCTTTCTCGGCATCCATCGCCACTACTATCTCCGTTTCTCCCTCTGGTGGGGCCATCATCATTACCCCTAACAACCTCCGTATATTCGTGTTCAGCTGTCTCCCCTTCACAAACCCAGTTTGGTCTTCGTGGACCACCCCCGGGACACATTCCTCCATACTCATTGCCATTACCTTGGCCAGGACCTAGGCATCTACATTTAGGAGGGAAATAGGTCTATAGGACCCGCATTGTAGCGGGTCCTTTTCCTTCTTTAAGAGAAGCGATATCGTTGCTTCAGACATAGTCGGGGGCAGTTGTCCCCTTTCCTTTGCCTCATTAAAGGTCCTCGTCAGTACCGGGGCGAGCAAGTCCACATATTTTCTATAGAATTCGACTGGGAATCCATCCGGTCCCGGGGCCTTTCCCGCCTGCATGCTCCTAATTCCTTTCACCACTTCTTCTACCTCGATCTGTGCTCCCAGTCCCACCCTTTCCTGCTCTTCCACCTTGGGAAATTCCAGCCGATCCAAGAAGCCCATCATTCTCTCCCTCCCATCCGGGGGTTGAGCTTCATATAATTTTTTATAAAATGTCTTGAACACTCCATTCACTCTCTCCGCTCCCCGCTCCATCTCTCCTTCCTCATCCCTCACTCCCCCTATTTCCCTCGCTGCTCCCCTTTTCCTCAATTGGTGTGCCAGCAACCTGCTCACCTTCTCCCCATATTCGTACTGTACACCCTGTGCCTTCCTCCATTGTGCCTCTGCAGTGCCTGTAGTCAGCAAGTCAAATTCTACATGTAGCCTTTGCCTTTCCCTGTACAGTCCCTCCTCCGGTGCTTCCGCATATTGTCTGTCCACCCTCAAAAGTTCTTGCAGCAACCGCTCCCGTTCCTTACTCTCCTGCTTCCCTTTATGTGCCCTTATTAATATCAGCTCCCCTCTAACCACTGCCTTCAACGCCTCCCAGACCACTCCCATCTGGACCTCCCCATTATCATGGAGTTCCAAGTACTTTTCAATGCACCCCCTCACCCTTAGACACACCCCCTCATCTGCCATTAGTCCCATGTCCATTCTCCAGGGTGGGCGCCCTCCTGTTTCCTCCCCTATCTCCAAGTCCACCCAGTGTGGAGCGTGATCCGAAATGGCTATAGCCGTATACTCCGTTCCCCTCACCTTCGGGATCAATGCCCTACCCAGCACAAAAAAGTCTATTCGCGAGTAGACTTTATGGACATAGGAAAAAAACGAGAACTCCTTACTCCTAAGTCTGCTAAATCTCCACGGGTCTACACCTCCCATCTGCTCCATAAAATCTTTAAGTACCTTGGCTGCTGCCGGCCTCCTTCCAGTCCTGGACTTCGACCTATCCAGCCCTGGTTCCAACACCGTATTAAAATCTCCCCCCATTATCAGCTTTCCCATCTCTAGGTCCGGAATGCGTCCTAGCATCCGCCTCATAAAATTGGCATCATCCCAGTTCGGGGCATATACGTTTACCAAAACCACCGTCTCCCTCTGTAGTTTGCCACTCACCATCACGTATCTGCCCCCGTTATCCGCCACTATAGTCTTTGCCTCGAACATTACCCGCTTCCCCACTAATATAGCCACCCCCCTGTTTTTCGCATCTAGCCCCGAATGGAACACCTGCCCCACCCATCCTTTGCGTAGCCTAACCTGGTCTATCAGTTTCAGGTGCGTTTCCTGTAACATAACCACATCTGCCTTAAGTTTCTTAAGGTGTGCGAGTACCTGTGCCCTCTTTATCGGCCCGTTCAGCCCTCTCACGTTCCACGTGATCAGCCGAGTTGGGGGGCTTCCTACCACCCCCCCCTTGTCGATTAGCCATCACCTTTTTCCAGCTCCTCACCCGGTTCCCACGCAGCTGTATCTCCCCCAGGCGGTGCCCCCCCGCCCATCCTCTCCCATACCAGCTCCCCCCTCTCCCCAGTAGCAGCAACCCAGTAATTCCCCCCTCCCACCCCCCCCGCTAGATCCCCCGCTAGCATAATTACTCCCCCCATGTTGCTCCCAGAAGTCAGCAAACTCTGGCTGACCTCGGCTTCCCCCCGTGACCTCGGCTCGCACCGTGCGACACCCCCTCCTTCCTGCTTCTCTATTCCCGCCATGATTATCATAGCGCGGGAACCAAGCCCGCGCTTCTCCCTTGGCCCCGCCCCTAATGGCCAACGCCCCATCTCCTCCACCTCCCCTCCTCCCCCCATCACCACCTGTGGGAGAGAGAAAAGTTACCACATCGCAGGATTAGTACATAAAACCCCTCTTTGCCCCCCACATTCGCCCCACCCCTTTGTTCGAACGTTCTTTTTAATAACCCGCTCATTCCAGTTTTTCTTCCACAATAAAAGTCCACGCTTCATCCGCCGTCTCAAAGTAGTGGTGCCTCCCTCGATATGTGACCCACAGTCTTGCCGGTTGCAGCATTCCAAATTTTATCTTCTTTTTATGAAGCACCGCCTTGGCCCGATTAAAGCTCGCCCTCCTTCTCGCCACCTCCGCACTCCAGTCTTGATAAACGCGGATCACCGCGTTCTCCCATTTACTGCTCCGAGTTTTCTTCGCCCATCTAAGGACCATTTCTCTATCCTTAAAACGGAGGAATCTCACCACTATGGCTCTGGGAATTTCTCCTGCTCTCGGTCCTCGCGCCATCACTCGGTATGCTCCCTCCACCTCCAACGGACCCGCCGGGGCCTCCGCTCCCATTAACGAGTGCAGCATCGTGCTCACATATGCCCCGACGTCCGCTCCCTCCACACCTTCAGGAAGACCAAGAATCCTCAGGTTGTTCCTCCTTGCGTTGTTTTCCAGTGCCTCCAACCTTTCCACACATCGTTTCTGATGTGCCTCCTGCGTCTCCGTCTTCACCACCAGGCCCTGTATATCGTCCTCATTCTCGGCTGCCTTTGCCTTCACGACCCGAAGCTCCCGCTCCTGGGTCTTTTGTTCCTCCTTTAGCCCTTCGATCGCCTGTAGTATCGGGGCCAACAGCTCTTTCTTCATTTCCTTTTTGATCTCTTCCACACAGCATTTCAAGAACTCTTGTTGTTCCGGGCCCCATGTTAAACTGCCACCTTCCAACGCCATCTTGGTTTTTGCTTGCCTTCCTTGCCGCTGTTCTAAAGGATCCACTGCAATCTGGCCACTCTCTCCTCCTTTTTCCATCCGTATCCAGGGGGGATTCCCTTCTGGTTTACCGCACAGTGTTTTTAGCCGTCAAAATTGCCGTTGGGGCTCCTATCAAGAGCCCAAAAGTCCGTTTCACAGGGAGCTGCCGAAACGTGCGACTCAGCTGGTCATCGCTGCACCCGGAAGTCCCCTGTCGCTCTTTTTAAACACCCGGCTCCTCTCGCTCCTTTTAAACACCCGGTTCCTGATGCTCTTTTTAAACACCCGGCTCCTCTCGCTCCTTTTAAACACCCGGCTCCTCTAGCTCTTTTTAAACTCCCGGCTCCTCTCGCTCTTTTTAAACACCCGGCTCCTCTCGCTCTTTTTAAACACCCGGCTCCTCTCGCTCATTTTAAACTCCCAGCTCCTCTCGCTCTTTATCAACTCACGGCTCACCTCGCTCTTTTTAAACGCCCGGCTCCTCTCGCTCTTTTTAAACGCCCGGCTCATCTCGCTCTTTTTGAACTCCCGTCTCCTCCCGCTCTTTTTAAACTCCCGGTTCCTCTCGCTCTTTTTAAACACCCGTCTCCTCCCGCTCTTTTTATACACTCAGCTCCGCTCGCTCTTTTTAAACTCCAGAGTCCTCCCACTCTTTTAAACACCCGTCTCCTCTCGCTCTTTTTAAACACCCGGCTCCTCTCACTCTTTTTAAACACCGGGATCCTCTCGCTCTTTTTAATCTCCCGGCTCCTCCCGCTCTTTTTAAACACCCGGCTCCTCCTGCTCTTTTTAAACTCCCGGCTCCTCCCGCTCTTTTTAAACAACTGTCTCCTCTCGCTCATTTTAAACCCCCGGCTCCTCCGCTCTTTTTAAACACCGGCTCCTCTCGCTCTTTTTAAACGCCCGTCTCCTCCCGTTCCTTTTAAACACCCGGGTCCTCTCGCTCCATTTAAACACACGGCTCCTCTCGCTCTTTTTAAACACTCAGCTCCGCTCGCTCTTTTTAAACTCCAGACTCCTCCCACTTTTTTTAAACACCCGGCTCCTCTCGCTCTTTTTAAACACCCGGCTCCTCTCGCTCTTTTTAAACACCCGGCTCATCTCGTCTTTTTAATCTCCCGGCTCCTCCCGCTCTTTTTATACACCCTGCTTCTCCCGCTCTTTTTAAACTCCCGGCTCCTACTACTCTTTTTAAACACCCGGCTCCTCTCGCTCTTTTTAAACCCCCGGCTCCTCCGCTCTTTTTAAACACCGGCTCCTCCGCTCTTTTTAAACACCGGCTCCTCTCGCTCTTTTTAAACGCCCGTCTCCTCCCGTTCCTTTTAAACACCCGGGTCCTCTCGCTCCATTTAAACACACGGCTCCTCTCGCTCTTTTTAAACTCCCGGCTCCTCTCGCTCTTTTTAAACACCCGGTTCCTGTCGCTCTTTTTAAACTCCCGGCTCCACTCGCTCATTTTAAACTCCCAGCTCCTCTCGCTCATTTTCAACTCACGGCTCCTCCCGCTCTTTTTAAACACCCGGCTCCTCTCGCTCTTTTTAAACACCCGGCTCCTCTCGCTCTTTTTAAACACCCGGCTCCTCTCGCTCTTTTTAAACACCCGTCTCCTCCCGCTCATTTTAAACACTCAGCTCCGCTCGCTCTTTTTAAACTCCAGAGTCCTCCCACTCTTTTAAACACCCGTTTCCTCTCGCTCTTTTTAAACACCCAGCTCCTCTCACTCTTTTTAAGCACCCGGATCTTCTCGCTCTTTTTAATCTCACGGCTCCTCTCGCTCTTTTTAAACCCCCGGCACCTCTCGCTCTTTTTAAACAATCGGCTCCTCTAATTCTTTTTAAACACCCGGCTCCTCTCGCTCTTTTTAAACACCCGTCTCCTCCCGTTCCTTTTAAACTCCCAGCTCCTCTCGCTCCATTTAAACACCCGGCTCCTCTCGCTCATTTTATACTCCCGGCTCCTCTGTCGCTCTTTTTAAACTCCCGGCTCCTCTCGCTCTTTTTAAACACCCGTCTCCTCCCGTTCCTTTTAAACTCCCGGCTCCTCTCGCTCTTTTTAAACATCCGGCTCCCCTCGCTCTTTTTAAACACCCGGCTCCTCTCGCTCTTTTTAAACACACGGCTCCTCCCGCTCTTTTTAAACAACCGGCTCCTCTCGCTCTTTTTAAACAACCGGCTCCTCTCGCTCTTTTTAAACACCCGGCTCCTCTCGCTCTTTTTAAACTCCCGGCTCCTCTCGTTCCTTTTAAACAACTGGCTCCTCTCGCTCTTTTTAAACTCCCGGTTCCTCTCGCTCTTTTTAAACTCCCGGCTCTGCCCCCTCTTTTTAAACACTCAACTCCGCTCACTCTTTTTAAACTCCCGGTTCCTCTCGCTCTTTTTAAACTCCCGGCTCTGCCCCCTCTTTTTAAACACTCAGCTCCGCTCACTCTTTTTAAACTCCCGGCTCTGCCCCCTCTTTTTAAACACTCAGCTCCGCTCACTCTTTTTAATCTCCCGGCTCCTCCCGCTCTTTTTAAACTCCCGGCTCCTCCCGCTCTTTTTAAACACCCGGCTCCTCCCGCTCTTTTTAAACAACCGGCTCCTCTCGCTCTTTTTAAACTCCCGGCTCCTCCCGCTCTTTTTAAACAACCGGCTCCTCCCGCTCTTTTTAAACACCCGGCTCCTCTCGCGCTTTTGAAACACCGGCTCCTCTCGCTGTTTTTAAACACCCGGCTCCTCTCGCTCTTTTTAAACAACCGGCTCCTCTCGTTCCTTTTAAACAACTGGCTCCTCTCGCTCTTTTTAAACTCCTGGTTCCTCTCGCTCTTTTTAAACTCCCGGCTCTGCCCCCTCTTTTTAAACACTCAGCTCCGCTCACTCTTTTTAAACTCCCGGTTCCTCTCGCTCTTTTTAAACTCCCGGCTCTGCCCGCTCTTTTTAAACACCCGGCTCCTGTCGCTCTTTTTAAACACCCGGCTCCTCTCGCTCTTTTTAAACACCCGGCTCCTGTCGCTCTTTTTAAACACCCGGCTCCTCTCGCTCTTTTTAAACACCCGGCTCCTGTCGCTCTTTTTAAACACCCGGCTCCTCTCGCTCTTTTTAAACTCTTGGCTCCTTGCGCTCTTATTAAACTCCCGGCTCCTCTATCGCACTTTTTAAACACCCGTCTCCTCCCGCTCTTTTTAACCACTCAGCTCCGCTCACTCATTTTAAACTCCAGACTCCTCCCACTCTTTTTAAACACCCGTCTCCTCACACTCTTTTTAAACACCCGTCTCCTCTCGCTCTTTGTAAACACCCGTCTCCTCCAGTTCCTTTTAAACACCCGGCTCCTCTCGCTCCATTTAAACACCCGGCTCCTCTCGCTCTTTTTAAACTCGCAGCTCACCTCGCTCTTTTTAAACGCCCGGCTCATCTCGCTCTTTTTAAACTCCCGGCTCCTCTCACTCTTTTTAAACTCCCGGCTCATCTCGCTCTTTTTAAACACCAGGCTCCTCTCGCTCTTTTGAAACTCCCGGCTCCTCTCGCTCTTTTTAAACTCCCGGCTCCTCCCGCCCTTTTTAAATACTCACCTCCGCTCGCTCTTGTTAAACTCCCGGCTCCTCTCTCTTTCTTTTTAAACTCCCGGCTCCTCTCGCTCCTTTTAAACACCCGGCTCCTCTCACTCTTTGTAAAACCCCGGCTCCTCGCGCTCTTTTTAAACACCCGTCTCCTCCCGTTCCTTTTAAACACCCGGCTCCTCTCCCTCCTTTTAAACTCCCGGCTCCTCTCGCTCTTTTTAAACTCCCGGCTCCTGTCGCTCCTTTTAAAAACCCGGCTCCTCTCGCTCTTTTTAAACTCCCGGCTCCTCTCGCTCTTTTTAAACACCCGGCTCCTCCCGTTCCTTTTAAACACCCGGCTCCTCTCGCTCTTTTTAAACACCCGGCTCCTCTCGCTCTTTTTAAACACCCGGCTCCTCTCGCTCTTTTTAAACTCACGGCTCCTCTCGCTCTTTTTAAACACCCGGCTCCTCTCGCTCTTTTTAAACTCACGGCTCCTCTCGCTCTTTTTAAACACCCGGCTCCTCTCGCTCTTTTTAAACACCCGGCTCCTGCAGCTCTTTTTAAACTCCCGGCTCCTCTCTCGTTCTTTTTAAACACCCGTCTCCTCTCGCTCATTTTAAACACCCGGGTCCTCTCGCTCCATTTAAACACCCGGCTCCTCTCGGTCCATTTAAACATCCGGCTCCCCTTGCTCCTTTTAAACACCCGGTTCCTCTCGCTCTTTTTAAACACCCGGCTCCACTCGCTCTTTTTAAACACTAGGCTCCTCTCGCTCTTTTTAAACTCTCGGCTCCTCCCGCTCTTTTTAAACACCCGGCTCCTCTCGCTCTTTTTAATCTCCCGGCTCCTCCCGCTCCTTTTAAACACCCGGTTCCTCTCGCTCTTTTTAAACTCCCGGTTCCTCTCGCTCTTTTTAAACACCCGGCTCCTCTCGCTCTTTTTAAACACCCGGCTCCTCTCGCTCTTTTTAAACAACCGGCTCCTCTCGCTCTTTTTAAACCCCCGGCTCCTCTCGTTCTTTTGAAACACCGGCTCCTCTCGCTCAATTTAAACACCCGGCTCCTCTCGCTCAATTTAAACACCCGGCTCCTCTCGCTCAATTTAAACACCCGGCTCCTGTCGCTCCTTTTAAACACCCGGCTCCTGAAGCTCTTTTTAAACTCACGGCTCCTCTCGCTCTTTTTAAACTCCTGGCTCCTCGCGCTCTTTTTAAACTCCCGGCTCCTCTCTCGCACTTTTTAAACACCCGGCTCCTCCTGCTCTTTTTAAACACTCAGCTCCGCTCGCACTTTTTAAACTCCCGGCTCCTCCCACTCTTTTTAAACACACGTCTCCTCTCATTCTTTTTAAACACCCGGCTCCTCTCGCTCTTTTTAAACACCCGGCTCCTCTCATTCTTTTTAAACACCCGGCTCCTCTCGCTCTTTTTAAACACCCGTCTCCTCCCGTTCCTTTTAAACATCCGGCTCCCTTTGCTCCTTTTAAACACCCGGTTCCTCTCGCACTTTTTAAACACCCGTCTCCTCTCGCTCTTTTTAAACTCCAGACTCCTCCCACTCTTTTTAAACACACATCTCCTCTTGCTCTTTTTAAACACCCGGCTCCTCTCATTCTTTTTAAACACCCGGCTCCTCTCGCTCTTTTTAAACACCCGTCTCCTCCCGTTCCTTTTAAACATCCGGCTCCCTTTGCTCCTTTTAAACACCTGGTTCCTCTCGCTCTTTTTAAACACCCGTCTCCTCTCGCTCTTTTTAAACTCCAGACTCCTCCCACTCTTTTTAAACACACATCTCCTCTCGCTCTTTTTAAACACCCGGCTCCTCTCATTCTTTTTAAACACCCGGCTCCTTTCGCTCCATTTAAACACACGGCTCCTCTCGCTCTTTTTAAACACCCGTCTCCTCTCGTTCCTTTTAAACTCCCGGCTCCTCTCGCTCTTTTTAAACTCCCGGCTCCTCTCGCTCTTTTTAAACTCCCGGCTCCTCTCGTTCCTTTTAAACTCCCGGCTCCTCTCGCTCTTTTTAAACTCCCGGCTCCTCTCGTTCCTTTTAAACACCCGGCTCCTCTCATTCTTTTTAAACACCCGGCTCCTTTCGCTCCATTTAAACTCCCGGTTCCTCTCGCTCTTTTTAAACACCCGTCTCCTCTCGTTCCTTTTAAACTCCCGGCTCCTCTCGCTCTTTTTAAACTCCCGGCTCCTCTCGTTCCTTTTAAACACCCGGCTCCTCTCATTCTTTTTAAACACCCGGCTCCTCTCATTCTTTTTAAACACCCGGCTCCTTTCGCTCCATTTAAACTCCCGGCTCCTCTCGCTCTTTTTAAACACACGGCTCCTCTCGCTCTTTTTAAACACCCGTCTCCTTTCGTTCCTTTTAAACAACTGGCTCCTCTCTCTGTTTTTAAACACCCGGCTCCTTTCGCTCCATTTAAACACACGGCTCCTCTCGCTCTTTTTAAACTCCCGGCTCCTCTCTCGCTCTTTTTAAACACCCGGCTCCTCTCTCGCTCTTTTGAATCATCCGGCTCCCCTCGCTCCTTTTAAACACCCGGTTCCTCTTGCTCTTTTTAAACACACAGCTCCTCTCGCTCCTTTTAAACTCCCGGCTCCTCTCGCTCTTTTCCGCTCCCGGCTCACCTCGCTCTTTTTAAACGCCCGGCTCATCTCGCTCTTTTTAAATACCCGTCTCCTCTCGCTCTTTTTAAACTCCCGACTCCTCTCGCTTTTTTAAACACCCGGCTCCTCTCGCTCTTTTTAAATACCCGGTTCCTCTAGCTCTTTATAAACTCCCGGCTCCTCCCACTCTTTTTAAACACCCGTCTACTCTCACTCTTTTTAAACACCCGGCTCTTCTCGCTCTTTTTAATCTCCCGGCTCCTCCCGCTTTTCTTAAACACCCGGCTCATCCCGCTCTTTTTAAACTCCCGGCTCCTCCTGCTCTTCTTAAACACCCAGCTCATCCCGCTCTTTTTAAACTCCCGGCTCCTCTCTCGTTCTTTTTAAACACCCGGCTCCTGTCGCTCCTTTTAAACACCCGGCTCCTCTCACTCTTTTTAAACCCCTGGCTCCTCGCGCTCTTTTTAAACACCCGTCTCCTCCCGTTCCTTTTAAACACCCGGCTCCTCTCCCTCCTTTTAAACACCCGGCTCCTCTCGCTCTTTTTAAACTCCCGGCTCCTCCCGCTCTTTTTAAACACCCGGCTCCTCTCGCTCTTTTTAAACCCCCGGCTCCTCTCGCTCTTTTTAAACACCCGGCTCCTCGCGCTCTTTTTAAACTCCTGGCTCCTCTCTCGCACTTTTTAAACACCCGGCTCCTCCCACTCTTTTTAAACACACGTCTCCTCTCGCTCTTTTTAAACACCCGGCTCCTCTCATTCTTTTTAAACACCCGGCTCCTCTCGCTCTTTTTAAACACCCGTCTCCTCCCGTTCCTTTTAAACATCCGGCTCCCTTTGCTCCTTTTAAACACCCGGTTCCTCTCGCTCTTTTTAAACACCCGTCTCCTCTCGCTCTTTTTAAACTCCAGACTCCTCCCACTCTTTTTAAACACACATCTCCTCTCGCTCTTTTTAAACACCTGGCTCCTCTCATTCTTTTTAAACACCCGGCTCCTCTCGCTCTTTTTAAACACCCGGTTCCTCTCGCTCCTTTTAAACACCTGGTTCCTCTCGCTCTTTTTAAACACCCGTCTCCTCTCGCTCTTTTTAAACTCCAGACTCCTCCCACTCTTTTTAAACACACATCTCCTCTCGCTCTTTTTAAACACCCGGCTCCTCTCATTCTTTTTAAACACCCGGCTCCTTTCGCTCCATTTAAACACACGGCTCCTCTCGCTCTTTTTAAACACCCGCCTCCTCTCGTTCCTTTTAAACTCCCGGCTCCTCTCGCTCTTTTTAAACTCCCGGCTCCTCTCGTTCCTTTTAAACACCCGGCTCCTCTCATTCTTTTTAAACACCCGGCTCCTTTCGCTCCATTTAAACACACGGCTCCTCTCGCTCTTTTTAAACACCCGTCTCCTTTCGTTCCTTTTAAACAACTGGCTCCTCTCGCTGTTTTTAAACACCCGGCTCCTTTCGCTCCATTTAAACACACGGCTCCTCTCGCTCTTTTTAAACTCCCGGCTCCTCTCTCGCTCTTTTTAAACACCCGGCTCCTCTCTCGCTCTTTTGAATCATCCGGCTCCCCTCGCTCCTTTTAAACACCCGGTTCCTCTTGCTCTTTTTAAACACACAGCTCCTCTCGCTCCTTTTAAACTCCCGGCTCCTCTCGCTCTTTTCCGCTCCCGGCTCACCTCGCTCTTTTTAAACGCCCGGCTCATCTCGCTCTTTTTAAATACCCGTCTCCTCTCGCTCTTTTTAAACTCCCGACTCCTCTCGCTTTTTTTAAACACCCGGCTCCTCTCGCTCTTTTTAAATACCCGGTTCCTCTAGCTCTTTATAAACTCCCGGCTCCTCCCACTCTTTTTAAACACCCGGCTCTTCTCGCTCTTTTTAATCTCCCGGCTCCTCCCGCTTTTCTTAAACACCCGGCTCATCCCGCTCTTTTTAAACTCCCGGCTCCTCCTGCTCTTCTTAAACACCCGGCTCATCCCACTCTTTTTAAACACACATCTCCTCTCGCTCTTTTTAAACACCCGGCTCCTCTCATTCTTTTTAAACACCCGGCTCCTTTCGCTCCATTTAAACACACGGCTCCTCTCGCTCTTTTTAAACACCCGTCTCCTCTCGTTCCTTTTAAACTCCCGGCTCCTCTCGCTCTTTTTAAACTCCCGGCTCCTCTCGCTCTTTTTAAACTCCCGGCTCCTCTCGTTCCTTTTAAACTCCCGGCTCCTCTCGCTCTTTTTAAACTCCCGGCTCCTCTCGTTCCTTTTAAACACCCGGCTCCTCTCATTCTTTTTAAACACCCGGCTCCTTTCGCTCCATTTAAACTCCCGGTTCCTCTCGCTCTTTTTAAACACCCGTCTCCTCTCGTTCCTTTTAAACTCCCGGCTCCTCTCGCTCTTTTTAAACTCCCGGCTCCTCTCGTTCCTTTTAAACACCCGGCTCCTCTCATTCTTTTTAAACACCCGGCTCCTCTCATTCTTTTTAAACACCCGGCTCCTTTCGCTCCATTTAAACTCCCGGCTCCTCTCGCTCTTTTTAAACACACGGCTCCTCTCGCTCTTTTTAAACACCCGTCTCCTTTCGTTCCTTTTAAACAACTGGCTCCTCTCTCTGTTTTTAAACACCCGGCTCCTTTCGCTCCATTTAAACACACGGCTCCTCTCGCTCTTTTTAAACTCCCGGCTCCTCTCTCGCTCTTTTTAAACACCCGGCTCCTCTCTCGCTCTTTTGAATCATCCGGCTCCCCTCGCTCCTTTTAAACACCCGGTTCCTCTTGCTCTTTTTAAACACACAGCTCCTCTCGCTCCTTTTAAACTCCCGGCTCCTCTCGCTCTTTTCCGCTCCCGGCTCACCTCGCTCTTTTTAAACGCCCGGCTCATCTCGCTCTTTTTAAATACCCGTCTCCTCTCGCTCTTTTTAAACTCCCGACTCCTCTCGCTTTTTTTAAACACCCGGCTCCTCTCGCTCTTTTTAAATACCCGGTTCCTCTAGCTCTTTATAAACTCCCGGCTCCTCCCACTCTTTTTAAACACCCGTCTACTCTCACTCTTTTTAAACACCCGGCTCTTCTCGCTCTTTTTAATCTCCCGGCTCCTCCCGCTTTTCTTAAACACCCGGCTCATCCCGCTCTTTTTAAACTCCCGGCTCCTCCTGCTCTTCTTAAACACCCGGCTCATCCCGCTCTTTTTAAACTCCCGGCTCCTCTCTCGTTCTTTTTAAACACCCGGCTCCTGTCGCTCCTTTTAAACACCCGGCTCCTCTCACTCTTTTTAAACCCCTGGCTCCTCGCGCTCTTTTTAAACACCCGTCTCCTCCCGTTCCTTTTAAACACCCGGCTCCTCTCCCTCCTTTTAAACACCCGGCTCCTCTCGCTCTTTTTAAACTCCCGGCTCCTCCCGCTCTTTTTAAACACCCGGCTCCTCTCGCTCTTTTTAAACCCCCGGCTCCTCTCGCTCTTTTTAAACCCCCGGCTCCTCGCGCTCTTTTTAAACTCCTGGCTCCTCTCTCGCACTTTTTAAACACCCGGCTCCTCCCACTCTTTTTAAACACACGTCTCCTCTCGCTCTTTTTAAACACCCGGCTCCTCTCATTCTTTTTAAACACCCGGCTCCTCTCGCTCTTTTTAAACACCCGTCTCCTCCCGTTCCTTTTAAACATCCGGCTCCCTTTGCTCCTTTTAAACACCCGGTTCCTCTCGCTCTTTTTAAACACCCGTCTCCTCTCGCTCTTTTTAAACTCCAGACTCCTCCCACTCTTTTTAAACACACATCTCCTCTCGCTCTTTTTAAACACCCGGCTCCTCTCATTCTTTTTAAACACCCGGCTCCTCTCGCTCTTTTTAAACACCCGGTTCCTCTCGCTCCTTTTAAACACCTGGTTCCTCTCGCTCTTTTTAAACACCCGTCTCCTCTCGCTCTTTTTAAACTCCAGACTCCTCCCACTCTTTTTAAACACACATCTCCTCTCGCTCTTTTTAAACACCCGGCTCCTCTCATTCTTTTTAAACACCCGGCTCCTTTCGCTCCATTTAAACACACGGCTCCTCTCGCTCTTTTTAAACACCCGTCTCCTCTCGTTCCTTTTAAACTCCCGGCTCCTCTCGCTCTTTTTAAACTCCCGGCTCCTCTCGTTCCTTTTAAACACCCGGCTCCTCTCATTCTTTTTAAACACCCGGCTCCTTTCGCTCCATTTAAACACACGGCTCCTCTCGCTCTTTTTAAACACCCGTCTCCTTTCGTTCCTTTTAAACAACTGGCTCCTCTCGCTGTTTTTAAACACCCGGCTCCTTTCGCTCCATTTAAACACACGGCTCCTCTCGCTCTTTTTAAACTCCCGGCTCCTCTCTAGCTCTTTTTAAACACCCGGCTCCTCTCTCGCTCTTTTGAATCATCCGGCTCCCCTCGCTCCTTTTAAACACCCGGTTCCTCTTGCTCTTTTTAAACACACAGCTCCTCTCGCTCCTTTTAAACTCCCGGCTCCTCTCGCTCTTTTCCGCTCCCGGCTCACCTCGCTCTTTTTAAACGCCCGGCTCATCTCGCTCTTTTTAAATACCCGTCTCCTCTCGCTCTTTTTAAACTCCCGACTCCTCTCGCTTTTTTTAAACACCCGGCTCCTCTCGCTCTTTTTAAATACCCGGTTCCTCTAGCTCTTTATAAACTCCCGGCTCCTCCCACTCTTTTTAAACACCCGGCTCTTCTCGCTCTTTTTAATCTCCCGGCTCCTCCCGCTTTTCTTAAACACCCGGCTCATCCCGCTCTTTTTAAACTCCCGGCTCCTCCTGCTCTTCTTAAACACCCGGCTCATCCCGCTCTTTTTAAACTCCCGGCTCCTCTCTCGTTCTTTTTAAACACCCGGCTCCTGTCGCTCCTTTTAAACACCCGGCTCCTCTCACTCTTTTTAAACCCCTGGCTCCTCGCGCTCTTTTTAAACACCCGTCTCCTCCCGTTCCTTTTAAACACCCGGCTCCTCTCCCTCCTTTTAAACACCCGGCTCCTCTCGCTCTTTTTAAACTCCCGGCTCCTCCCGTTCCTTTTAAACACCCGGCTCCTCCCGCTCTTTTTAAACACCCGGCTCCTCTCGCTCTTTTTAAACCCCCGGCTCCTCTCGCTCTTTTTAAACACCCGGCTCCTCTCGCTCTTTTTAAACTCCCGGCTCCTCCCGCTCTTTTTAATCACCCGGCTCCACCCGCTCTTTTTAAACTCACGGCTCCTCCCGCTCTTTTTAATCACCCGTCTCCTCTCGCTCTTTTTAATCACCCGGCTCCTCTCGCTCTTTTTAAACTCACGGCTCTTCTCGCTCTTTTTAAACTCCTGGCTCCGCCCGCTCTTTTTAAACTCCCGTCTCCTCCCTTTCCTTTTAAACACCCGGCTCCTCTCGCTCTTTTTAAACACCCGGCTCCTCTCGCTCTTTTTAAACACCCGGCTCCTCTCGCTCTTTTTAAACACCCGTCTCCTCTCGCTCTTTTTAAACACCCGGTTCCTCTCGCTCTTTTTAAACACCCGGCTCCTCTCGCTCTTTTAAACACCCGGCTCCTCTCGCTCTTTTTAAACACCCGGTTCCTCTCGCTCTTTTAAAACACCCGGTTCCTCTCGCTCTTTTTAATCACCCGTCTCCTCTTGCTCTTTTTAATCACCCGGCTCCTCTCGCTCTTTTTAAACTCACGGCTCCTCTCGCTCTTTTTAAACTCCTGGCTCCGCCCGCTCTTTTTAAACTCCCGTCTCCTCCCTTTCCTTTTAAACACCCGGCTCCTCTCGCTCTTTTTAAACACCCGGCTCCTCTCGCTCTTTTTAAACACCCGGCTCCTCTCGCTCTTTTTAACCACCCGTCTCCTCTTGCTCTTTTTAAACACCCGTCTCCTCTCGCTCTTTTTAAACACCCGGTTCCTCTCGCTCTTTTTAAACACCCGGCTCCTCTCGCTCTTTTTAATCTCCCGGCTCCTCCCGCTCTTTTTAAACTCCCGGCTCCTCCTGCTCTCCTTAAACACCCGGCTCCTCCCGCTCTTTTTAAACACCCGGCTCCTCTCGCTTTTTTTAATCTCCCGGCTCCTCTCGCTCTTTTTAAACACCCGGCTCCTCTCGCTCTTTTTAAACACCAGGCTCCTCTCGCTCTTTTTAAACACCCGGCTCCTCTCGCTCTTTTTAAACACCCGTCTCCTCTCGCTCTTTTTAAACACCCGGCTCCTCTCGCGCTTTTTAAACACCCGGCTCCTCTCGCTCTTTTTAAACTCCCTGCTCCTCTCTCGCTCTTTTTAAACACCCGGCTCCTCCCGCTCATTATAAACACCCGGCTCCAACTGCTCTTTTTAAACACCCGTCTCCTCTCGCTCTTTTTAAACACCCGGCTCCTCTCGCTCTTTTTAAACTCCCTGCTCCTCTCGCTCTTTTTAAACTCCCGGCTCCTCTCGCGCTTTTTAAACACCCGGCTCCTCTCGCTCTTTTTAAACTCCCGGCTCCTCCCGCTCATTATAAACACCCGGCTCCTACTGCTCTTTTTAAACACCCGTCTCCTCTCGCTCTTTTTAAACACCCGGCTCCTCTCGCTCTTTTTAAACTCCCTGCTCCTCTCGCTCTTTTTAAACTCCCTGCTCCTCTCGCTCTTTTTAAACTCCCGGCTCCTCTCGCTCTTTTTAAACTCCCGGCTCCTCTCTCGCTCTTTATAAACACCCGGCTCCTCTCGCTCTTTTTAAACACCAGGGGCAGGATTCTCCCTACCCTGGGCCGGTCTGGTGCATCCCTACGACTGGGCCATGCCGCCCCGATGCCGGCATGTGATTCTCCGCAGAGCGTGGTTGGCGCGGCGCCGGTCACGGGCCGCTCTACGCGGCCCCCCCCTCACGAGCCTCCAGCCCGGATGGGCCAAGCGGCTGTAAGAAAAAAACGAGTCCCGCCGGCGCCGTTCTAACCTGCTCTGAGCTGGCGGGACTTCGGTGTTCAAGGGTTGGGTGGTGGCCTGTGGGGGGTGTGGGGGGGGGGGGGGGAACTGGGGGGGGGGCCTCCGATGTGGCCTGGCCCACGATCGGGGCCTTCCGATCGGCGGACCGGCCTCTCTTGCTGGGGACCTCCTTTCCTACGCACTATTCCCTGTAGTCCTGCGGCATGTTGCGTCGATGCCGGCACATTGAATGAGGCCACTGCGCATCTACGCGTTGGCACCACTGCATATCCGCGGATCCAACGGCGCACAGTCCACGCCGGGATCGGCAGCTGGAACGCCGTGAAGCGCTCCAGTGCCATGTTGACCCCCTGTAGGGGCCAGAATTAGTCCGAGCAGTGGCCTGTTCATGCCGTCGTAAAACAGAACAGCGTTTACAACGCGTAGAAATTCTGCCGCGGGATTAGAGAATCCCGCCCTAGGTGTGGTGATGTGCCTTTGCACAGTTTTGTGTCTAGTTATCTATCAATGTACATCGTTATCGATATGACCTTCAACCAGCAGGTGGCGATAGTGATCTATCATGTTTCTAGAGATATCTGGCAGCTGGTAGTAAGTCATACTAGACGTCAGTTGAACTAGAAGTATCTCCAGGAGAATTCACTGAACTCATTTATTTTGTTACTGTTTGTATCATAGTTCATTCGTCATCTCTCCACGTGTTCATTTTGTTAATGAAACAATCTTACTAGTCAAAGAACTAGATGTTCTATGTGTATCTGTTCTACGGGCACAACACAGAACATAACATGGTACCAAGAGTGTAGAACAATTAAAGATAACAATGGAGAAGATGGGACGAAACAGGCTGAAGAAAGAAAAAAGAAAATTATTTTGCCTACCTGGTAAACTATGGGCAACTGGAACTCAACGCAAAGAATGACTGTGAAGTTAGAGATGGAAGATCTGAAGACACCGCCCCAGCTTCAAGTCACCAGTAATGTAGATGAGAATTGGTGTGTTTATAAACAGCAATTTGGACTCTCTGTTTCAGCCCTTGGCCTACAGGCACAGCCTGATGAGAGGTGTATTGCATTGCTGCTCACGAAGCAATAGAAACTTATAATACCTTTGCGTTCGACAGATATAAATGGCGCAGTTATCTGATGAGGTACAAGCAAAAGTTAAAGTGGAGGAAGATAAACCAGAAGAAGAGAGTGAGAAGCCAAAGGGAATTCCAGACTTCAGGTTAGCAGTCTTCAAAAATGTGGATTCACTCAGTGACGTGATACAGGAGCATGGTGAGCCCGTATTAAAGCATCTACAAGATGGAAATGTAAACATTTTCAGATCTGGAACAGCCAATGAACTTCACTCCGGAGTTTAAGTTTGAGCCAAATGAGTATTTCACAAATGAGGTTGTCACAAAAGTGTCCCAGATGGAGCCGCAGCCTGACGAGTTAGATGTTTTCTCCTTGGATGAACCAGAAATCACGGGATGCACAGGGTGTGAAATCGACTGAAAGAAAGGTCAAAACGTCACTTTGAAAGCAATTAAAACAAAGCAGAAGCATAGCGGTCGGAACACTGGTGGAACTGTTATGAAAACTGTACCAAATGACTCTTTCTTCAACTTCTTTAGTGCTCCTGAAGTTCCAGAGCATGGAGTGTTGGATGCAAGTTCTGTAGCAAGACTCGTTGCTGACTTTGAAATTAGTCACTTCTTGCATGAAGACGTAATTCCATGTCCAATGTGATATCTTACAGGAGAAGCCATTGAAGGTGATGATGATTATGATGACCGTGATTACGGTGAGGAAAGGGAAGACTCAGATGATGAGCCAGAAGAGGACGACTGTGAAAAGCCATTCAGGGGTGGCACGTTGGCGCAGTGGTTAGCACTGCTGCCCACGGCACCAAGGACCCAGGTTCAATCCTGGCCCCGAGTCACTGACTGTGTGAACCTTGCACATTCTCCCCATGTCTGCATGGGTCACGCCCCCACAACCCGAAGTGGATTGGCCACGGTAAATTGCTCCTTAATTAGTAAAAAAAAATAATTGGGTACTTTAAATTTATTTTTTTTAAAGTGAATAGCTATTCAGTTGGTTTGGCGATAGTGATGAGGTGATCACAAGGGGCACCAATATTGATGAGGTGATCACAAGGGGCACCAATCTGTGCAGGACAAAGATAAGTGTGAAAGGTCTAAGATGACGTGTGCAGAGGCTGAAAGTGAGACTGCAGCAGCAGATATATCAGCTGAGAGCAAACCAACTGCGAACAGCCTACTGGTAACTGAAAAAATAATCCCCGTTCTGGAGAAATTGGCTCCAGAGTAGTACGATAAATCATCCCACGCCCACAGAATGGTGAATCTGCAGCGGATTCCCCAATACTCGAGGCCACTCCATCAAAGAACTTGCAGGAAGAACCGATGGATACCGATGTGTGTGGATCTTTGGCAAAGGGTCATCTGGACTCGAAACATCAGCGCTTTTCTCTCCCTACAGATGCTGCCAGACCTGCTGAGATTTCCCAGCATTTTCTCTTTGGTTTTTTACATCTGTGTGCAGTTCTACAACGAAAGACGAAGCACATATTGTCGTATCAAATGAGGATGAGCCACTAAACAGTTCTCCAACGAAAAACGAAGCATGTATCGGCATATCGGATGAGGATGAGCCACTAATTGAGGCTAGAACCCAAAGTGAAGAAGCAACACCGAAAGTTGAGGATATTGTTCCAACTAAGATACTGGAATGCGAGGGTCTGCCGAACATTCCTGAAGTCGCAAACCTGCCTGCAACTGCGAAAGCATCCAAAAAATGCCGACACTGGATGCCTCACCAGTTGGTGGACATGCAGTTCAGCGTTCAAGTGCAAGCACCATGGATCAACCAAAACTCCTCAATCCAGCAAAGGCTCCAGAATCAACTACGATGGCAGAAGAGCCAGAATCAGTTTGCACAGCAGTCGGTCAAAAAGTAAACTACAGCAAAAGCACCAGAAGCAACTAAATGCCTTGGCCGAGACCAGTACCAAGGATGATGCATCCAAAGCCAAGCAGAAACGGAGACACAGACAGATGAGAAGGAAAGGGAAGAGAAGAAGAGTTGAGGACACAGTTGGTTGACCGGGTAGCACCGCAATAGTGAAGACTCAAGCATTGGCAATAAGGCTGATATGCAAGAAAACACAAGGAGACGGAGTAGGAAGTATCGCTTCAAAAGATTGAAAAAGTTAGTGACCCAAAAACGACCAGCCAGAAAACCGGCCTTCCGAAAGTTGAAGCAAGATCGAGTATATTGAGTCAAGGTTCAGGAGAGCAATGGGACAATGTCCGTTTGAAAGTGTAATGAACTGTGCACAAGAGACCTGTTTAAGATTATCAGGCATATCATGTTGTAAAGCACATTACATTTGTCGATGTTAACACCTCCAGGGTAGCTGGATTGGCCATGCTCAATTGCCCCTTTTGGGAAAATTGGAAAATAAACTTGGTCAGGCATGACTTCATCTTGACAAAACCATGCTGACTGTTCTTGATTAATCCCTGCCTCTCTAAATGCCGATTAATTCTGTTTCTCAGAATAGTTTCCCCACCACTGAGGTTAGATTTACTGGCCTGTAGTTTCCTGGTTTATCCCTTCCTCCCTTCTTTAGTGGTACCACATTGACTGTCCTCCAGTCCTCCGGCATATCTCCTGTGGTCAGACAGGAATTGAAAATTATTGCCAGCGCCCCTGCTATTTCCACCCTTGCTTCACTCAGCAGCCTGGGATACATTTCATCTGGCCCTGGAGATTTGTCTATCTTTAAGCCTGCCAAACCACTCAGAACCTCCTCTCTGTCTATGTTAATCTATTTAATTTTATTGCAATCCTGCTCCCTGATTTCTATCCCTTCACCGTCCCTCTCACAAGTGAACACCAACACAAAGTATTCATTTAGAACCCTACCTTCATCCTCCACCACCACACACAAATGACCACTGTGGTCCTTAAGGGCCTTACTCTTTCCCTAGTTATCCTTTCACCCTTAATGTACTTGGAAAACAATTTAGGATTTTCCTTTATTTTACCTGCCAGTTGTGGCAGAAGGGTGGCGCAGTGGTTAGCACTGCTGCCTCACAGCGCTGAGGACCCAGGTTCGATCCCAGCCCCGGGTCACAGATCATGTGGAGTTTGCACGTTCTCCCCATGGCTGCACTGGGTCTCAACCCCACAACCCAAAGATATGCAGGGTAGGTGGATTGGCCACACTAAATTGCCCCTCAATTGGAAAATTTAAAAAACAAAATTAGCTGCCAGTATCCTTTCATGTCCCTTTTTTGCTCTCCTAAAATCTTGTGAGTTCCCGTTTGCACATTCTATACACCTCCAAGGCTTCTGCTGTTTTGAGCCCTCGATATCTGCCATCTGCCTCCCATTCTCTCCTGATCCAATGCTGTGTATCCCTCATTTTTCCAGGGTTCACTGGATTTGTTGGTCCCACCCTTTTGCTTGATTGGAACATCTTGGCCCTGTACTCTCCCCATTTCCTTCTTGAATGCATCCCACTTTCTGTCACAGATTTACCTAAAAGTGCCTGCTCCCAGTCCACTCTGGCCAATCAGATCATACCTCATTAAAATCGGAGTTATGATCACTGTCTGCAAAATGCTTCTCCACTGATACTTCAACCACTTGCCCAGCTTTGTTACCTAAAAGTAAGTCCATTACCACCGTCTCTCTTGGCGAACCTTCTACATACTGTCTTAAAATGTTCTTCTGGGTGCATTTTAAGAACTCTACTCCCTCTAAACCTTTCACACAATGACAACCCCAATTAATATTGGGGGAATTGGAAACCCCCACAATTAGATTCAGTGATCAAAACTGCAACATCCCCTTGTCTTTTACCTCCTTCCCAGTCTCACCTGAAGATTCTATATCCTGGAATATTGAGCTGCCAATCCTGCCCCGCTCTCTGAACCATGTCTCAGTGACAGCAATTACATCATTTTTTTTTAAAAAACACATTTTATTTGAACTTGAATCAAAGTAGGTTACAGCAAATAAACACCCCGGGAAACATTCTTCCCAACAATCAACTATACAGTTTGTACAGATTTTTCTCCTTTTTCACCCCCCCCCCCCCCCCCCCCCCCACCACCACCACCACCACCCCCACCCCCCTGCGACAAACAGCTCCTCAAACATGGTCACAAACATCCCCCACCTTTTCTCAAACTCCCCTGCTGAGCCCCTTAACTCATACTTTACCTTCTCTAACCGCAGGAAGTCATACAGGTCACCCAACCGTGCTGCTATCCCCGGTGGCGATGCCGATCGCCACTCCAGCAAAATTCATCGCCGTGCAATCAGAGAGGCAAAGGCCATGACATCGGCCTTCCTCCTCTCCATGAGCTCCGGCTTCTCTGAAACCCCAAATATCGCCACCAAAGGGTCCGGGTCCACCTCCTCCTCCACTATCCTGGCTAAGACCGCGGACACTCCCGCCCAGAATCTTCCTAATTTTTCACAACCCCAAAACATGTGCGTATGATTCACTGGCCCTCGCCCAGACCTCTCATACTCATCTGCTACTCCCTGAAAGAACCCACTCATTCTCGCCCGCGTTATATGCACCCTGTGCACCACCTTAAACTGTATCAGGCTCATCCTTGCACAAGAGGGTGTCCCGTTTACCCTTTGCAGTGCCTCACTCCATACTCCCCAATTGATCACCCCTCCCAACTCCGCTTCCCATTTCTCCTTGATCTTCACCACCCGCTCACCTCCCTGCTCCCCCAGCCATTTATATGTATCCCCAATTCTTCCCTCCCCTTCCACATCTGGAAGCTGCAGTCGCTCCAGCAGGGTGTATCCCGACAATCTGGGGAACCCCTTCCAGACATTTCGTGCAAAGTCCCTAACCTGTAGATACCTGAACTCACGACCCCTCGGCAGCTCTACCCTCTCCCTTAGCTCCTCCAGGCTGGTGAACCCTTCCTCCAAATACAAATCCCTCACCTTGACCAGCCCCACTTCCCTCCACCTCCTGTATACACTATCCATCCCCCCCCCCCCCGGTTCAAACCCATGATTCTCGCACAGCGGCGTTAGCACCGACATCCCTTCCACCCTAAAATGCCTCCTCAACTGATTCCATATCTTCACCGTGGACTGCACCACTGGGATCCCCGAATACCTACTCGGTGCCATTGGCAATGCTGCCGTCACCATAGCCCTCAAACTAGACCCCTCACAAGATTCCTGCTCCATCCTAACCCACTCCACCCCTTCGACAGCGATGACATCGTATCCCATGTTTTAATTTCTGTCCCCAATTTATCTGCCTTGTTCATCAGACCCTTTGCATTAAAATAAATACCATCCAATCTTGTCAAACTCCCTTGTGACTTAATTCCCCGAACAGGCGCCGGAATGTGGCGATTAGGGGCTTTTCACAGTAAGTTCATTGAAGCCTACTTGTGACAATAAGCGATTATTATTATCTATGCCTTCCTGACTCGGATGCTGTCTCTTCTCATTTTGGCTGTGCATTTCCCCTGCTGAATCTTCTCTCTGGATTCCAGGTCCCTGCTAAGTTAGTTTCAACCCTCCCCAACAGAACTTTCAAACCTCCATATAAAGACACTGGTCCCATTTTGGTTCAGATGCAAATCGCCCACCTTGTACAGGTACCACCACACCCAAAATCAGTCCCAATGTCTCAGAAATCTAAAGCCCTCCCTCCTGCACCATTTCTCCAGCCACGCATTCATCTGTACGAACCTCCCATTTCTATACTCACTAGCATGCGGCACCAGAAGTCATCCAGAGATTGCTACCTTCTGGGGCCAGTTTGTTAAATAAATTCAGAGTGCCCAATTATTTTTTCCAATTGAGGGGCAAATCAGCGTGGCCAATCCACCTCGCCTGCACGTCTTTGTGGTGTAGGGGTGGGACCCAGGCAGACACGGGGAGAATGTGCAAACGCCACACGGACAGTGACCCGGGACCAGGATCGAATCCGGGTCCACGGCTCCGTGAGGCAGCAGTGCTAACCACTGCGTCACCTTGCCGCCCCTGGGTCTTGTTTTTTAATCTACTTTCTAGCTCCCTAAATTCTGCTTCCAGGGATTCATCCATTTTTCTGCCTATATTGTTGGTACCATTGTATCTGTCTGTTTGCCCTCCCCCTTCATGATGCCATGCAGCCACTCAGTGACATCCCTGATCCTGGCACCAGGGAGTTAACATACCGTCCTGGAACCTCTTTTGCGGCTGCAGAAATGCCTGTCAGTTCCCCTTATAATTGAATCCCCTACCACTATGGCCCCGATATTCTTCTTCCTCCCCTCTTGTGTAGCAGCCCCCCCCCCGCCCCACCCCCATGGTACCATGAGGTTGGCTGCCACACTTTTCCTCTTACACAGTCATCCCATCCAACAGTATTCAAAGCGGTATATCTGTTAGAAAAGGGGGATGACCACAATGACTCCTGCACAACCTGCCTACCTCTACTCTGCCTGGTGGTCACCCATGCCGTCTCTGCCTGTTCAATCCTCACCTGCTGTGTGACCACCTCACTGAATGTGCTATCCATGACCTGCTCAGTATCATGGATGCTCCACAGTGAACCACCCTCAGCTCCAGCTCCGAAATGTGGTTAGTCAGTAGCTGCAGTTGGACACACTTCCTGCACACACGGTCACCAGGGACAACTGAAGCTTCCATGATCTGCTGCATAGCACAGGAGCAGCATATCACAGGTGCGAGCCCTCCTGCCATGACTACCCTTAAGTCCCTTATTTATTCCCTTTTCTAACAAAAAATAAGCTATATTAGAATACTATTTACTTACCTCCCTTATGCTAACTTTATCTCCCTTGGGGGCGGCGCAGTGATAGCACTGGGACTGTGGCTCTGAGGACCCGGGTTCGAATCCAAGTCCTGGGTCACTGTCCGTGTGGAGTTTGCACATTCTCCCCGTGTCTGCGTGGATTTCACCCCCACAACCCAAAATATATGCAGGTTAGGTGGATTGGCCACGCTAAATTGCCCCTTAAGTGGAAAAAAAAATTGGGTACTTTAAATTTATTTTTAAAAATAAAATAAGAAACAACTTTACTTCCCTTAACCTACTTTGTTCACTTATATTACTTTATTATAATGACCTGGCTTACCCTTATTTGTGCTGTTTCTCAGTTGTTCCCCTCCTTCAAAAATAAACACTTTTTATACCCATGACTGTTTTACTTGATGCTGAGAACAGGAATGTGACCTTGGTGTTAATGAAAGTCAGCTATACTCCGCTCCTATCTGGACTGGGATTGAGCTCCGCACTCAGTCTTTTCAGCTGCACCTAACTCCCTACTGTTCACCCAACGCAAAAAGACCCGGGTCACTGTCCGTGTGGAGTTTGCACATTCTCAATGTGTCTGCGTGGGTTTCACCCCCACAACCCAAAGATGTGCAGGATAGGTGGATTGGCCACGCTAAATTACCCCTGAATTGGAAAAACAAATTGGGCATTTTAAATTTATTTTAAAAAGAGTTGCACAGTTAACCAGCTACAGCTGAGTGTCATTCACCTGACTCCTGTTTCAGGAATGCAACTAAACTACAATAATCAAAAGAGCAGCTTTTAATTACTAGATTAAAAAATGCCAAAAGAGTTTAAATTTAAGATTAATTACTACTTACCCCCTTGCAACTTACCACTTGAACTCCCTGTTGTCCACCCAACTCCAAAATTACTCTTGTTCAGCAGGCACTCAGTGCAGACAGGAGTTTACACTTTCTCCCAGTGTCTGCGTGGGTTTCCTCTGGGTGCTCTGATTTCTACCCACAGTTCAAAGATGTGCTGGTTAGGTGGACTGGCCATGATCAATGTGTGGGGATACGGGGAGAGGGTGGCGGAGTGGACCTAGGTAGGTTGCTCTTTCGGAGGCTCGGTGCAGACTCAATGGGCTGAATAGCCTCCTTCTGCACTGTCGTGATTCTATGATTCTCATTCAGTTTTTTATTTTATGAAGTATGAGTATTTATTCCATTTTTGAACCAAAATGCATTGTATATCTATGCTAAAGTTCATTTACCACATTACTGGCCAGCCTGCAAGTTTTTTAACACCTTCTTGTATTATATTGCCTTCCTCCTCAGTGATCGTTCTACTCCCTGCTTGGTATCATCTGTCAATTTTAATATAGAGTTATTAGTTCCTGAGTCCAAAGCAATCATTATGACTAATAATGGTTCCAGTACTGATCCTTTTGCTACATCTCATCCAAGTACGCTTTACCCCCACTCTTGGCTTTTGATTTTATAAATTAATTTCCTACCAATCCAGCTATTTGTATCCTCTTTCCACAAGCCCTCATAACTCTCATTAACCAACCTCATGAGGGACCATATCAAAGGCCCTTTGACAACCCTGGTATATGACATGTACTACATTCCCTCTGTCGCCTCTTCTCCCAGGGTTCAGCAGCACCACCTTCATTGTCACAGCTACTCTGAGATTGGCTGTGAGCAATGTTGAAATTGCAGAAAGTGGGGGAGCAGTCAATATAGTTGGTACACATTGAGGATGCTTTTTGTGATTAATGGTGACAGTTGGATTGATTGATGTCCCTCCCCTTCCAGATCACACAATTGAAGATTGACAATAATCCTTTTGCAAAAGGGTTCCGGCTGAATGGAATGAACAGCAAAAGGTAAATATTAAGCACCAATAAACTGTCTCATTTCTGTAATTGCTCCTGGTCCGATTCACAATTCCATTCCCAGTCTAGCTCCAAGGCTTGCTCCAGGTCCTTCTCTCCCTCCAGGTCCTGTTCCACTCTGGGTCCTGGGTGTTAGGGCATTAGGTAATTAAGGAAAGCATTGTTCCTCACACAGCGGTTGTCCATTTCCTAGACAATGTTGTCTCTGTCATTATTGTGTGCAGCATTCCTCACTGATCTTCCTCACATTCTCAGTATGGATGTTCCTATGCTTTCAGGGAACGAGAAGCCAGGGCGATGCATGGCAACAGAGGGCTGGATGCTGCTGAGGACAAAGACAGTGACTCCTGCACAGGTAAAGCTGTCACTACAGTGTGGCGACAAAGTCAATAGGGGAGTCTGTGGCTGGGGTGTGTTTGTGAGAGGGTGGGGAGTTGGATGGAGTACACTGTGCATATGTGAGGGAGGCAAATTGAAGAGGGTACAGTGAGGGGGCTGCATGGTGACACAAAGGTTAGTATTGCTGCCTCACGCCAGCAAGGATCCAGGTTCGATCCAGGCCCCGGGTCACTGTCAGTGTGGAATTTGCACATTCTTCCAATATTAAATAGAGAGTATGATTATAAAGGATCAAGGGATCGAATCATAGAATCACAGAAAAATACAGTGGAGGAAAGGCCCTTCGGCCCATTGAGTCTGCACCACTGCATGAAAGACACCTGATCTGCCAATCCCAATCCCATTTGCCAGCGTTTGGCCCATAGTCTTGATTTAGATTACCCAATTCATTTTTTCCAATTAAGGGGCAATTTAGTGTGGCCAATCCACCTACCCTGCACATCTTTGGGTTGTGGGGGTGAAACCCACGCAAACACGGGGAGAATGTGCAAGAATGTGAGGCATCCCACCTCTAACACCCTCCCAGGCAGCGCATTCCAAACCGTCACCACCCTTTGGGTAAAAAGGTTTTTCCTCAAATCCCCCTGAACCTCCCGCCTTCAGAGATGCATGGACAAACACGCCAGGGTCTCTTTGTTCCTCAGGACTTCCCAGTGTGGTGCCATTCATTGAAAATTTCCTTGTCGCATTTCTCCTTCCAACCTGTAACACCTCACACTTCTCAGGAATCTGCCACTTATCTGCCCATTTGACCATCCCGCGTATATCTCCCTGTAACCCGAGACACTCAGCCTCACTATTAACCACCCGTCTATCTTTGTGTCATCCGCAGACTTACTGATCCTATCTCCCACATAGTCAACTATGTTGTTTATATAAATGACGAATAACAGGGGGCCCAGCACAGATTCCTCTGGTACACCACTGGACACTGGCTTCCAGACACTGAAGCAGCTGTCTGATATCACCCTCTGCTTCCTACAGCTCAGCCAGCTTTGAATCCACCGTACCAAGTCCCCCTGTATCCCACGTGCATTTGCATTCTTTATCAGTCTCCCATGTGGGACCTTGTCAAATGCTTTGCTGAAATCCATGTAAACTACATCAACTGGGCAGCATGGTGGCACAGTGGTTAGCACTGCAGCCTCACAGCGCCGAGGTCCCAGGTTCGATCCCGGCTCTGGGTCACTGTCCGTGTGGAGTTTGCACATTCTCCCTGTGTTTGCGTGGGTTTCACCCCCACAACCCAAAAGATGTGCAGGTTTGGTGGATTGGCCACGCTAAATTACCCCTTAATTGGAAAAAAAAATGAATTGGGTACTCTAAATTAAAAAAAAAAACTACATCAACTGCACCTACCCTCATCGACACACTTAGTCTCGTGGTCAAAAAGTTCAATCAACTGTGTTAGGCAAATTGTTGCGTGTTGGTTATGTAAAGCCATGTTGGCTAGTTCAGGAGTGTGTTGTTGTCCATTGTTGTGTTAAAATATATCATCCTTTTTGGGACTTTTGCGAGTTTGGGAGCATTGGAGGAAAAGTATAAGTTGCCCCGGGGAAATTTTTTGAGATATATGCAGGTGAGGGCGTTTACTAGACAACAGGTGAGGGAATTTCCGTTGCTCCCGACACAGGGGATACAGGACAGGGTGCTTTCAGGGGTGTGGGTCGGAGAGGGCAAGGTGTCAGAGATTTACAAAGAGATGAGGGAAGAGGGGGAGGAGTCGGTGGGTGAACTAAAGGGAAAGTGGGAAGAAGAATTAGGGGAGGAGATAGAGGAGGGTATGTGGGCGGATACCCTAAGCAGGGTAAATTCCTCTTCCTCATGCGCCAGGCATAGCCTGATTCAATTTAAGGTGCTACATAGAGCACACATAACGGGGGCAAGATTGAGCAGGTTCTTTGGAGTGGAGGACAAATGCGGGAGGTGTGGCGGGAGCCCGGCAAACCACGCACATATGTTTTGGGCGTGCCCGGCACATGGAAGGGTATTGGAAGGGAATGACGGGAGTGATTTCGCAGGTGGTGAAGGCCCGGGTCAAACCAGGCTGGGGGTTAGCTCTATTTGGAGTTGCGGAAGAGCCGGGAGTGCAGGAGACGAAAGAGGCCGATGTCGTGGCCTTTGCGTCCCTAGTAGCCCGGCGCAGGATCCTACTCATGTGGAAGGAGGCGAAACCCCCCAGACTGGAGGCCTGGGTAAATGATATGGCGGGGTTTATTAAACTGGAGCAGATAAAGTTTGCCCTGAGAGGATCGGCTCAAGGGTTCACCAGGCGGTGACAGCCATTTCTCGACTACCTAGGGGAACGTTAGAGGGAAGACAGATGACCAGCAGCAGCAGCCCAGGGGGAAGGGGGGGAGGGGGGTTTAGTTTAGTTTAGGTCAATGGATAATGGGGTTTTGTTACCTGTGTATTGTTAAAAATTTCTGCTTTGTTATTGTTTTGTTTACTTTGTAAGAGGGAAAAATGTTGTTTAGAAAAAATTTTCAATAAAATATATATTTTTAAAAAATATATATAATCTTTTTTTTAAAATAAATTTAGAGTACCCAATTCTTTTTTTTCCAATTAAGAGGCAATTTAGCATGGCCAATCCACCTACACTGTTGTAGGGGTGAGACCCATGCAGACACGAGGAGAATGTGCAAATTCCACACGGACAGTGACCCAGGGCCATGATTCGAACCCAGTCCTCGGCGCCATGAGGCAGCAGTGCTAATCACTGCGCCACTGTGCCAGCTTTAACTAGTTTTTGATTCTATGATTGTACACTGAGATTCCTGGATTGTGTAACTGACTAAATCTCACTTTATGTTTTATTCTTGGTTCATAGATTGTAAGCAGCAGAAAGGGGATGTGTCTGTGGAAGGTGAGGAGACCAAACCTTGTCTGCTCCGTGGTAACAGTGTGGATATTGCCAACCAGGCAATGAATGCTCCAATCACATTCACCCCTCCATCTATAAACAGGACAAGCTGGGAACACACAAACAATGCTCACCGCAAGGAAGACACACATTGGTGAGTGGCGCGTAACAGTACAAATGCTTTGCTCAATCTTTGGGATAACATTTTGGCCATAAACACTTTCCACTTCTTGGTTGCACCAATGGCCTCATTGATAAATGCAGTGTGTGCTGTTACTGAGGACAGGAGGGTCAGTACCTTGATCCCTGGTCAGCCATCCTTTGTGTATCATCCTCATGGACATCATTTATATGGAATTGGTGAATCATTGATCATCTACTTGGAACTTCTGGCTGAATATTGATTCAAATACTTCAGCCTCGTCCTTTGCACTGATGCGCTGGACACCCCCCTCATTGAGGATGGGAATATTTATCGCGTCTCCTCCTCCAGTGAGTTGTTTAATTGCCCATCACCATTCACGACTGGCTGTGGCAGGACTACAGAGCTCAGATCTGATGCATTGGTTGTGGGATCACTTGGCTCTGTCTATTACTTGCTGCTTATCTTGTTTGGCACACAAGCAGTCCTGTGTTGTAGCTTTACCAGGTTGACACCTCATGTTTCGATATGCCTGGTGCTGCTCCTGACATGCTCTCCTGCACTATTCATTGAATGAGGGTTGATCCCCTGGCTTGGTGGTTTTGGTGGGGATATGCCGGGCCTTGAGGTTACAGATTGAGGTTGAGTAAAATTCTGATGTTGCTGATGGCCCACGGAGCCCCATGGATACCCAAGTTGAGGTGCTAGATCTGTTCGAAATCTATCCCATTTAATAAGGGGAAGAGGTCATTTATGAAGTCATCTGCAGTGATGGTGTAGGTGTAAAATTTAATTTCACGGCAAGCAGAATAATGAAACAAAGAATTCTATAAAATCAGTGAGCCAGTTAGCCTGACATCAGACATTGAGAAATTGCAGGTATTTATTGTTATAGAAGTTTTAGCAACACACTTGTATATCGGACAATATCAAAATGGTTTTACAAAAGGGAAATTGTGCTTGATAAATTCATAAGAGGTATTTTAAAGATATAACTAGTAAGGCAGATAAAGGGGTATCGATAGAGGTAGAGCACTTGGATTTCCAAATGACATCAATAAGACACCATACGAGGGCGGCATCGAGGACCCGGGTTCGATCCCGGCACTGGGTTACTGTCCGTGTGCAGTTTACATATTCTTCCCGTGTCTGCGTGGGCTGCACCCCCAGAACTCAAAGACGTGCAGGCGAAGTGGACTGGCCACACTAAATTGCCCCTTAATTGGGAAAAAATAATTTGGTACTCTAAATTTAATTTTTTTTAAAATAAGACATCACACTGTTGGTTAATATAAACATAAGAACATAAGAACTAGGAGCAGGAGTAGGCCATCTGGCCCCTCGAGCCTGCTCCACCATTCAATGAGATCATGGCTGATCTTTTGTGGACTCAGCTCCACTTTCCGGCCCGAACACCATAACCCTTAATCCCTTTATTCTTCAAAAAACTATCTATCTTTATCTTAAAAACATTTAACGAATGAGCCGCAACTACTTCACTGGGCAAGGAATTCCATAGATTCACAACCCTTTGGGTGAAGAAGTTCCTCCTAAACTCAGTCCTAAATCTACTTCCCCTTATTTTGAGGCTATGCCCCCTAGTTCTACTTTCACCCGCCAGTGGAAACAACCTGCCTGCATCTATCCTATCTATTCCCTTCATAATCTTATATGTTTCTATAAGATCCCCCCTCATCCTTCTAAATTCCAACGAGTACAGGTAAGGGCTCATGATAGGTTCCTGGGATAAGAGGCTGAGAACGCAATCAAACCACCACACTTGTCCTGAAAAGTGGCACGGCGTGGCACAACATGACAGATAGAAACCAGGAGACCCCGCTCCCCGGATATACCTGGCTTGCTGCAATGTGAATCCCGCTCATTACCAAATGAAATGAAATGAAATGAAAATCGCTTATTAAATATCTGCATATTTAAAGCGAAACACATAGTCTCACTGAAAAATGCAGTTCACGAGGTGTTGGGATCTATCCCTTTGGCCTTGGAGACCTCGGGCGAAATTCTCCCGAAACGGCGCGATGTCCGCCGACTGGCGCCCAAAACGGCGCCAATCAGACGGGCATCGCGCCGCCCCAAAGGTGCGGAATGCTCCGCATCTTTGGGGGCCGAGCCCCAACATTGAGGGGCTAGGCCGACGCCGGAGGAATTTCCGCCCCGCCAGCTGGCGGAAACGGCCTTTGTTGCCCCGCCAGCTGGCGCGGAAATGACATGTCGGGGGGGGGGGCGCATGCGCGGGAGCGTCAGCGGCCGCTGAAAGTTTCCCGCGCATGCGCAGTGGAGGGAGTCTCTTCCGCCTCCGCCATGGTGGAGACCGTGGCGGAGGTGGAAGGGAAAGAGTGCCCCCACGGCACAGGCCCGCCCGCGGATCGGTGGGCCCCGATCGCGGGCCAGGCCACCGTGGGGGCACCCCCGGGGTCAGATCGCCCCGCGCCCCCCCCAGGACCCCGGAGCCCGCCCACGCCGCCTTGTCCCGCCGGTAAATAGGTGCTTTTATTTACGCCGGCGGGACAGGCAATTTATCGGCGGGACTTCGGCCCATCCGGGCCGGAGAATCGAGCGGGGGGGGGGGAACCGCCAACCGGCGCGCCGTGATTCCCGCCCCCGCCGAATCTCCGGTGCCAGAGAGGTCGGCAACCGGCGGGGGCGGGATTCACGGCAGCCCCTGGCGATTCTCCGACCCAGCGGGGGGTCGGAGAATGACGACCCTCGTGTGAGTGCCGTTCAGTACTCGTCTCCACAACCGAGGACCAGACACAACAGCATTCGTGTGGGTCTCCCAGGGGATCAGAGGCCCCCAAGTGCTGCCCTCTGGGCATGGTGGTACCCTGGCATTGCTGGTGCCAGCCTGGCAGTGCCACCTGGTTGCCAGCTTGGCGGTGCCAAAGTGGCACTGGCAGGGGCACTGCCAGGTTGACACTGCCAATGTGGTGAGCTGGCATTTTTCACGTAGTAGTGATCGAACAGGGATGCCCTGCATGGGTGTTGGGAGGGGGCCTGAGGACCTCCTCATTGTGAGTTGGGGCTTGGAGGGGGGTCAAGGGTTGTATCAGGGGCTCCAGAGAGCGGGATGCCATTTAAAAATGGCATCCTGATGTCTCGCTACACTGAGGAGTTCCGGTGAGCGGAGCTCCTCAGTGCAAACAATGGGGCTATGTGCGGCCTCGCTGTGCATTCCCCGCTGCGGCCCCATATCTAACCCCAAGTGACATTTGATAGCATTGAGTTTCTCGGTTCTGCAACCGCCGGAAACACGTGGCTAAATGTGCCCACAATGGGAATTTGTCCCCATTTAGTTAAATCGTGCCCATAGTAATGTGGGTCTGCATTCTCTGGAATTTAGAAGAACGAGAGGTGATCTCACTGAAACATACAAAATTCTGAAGAGGCTTGACAGGGTACACACTGAGCAGCGAGGAATCTAAAACACACAGACTCTGTCTCATGATAAGGGGTTGATCATTTAGGACTGAGATGAGAGGACAGCACGGTGGCGCAGTGGGTTAGCCCTGTGCCTCACGGCCCCGAGGTCCCAGGTTCGATCCCGGCTCTGGGTCACTGTCCGTGTGGAGTTTGCACATTCTCCCTGTGTTTGCGTGGGTTTCGCTCCCACAAACCAAAGATGTGACGTTAGGTGGATTGGCCACGCTAAATTGCCCCTTAATTGGAAAAAAATGAATTGGGCACTCTAATTTTTTTTGAAAAAAATAAAATAAAATAAAAGGACTGAGATGAGGAGAAATTGCTTCACTCAAAGGGTTCTCTTTGCAGTTCTCTGTGGATGTTCCAGTTGCTTTTGAGACAGAAAGCAAATCAAGACAGACTCCAGGACCTGAGCCTGTAATCAGTTGACATATCAATGTGGGTACTGCAATTTTGGCAATGCTATTTTACACATGCAATATGGTCGACTGTAGTCAATCCTTTATGGTCAATTTTGGCCAGTTCTTCAGGATCAATTGCGGCTGTTTTTTAGAGTCAACTGTAGTCAGTCCTTTATGGTTCCGCCAGTTCTTGTTGGTCACTTTTTAAAAATTATTTCTTTTTCTGAGTTACCAAGCCAGGGCTCCGAGTGTGGACGGGGCGAACCCTAATCCAGCTCCTCGCCCGCTCCAAAAACCAGGGCTCCGAGTGTGGACAGGGCGAACCCTAATCCAGCTCCTCGCCCGCTCCAAAAACCAGGGCTCCGAGTGTGGACGGGACGAACCCTAATCCAGCTCCTCGCCCGCTCCAAAAACCAGGGCTCCGAGTGTGGACAGGGGCGAACCCTAATCCAGCTCCCCGCCCGCTCCAAAAACCAGAGCTCCGAGTGTGGACGGGGCGAACCCTAATCCAGCTCCCTGCCCGCTCCAAAAACCAGGGCTCCGAGTGTGGACGGGGCGAAACCTAATCCAGCTCCTCGCCCGCTCCAAAAACCAGGGCTCCGAGTGTGGACGGGGCGAACCCTAATCCAGCTCCTCGCCCGCTCCAAAAACCAGGGCTCCGAGTGTGGACGGGGCGAACCCTAATCCAGCTCCCTGCCCGCTCCAAAAACCAGGGCTCCGAGTGTGGACGGGGCGAACCCTAATCCAGCTCCTCGCCCACTCTAAAAACCAGGGCTCCGAGTGTGGACAGGGGCGAACCCTAATCCAGCTCCTCGCCCGCTCCAAAAACCAGGGCTCCGAGTGTGGACGGGGCGAACCCTAATCCAGCTCCTCGCCCGCTCCAAAAACCAGGGCTCCGAGTGTGGACAGGGGCGAACCCTAATCCAGCTCCTCGCCCGCTCCAAAAACCAGGGCTCCGAGTGTGGACGGGGCGAACCCTAATCCAGCTCCTCGCCCGCTCCAAAAACCAGGGCTCCGAGTGTGGACAGGGGCGAACCCTAATCCAGCACCTCGCCCGCTCCAAAAACCAGGGCTCCGAGTGTGGACAGGGGTGAACCCTAATCCAGCTCCCTGCCCGCTCCAAAAACCAGGGCTCCGAGTGTGGACAGGGGCGAACCCTAATCCAGCTCCCCGCCCGCTCCAAAAACCAGAGCTCCGAGTGTGGACAGGGGCGAACCCTAATCCAGCTCCCCGCCCGCTCCAAAAACCAGAGCTCCGAGTGTGGACAGGGGCGAACCCTAATCCAGCTCCTCGCCCGCTCCAAAAACCAGGGCTCCGAGTGTGGACGGGGCGAACCCTAATCCAGCTCCTCGCCCGCTCCAAAAGCCAGAGCTCCGAGTGTGGACAGGGGCGAACCCTAATCCAGCTCCTCGCCCGCTCCAAAAACCAGGGCTCCGAGTGTGGACAGGGGCGAACCCTAATCCAGCTCCTCGCCCGCTCCAAAAACCAGAGCTCCGAGTGTGGACAGGGGCGAACCCTAATCCAGCTCCTCGCCCGCTCCAAAAACCAGGGCTCCGAGTGTGGACAGGGCGAACCCTAATCCAGCTCCCCGCCCGCTCCAAAAACCAGAGCTCCGAGTGTGGACAGGGGCGAACCCTAATCCAGCTCCTCGCCCGCTCCAAAAACCAGGGCTCCGAGTGTGGACGGGGCGAACCCTAATCCAGCTCCTCGCCCGCTCCAAAAGCCAGAGCTCCGAGTGTGGACAGGGGCGAACCCTAATCCAGCTCCTCGCCCGCTCCAAAAACCAGGGCTCCGAGTGTGGACGGGGCGAACCCTAATCCAGCTCCTCGCCCGCTCCAAAAACCAGGGCTCCGAGTGTGGACAGGGGCGAACCCTAATCCAGCTCCCCGCCCGCTCCAAAAACCAGGGCTCCGAGTGTGGACGGGGCGAACCCTAATCCAGCTCCTCGCCCGCTCCAAAAACCAGGGCTCCGAGTGTGGACGGGGCGAACCCTAATCCAGCTCCTCGCCCACTCCAAAAACCAGGGCTCCGAGTGTGGACGGGGCGAACCCTAATCCAGCTCCCCGCCCGCTCCAAAAACCAGAGCTCCGAGTGTGGACGGGGCGAACCCTAATCCAGCTCCTCGCCCACTCCAAAAACCAGGGCTCCGAGTGTGGACGGGGCGAACCCTAATCCAGCTCCTCGCCCGCTCCAAAAACCAATTCAAATTGAATCCAATTCATGGTCCCCACAAGCGAGACACACCAGATCTGAGCCAAAAGGCAGAGCAGATACTACACTTGATCTTAGCCAAGAGGCCGAGAAGCGATTGTTGGTCACTGTTGACCAGTTCCTGTTTGTCACTGTTGGCCAGTTCCTGTTTGTCACTGTTGACCAGTTCCTGTTGGTCACTGTTGACCAGTTCCTGTTGATTACTGTTGACCAGTTCCTGTTGATCACTGTTGACCAGTTCCTGTTTGTCACTGTTGACCAGTTCCTGTTGGTCACTGTTGACCAGTTCCTGTTTGTCTCTGTTGACCAGTTCCTGTTTGTCTCTGTTGACCAGTTCCTGTTGGTCATTGTTGGCCAGTTCCTGTTGATCACTGTTGACCAGTTCCTGTTGATCACTGTTGACCAGTTCCTGTTTGTCACTGTTGACCAGTTCCTGTTGATCACTGTTGGCCAGTTCCTGTTGATCACTGTTGACCAGTTCCTGTTTGTCACTGTTGACCAGTTCCTGTTGGTCACTGTTGACCAGTTCCTGTTGATCACTGTTGACCAGTTCCTGTTTGTCACTGTTGACCAGTTCCTGTTGATCACTGTTGACCAGTTCCTGTTGGTCGCTGTTGACCAGTTCCTGTTGGTCACTGTTGACCAGTTCCTGTTGATCACTGTTGACCAGTTCCTGTTTGTCACTGTTGACCAGTTCCTGTTGGTCACTGTTGACCAGTTCCTGTTGATCACTGTTGACCAGTTCCTGTTTGTCACTGTTGACCAGTTCCTGTTGATCACTGTTGACCAGTTCCTGTTTGTCACTGTTGACCAGTTCCTGTTGGTCTCTGTTGACCAGTTCCTGTTGATCACTGTTGGCCAGTTCCTGTTGATCACTGTTGACCAGTTCCTGTTTGTCACTGTTGACCAGTTCCTGTTGGTCACTGTTGACCAGTTCCTGTTGATCACTGTTGACCAGTTCTTGTTGATCACTGTTGACCAGTTCCTGTTGATCACTGTTGACCAGTTCCTGTTGATCAGTGTTGACCAGTTCCTGTTGGTCACTGTTGGCCAGTTCCTGTTGGTCACTGTTGACCAGTTCCTGTTGGTCACTGTTGGCCAGTTCCTGTTGGTCACTGTTGGCCAGTTCCTGTTGATCACTGTTGACCAGTTCCTGTTTGTCACTGTTGACCAGTTCCTGTTGGTCACTGTTGACCAGTTCCCGTTGATCACTGTTGACCAGTTCCTGTTTGTCACTGTTGGCCAGTTCCTGTTGGTCACTGTTGACCAGTTCCTGTTGGTCACTGTTGGCCAGTTCCTGTTGGTCACTGTTGACCAGTTCCTGTTGACCACAGTTGACCAGTTCCTGTTGATCACTGTTGACCAGTTCCTGTTTGTCACTGTTGACCAGTTCCTGTTGATCACTGTTGACCAGTTCCCGTTGATCACTGTTGACCAGTTCCTGTTGGTCACTGTTGGCCAGTTCCTGTTGGTCACTGTTGACCAGTTCCTGTTGATCACTGTTGACCAGTTCCTGTTTGTCACTGTTGACCAGTTCCTGGTGATCACGGTTGACCAGTTCCTGTTTGTCACAGTTGACCAGTTTCTGTTGGTCACTGTTGACCAGTTCCTGGTGATCACTGTTGACCAGTTCCTGTTTGTCACTGTTGACCAGTTCCTGTTGATCACTGTTGACCAGTTCCTGTTGGTCACTGTTGACCAGTTCCTGTTGGTCACTGTTGACCAGTTCCTGTTGATCACTGTTGACCAGTTCCTGTTTGTCACTGTTGACCAGTTCCTGTTAATCACTGTTGACCAGTTCCTGTTGGTCACTGTTGACCAGTTCCTGTTGGTCACTGTTGACCAGTTCCTGTTTGTCACTGTTGACCAGTTCCTGTTGATCACTGTTGACCAGTTCCTGTTGGTCACTGTTGACCAGTTCCTGTTGATCACTGTTGGCCAGTTCTTGTTGGTCGCTGTTACCTGTTGGTCACTGTTGACATTTTGGTCACTGTTAACAGTTTCTGTTGTCACTGTTGGTAACTGTTGGCCAGTTCTTGTTGTCATTTTTCAAAACTGTCTTTTTCTTTTACAGTAACTTCTCAGCCTGTGCAGGAACAGTTCTATCTACAGACCATCGGAATGAGGGGAGAATTTTGAATGGACAAACCACCTATGGACAACCATTGGTTTTCAATGCATTCTGCAGCATGACACCTGGATCGGAAAGTCTCACAGTGTCTGAAGACAAACCAGCAGCAGCAGCCTACCCTCTGGAGTTCAGTGCCATCTTTGGTCCTCCGTTGAGCAGTAAGGATTGTGGGAAGAGTGTCTGGGAGAATGGAGGAGGCCAGGATCTGTCCATCACTAATGCCAGCCACTCGCCAAATCCGAGGCGTGCTTCAATGTCACAAAGTTCTTATGAGTTGAGATTGCCTGGAGTGTTACAAAGTGCAGCTAGTCAGTTCAGTTACCCTACATATAGTGGGCCTGGAATCTATGGCAATCCAAATAACATTGGGTTTCTGGAAGTCAGGAGATGTTTACTCAATGGTCTCCAATACAGTTGAAAACAGTCTCCATTTACTGAGTAACACTGGCAGCTCCGACTCACCTGGTGCTTGTGTGGGAGAGTCAAACACCTGGAAACCATGGTTCAATATCAATTTCGAACATGGGGAGGGTGCTGGTAAACATACTAGTCCCGGTTATTCTTACTCACTTACAGGTGTGAATGTCATACTATATAATGTGTGATAATCACTATGTAATCTCCATCTATTGGGTATCAATCCCTATATAATATATATATTAGTGTTAATCTACATAACAAAGTGTTTGTGCTATCCCCATTATATATGGTCTGTGTTAAACTCAGTGTATTATAGGATATGGTCATTTCTCATATTCATGGTATAATATATAATCTGCATTATTTTCGTATAATGTATACAATGTATTGTATTTCCAGCATTTTTTCTGTGCTCCTCCTTATATAATAATTGGTGATTGTGTTAGCCCCTTTGTAAAATGTATTATGTTATTCTGCTGTGTAATATATACCGTGTGCTTTCCTAGTATAGGATACAAACTGTGTTAATCTGTTTTATCAATTGATGGACGTGGGTGTCACTGGCTGGACCCGAATTTAATACCCATCCCTAATTGTCCCTTGAGAAGGTGGTGGTAAGCTACCTTCTTGAACCGCTGCAGCCCAGGTGGTAGGGGCGCTCCGACTGTGGTAGTTAGGGAGGGAGTTCCAACTATCTCAGCCTTAAATATAATTAACGATGGAACGCCCAGTGCCCTCAGGGAGGGAGATTTCCAAAGATTCACAGTCTTTTGAGTGCAGAAGATTCTCTTCATCTCAGCCCGAGTTAATCGGCCCATATCCTGAGACAACGAGTGCAATTCTCTACTTCTGCCAGCAGGGGGAATCATGGCAGGTGGAGAAACTAAGGGGGGCGATTCTCCGAGCCCCGCGCCGGGCTGGAGAATCGCCGCAACCCGCCACGACGCCCCGACGACGGCACGCTATTCTCCGAGCTGCGGAGAATCGGCGCCATCTGCGCCGGCACGTTTAGCCGGCCGCGGGCCGCTGGAATCGCGGGGACGTCAATTCTCAGGCCCAGAAGGGCCGAGCGGCCGCACCGAGACGACAGAGTCCCACCGGCGTCGTTCAGCCCTGGTCGGGGGGCAGCCTGTGGAGGGGGGGGGGGCTCCTTCACCGGGGGGGGGCTCCGATGGGGTCTGGCCCGCGATCAGGGCCCACTGATCGGCGGGCCGGCCTCTCCACCCCCGGGCCTACTTTCTGGCGCGGCCGGCCCCTGAACACCGACTCCACCTTGGGTCGGGGCTGGCGCGCTAAAGAAGTGCCCCGCGCATGTGCAGGATGGCGCGACCCAACTGCGCATGTGCAGGATGGCGCGACCCAACTGCGCATGTGCAGGATTGAGCTGACCCAACTGCGCATGTGCAGGATTGAGCTGACCCAACTGCGCATGTGCAGGATGGCGCGACCCAACTGCGCATGTGCAGGATGGCGCGACCCAACTGCGCATGTGCAGGATTGAGCTGACCCAACTGCGCATGTGCAGGATTGAGCTGACCCAACTGCGCATGTGCAGGATTGAGCTGACCCAACTGCGCATGTGCAGGGTGGCGCGACCCAACTGCGCATGTGCAGGATGGCGCGACCCAACGGCGCATGTGCAGGATTGAGCTGACCCAACTGCGCATGCGCAGGATTGAGCTGACCCAACTGCGCATGCGCAGGATTGAGCTGACCCAACTGCGCATGCGCAGGATTGGGCTGCTCCAACTGCGCATGCGCAGGATTGAGCTGACCCAACTGCGCATGCGCAGGATTGGGCTGCTCCAACTGCGCATGCGCAGGATTGAGCTGACCCAACTGCGCATGCGCAGCATTGAGCTGACCCAACTGCGCATGCGCAGGATTGAGCTGACCCAACTGCGCATGCGCAGGATTGAGCTGACCCAACTGCGCATGCGCAGGATTGAGCTGACCCAACTGCGCATGTGCAGGATGGCGCGACCCAACTGCGCATGTGCAGGATGGCGCGACCCAACTGCGCATGTGCAGGATGGCGCGACCCAACGGCGCATGTGCAGGATTGAGCTGACCCAACTGCGCATGCGCAGGATTGAGCTGACCCAACTGCGCATGCGCAGGATTGAGCTGACCCAACTGCGCATGCGCAGGATTGAGCTGACCCAACTGCGCATGCGCAGGATTGAGCTGACCCAACTGCGCATGTGCAGGATGGCGCGACCCAACTGCGCATGTGGAGGATTGAGCTGACCCAACTGCGCATGCGCAGGATTGAGCTGACCCAACTGCGCATGTGCAGGATGGCGCGACCCAACTGCGCATGCGCAGGATTGAGCTGACCCAACTGCGCATGCGCAGGATTGAGCTGACCCAACTGCGCATGCGTGGGTTGGCGCGGCGCCCATTTGGCACCGTGAAAGGAGGCTGGAGCGGCGTGAACCACTCCAGCGCCGTGCTGGCCCCCACATCGTACGTAACCGGGCCCGGTTCACGGCGTTCACAACAGCACGAACTCTTGGGCCCAATATTGGAGAATCCCCCCCTAAATTTGGTGTGATGAAAAAAGTCAATTTCCTGCTGACGGGAAATTAGTTTGGAATTTCGTTCTCCTGACTTTGATAGCGGGTAAAAGGCAGGTGGGCTTTCCCGCTGATCTGTCTGGGGAACCATATTTGCGGTCATTTGCATCTCTGAAAACTCATTAAACGATCAACTCGCTGGAATCACATCCCCTCCAAATTAAGTGCCCTGCCAGTGGTAAATTAGAACGGGCTGCTCCCCGCCTGGGTGTGAGGGCTGTGCACCTGGCAAGGTTCACTTCATCTGCAACTTCAACAGCTGCTTTCTGATTTTTGGGGATCTGGCATAACTTTACTCATATTGAGTGCTGTTAGCAAATGGCTGGGCACGGGCGGGCAGGCTGAGGCTGGCGATAGGGTGGGGGGGCCGAGTGAAGGCTGGGCAGGAGACGTAGGCTTATGGGGGAAATGTGGGTGAGTACCCATGGAATAGTGGGGACAATGTCAGGGAAACGGGGAGTGAAGAATATCCAGAGAAGGGGGGGGGAGAATGTCCAGGAAAGTGGGGGGGGTGGGGGGAAGGGAATGAATTAGAGGGTGGGCAGTGTGGAGTCAATAATAGGGGAGAGATCTCCGTACTGGTGATAGGAGGGAGCAATCACAGTCAGAGGGGGGAGTGGGATATGGGAAGGTGGTAAGTCCAGGGTTACAGTCGGGTAGGTGAAGGTCTCATTGGGAGTGATGTTCGTGACTGGAGGGCGGCTTGGGTAACGGGAGGGGCAGGGGCAGGATGGGCATGGGGATGGTAACGGGTGTCAGCACTGAGGGCAGGTGGATGGTGAGGAGTTCCAGGGTAACAGAGGGTCAAGGATGTCAGAGGGGGAAGGAAGGGTGCTATTCAGTAGTGGGTCACGGATGATGAGGATGAAGTTGGTGTGGGTCAAGAGGATGGTAGAATGTCTTAGAGCGAGTTTTTCCCAAACTGACCTTGAACACACAGTTAGCCAAGGTGGGAGAACCACGCAGACACTGTCAGAATGTGCAAACTCCACAAGGACAATGACCCAGAGCCGTGATCGAATCCGGGTCCTCAGTACCATGAGGCAACAGTGCTAACCACTGTGCCACCGTGCTGCCCCCCACAACCCAAAGATGTGCGGGGTCGCTGGATTGGCCACACTAAATTGCCCCTTAATTGGAAAAAAATAATTGGGTACTCTAAAATTATTTTTAAAAATAATAATAACTAAATAAATAATGGTGAAGCAACTGTAGAGCTTCTCTGTAGAGTTTCGAGGGTAATGGAGGCAAGTGGAAAAATGTTTGCTTGAGGCTTCTTACACACGAGGAGCCAGGGAGTGAGCAGCAAGAGGCAAGAGACCATTGGTCGCTGCAATGGGGAGCATTGACCCAGCTGTGGGTGCATTTGTAAAAGGCAATGTTGAGGCACCCTCGCATGTCCCGTGATGTGGTTTCTCACAGCTGCCAATTGCTCTGGTGTGAGTTGTGGCCACACAGACTCTGTCTGAGTAAAATGGAGTTCCTGGCCTGCAATGAGTGAAGATTTGTCTGGCTGTGCTTTGAATATGGTGCTGGGATCTTCGCCCCATGAGGTAACGGTGGAGCAGGTGACTTCCTGCCTACCCCCACCATGTGATTCACTGAGCTCCTCGGGGATACATAATTAATCCGCTGAAAAGTGGACGATGATTTGTGTTCACTCATCCCGCTGCCCAGCGGGAATCACGGCAACTTTCCCACCAGCCTCCAGAATGGAGAATTCCACCCAGTCTCTGTATTTAAGATTCACCAGCCAGGGGAAAGAAGCTGTCAGCATCTACACTGTCAAGGCCTTTCAATGAGATATTTCAATATTTCAATGAGATCATATCTCATGTTTCTAAATTCCAGAGCATATAGGGCCCACTTTCAGCCTCATCACCTCATCCCAAGAACCAGTCTAATGGATTGACAGTGAAGACAATCTGCTCTTCAATGTGAAGCCGGGACTTTTTCTCCACAAAGGCAGTGTGATGGTCATACTTTCCAATAATGTAATGGATGAATGCATTAGCAGGTTGGTGAGAATGAGGTCAAGTAGGTTTTTGCCTCTTGTTGGTTCCCTCACCACCTGTAGAACCCAGCCAGCTCGATCTGTGACGGTGCTACTGAGTCACTCTAGGGGATGGACATTGAAGTCTCCTGCCCAGAGTACATTCTGTACCCTTGTAACCTACAATGCTTCCTCCAAGTGGTGTTCAACATGGAGGAGGTTCAATGCAAGGTGAGCGAGGGCAGTAGGTGGTAATAAGCAGGAGGTTTCCTTGCCCTTATTTCGCCTGATGCCATGGGGTCCAGAGTCGATGTTGAGGATTCCCATGGCACCCACCACTCAACTGTGCCGTCACTTCTGGTGGGTCTCTTCTGCCATGTCTCATACTCAGGGAGACGTCTGGGACATTATCGGTAAGGTATAATTTGGTAAGTCTGACTATGACAGGCTGTTGCTTTGCTTGCCTGTGGGGTAAATCTCCCAATTTTGCCACAAGTCCCCACATGGCTGCGAAGAGCAATTTGAAGGGTTGACAGGGCTGGATGTGCCATTGTTATGCCCAAATCAGATGCCAGGTGGCCCATCACTTTTAATACTGGATTTTGACACAATGATTTGATCCGTTTCAATAGCTCACTCGGCCATTTCAGGGACTCAACCACAGCGCTGTGAGTCTGGAGTCACATGTAAGCCAGACCGGGTAAGGACGGCAGATTTCCTTCCCAAAAGGACATTTATTAATTTTAATGTTACTTAATCTATTTATTTATCAATTTAGACTCCCAAGCTGCCAGAATGGGTTTGAATTTGAGGCTTCAGTCCAGACTATGAATTACTAGTTCAGTAACATAATCACTATGCTACTGCATAATCGCCATACAATATATGCTGTGTTAATCTCTATGCAGGGAATAGACGCACTCTGTAACATATACAGTGTTCTTTCTTGGTATAGTTTCTGTACTGTATGTTACTCCATGTTTCCCCTGTTACTTTCACTCTACAATATACTGTTATGCTTATAATATATACCCATTGATGATTCTCTATTATATCTACAACTGAATTGAATTAAATTTGATCTATTGTCTTTAAAAATTTTTTTAGAGTACCCAATTTTTTTTTTCCCAATTAAGGGGCAATTTAGCGTTGCCAATCCATCTACCCTGCACATCATTGGATTGAGGGGGTGAAACCCAAGCAGACACGGGAAGAATGTGCAAACTCCACACGGACAATGACCCGGGCCGGGATCGAACCCGGGTCCTCAGCACTGTGAGGCAGCCGTGCTAACCACTGCGCCACCGTGCCGCCCGAATTTGATTTATTGTCAAGTGTACCGAGGTACAGTGAAAAGTATTGCCCTGCGTACAGTCCAGGCAGATCGTTCCATACATGAAAAAACATAGGACATGCATAAATACACAATGTAAATACATAGATACAGGCATGCTTTCCCTGTAGAACAAATCCTGTGTTTCCTCTACAATATATACCATTACCCAGTTCCTGTGAGGTATGTATTTTGTATAATAGATTCTTATGAGATCCCGGTATAATACATGCTGCGTGCTCTTTCCCAGATCTAACTGTGTTACAGTTCACTCAGTGAGTCCGGGTAACATATTGTGGTAACATACACATGTATGTTCTGGTCTGGAGTTATGGTTCGTGATGGTAGAGGGTGTGGCAGCATTCTTCCCATCAAGTATCTGCCCAGAAATTGTCCCCACTCTTACCGCCTGCCATGCAAACAGGATTTGCAGGGTGATCCTCGATCTGATTGGCTGCGTTATTTATGCATCTTCATTGGCCAGAAGTCCTGGGGTGGGTCTTGAACCCAGAGCTTCTGTCTCAGAGGGAGGAATGCTATCCACCTATCCACTGCACCACAAGACCCCCCCCCCCCCCCCCCCCCCCCAAGGGATTTTCAATTCTCTTCCCACACCAAGTGCTGCACTTTTGTCGGTTTTCATAGCTAGTAATTCCCAAAACAGGTCGCTCGTCTGTCATCGGGTGTCTTATAGCTTGAGGGGCTTCGCTCCATATAAAGTGTTGCTAACCAGGAGCCCCCCCCCATCTCTCACTGCCAGCCATTGGCATGCTTTTGGGAGGATTTGCAGGTCGAACCACCCTCAACCAAATTGGTTGCATTATGAATGCATCTTCCTTGGTCAGCACGTCCTGGGGTTGGACTCGATCCCCGAGATTCTGATTCAGAGGCAGGGAGGCTAACCCAGTGTGCCGGAAGCCCTCCTCGGTGTATACTGCAGCCTAATATACAGTTTTATACCATGTTTTGCAGAGAATTTATGTGCATTTACATGACAATTCCCAGAGAGAGCCATTGCACACCTCAGTGCATTGCGGGTCTACATTCCCGATCTAGATGTGGGAACTCACCGTTATCCTGGGCAGGAGGGTCGATGGTGTGAACTTCCCTCTGCTTCCAGGAATTTACCAGGCTGGTGGGAATCAGCAGCTGTCAAATGTCAGAGCCAAGCTAGGGTGCTACTCTTAGCCCGCACTCTGCTTGTCAGTCCAGCACCTCAGGGTGCCAGTCATGGGGGTGCAGGGATGTGGAGTGTGAATTGTATACCGTGTCCGTCAGTAACCGGGGGTGGCCGCCTTCCTGACTGGGTCAAAGATAAATGAATTTGGTGCTGATCTGCCAGTATGAATGGCAACCAACCCTTGGCAACAGCTCGACGATTGTGATGGAGGGAAATCAGCCTGGGAATCAGATTTACAATACCCACTGCTGAAGTCTTAATCAAGAGAATCAGGAGCTGACAAGAACCAGTCGTCCATGACGGTGACAGCAGGGACATTGAATCAGGAAAGTTCAAAGCCTCAGAGACGCTCATTGAGGATCCTGTTCATGGACATTCAAAATGGCTGCCTCCCGATTCTAACGGCCTGCATTTAGTGGTTCTGAACAGGAATGAAACAGTTGCAGAATTTTAAAAAAATTATTTTTTTCCCAATTAAGGGGCAATTTAGCAAGGCCAATCCACAACCTGCACATCTTTGGGTTGTGGGGGTGAGATCCACCCAGACACGGGGAGAATGTGCAAACTCCACACGGACAGTGACCCCGGGCCGGGATTCGATCCCGGGTCCTCAGCGCCGTAGTCCCAGTGCTAACCACTGCGCCACATGCCGCCCTTGCAGGTGCAGAATTGACCTTTGGGATAGTGGAGGGGGTCAGGGGTCATAACTGACATTTGACCCTGATTGTTTTAAATATTTCTAAGTCCACTCATGGCTTTCGGACCCCGGCCTCGAGTGTGGCTCCAGCAATTAAAGATTAATCTCTAGGACATTGCAGCAAAAACAACTTGTTGTGTCCTGTGATATAACCGTTGTAATGATGTACCCAGAACATGTGGTTATTTAACTAGAAAGGTGATTCATTAACAAACACGTGGAAAGATAACTAACAAACTATAATACAGGCGATGGCTACTAAATGAATTCAGTGAATTCTCCTGGAAATACTCTTACTACCAACTGGTGAGTGTCTCAAGTCACGTGATGGATCTCTATCGCCACCTGCTGGTCGGAGGTCATACCGCTAACTATGTGTACTGATAGACAACTATATACAATGATGTGTACATGCATATCACCACACAACCCAGGAAAAAAATGATAAGGGCGTTAAATATACTGCACATTGATTTCATTTTCTGAAAGTACCGTTTTTTTTCTTAAATTTAGAGTACCCAATTCATTTTTTCCAATTAAGGGGTAATTTAGCGTGGCCAATCCACCTACTCCGCACATCTTTGGGTTGTGGGGGCGAAACCCACGCAAACACGGGGAGAATGTGCAAACTCCACACGGTCAGTGACCCAGAGCCGGGATCGAACCTGGGGCCTCGGCGCCGTGAGTTAGCAGTGCTAACCACTGCACCATTGTGCTGCCCTCTCTGAAAGTACAGTTTATCAAATTGTTGGAGACGGGAATAAAAGACAGGATGATCAACAGCCAAGAATCGTCCAATCAGGCAGCAAAGATTCAGCTTGCTCTCAATTGGCCTTGGGAAGGTGGGAGGTGGGATTACATAGACACATACATAGAAAATAGAAGCAGGAGGAGGCCATTCGGCCCTTCAAACTTGTACCGCCATTCATTATGATCATGGCTGATCATCAAGTTTAATACCCTGATCCCGCCTTCCCCCATATCCCTTGATCCCTTTAGCCCCAAGAACATCTCGCCAAAGCTATCCCCACACCTCCACTACTTGCCTTCAAACAACTGCCTAACCTCAAACAGACCATTCTTCGCAGCAAACTATCTAGCCTCCTGGAGAACAGCGGCCACGACACCACTCAACCCTGTCACGGCCACCTCTACAAGACATGCCATACCATCGATATGGAAACTACCACCACACGTGAGAACACCACATGTAATCTTTGAATGTAATACTATCTATAATTTCCCTTGTAAGCCATGGTTTAGCCACAGTTCCCTTTCTACTCTTGCACCAAATAGAACATAGAACATACAGTGCAGAAGGAGGCCATTCGGCCCATCGAGTCTGCACCGACCCACTTAAGCCCTCACTTCTACCCTATCCCCATAACCCCTCCTAACCTTTTCGGACACTAAGGGCAATTTATCATGGCCAATCCACCTAACCTGGACGTCTTTGGACTGTGGGAGGAAACCAGAGCACCCGGAGGAAACCCACGCAGACACGAGGAGAACATGCAGACTCCGCACAGACAGTGACCCAGCCGGGAATCGAACCTGGGACCCTGGTGCTGTGAAACCACAGTGCTAAGCACTGTGCTATCGTGCTGCCCAACTGGGGGGAATAAACAACTTTTGGAGTTCACCTATTAGTTCCTGGAATGCCTGTCATTGCCTGACACTGTCCTTCCTTTCAGTTACTCGAGAATTGACCAATGAGGCTGTGTGGTGGATCAGAATTGGCGACTCTTCCTCAGCTGCCATAGATCCATAAAACCCCAACAGTGCAAAAGGAGGCCTTTCGGTCCATCGAGTCTGTACCAACCCTCTGAAAGAGCACCCTACCCAGGCCCACCTCCTGTCCTAGCCCTGCAACCCTGTAACCCCACCCAACCTGCATACCCTTGGAGTCTAAGGGGCAATTCAGCACGGCTAATCCACCTAACCTGCACATCCATGGACTGTGGAAGGAAACCGGAGCACCCTGAGTAAACCCACGCAGGCACGGGGAGAGCGTGCAGACTCTACACAGACAGTGACTTGAGGCCAGAATTGAACCCGGGTCCCTGGTGCTGTGAGGCAGCAGTGCTAACCACTGTGCCGCCTGACATCAAGGTCAGAAAATCAGGATGAAGTTCTGAAAAGGAGGGAGCTCTGAGGGAGTGATTACAGGGTTAAAAACGTCTCGGTCAGAATGCTTGTCCCGACTTCCCTGTCACGAGGTGATGGTCTTGATGGTCCCCGTCACATCAGAAACATTCAGGCAGAAGCACGGCACATTTACTGAATGAATAACTGGAATTAATTTTACTCTCAAGAAAAATATTTTACTCTAAAATGTTGCAAAATAAAAACAGTTCAGTCTGGAGCATTCAGGATACACTTGTGAATGGATGAATGAGATTGTTTGGAAATACATGTCGTTGTCAAGGCAATGGTGAATTGAAAGAGTGGAACCACTGCCCTGAGAGCTGGTCAATTATAGGAAACATAAAAGGGCCACTCCACCGTGGGGCCTTCAGGAGTAGGGGGAGAGGGGGTGGAGTTTGGGTGCTAATGGGATTTTTGGGGTGGGGTGCACTGTTGATGGAGCTGTAGGGATTGGGAGAGGGTGTTGGTGGGAGTGTAGTAGCGGAGGGGACAGTGGTGGGGTGGGGGGAAGGGGAGTTTGGTTTCAAACCTGGGTTTGGGCCTTAACCTCCCTCCGTCACCTAACCCGACTTTGGACTCATCCCCCACGCTGAAAAGGACGCAGTGCCTGGGAATCCACTCATTGTCACCTTCCAGCCCCCAACTCAAACCGCCCACCTGTTGAAACTGAGTAACTCTTGTGTTATGTTATTGCTACTTGATGTAGGCTCTGCTGAAAGATGCTCCAGACTCGGAGGTAAGTTGAATGCATTTATTGAACGATTAACAATGCTCTTAAATGAGTTCGACACTCTACTAATCTGCCTCCAGTAACTCCGTCTATTCTGCTAACTATACAAGCTTGCTCTCGACCATGTGCTAGTGTGTGATGTTGCTGATCATCAACCCTGTCCTGCTCTCTTGGTTTTTGCTGGTGGAAGAGGCAGAGCCTGTGTGCCTTGTCCTTTTTATGTGGGTCGTGTAGTGCCCCCTTGTGGTAATGCCACCTCTGGGTGTCCTGATTACCCATTGGTTGTGTCCTGTTCTAATGACCCATTGGTTATGTGTCTGCATGTCATGACATCTCTGGTGCTCCCTCTAGTGGTTACTCAGTTGTAGTGTATTTACATTAACCCCTTGTGTATATTCAGTGATGCATATCACTACAACTTTCAAAGGAGAACAGCGGTCAGCGCTCCCTCATGGCTGTGTGGGCCTCAGTCTGCACACATGGAACAGCAGAGTGCGCGTATCGAAACAGAAGATTCAGGCACAAGACAAATCCCGGAGAAATGGTGTCCTAGGAAGCCCAAATCTGGAACGTGCTACAAAATACGGATTCTGGGATAGTCCCAGAAAATCCGGAATGTATTGGTCACGTGGGGACTCAGACTGAGCTTGGGGCCCTCGGTGCCCCTGGGGCTTGGTGGCCTCGGTGCCCATGGGGCTTGGGGCCCTCGGTGCCCATGGGGCTTGGTGGCCTCAGTGCCCCTGGGGCTTGGTGGCCTCGGTGCCCCTGGGGCTTGGTGGCCTCAGTGCCCATGGGGCTTGGTGGCCTCGGTGCCCCTGGGGCTTGGTGGCCTCGGTGCCCCTGGGGCTTGGTGGCCTCGGTGCCCATGCTATTCCGATATTGCTACCTTTTCAGTTTAAGCCCCAGTTTGTATGTTTGGGCAGGAGGAGGGTTGATCGGCAACAACAGGGAGAAGGTACCACCCCTGCAGATTTACAATTCATCATTGCACTGCTCCAGGTGGAGAGGGCAGGCAAATAAAAAGGTGAGTTGGTGAGTTAAAAGGACTGAATCAGTTATCATTGATTAACACCAGGAAATCAGGAATGTTGAAGTCATGAAATGTAAAGAAATTCTCTTTGATGTTTAACTGAAGGTTGGCCTGAGCTTTGAGCTTCCAGTTCCTCCTCCTTTCTTACACAAAAGGTATAAATATTCGCTGAAGTTCTTTGGAATCTTGAAGCCCTCAACTCCTGTCTAGACAGAACAATACACACGCGGGGCTGCTGGCAGAGAACAACTGAGCTCAGCAAACCCAAATCAATCTCTTGCTTCAACACACATTCCTGTTCCCAGGAACTGGACAGCTGTCAGCAAGCAGAAACTTCACAAAGGCCGGGGGTTAGATTCATTTTCCTTCATTTCATTTTCTACCGAGGGCAGCACGGTGGCGCAGTGGTTAGCACTGCAGCCTCACGACACCGAGGACCCGGGTTCGATTCCGGCTCTGGGTCACTGTCCGTGTGGAGTTTGCACATTCTCCCCGTGTTTGCGTGGATCTCACCCCCACCACCCAAAGATGTGCAGGGTAGGTGGATTGGCCGCGCTAAATTACCCCTCAATTGGAAAATTAAAAAAATAATAATTTTCTCCCCTAATCGTCAATAGTCCAGCACACATGTCCTCACAGCATGTCAGGAGAGATATCCACACCATTCTCCACAACCTGTCCACCTGCTCGGAGACCCCATCCTCCTCCACTGCACGGGGCTCACACCATCCTCCTCACCACACGGTGTGTACACCACCCTCCTCACCACACGGTGTGTACACCACCCTCCTCACCACACGGTGTGTACACCATCCTCCTCACCACACGGGGCACACACCATCCTCCTCACCACACGGTGTGTACACCACCCTCCTCACCACACGGTGCACACACCATCCTCCTCACCACACGGTGCACACACCATCCTCCTCACCACACGGGGCACACACCATCTTCCTCACCACACGGTGTGTACACCATCCTCCTCACCACACGGTGTGTACACCACCCTCCTCACCACACGGTGCACACACCATCCTCCTCCACCACACGGTGCACACACCATCCTCCTCACCACACGGTGTGTACACCATCCTCCTCCACCACACGGTGCTCACACCATCCTCCTCACCACACGGTGTGTACACCATCCTCCTCCACCACACGGTGCACACACCATCCTCCTCACCACACGGTGCACACACCACCCTCCTCACCACACGGTGCTCACACCATCCTCCTCCACCACACGGTGCACACACCATCCTCCTCACCACACAGTGTGTACACCATCCTCCTCACCACACGGTGTGTACACCATCCTCCTCCACCACACAGTGTGTACACCATCCTCCTCCACCAAACGGTGCTCACACCATCCTCCTCCACCACACGGTGCACACACCATCTTCCTCACCACACGGTGTGTACACCATCCTCCTCACCACACGGTGTGTACACCATCCTCCTCACCACACGGTGTGTACACCATCCTCCTCACCACACGGTGTGTACACCATCCTCCTCACCACACGGTGTGTACACCATCCTCCTCCACCACACGGTGTGTACACCATCCTCCTCACCACACGGTGTGTACACCATCCTCCTCCACCACACAGTGTGTACACCATCCTCCTCACCACACGGTGCACACACCATCCTCCTCCACCACACGGTGCACACACCATCCTCCTCACCACACGGTGTGTACACCATCCTCCTCCACCACACGGTGCACACACCATCCTCCTCCACCACACGGTGCACACACCATCCTCCTCACCACACGGTGTGTACACCATCCTTCTCACCACACGGTGTACACACCATCCTCCTCACCACACGGTGCACACACCATCTTCCTCACCACACGGTGTGTACACCATCCTTCTCACCACACGGTGTACACACCATCCTCCTCACCACACGGTGTGTACACCATCCTCCTCACCACACGGTGTGTACACCATCCTCCTCACCACACGGTGCGTACACCATCCTCCTCCACCACACGGTGTGTACACCATCCTCCTCCACCACACGGTGGGTACACCATGTTCCTCACCACACGGTGTGTACACCATCCTCCTCACCACACGGTGTGTACACCATCCTCCACCACACGGTGTGTACACCATCCTCCTCCACCACACGGTGTGTACACCTTCTTCCTCACCACACGGAGCACACACCATCCTCCTCCACCACACGGTGCATACACCATCCTCCTCACTACACGGTGTGTACACCATCCTCTTCCACCACACGGTGTGTACACCATCCTCCTCCACCACACAGTGCACACACCATCCTCCTCGACCACACGGTGTGAACACCATCCTCCTCCATCACACGGTGTGTACACCATCCTCCTCCACCACACAGTGCACACACCATCCTCCTCCACCACACGGTGTATACACCATCCTCCTCACTACACGGTGTGTACACCATCCTCCTCCACCACACGGCGCACACACTCCTCCAACACCCGGTGTGTACACCATCCTCCTCCACCACACGGTGTGTACACCAACCTCCTCCACCACACAGTGCACACACCATCCTCCTCCACCACACGGTGTGTACACCATCCTCCTCACCACACGGTGTGTACACCATCCTCCTCCACCACACGGTGTGTACACCCTCCTCCTCCACCACACAGTGCACACACCATCCTCCTCCACCACACGGTGCACACACCGTCCTCCTCCACCACACGGTGCACACACCATCCTCCTCCACCACACGGTGCACACACCGTCCTCCTCCACCACACAGTGCACACACCATCCTCCTCCACCACACGGTGCACACACCATCCTCCTCACCACACGGCGCACACACCATCCTCCTCACCACACGGCGCACACACCATCCTCCTCACCACACGGCGCACACACCATCCTCCTCACCACACGGTGTGTACACCATTCTTCTCCACCACACGGTGCACACACCGTCCTCCTCCACCACACAGTGCACACATCATCCTCCTCACCACACGGTGTGTACACCATTCTCCTCACCACACGGTGTGTACATCATCCTCCTCCACCACACAGTGCACACACCGTCCTCCTCACCACACGGTGCTCACACCATCCTCCTCCACCACACGGTGCACACACCATCCTCCTCACCACACGGTGTGTACACCATCCTCCTCCACCACACGGTGCTCACACCATCCTCCTCACCACACGGTGTGTACACCATCCTCCTCCACCACACGGTGCACACACCATCCTCCTCTCCACACGGTGCACACACCACCTTCCTCACCACACGGTGCTCACACCATCCTCCTCACCACACGGTGTGTACACCATCCTCCTCCACCACACGGTGTGTACACCATCCTCCTCTCCACACGGTGCACACACCACCTTCCTCACCACACGGTGCTCACACCATCCTCCTCACCACACGGTGCTCACACCATCCTCCTCCACCACACGGTGCACACACCATCTTCCTCACCACACGGTGTGTACACCACCCTCCTCACCACACGGTGCACACACCATCTTCCTCCACCACACGGTGTGTACACCATCCTCCTCACCACACGGTGTGTACACCATCCTCCTCACCACACGGTGTGTACACCATCCTCCTCCACCACACAGTGTGTACACCATCCTCCTCACCACACGGTGCACACACCATCCTCCTCCACCACACGGTGCACACACCATCCTCCTCACCACACGGTGTGTACACCATCCTCCTCCACCACACAGTGCACACACCATCCTCCTCACCACACGGTGTGTACACCATCCTCCTCCACCACACAGTGTGTACACCATCCTCCTCACCACACGGTGCACACACCATCCTCCTCCACCACACGGTGCACACACCATCCTCCTCACCACACGGTGTGTACACCACCCTCCTCACCACACGGTGTGTACACCATCCTCCTCCACCACACAGTGTGTACACCATCCTCCTCACCACACGGTGCACACACCATCCTCCTCCACCACACGGTGCACACACCATTCTCCTCCACCACACGGTGCACACACCATCCTCCTCACCGCACGGTGTGTACACCATCCTTCTCACCACACGGTGTACACACCATCCTCCTCACCACACGGTGCACACACCATCTTCCTCACCACACGGTGTGTACACCATCCTTCTCACCACACGGTGTACACACCATCCTCCTCACCACACGGTGTGTACACCATCCTCCTCACCACACGGTGCGTACACCATCCTCCTCCACCACACGGTGTGTACACCATCCTCCTCCACCATACGGTGCACACACCATCCTCCTCACCACACGGTGTGTACACCATCCTCCTCCACCACACGGTGTGTACACCATCCTCCTCCACCACACGGTCTGTACACCATCCTCCTCACCACACGGTGTGTACACCATCCTCCTCCACCACACGGTGGGTACACCATGTTCCTCACCACACGGTGTGTACACCATTCTCCTCACCACACGGTGTGTACACCATCCTCCACCACACGGTGTGTACACCATCCTCCTCCACCACACGGTGTGTACACCTTGTGCCTCACCACACGGAGCACACACAATCCTCCTCCACCACACGGTGCATACACCATCCTCCTCACTACACGGTGTGTACACCATCCTCCTCCACCACACGGTGTGTACACCATCCTCCTCCACCACACAGTGCACACACCATCCTCCTCGACCACACGGTGTGAACACCATCCTCCTCCATCACACGGTGTGTACACCATCCTCCTCCACCACACAGTGCACACACCATCCTCCTCGACCACACGGTGCACACACCATCTTCCTCACCACACGGTGTGTACACCATCCTCCTCCACCACACGGTGTATACACCATCCTCCTCACTACACGGTGTGTACACCATCCTCCTCCACCACACGGCGCACACACTCCTCCAACACCCGGTGTGTACACCATCCTCCTCCACCACACGGTGTGTACACCATCCTCCTCCACCACACAGTGCACACACCATTCTCCTCCACCACACGGTGTGTACACCATCCACCTCACCACACGGTGTGTACACCATCCTCCTCCACCACACGGTGTGTACACCCTCCTCCTCCACCACACAGTGCACACACCATCCTCCTCCACCACACGGTGCACACACCGTCCTCCTCCACCACACGGTGCACACACCATCCTCCTCCACCACACGGTGCACACACCGTCCTCCTCCACCACACAGTGCACACACCATCCTCCTCCACCACACGGTGCACACACCATCCTCCTCACCACACGGCGCACACACCATCCTCCTCACCACACGGCGCACACACCATCCTCCTCACCACACGGTGTGTACACCATCCTCCTCCACCACACGGTGCACACACCGTCCTCCTCCACCACACAGTGCACACATCATCCTCCTCACCACACGGCGCGCACATCATCCTCCTCACCACACGGTGTGTACATCATCCTCCTCCACCACACAGTGCACACACCGTCCTCCTCCACCACACGGTGCACACATCATCCTCCTCACCACACGGTGTGTACACCATCCTCCTCACCACACGGTGTGTACACCATCCTCCCCCACTGCACGGAGCGCACACCATTCTCCTCACCACACGGTGCACACACCGTCCTCCTCACCACACGGTGTGTACACCATCCTCGTCCACTGCATGATGCACACACCATCCTCCTCACCACACGGTGTGTACACCATCCTCCTCACCACACGGTGTGTGCACCATCATCCCCACCACACGGTGTGTGCACCATCCTCCGCCACCACACGGTGTGTACACCATCCTCCACCAACACACGGTGTACACACCATCCTCCTCACCACACGGTGTACACACCATCCTCCTCACCACACGTTGCACACACCATCCTCCTACCCACACGGTGTGTCCACCATCCTCCCCACCACACGGTGTGTACACCATCCTCCGCCACCACACGGTGTGTGCACCATCCTCCGCCACCACACGGTGTGTACACCATCCTCCTCACCACACGGTGTGTACACCATCCTCCTCCACCACACGGTGTGTACACCATTCTCCTCCACCACACGGTGTTTACACCATCCTCCACCAACACACGGTGTACACACCATCCTCCTCACCACACGGTGGACACACCATCCTCCTCCACCACACGGTGCACACACCGTCCTCCTCACCACACGGTGTGTACACCATCCTCCCCACCACACGGTGTGTACACCATCCTCCACCACCGCACGGTGCACACACCATCCTCCTCTACCACACGGTGTGTACACCATCCTCCTCACCACACGGTGTGTATACCATCCTCCTCACCACACGGTGCACACACCATCCTCCTCCACCACACGGTGCACACACCATCCTCCTCTACCACACGGTGTGTACACCTTCTTCCTCACCACACGGTGCACACACCATCCTCCTCACCACACGGTGTGTACACCATCCTCCTCCACCACACGGTGCACACACCACCCTCCTCACCACACGGTGTGTACACCATCTTCCTCACCACACGGCGCACACATCATCCTCCTCACCACACGGTGTGTACACCATTCTCCTCACCACACGGTGTGTACATCATCCTCCTCCACCACACAGTGCACACACCGTCCTCCTCACCACACGGTGCTCACACCATCCTCCTCCACCACACGGTGCACACACCATCCTCCTCACCACACGGTGTGTACACCATCCTCCTCCACCACACGGTGCTCACACCATCCTCCTCACCACACGGTGTGTACACCATCCTCCTCCACCACACGGTGCACACACCATCCTCCTCTCCACACGGTGCACACACCACCTTCCTCACCACACGGTGCTCACACCATCCTCCTCACCACACGGTGTGTACACCATCCTCCTCCACCACACGGTGTGTACACCATCCTCCTCTCCACACGGTGCACACACCACCTTCCTCACCACACGGTGCTCACACCATCCTCCTCACCACACGGTGCTCACACCATCCTCCTCCACCACACGGTGCACACACCATCTTCCTCACCACACGGTGTGTACACCACCCTCCTCACCACACGGTGCACACACCATCTTCCTCCACCACACGGTGTGTACACCATCCTCCTCACCACACGGTGTGTACACCATCCTCCTCACCACACGGTGTGTACACCATCCTCCTCCACCACACAGTGTGTACACCATCCTCCTCACCACACGGTGCACACACCATCCTCCTCCACCACACGGTGCACACACCATCCTCCTCACCACACGGTGTGTACACCATCCTCCTCCACCACACAGTGCACACACCATCCTCCTCACCACACGGTGTGTACACCATCCTCCTCCACCACACAGTGTGTACACCATCCTCCTCACCACACGGTGCACACACCATCCTCCTCCACCACACGGTGCACACACCATCCTCCTCACCACACGGTGTGTACACCACCCTCCTCACCACACGGTGTGTACACCATCCTCCTCCACCACACAGTGTGTACACCATCCTCCTCACCACACGGTGCACACACCATCCTCCTCCACCACACGGTGCACACACCATCCTCCTCCACCACACGGTGCACACACCATCCTCCTCACCGCACGGTGTGTACACCATCCTTCTCACCACACGGTGTACACACCATCCTCCTCACCACACGGTGCACACACCATCTTGCTCACCACACGGTGTGTACACCATCCTTCTCACCACACGGTGTACACACCATCCTCCTCACCACACGGTGTGTACACCATCCTCCTCACCACACGGTGCGTACACCATCCTCCTCCACCACACGGTGTGTACACCATCCTCCTCCACCATACGGTGCACACACCATCCTCCTCACCACACGGTGTGTACACCATCCTCCTCCACCACACGGTGTGTACACCATCCTCCTCCACCACACGGTCTGTACACCATCCTCCTCACCACACGGTGTGTACACCATCCTCCTCCACCACACGGTGGGTACACCATGTTCCTCACCACACGGTGTGTACACCATTCTCCTCACCACACGGTGTGTACACCATCCTCCACCACACGGTGTGTACACCATCCTCCTCCACCACACGGTGTGTACACCTTGTGCCTCACCACACGGAGCACACACAATCCTCCTCCACCACACGGTGCATACACCATCCTCCTCACTACACGGTGTGTACACCATCCTCCTCCACCACACGGTGTGTACACCATCCTCCTCCACCACACAGTGCACACACCATCCTCCTCGACCACACGGTGTGAACACCATCCTCCTCCATCACACGGTGTGTACACCATCCTCCTCCACCACACAGTGCACACACCATCCTCCTCGACCACACGGTGCACACACCATCTTCCTCACCACACGGTGTGTACACCATCCTCCTCCACCACACGGTGTATACACCATCCTCCTCACTACACGGTGTGTACACCATCCTCCTCCACCACACGGCGCACACACTCCTCCAACACCCGGTGTGTACACCATCCTCCTCCACCACACGGTGTGTACACCATCCTCCTCCACCACACAGTGCACACACCATTCTCCTCCACCACACGGTGTGTACACCATCCACCTCACCACACGGTGTGTACACCATCCTCCTCCACCACACGGTGTGTACACCCTCCTCCTCCACCACACAGTGCACACACCATCCTCCTCCACCACACGGTGCACACACCGTCCTCCTCCACCACACGGTGCACACACCATCCTCCTCCACCACACGGTGCACACACCGTCCTCCTCCACCACACAGTGCACACACCATCCTCCTCCACCACACGGTGCACACACCATCCTCCTCACCACACGGCGCACACACCATCCTCCTCACCACACGGCGCACACACCATCCTCCTCACCACACGGTGTGTACACCATCCTCCTCCACCACACGGTGCACACACCGTCCTCCTCCACCACACAGTGCACACATCATCCTCCTCACCACACGGCGCGCACATCATCCTCCTCACCACACGGTGTGTACATCATCCTCCTCCACCACACAGTGCACACACCGTCCTCCTCCACCACACGGTGCACACATCATCCTCCTCACCACACGGTGTGTACACCATCCTCCTCACCACACGGTGTGTACACCATCCTCCCCCACTGCACGGAGCGCACACCATTCTCCTCACCACACGGTGCACACACCGTCCTCCTCACCACACGGTGTGTACACCATCCTCGTCCACTGCATGATGCACACACCATCCTCCTCACCACACGGTGTGTACACCATCCTCCTCACCACACGGTGTGTGCACCATCATCCCCACCACACGGTGTGTGCACCATCCTCCGCCACCACACGGTGTGTACACCATCCTCCACCAACACACGGTGTACACACCATCCTCCTCACCACACGGTGTACACACCATCCTCCTCACCACACGTTGCACACACCATCCTCCTACCCACACGGTGTGTCCACCATCCTCCCCACCACACGGTGTGTACACCATCCTCCGCCACCACACGGTGTGTGCACCATCCTCCGCCACCACACGGTGTGTACACCATCCTCCTCACCACACGGTGTGTACACCATCCTCCTCCACCACACGGTGTGTACACCATTCTCCTCCACCACACGGTGTTTACACCATCCTCCACCAACACACGGTGTACACACCATCCTCCTCACCACACGGTGGACACACCATCCTCCTCCACCACACGGTGCACACACCGTCCTCCTCACCACACGGTGTGTACACCATCCTCCCCACCACACGGTGTGTACACCATCCTCCACCACCGCACGGTGCACACACCATCCTCCTCTACCACACGGTGTGTACACCATCCTCCTCACCACACGGTGTGTATACCATCCTCCTCACCACACGGTGCACACACCATCCTCCTCCACCACACGGTGCACACACCATCCTCCTCTACCACACGGTGTGTACACCTTCTTCCTCACCACACGGTGCACACACCATCCTCCTCACCACACGGTGTGTACACCATCCTCCTCCACCACACGGTGCACACACCACCCTCCTCACCACACGGTGTGTACACCATCTTCCTCACCACACGGCGCACACACCATCTTCCTCACCACACGGTGTGTACACCGTCCTCCACCAACACACGGTGTGTACACCATCCTCCTCACTACACGGTGCACACACCATCCTCCTCCACCACACGGTGTGTACACCATCCTCGTCCACTGCATGGTGCACACACCATCCTCGTCCACTGCATGGTGCACACACATCCTCCTCACCACACGGTGTGTACACCATCCTCCTCCACCACACGGTGTGTACACCTTCTTCCTCACCACACGGTGCACACACCGTCCTCCTCACCACACGGTGTGTACACCATCCTCCTCCACCACACGGTGTGTACACCATCCTCCCCAGCACACGGGGCACACACCATCCTCCTCACCACACGGTGTGTACACCATCCTCCTCCACCACACGGTGTGTACACCATCCTCCTCCACCACACGGTGTGTACACCATCCTCCTCCACCACACGGTGCACACACCATCCTCCTCACCACATGGTGTGTACACCATCCTCCTCCACCACACGGAGCACACACAATCCTCCTCACCACACAGTGCACACACCATCCTCCTCACCACACGGTGTGTACAACATCCTCCTCCACCAAACGGTGTCCACACCATCCTCCTCACCACACGTGTGTACACCATCCTCCTCCACCACACGGTGTGTACACCATCCTCCTCCCCCACATGGTGTGTGCACCATCCTCCTCCACCACACGGTGTGTACACCATCCTCCCCACCACGCGGTGTGTACACCATCCTCCCCAGCACACGGTGTGTACACCATCATCCTCCACCACACGGTGTGTATACCATCCTCCTCCACCACACGGTGTGTACACCATCCTCCTCCCCACACGGTGCACACACCATCTTCCTCACCGCACGGTGTGTACACCATCCTACTCACCACACGGTGCACACACCATCTTCCTCACCACACGGTGTGTACACCATCCTCCCCACCACACGGTGTGTACACCATCTTCCTCACCACACGGTGCACACACCATCCTCCTCCACCACACGGTGTGTACACCATCCTCCTCACCGCACGGTGTGTACACCATCCTCCTCACCACACGGTGTGTACACCTTCTTCCTCACCACACGGTGTGTACACCATCCTCCTCCACCACACGGTGTATCCTCCATCCTCCTCCACCACACGGTGCACACACCATGTTCCTCACCACACGGTGCACACAACATCCTCCTCACCACACGGTGCACACACCATGTTCCTCACCACACGGTGTGTACACCTTCTTCCTCACCACACGCTGCACACACCATCCTCCTCCACCACACGGTGTGTGCACCATCCTCTTCCATCACACGGTGTGTACACCATCCTCCCCACAACACGGCGTGTACACCATCCTTCGCCACCACACGGTGTGTACACCTTCTTCCTCACCACACGCTGCACACACCATCCTCCTCCAACACCCGGTGTGTACACCATCCTCCTCCAACACCCGGTGTGTACACCATCCTCCTCCACCACACGGTGTGTACACCATCCTCCTCCACCACACGCTGTGTACACCATCCCTCTCCAAAACACAGTGTGTACACCATCCTCCTCCACCACACGGTGTGTACACCATCCTCCCCACCACACGGTGCACACACCATCCTCCCCACCACACGGTGAACACACCATCCTCCTCACCACACGGTGTGTACACCATCCTCCTCCACCACACGGTGCGTACACCATCCTCCTCACCACACGGTGAACACACCATCCTCCTCACCACACGGTGTGTACACCATCCTCCTCACCACACGGTGCGTACACCATCCTCCTCCACCACACAGTGCACACACCATCCTCCTCACCACACGGAGCGTACACCATCCTCCTCACCACACGGTGTGTACACCATCCTCCTCACCACACGGTGCGTACACCATCCTCCTCCACCACACAGTGCACACACCATCCTCCTCACCACACGGAGCGTACACCATCCTCCTCACCACACGGTGTGTACACCATCCTCCTCACCACACGGTGTGTACACCATCCTCCTCCACCACACGGTGTGTACAACATCCTCCTCCACCACACGGTGCACACACCACCCTCCTCACCACACGGTGTGTACACCATCCTCCTCCACCACACGGTGCACACACCACCATCCTCACCACACGTTGTGTACACCATCCTCCTCACCACACGGTGTGTACACCATCCTCCTCCACCACACAGTGCACACACCATCTTCCTCACCACACGGTGTGTACACCATCCTCCTCCACCACACAGTGCACACACCACCATCCTCACCACACGGTGTGTACACCATCCTCCTCACCACACGGTGTGTACACCATCCTCCTCACCACACAGTGCACACACCATCCTCCTCACCACACGGTGTGTACACCATCCTTCTCACCACACGGTGTGTACACCATCCTCCTCCACCACACGGTGTACACACCATCCTCCTCCACCACACGGTGTGTACACCATCCTTCTCACCACACGATGTACACACCATCCTCCTCCACCACACGGTGCACACACCATCTTCCTCACCACATGGTGTGTACACCATCCTCCTCACCACACAGTGCACACACCATCCTCCTCACCACACGGTGTGTACACCATCCTCCTCCACCACACGGTGTGTACACCATCCTCCTCCACCACACGGTGCACACACCATCCTCCTCCACCACACGGTGCACACACCATCCTCCTCACCACACGGTGTGTACACCATCCTTCTCACCACACGGTGTACACACCATCTTCCTCACCACACGGTGTGTACACCATCTTCCTCACCACACGGTGTGTACACCATCCTCCTCCACCACACAGTGTGTACACCATCCTTCTCCACCACACGGTGTGTACACCATCCTCCTCCACCACACGGTGCACACACCATCCTCCTCACCACACGGTGTGTACACCATCCTCCTCACCACACGGTGTGTACACCACCCTCCTCCACCACACGGTGTGTACACCATCCTCCTCCACCACACGGTGCACACACCATCCTTCTCCACCACACGGTGTGTACACCATCTTCCTCACCACACGGTGCACACACCATCCTCCTCACCACACGGTGCACACACCATCCTCCTCCACCACACAGTGCACACACCGTCCTCCTCACCACACGGTGTGTACACCATCCTCCTCACCACACGGTGTGTACACCACCCTCCTCCACCACACGGTGTGTACACCATCCTCCTCCACCACACGGTGCACACACCATCCTCCTCCACCACACGGTGTTTACACCATCCTCCACCAACACACGGTGTACACACCATCCTCCTCACCACACGGTGTACACACCATCCTCCCCACCACACGGTGTGTACACCATCCTCCCCACCACACGGTGTGTACACCATCCTCCACCACCGCACGGTGCACACACCATCCTCCTCTACCACACGGTGTGTACACCATCCTCCTCACCACACGGTGTGTATACCATCCTTCTCACCACACGGTGCACACACCATCCTCCTCCACCACACGGTGCACACACCATCCTCCTCTACCACACGGTGTGTACACCTTCTTCCTCACCACACGGTGCACACACCATCCTCCTCACCACACGGTGTGTACACCATCCTCCTCCACCACACGGTGCACACACCACCCTCCTCACCACACGGTGTGTACACCATCTTCCTCACCACACGGCGCACACACCATCTTCCTCACCACACGGTGTGTACACCATCCTCCACCAACACACGGTGTGTACACCATCCTCCTCACTACACGGTGCACACACCATCCTCCTCCACCACACGGTGTGTACACCATCCTCGTCCACTGCATGGTGCACACACCATCCTCGTCCACTGCATGGTGCACACACATCCTCCTCACCACACGGTGTGTACACCATCCTCCTCCACCACACGGTGTGTACACCTTCTTCCTCACCACACGGTGCACACACCGTCCTCGGCACCACACGGTGTGTACACCATCCTCCTCCACCACACGGTGTGTACACCATCCTCCCCAGCACACGGGGCACACACCATCCTCCTCACCACACGGTGCACACACCATCCTCCTCACCACATGGTGTGTACACCATCCTCCTCCACCACACGGAGCACACACCATCCTCCTCACCACACAGTGCACACACCATCCTCCTCACCACACGGTGTGTACAACATCCTCCTCCACCAAACGGTGTCCACACCATCCTCCTCACCACACGTGTGTACACCATCCTCCTCCACCACACGGTATGTACACCATCCTCCTCCCCCACATGGTGTGTGCACCATCCTCCTCCACCACACGGTGTGTACACCATCCTCCCCACCACGCGGTGTGTACACCATCCTCCCCAGCACACGGTGTGTACACCATCATCCTCCACCACACGGTGTGTATACCATCCTCCTCCACCACACGGTGTGTACACCATCCTCCTCCCCACACGGTGCACACACCATCCTCCTCACCGCACGGTGTGTACACCATCCTCCTCCACCACACGGTGTGTACACCATCCTCCTCACCACACGGTGCACACACCATCTTCCTCACCACACGGTGCGTACACCATCCTCCTCACCGCACGGTGTGTACACCATCCTCCTCACCACACGGTGCACACACCATCTTCCTCACCACACGGTGCACACACCATCCTCCTCACCGCACGGTGTGTACACCATCCTCCTCACCACACGGTGCACACACCATCTTCCTCACCACACGGTGTGTACAGCATCCTCCCCACCACACGGTGTGTACACCATCCTCCCCACCACACGGTGCACACACCATCTTACTCACCACACAGTGTGTTCACCATCCTCCTCCACCACACGGTGTGTACACCTTCTTCCTCACCACACGGTGTGTACACCATCCTCCTCACCGCACGGTGTGTACACCATCCTCCTCACCACACGGTGCACACACCATGTTCCTCACCGCACGGTGCACACAACATCCTCCTCACCACACGGTGCACACACCATGTTCCTCACCACACGGTGTACACACCATCCTCCTCACCACACGCTGCACACACCATGTTCCTCACCACACGGTGTGTACACCTTCTTCCTCACCACACGCTGCACACACCATCCTCCCCACCACACGGTGTGTACACCTTCTTCCTCACCACACGCTGCACACACCATCCTCCTCCAACACCCGGTGTGTACACCATCCTCCTCCACCACACGGTGTGTACACCATCCTCCTGCACCACACGCTGTGTACACCATCCCTCTCCAAAACACAGTGTGTACACCATCCTCCTCCACCACACGGTGTGTACACCATCCTCCTCACCACACGGTGCGTACACCATCCTCCTCACCACACGCTGTGTACACCATCCCTCTCCAAAACACAGTGTGTGCACCATCCTCCTCCACCACACGGTGTGTACACCATCCTCCCCACCACACGGTGCGTACACCATCCTCCTCACCACACGGTGAACACACCATCCTCCTCACCACACGGTGTGTACACCATCCTCCTCACCACACGGTGTGTACACCATCCTCCTCCACCACACGCTGTGTACACCATCCCTCTCCAAAACACAGTGTGTACACCATCCTCCTCCACACACGGTGTGTACACCATCCTCCCCACCACACGGTGCGTACACCATCCTCCTCACCACACGGTGAACACACCATCCTCCTCACCACACGGTGTGTACACCATCCTCCTCACCACACGGTGTGTACACCATCCTCCTCCACCACACGGTGTGTACACCATCCTCCCCACCACACGGTGCGTACACCATCCTCCTCACCACACGGTGAACACACCATCCTCCTCACCACACGGTGTGTACACCACCCTCCTCACCACACGGTGTGTACACCATCCTCCTCACCACACGGTGTGTACACCATCCTCCTCCACCACACGGTGTGTACAACATCCTCCTCCACCACACGGTGCACACACCACCCTCCTCACCACACGGTGTGTACACCATCCTCCTCCACCACACAGTGCACACACCATCTTCCTCACCACACGGTGTGTACACCATCCTCCTCCACCACACAGTGCACACACCACCATCCTCACCACACGGTGTGTACACCATCCTCCTCACCACACGGTGTGTACACCATCCTCCTCACCACACAGTGCACACACCATCCTCCTCACCACACGGTGTGTACACCATCCTTCTCACCACACGGTGTGTACACCATCCTCCTCCACCACACGGTGTACACACCATCCTCCTCCACCACACGGTGTGTACACCATCCTTCTCACCACACGATGTACACACCATCCTCCTCCACCACACGGTGCACACACCATCTTCCTCACCACATGGTGTGTACACCATCCTCCTCACCACACAGTGCACACACCATCCTCCTCACCACACGGTGTGTACACCATCCTCCTCCACCACACTGTGTGTACACCATCCTCCTCCACCACACGGTGCACACACCATCCTCCTCCACCACACGGTGCACACACCATCCTCCTCACCACACGGTGTGTACACCATCCTTCTCACCACACGGTGTACACACCATCTTCCTCACCACACGGTGTGTACACCATCTTCCTCACCACACGGTGTGTACACCATCCTCCTCCACCACACAGTGTGTACACCATCCTTCTCCACCACACGGTGTGTACACCATCCTCCTCCACCACACGGTGCACACACCATCCTCCTCACCACACGGTGTGTACACCATCCTCCTCACCACACGGTGTGTACACCACCCTCCTCCACCACACGGTGTGTACACCATCCTCCTCCACCACACGGTGCACACACCATCCTTCTCCACCACACGGTGTGTACACCATCTTCCTCACCACACGGTGCACACACCATCCTCCTCACCACACGGTGCACACACCATCCTCCTCCACCACACAGTGCACACACCGTCCTCCTCACCACACGGTGTGTACACCATCCTCCTCACCACACGGTGTGTACACCACCCTCCTCCACCACACGGTGTGTACACCATCCTCCTCCACCACACGGTGCACACACCATCCTCCTCACCACATGATGTGTACACCATCCTCCTCCACCACACGGAGCACACACCATCCTCCTCACCACACAGTGTGTACACCATCCTCCTCACCACACGGTGTGTACACCATCCTCCTCCACCACACGGTGTGTACACCATCCTCCCCACCACACGGTGTGTACACCATCCTCCCCAGCACATGGTGTGTACACCATCCTCCTCCACCACACGGTGTGTACACCATCCTCCTCCACCACACCGTGTGTACACCATCCTCCTCCCCACACGGTGCACACACCATCCTCCTCACCGCACGGTGTGTACACCATCCTCCTCCACCACACGGTGTGTACACCATCCTCCCCACCACACGGTGTGTACACCATCCTCCCCACCACACGGTGTGTTCACCATCCTCCTCCACCACACGGTGTGTACACCATCCTCCTCACCACACGCTGCACACACCATCCTCCTCCACCATACGGTGTGTACACCATCCTCCTCCACCACACGGTGTGTGCACCATCCTCTTCCACCACACGGTGTGTACACCATCCTCCCCACCACACGGTGTGTACACCATCCTCCGCCACCACACGGTGTGTACACCATCTTCCTCCACCACACGGTGCACACACCATCCTCCTCCACCACACGGTGTGTACACCATCCTCCTCCACCACACGTTGTGTACACCATCCTTTTCCAAAACACAGTGTGTACACCATCCTCCTCCACCACACGGTGTGTACACCATCCTCCACCACCGCACGGCGTGTACACCATCCTCCTCTACCACACGGTGTGTCCACCATCCTCCTCCACCACACGGTGTGTACACCATCCTCCTCCACCGCACGGTGTGTACACCATCCTCCTCACCACACGGTGTGTACACCATCCTCCTCCACTGCACGGTGTGTACACCATCCTCCGCCACCACACGGTGCACACACCATCCTCCTCACCACACGGTGTGTACACCATCCTCCTGCACCACACGGTGTGTACACCATCCTCCTCCACCGCACGGTGTGTACACCATCCTCCTCCACCGCACGGTGTGTACACCATCCTTCTCACCACACGGTGTGTACACCATCCTCCTGCACCACACGGTGTGTACACCATCCTCCTCACCACACGGTGTGTACACCATCCTCCTGCACCACACGGTGTGTACACCATCCTCCTGCACCACAAGGTGTGTACACCATCCTCCTCCACTGCATGGTGTACACACCATCTTCCTCCACCACACGGTGTGTACACCATTCTCCCCCACCACACGGTGTGTACACCATCCTCCTCCACCACACGGTGTGTACACCATCCTCCTCACCACACGGTTTGTACACCATCCTCCTCCACCACACGGTGTGTACACCATCCTCCTCCACCACACGGTGTGTACACCATCCTCCTCCACCGCACGGTGTGTACACCATCCTCCTCCACTGCATGGTGTACACACCATCTTCCTCCACCACACGGTGTGTACACCATTCTCCCCCACCACACGGTGTGTACACCATCCTCCTCCACCACACGGTGTGTACACCATCCTCCTCACCACACGGTTTGTACACCATCCTCCTCCACCACACGGTGTGTACACCATCCTCCTCGCCACACGGTGTGTACACCATTCTCCCCCACCACACGGTGTGTACACCATCCTCCTCCACCACACGGTGTGTACACCATCCTCCTCACCACGCGGTTTGTACACCATCCTCCTCCACCACACGGTGTGTACACCATCCTCCTCACCACACGGTGTGTACACCATCCTCCTCACCACACGGTTTGTACACCATCCTCCTCCACCACACGGTGTGTACACCATCCTCCTCCACCGCACGGTGTGTACACCATCCTCCTCCACCACACGGTGTGTACACCATCCTCCTCACCACACGGTGTGTACACCGTCCTCCCCACCACACAGGAAGGCAGGAGATGGGAATTAGAATTTTATAAAAAGGTTTTCACAGCAGCTCACACCTCCAGTACTGATTGGCTGTGTAGAGGGTCACTATCCCCGACCCTCACTCATGCCTCAATTTCTTTGCTCCTGAGGGTGAAAGAGACCCAATAGAGTGTGGGTCATACTGACTCATTTCACTTCTTAACACGGATGGTTAACCGCTGGCTATGGTCTTGGCATCCCACACGGTGCACACACCATCTGGAACCCTGCCTCCCAGTTATAGGGCTGGCTTCACTGATCCTCCGGCTATGTCCGCAGGATCGGTCTGGTCTTACGACCGGAACGTCGGTGGCGCTCCCGCACCAATTCTCCGCCCGGTGGGGGGCGAGTAGCCGCGCAGAGTAAGGCCGGGCTCTACCTGCGGATACGGCCGGAGAATGGCCGAGGCCATGGCCACGCATGCGTACAGCCAGAAACTGCCCCCTTGTAGCCAGCCTCGCCGCCCCCGGAACGCTCCCCACCAGTGCCCCCAGCCCCCACCAAAGCCCCCCGTGCCCACGGAACGGTTCCACCCCCCAACTGTGATGGCGCTGGTCTCAGTCCGCCATGCGAGGTTCCAGAACGGTGTGAGCACACGCACCGCACGACGTCGGGGACTCGGCCCATTGGGGGCGGAGCATCGGGGGAGGGCCTCAGGTGATGTCCTGAGGCCGCCCCGACGGTGTGCCGTGTACTCCGCGAGTACGCCGTTTCTGAGGGGGGAACGAAGAATCGCAAAAACAGTACCGCCGTCGATTCCACCGTAAACCGATATTCTCCGACCGATCGCCGAACACGATTTTGCCGTCGACGATCGGAGAATCCCGGCCATAGCGCCTGAGGATCTTTATTAAAGGCTGACAGTTGTCGGCCAATAATCCTGCCTTGGTCTTTCCATCTTCACTGCTCTGAAACCTGAAGTTATTGTATCTTCGGATGCAGGAAAGACATTTGACAGGGTGGAACGGAACTACCTCTTTCACATTCTGGTTGACAGCGGCGCGACTCCGGCCCATCGCGGGCCGGAGAATCGCCGGGGGTGGGCCCGCCGACCGGCGCGATTCCCGCCGACCGGAGCGGCGCGATTCCCGCCCCCGCCGAATCTCTGGTGGCGGAGACTTCGGGACACGGCGGGGGCGGAATTCACGCCAGCCCCTGGCGATTCTCCGACCCGGCGGGGGGGGGTCGGAGAGTCCCGCCCCTGATCTTTGTGTTGAAAGGGTCTTTTGTCTTCTGAATGTTGTTTGGGAATTTATTAAGAATTACTTAGTGTTGTATTCTTTGGGGTTTGTATTTGAATTAATGGTTGCTAAGATGTTCACTGTATGTTTTAAAAAGGTTAACTTGAGTTCATAGAATAAACATTGTTTTCCTTTAAAAAATACGTTTCCATTTTTGCTGTACCACACCTGTAGAGTGGGTCGTGTGCTCCCCATTCCACAATCTATTAAAGGTTGTGGGTCAGGTGAACTCCATGATACACTTTGGGATTCTCTAAATCCTGACCCATAACAGCCGTTTTGTCTCTCGCCCTCTAATTTCCGATACCTGGGGATCTGCATGGCCCATATCTGGGCATTACTTCACAAACTGAACTATTCAAGCCTCATGGGTAATCTTAAAGTGGACCTGCAGAGGTGGAGTAAACATTCTTTATCTTTTGCAGGCAGGATTCAAACTATTCAGATGAATGTAATTTTAAGATTTCTATTTTTATTTCAATGTATCTACATTTTTTTTGTCCAAATCATTTTTAATTACGGTTAACAATTTGATTTTGGGGCTTTTATCTGGGCGGTCGAGTGTCCTGGGGTTTGCAGCATTCTGCTTCAGAGTGATAGAGGATACGGAGGTTTGGGCCTCCCGAATTTTCTGTTTCATTATTGGGCTGCCAACAAACAGAAAATCCGGCAATGGCTCAGTGACCCTGACTAGATTTAGGGTATAATGGAGGCTCAGTCGTGCCCACCACCTCCTCTCGTCGCGCCATAATTACTGCATCGCTGCTCTTTTCCCCCGCGGATTGTTCCTCGTGTCCTGTGCTGATTTCTTCCCTCAGGATTGGAAACAGTTGACTTCGGTGGCAGCCATGGAGTGCGCAGTCGCACTTTTGGTAACTCCCACTCAAGGTGGAGTGCGGAGGGTGTTGATGAGGAAGCCGCAGGCGGGTGAGCCGCTGAGGGCGATGGTGGTGCGGTTGCACCGCTTCTTGGGCAAAGAGAAGATTCTTCAGTGGGCGAGGCAGATGAGGAAGTGCTCCTGGGAAGTGCTGTGGGTGCACCAGGACCTGGAAGTAGAACTGGTGAAGAGGAGGCCTGGGTCCAATTGGGTCAAGGCTGCCCTCTTCAAGAAGGGGGTGATGTTTGGAGTGTTGTACCCGGCCCGCCTCTGGGTGACTTTCCAGAATCGAGAATATGATTTTGGCTAAAAAAAATTACAGTACCCAATTCATTTTGTCCAATTAAGGGGCAATTTATTGTGGCCGATCCACCTAACCTGCACATCTTTGGGTTGTGGGGACGAAATCCACGCAAACACGGGGAGAATGTGCAAACTCCACACAAACAGTGACCAGAGCCGGGATCGAACCTGGCACCTCGGCGCCGTGAGGCAGCAGTGCTAACCCACTGTGTCACCGTGCTGCCCGCGATGGAGCTTTTGAGGGACAATGGATGGGTAGGAGAAGGTTGAGGAGGTGTGAGGAGGTGTTTTCATTTTGTTGTTCTTGGAAAACATTTTTCCCTTTGAAATGTTTTTTTAAAATAAACTTAGAGTACCCCATTATTTTTTTTTCCAATTAAGGGGCAATTTAGCATGGCCAATCCACCTAACCTGCACACCTTTGGGTTGTGGGGGCGAAACCCGCGCAAACACGGGGAGAATGTGCAAACTCCACACGGACAGTGACCCAGGGCTGGGATTAGAACCCGGGTCCTCAGCGCCGCAGTCCCAGTGCTAACCACTGCGCCACATGCCCCCGTTGAAATGTCTTGTTGCGTTTGGTGGTGGGGTGCTTGGGGAGCATCACGGGTGAGCGCACCTTTTTTTGTTTCGTTGTTTCTTAAGGGAGTGTGAATGGGGGGGGGAGGGAAATCAGGAGGTGGTAGGAGGTTTAGCGGTCTTGGTGGGGGCTGCCATGCTAGCTGGACGGGCTAGTTAACGGGAGCACAGTGGGGAGTGGTCAGGAGGTAGGTGCAGGGTAGGGGGATGGGGTTGTTGTTTTGTTTGGCGGTGGGGGAGTGCTGACAAGGCTGTGGTTGTTGTGGCAAAGTTGGAAAAGGAGTGATGCCGGTGGACATCCGAGGCTGGGCCTGGACGGTCGCGTGACACAGGCTGGGGGCTGGCCCAAAAAGGGATATGGTTGATCGGCAGGGGAAGGGGGGAGGGCAGCCCCCCAACCAGGCTGGTCACGTGGAACATGAGGGGCCTGAATGGGCCTGAGGAGTCTGAAGGCAGACGCATTCAAAGATTGGGGACCAGACAAGTTGAGGAAAGGATGGGTAGGGCAGGTGTTCCATTCGGGACGGGACATGGAGATGCGGGGGGGTGGCGGTGCTGGTGAATAAGTGGGTGGCGTTCGAGGTGGGGAACACTGTGGCAGATTTGGGGGGGGGGAGGTTTGTGATGGTAGGTGGGAAGCTGGAGGGGATGCCGATGGCCCAGGTAAACGTTTATGCCCCAAATTAGGATGATGTGGGTTTTATGAGGTGGGTGCTGGGGAAGAGCCCTGTCCTGGATTCGCACCAGTTGATCATGGGGGGTGGTGGATTTTAATAGGGTCACTGAGCCAAGCTTGGACCGGTTGGGCCCGAGGTCGGTGAAGGTGCCGGCGGCAGAGAGGGAGCTGAAGAGGTTTCTGGAGTGTATTGGGGGGGGGGGGGGGGGGTTGCACCGGGGGTGCTGGGTGCGAGGTTTCGGCGGTGACAGCAGGCAGGGTTAGAGCGATTTGGGGACCTGTTTGCAGAGCGCAGCTTTTTTAAAAATTTAGAGTACCTAATTCTTTTTTTTTCCAGTTAAGGGGCAATTTAGCGTGGCCAATCCACCTAGCCTGCACATCTTTGGGTTGTGGGGGTGAGACCCACGCAGACACGGGGAGAATGTGCAAACTCCACACGGACAGTGACCCAGAGCTGGGATCAAACCTGGGACCTCGATGCCGTGAGGCAGCAGTGCTAACCATTGTGCCACCGTGCTGCCTTTCTTCAGGCTGCAAGATAAAGTGTTGTCGAGGGAGGGATGGGGAAGGGGAAGGTGTTCGAGGTCTACGTGGAGTTGATGGATTGGGAGGGGGACCCGGTGGCGGTCATTAAGCAGAAGGAGGACCTGGGGGGTGAGGGTGAGGAGGTGGAGGCCGGGAGGTTGGAGGAGGACCTGCGGAGGCTGAATGCATCCTCGTCGTGTGCGAGGCTCAGTCTTATTCAGCACATGACGGTGGCTAGGATGAGTAGGTTCTTTGAGGGAGTGGAGGACAGGTTTGGACGGTGTGCAGGGAGGCCCACGAACCATGTTCACATGTTTTGGGCATGTCTGAAACTGAAGGGGTTCTGGCAGGGGTTCGCGGACGTAATGTCAAAGGTGTTGGGAGTGAAGGTGGTCTCGGGTCCAGAAGTGGTGATATTTGGAGTGTCAGAAGACCCGGGAGTCCAGGGGGTGAGAGAGGCCGATGTCCTGACCTTTGCCTCCCTGGAAGCCCGGAGACGGATTTTGTGGAAAGATTCGGAGCTGCCAAAAGCGGGGCTGTGGGGAGTGACCTGGCGGAATTCCGGAGGCTGGAGAAGGTTAAGTGCGTCCTGAGGGGGTCGGTTGAAAACTGTACCAAATGACTCTTTCTTCAATTTCTTTAGTTTTCTGAAGTTCCAGAGCATGGAGTGTTGGATAAACGTCCTGCAGCAAAATGCAGTGCTGGCTTGGAAATTGGTTGCCTCCTGCATGAACACATAATTCCATGTGCAATGCCGTATTTTACAGGAGAAGCCATTGCAGATGATAGTGACTCCGATGATGAAAACGCCGATGATATTTACGAAGACCACGAGTACGACGAGGAAAGTGAAGACTCAGATGGTGAACCAGATAAGCACAACTATGAAACGCTATTCAGGTGGTTTGGCGGGAGTTAAGGGGTGATCACAAGGGACGCCTAGTCTGCGCAGGACACCGATAAGTGTGAAAGCTCGAAGATGGCTTATGCAGAGGCTGAAAGTGAGATTGCCGTAGCAGATACATCAGATGAGAGCAAATCAACTGCGAACAGACTGATAACTGAAGAAATCATCCCCATTCTGGAGAAACTGGCTCCAGAGGCATATGGTGAATCATCTCCTGCACATGAAATGGTTCCTGCAGCGGACCCCCCAATACTCGAGGCCACTCCACCCAGAGACGTGCTAGAAGAGCAGATACATCTGCGTCGTGCAGTTCTACAACGACAGACGAAACATATATCATCCTATCAGATGAGGATGAGTCGCGAATTGGCTCTTCAGTCAAAGATGGCCCATACATCGTCATTTCCAGTGAGGATGACCACCAATTGGGGCTCAAACACAAAATGAAGGAGCAGCACCCAACGTTGGGGACGTTTATCCAACTCAGACACCAGAGTGTGAGCCATTGCAGACTGCTCCTGAAGTTGCAGACTTGACTGCGACCACGCAGTCATCCAAACGTTTGCCGACACTGGACGTTTCACCTGGTGCTGTACGTGCAACTCAGCGTGTGAACATAACCATGGATCAACCAAAACTCACCGGTCCGGCTCAGGCTCTGAAAGCGGCTATGGTGGAGGAAGAGCCAGGGTCAACGTGCACAGCAGACGATCCACAAGCAAATAGTCCAATGGCACAGTCCAGTGGCACAGTCCAGGGGCACAGTCCAGGGGCACAGTCCAGGGGCACAGCCCAGGGGCACAGTCCAGTGGCACAGTCCAGGGGCATGACGGATGCCACCACAATGGCACAGTCCAATGGCACAGTCCAGGGGCACAGTCCAATGGCACAGTCCAGGGGCACAGTCCAGGGGCACAGTCCAGGGGCACAGTCCAATGGCACAGTCCAGGGGCACAGTCCAGTGGCACAGTCCAATGGCACAGTCCAATGGCACAGTCCAGGGGCACAGTCCAATGGCACAGTCCAGGGGCACAGTCCAGTGGCACAGTCCAGGGGCACAGTCCAGGGGCACAGTCCAGGGGCACAGTCCAATGGCACAGTCCAGGGGCACAGTCCAGTGGCACAGTCCAGGGGCATGACGGATGCCACCACAATGGCACAGTCCAATGGCACAGTCCAGGGGCACAGTCCAATGGCACAGTCCAGGGGCACAGTCCAGGGGCACAGTCCAGGGGCACAGTCCAATGGCACAGTCCAGGGGCACAGTCCAGTGGCACAGTCCAGGGGCACAGTCCAGGGGCACAGCCCAGGGGCACAGTCCAGTGGCACAGTCCAGGGGCATGACGGATGCCACCACAATGGCACAGTCCAATGGCACAGTCCAGTGGCACAGTCCAATGGCACAGTCCAGGGGCACAGTCCAGTGGCACAGTCCAGGGGCACAGTCCAATGGCACAGTCCAGGGGCACAGTCCAGTGGCACAGTCCAGGGGCATGACGGATGCCACCACAATGGCACAGTCCAATGGCACAGTCCAGGGGCACAGTCCAGGGGCACAGTCCAGGGGCACAGTCCAATGGCACAGTCCAGGGGCACAGTCCAGGGGCACAGTCCAGGGGCACAGTCCAGGGGCACAGTCCAATGGCACAGTCCAGGGGCACAGTCCAGGGGCATAGTCCAGGGGCACAGTCCAATGGCACAGTCCAGTGGCACAGTCCAATGGCACAGTCCAGTGGCACAGTCCAGTGGCATGACGGATGCCACCAAAGCAAAAAAGAAAAAGGAGCGCGGTTAAACGATCCCTCCCATGAAAAGGAGTCACAGCCATAACCTGCTCACTGATGCTCAGTTTGGGTTCCGCCAGTGCCACTCAGCTCCTGACCTCATTACGTTGGTTCAATGAGCTGAACTCCAGAGGTGAGGTGAGAGTGACTGCCCATAACATCAAGGAGGCATTTCACCGAGAGTGGCATCAAAGAGCCCTCACAAGTAACATTCGTCAAACATGTACCAGGCAATGACCATTTCCAACAAGAGAGTGTCTAATCACAGCCCCTTGACATTCAATGGCATTACCATCACGGAACTCTGTCTTTTCCGGCACTCTACCAACTAGATTTCTCTACTAACCGGAATTTCCTCAACGTGAATCGTACCTTTACTAGCAGAAGCCATTGTGAAGTTACCTGGATCATGTACCTGTAGACAGTATTGTTTTATACTTTCATCTCTGTTTTAACGTACTGGCGATGATTAAAAATACAAAGAGTACTGTTCTTTACTTCCTGAGTACTTGCAGATAATTCAGGCTATAAATTATTGCTCTGTATTCCATGGTAAATGGATCTCTCTATTATCCGGCAATTTAGTGCGGCCACTCCGCCCACCCTGCACATCTTTGGGTTGTGGGGGTGAAACCCACACAGACATGGGGAGAATGTGCAAACTCCACACGGACAGTGACCTGGGGCCGGGATCGAACCCGGGTCCTCAGTGCTGTGAGGCAGCAGTGCTAACCACTGCGCTACCTCTGCACTGTCCATTCTTTACACGTGCTGGATAATAACATTTCTTACTGCTACTGCTTCACTGTCGCTGGATCAAAATCCTGGAACTCCATCCCTAATAGCACTGTGGGTGTACCTACACTGCAACAACTGCAGCGGCTCAAGAAGGCAGCTCACCACCACCTTCTCAAGGGGCAATTACAGATGGGCAATAAATGCTGACCCAGCCAGTGACACCCACATCTCGTAAATGATTTAAAAAAGACCAGTTCAATGGGAGATCGGTCTCACAGAAAATCTGGCTTACGTCCATCTCCAGAAATGTTCTCGCGAACAGAGGCGTGGGTGTTGAGGTGGGTTTTGTGAGCAGCCTTCAGCTCTCCAGGTACAAAAACAGAGAGCAGGACCTTGGCCTCGCTGGCTTTCAGCTGAGTGAGCTGTGAGGGTGGCAGCTCAATCAGGAGTGGCTGGGGAGTGGGTAGGTCAGGAGGAGAGGTGGGTGCCAGGTGTCCCACTGTTGCTTGGACATCCCAGGGGTGCTCTCGATGTTGGTACGATGTCGTATGGCACAGTCAAAGTTGGAATGACCCAGACTGCAGTCGCTAGTGCCTTACTTAGTCAATACACATCGAGCCTCATCAAATGGAGTTGGTAATTTCTAACGTGGAAGTAGGCCTGAAGCTCTCCCCATTTCCTGTGGAGCTGTGCCTTGGTCATGCTAATTCCCTTTGATATCTCGCACTCTGTAGAGGATGTGCCCTCCCATTGTCTGCAAGGCAGGCCCACTTCAAAGGGAGAGACAGACACCTAAAAACTCCTTGAGCTCCACCCCAGCCTTTTACCCCAGGATGTTGTCAATAAATTGACAGCAGCCCTGCCAACAAACCATCAACACATCATTCAGTGCGGGACACACTCCTCCTGCCCCTCACCACACTCTGCATCCTTTCTCTCGCTGTCGGCTCCTGACTCCAGTGGATTGTTTTACTCAAAGAGCAGGGAGAGTGTTTGTGCTGGAGAGAATGGAGCAGGCATCTCCGGGTGAGTTCAAACTTGGGTGATCTATAACTCCACTTCTGTGTGTTGCATTTTTTCCCCCCTTGACTCTGTGCCTAAATCTCTGAGGTTGAGGTCGTTTTGACAAATGACCACTGTCTTTGCTGTACCTTTACATTAAAGTCAGTCACAAATCCAAACCATTGAACTGCAGGAAAGGGCAAAAGAGTGGCAGATGACAATTAATACAGAGAAATGCGAAGTGGTACATTTTGATGGGAAGAATGTTTTACACAGCGAGTGGTTAGGGTGTGGAAAGCCCTGCCTGAGAGTGTGGGTGGAGGCAGATTCAATCGAGGCTTTGAAAGGCAAATTTGAGGCAGCACGGTGGCGCAGTGGTTAGCACAGCTGTCTCACGGCACCGAGGTCACAGGTTCGATCCAGGCCCTGGGTCACTGTCCGTGTGGAGTTAGCACATTCTCCCCGTGTCTGCGTGGGTTTCACTCCCGCAACTCAAAGATGTGCAGGGGAGGTGGATTGGCCACGCTAAATTGCCCCTTAATTGGAAAAAAATTAATTGGGTATTCTAAATTTCTTTATTTTAAAAAATTGAAAGGCAAATTTGATCATCTGAGAAGGAAGAATCTGCGATGTTACAGGCAGAAGGACGGGGAATGGTACTGGGTGAGTTGCTCGTAGGGGGGACTGGCACAGATATGATGGGCTGATTTGTCTCCTTCTGTGCTGTAACCAATTTGGAAAAGGCATTATAAAATGGAAAAGTTGGCATTTTTAATTCAGTGCATGTACAGTCTCTCTCTTCCCGGTTTCTCCAATTTATAACCAATTCCCTTACCTTTATCAATAGCCACCTCATGGCCTTGCATTGTGAAGGGTGATGCACAGAATTGGAATTACTTTGACTTGGTGCGCCATTTCTGTTTTATAAAGCCAATGATTTCGACGGAATATTTTAAACAATCCTTCTTCCACTGAAAGCAGCTTCTTTATATTCACTCTATAAAACCTCTTCTGTATTTTAAATAGCTTGTTTTTTTAAACAAGCTTTTTCAACTTGTCTTTGAAGGTAACAGGGCAAGTTGAGAAAACTTGTTTAAAAAAATCAAGCAGTTTAAAATACAAAAGAGGTTTTATAGAATCAATATAAAGAAGCTGCTTACAGTGCAAGAAGGATTTGATAAATCAAAGTATACAGATAATAATAATTAATAATAATCTTTTGGAGGAGCCAGAGAGGGAGACGGGAATGTTTTCCGCCATAGTGTGTTGTGATCTGGAACACGCTGTCTGGAAGAGCGTCAGAAGCAGTATCCCACATTTACTGCTTCTGTGGGAAAGAGCAGGTAAAACAAAGGTGATTTAACCCCAATGTTCACAATATCCAGCTTTCCCTCCATTCATTTGAGAGGAAGCCATATGCAGTTACCAGGTGCCATCTTCAACCAGAGAATAGCCCAGAGCTCGTTACCCTGCACTTAAATTAAATGTCCATGTCCAACTGAGAGAGGGAAATGGGCCTTAGTGTAATGTCTCATCTGGAAAAACTCTTGACAGTGCAGCACTCCCTCAGTACTGACCTTCTGACAGCATAGCACTCCCTCAGTACTGACCCTCTGACAGTGCAGCACTCCCTCAGTACTGACCTTCTGACAGCATAGCACTCCCTCAGTACTGCCCAGCTGACAGCATAGCACTCCCTCAGTACTGACCTTCTGACAGCATAGCACTCCCTCAGTACTGCCCAGCTGACAGCATAGCACTCCCTCAGTACTGACCTTCTGACAGCATAGCACTCCCTCAGTACTGCCCAGCTGACAGCATAGCACTCCCTCAGTACTGCCCAGCTGACAGCATAGCACTCCCTCAGTACTGCCCAGCTGACAGCATAGCACTCCCTCAGTACTGCCCAGCTGACAGCATAGCACTCCCTCAGTACTGCTCAGCTGACAACATAGCACTCCCTCAGTACTGCCCAGCTGACAGCATAGCACTCCCTCAGTACTGACCCTCTGTCAGTGCAGCACTCCATCAGTACTGACCCTCTGACAGTCCAGCACTCCCTCAGTACTGACCCTCTGACAGTGCAGCACTCCCTCAGTACTGACCCTCTGTCAGTGCAGCACTCCCTCAGTACTGACCCTCTGACAGTGCGGCACTCCCTCAGTACTGACCCTCTGTCAGTGCAGCACTCCCTCAGTACTGACCCTCTGACAGTCCAGCACTGCCTTAGTACTGATCCTGACAGTGCGGCACTCCCTCAGTACGGACCTTCTGACAGTGCAGCATTCCCTCAGTACTGACCCTCTGATAGTGCAGCCCTGCCTCAGTACTGACCCTCTGACAGCGTAGCACTCCCTCTGTACTGACCCTCGAACAGTGCAGCACTCCATCAGTACTGACCTCCTCTGATAATGCAGCACTCCCTCAGTGCTGACCCTCCGATAGTACAGCAACCACTCAGTGCTGACCCTCTGACAGTGCAGCACTCCCTCAATACTGTCCCTCTGACGGTGTAGCACTCCCTCAGTAGTGGCCCTCTGAAGGTGCAGCACACACTCAATACTGACCCTCTGACAGTGCAGCACTCCCTCAGTGCTGATCCTGACAGTGCAGCACTCCCTCAGTACTGACCCTCTGACAGTCCAGCACTCCCTTAGTACTGATCCTGACAGTGCGGCACTCCCTCAGTACTGACCCTCTGACAGCACAGCACTCCCTCAGTACTGACCCTCTGACAGTCCAGCACTCCCTCAGTACTGACCCTCTGACAGAGCAGCTCTCCCTCAGTACTGACCCTCTCACAGTGCGGCACTCCCTCAGTACTGACCCTCTCACAGTGCAGCACAACCTCAGTACTGACCCTCTGACAGTGCAGCACTCCCTCAGTACTGACCCTCTCACAGTGCAGCACAACCTCAGTACTGACCCTCTGACAGTGCAGCACTCCCACAGGACTGACCCTCTCACAGTGCAGCACTCCATCAGTACTGACCCTCTGACAGTGCAGCACTCCCTCAGTACTGACCCTCTGACAGTGCAGCACTCCCTCAGTACTGACCCTCTCACAGTGCAGCACAACCTCAGTACTGACCCTCTGACAGTGCAGCACTCCCTCAGTACTGACCCTCTCACAGTGCAGCACAACCTCAGTACTGACCCTCTGACAGTGCAGCACTCCCTCAGTACTGACCCTCTGACAGTGCAGCACTCCCTCAGTACTGACCCTCTGACAGTGCAGCACTCCCTCAGTACTGACCCTCTGACAGCACAGCACGCCCTCAGTACTGCCCAGCTGACAGCATAGCACTCCCTCAGTACTGATCCTCTGACGGTGCAGCACTCCATCAGTACTGACCCTCTGACAGTCCAGCACTCCCTTAGTACTGATCCTGACAGTGCGGCACTCCCTCAGTACTGACCTTCTGATAGTGCAGCACTCCCTCGGTACTGACCTTCTGACAGTGCAGCCTTCCCTCAGTACTGACCCTCTGACAGCGTAGCACTCCCTCGGTATTGACCCTCGAACAGTGCAGCAATCCATCAGTACTGACCTCCTCTGACAATGCAGCACTCCCTCAGTGCTGACCCTCCGATAGTACGGCAACTGCTCAGTGCTGACCCTCTGATAGTGCAGCACTGCCTCATTACTGACCCTCTGACAGGACAGTGCAGCACTCCCTCAATACTGTCCCTCTGACTGTGTAGCACTCCCTCAGTAGTGACCCTCTGAAGGTGCAGCACTCCCTCAGTACTGACCCTCTGACAGTGCAGCACTCCCTCAGTACTGACCCTCTGACAGTGCAGCACTCCCTCAGTACTGACCCTATGACAGTGCAGCACTCCCTCAGTACTGACCCTCTGATAGTGCAGCACACCCTCAGTACTGACCCTCTGACAGTGCAGCACTCCCTCAGCACTGACCCTCTGACAGTGCAGCACCAGCTCAGTGCTGCACTCTGACCCTCTGACAGTGCAGCACTCCCTCAATACTGACCCTCTGACAGATCAGCACTCCCTCAGTACTGAGCCTCTGACAGTGTAGCACTCCCTCAGTATTGTCCCTCTGACAGGGCAGCACCGCTCAGTGCTGCACTCTGACCCTCTGACAGTTCAGCACTACCTCACTACTGACCCTCTGACAGTGCAGCAATCCCTCAGTTCTGACCCTCTGACAGTGCAGCACTCCCTCACTACTGACCCTCTGACAGTGCAGCAATCCCTCAGTACTGACCCTCTGACAGTGCAGCACTCCCTCACTACTGACCCTCTGACAGTGCTGCACTCCCTCACTACTGACCCTCTGACAGATCAGCAGCCCTCAGTACTGACCCTCTGACAATGCAGCACTCCCTCAGTACTGACCCTCTGACAATGCAGAATTCCCTCAGTACTGACCATCTGACAGTGCAGCACTCCCTCAGTACTGACCAATCGACAGTGCAGTACTCCCTCAGTATTGACCCTCTGACAGTGCAGCACTCCCTCAGTACTGACCATCTGACAGTGCAGCACTCCCTCAGTACTGACCATCTGACAGTGCAGCACTCCCTCAGTACTGACCATCTGACAGTGCAGCACTCCCTCAGTACTGACCGTCTCATAGTGCAGCACTCTCTCAGTACTGGCCCTCTCGCAGGGTAGCAGTCCCTCAGTACTGACCCTCTAAAAGTGCAGTACTCACTCAGTGCTGACCCTCTGACAATGCAGCTCTCCCTCAATACTGACCCTCTCACATTGTAGCAGTCCCTCAATATTGACCCTCTGAAGGTGCAGCACACCCTCAGTACTGACCCTCTGACAATACAGCACTCCCTCAGTGTTGACTCTCTGACAGTACACCACTCCCTCAGTACTGACTCAGATAGTGCAGCACACCCTCAGTACGGATCCTCTGACATTGCAGCACTCCCTCAGTACTGACTCTATGACAGTGCAGCATTCCCTCAGTACTGACTCTCTGATAGTGCAGCACACCCTCAGTACTGACTCTCTGACAGTACACCACTCCCTCAGTACTGACTCTATGACAGTGCAGCACGCCCTCAGTACTAACTCTCTGACAGTGCAGCACTCCCTCAGTACTGACTCTCTGACAGTGCAGCATTCCCTCAGTACTGACTCTCTGACAGTGCAGCATTCCCTCAGTACTGACTCTCTGACAGTGCAGCACTCCCTCAGTACTGACTCTCTGACAGTACACCACTCCCTCAGTACTGACTCTCTGACAGTGCAGCACTCCCTCAGTACTGACTCTCTGACAGTGCAGCACTCCCTCAGTACTGACTCTCTGACAGTGCAGCACTCCCACAGTACTGACTCTCTGACAGTGCAGCACTCCCCCAGTACTGACCCTCTGACAGTCCAGCACTGCTCCAGTACTGGCCCTATGACAGTGCAGTGTTCCCTCAGTACTGTACCGCTGACAGCATAGCACTCCCTCAGTACTGACCCCATGACGTGTACCAGTCCCTCAGTACTGACCCTGTGACTGTACAGCACTGACTCAGTATGGGCCCTCTCACAGTGCAGCACTCCCTCGGTACTGACCCTCTGACAGTGGAGCCCTCCCTCAGTACTGACCCTCTGACAGTGCAGCACCCGCTCAGTGCTGCACTCTGACCCTCTGACAGTGCAGCACTCCCTCAATACTGACCCTCTGACAGATCAGCACTCCCTCAGTACTGAGCCTCTGACAGTGTAGCACTCCCTCAGTATTGTCCCTCTGACAGTGCAGCACCCGCTCAGTACTGCACTCTGACCCTCTGACAGTTCAGCACTCCCTCACTACTGACCCTCTGACAGTGCAGCAATCCCTCAGTACTGACCCTCTGACAGTGCAGCACTCCCTCACTACTGACCCTCTGACAGTGCAGCAAACCCTCAGCACTGACCCTCTGACAGATCAGCAGCCCTCAGTACTGACCCTCTGACAATGCAGCACTCCCTCAGTACTGACCATCTGACAGTGCAGCACTCCCTCAGTACTGACCATCTGACAGTGCAGCACTCCCTCACTACTGACCCTCTGACAGATCAGCAGCCCTCAGTACTGACCCTCTGACAATGCAGCACTCCCTCAGTACTGACCCTCTGACAATGCAGCATTCCCTCAGTACTGACCATCTGACAGTGCAGCACTCCCTCAGTACTGACCATCTGACAGTACACCACTCCCTCAGTACTGACTCTCTGACAATGCAGCATTCCCTCAGTACTGACTCTCTGACAGTGCAGCACTCCCTCAGTACTGACTCTCTGACAGTACACCACTCCCTCAGTACTGACTCTCTGACAGTGCAGCACTCCCTCAGTACTGACCGTCTCATAGTGCAGCACTCTCTCAGTACTGGCCCTCTGACAGTACACCACTCACTCAGTGCTGACCCTCTGACAATGCAGCTCTCCCTCAATACTGACCCGCTCACATTGTAGCAGTCCCTCAATATTGACCCTCTGAAGGTGCAGCACACCCTCAGTACTGACCCTCTGACAATACAGCACTCCCTCAGTACTGACCCTCTGACAATACACCACTCCCTCAGTACTGACTCTTTGACAGTGCAGCACTCCCTCAGTACTGACTCTCTGACAGTACACCACTCCCTCAGTACTGACTCTATGTCAGTGCAGCATTCCCTCAGTACTGACTCTCTGACAGTGCAGCACTCCCTCAGTACTGACTCTCTGACAGTACACCACTCCCTCAGTACTGACTCTCTGACAGTGCAGCACTCCCTCAGTACTGACTCTCTGACAGTGCAGCACTCCCTCAGTACTGACTCTCTGACAGTGCAGCACTCCCTCAGTACTGACTCTCTGACAGTGCAGCACTCCCTCAGTACTGACCCTCTGACAGTCCAGCACTGCTCCAGTACTGACCCTATGACAGTGCAGTGTTCCCTCAGTACTGTACCGCTGACAGCATAGCACTCCCTCAGTACTGACCCCATGACGTGTACCAGTCCCTCAGTACTGACCCTGTGACTGTACAGCACTGACTCAGTATGGGCCCTCTCACAGTGCAGCACTCCCTCGGTACTGACCCTCTGACAGTGGAGCCCTCCCTCAGTCCTGACCCTCTGACAGTGCAGCACCCGCTCAGTGCTGCACTCTGACCCTCTGACAGTGCAGCACTCCCTCAATACTGACCCTCTGACAGATCAGCACTCCCTCAGTACTGAGTCTCTGACAGTGTAGCACTCCCTCAGTATTGTCCCTCTGACAGTGCAGCACCCGCTCAGTGCTGCACTCTGACCCTCTGACAGTTCAGCACTCCCTCACTACTGACCCTCTGACAGTGCAGCAATCCCTCAGTACTGACCCTCTGACAGTGCAGCAATCCCTCACTACTGACCCTCTGACAGTGCAGCAATCCCTCACTACTGACCCTCTGACAGTTCAGCAGCCCTCAGTACTGACCCTCTGACAATGCAGCACTCCCTCAGTACTGACCCTCTGACAATGCAGCATTCCCTCAGTACTGACCATCTGACAGTGTAGCACTCCCTCAGTACTGACCATCTGACAGTGCAGCGCTCCCTCAGTACTGACTCTCTGACAATGCAGCATTCCCTCAGTACTGACTCTCTGACAGTGCAGCACTCCCTCAGTACTGACTCTCTGACAGTGCAGCACTCCCTCAGTACTGACTCTCTGACAGTGCAGCACTCCCTCAGTACTGACTCTCTGACAGTGCAGCACTCCCTCAGTACTGACCCTCTGACAGTGCAGCACTCCCTCAGTACTGACTCTCTGACAGTGCAGCACTCCCTCAGTACTGACTCTCTGACAGTACACCACTCCCTCAGTACTGACTCTCTGACAGTGCAGCACTCCCTCAGTACTGACTCTGACAGTGCAGCACTCCCTCAGTACTGACTCTCTGACAGTGCAGCACTCCCTCAGTACTGACTCTCTGACAGTGCAGCACTCCCTCAGTACTGACGCTCTGACAGTCCAGCACTGCTCCAGTACTGACCCTATGACAGTGCAGTGTTCCCTCAGTACTGTACCGCTGACAGCATAGCACTCCCTCAGTACTGACCCCATGACGTGTACCAGTCCCTCAGTACTGACCCTCTGACTGTACAGCACTGACTCAGTATGGGCCCTCTGACAGTGCAGCACTCCCTCAATACTGACCCTCTGACAGATCAGCACTCCCTCAGTACTGAGCCTCTGCCAGTGTAGCACTCCCTCAGTATTGTCCCTCTGACAGTGCAGCACCCGCTCAGTGCTGCACTCTGACCCTCTGACAGTTCAGCACTCCCTCACTACTGACCCTCTGACAGTGCAGCAATCCCTCAGTACTGACCCTCTGACAGTGCAGCACTCCCTCACTACTGACCCTCTGACAGTGCAGCAATCCCTCAGCACTGACCCTCTGACAGATCAGCAGCCCTCAGTACTGACCCTCTGACAATGCAGCACTCCCTCAGTACTGACCATCTGACAGTGCAGCACTCCCTCAGTACTGACCATCTGACAGTGCAGCACTCCCTCAGTACTGACTCTCTGACAGTACACCACTCCCTCAGTACTGACCCTCTGACAGTGCAGCACTCCCTCAGTACTGACTCTCTGACAGTGCAGCACTCCCTCAGTACTGACTCTCTGACAGTGCAGCACTCCCTCAGTACTGACCCTCTGACAGTGCAGCACTCCCTCAGTACTGACTCTCTGACAGTGCAGCACTCCCTCAGTACTGACTCTCTGACAGTGCAGCACTCCCTCAGTACTGACCCTCTGACAGTGCAGCACTCCCTCAATACTGTCCCGCTGACAGCATAGCACTCCCTCAGTACTGACCCTCTGACAGTGCAGCAATCCCTCAGTACGAAGCCTCTGACAGTGCAGCACTCCCTCAGTACTGTCCCGCTGACAGAATAGCACTCCCTCAGTACTGACCCTCTGACAGTGCAGCACTCCCTCAGTACTGACCCTCTGACAGTGCAGCACTCCCTCAGTATTGACCCTCTGACAGTGCAGCACTCCCTCCGTATTGACCCTCTGACAGTGCAGCACTCCCTCAGCACTGACCCTCTGACAGTGCAGCACCCCCTCAGTACTGACCCTCTGAATGTGCAGCACTCCCTCAGTACTGACCCTCAGACGTTGCAGCACAGCCTTAGTACGACCCTCTGACAGTGCAGCACTCCCTCAATACTGATCCTCGGACAATGCAGCACTCCCTCAGTACTAACCCTCTAACAGTGGAGCCCTCCCTCTGTAATAACCCTCTGACAGTGCAGCATTTCCTTAGTAATGATCCTGACAATGCGGCACTCCCTCAGTACTGAGCCCCTGGCAGCACATCACTCCCACCGTACTGACCCTATGACAGTGCAGCAGTGCCTCAGTACTGACCCTATGACAGTGCAGCGTTCCCTCAGTACCGACCCTCTGACAGTGCAGCCTTCCCTCAGTACTGACCTCTGACAGTGCAGCACTCCCACAGTACTGACCCCCTGACAGTGCAGCCCTCCCTCAGTATTGACCCTCTGACAAGGCAACACTCCCTCATTACTGACACTCTGACAGTGCAGCACTCCCTCAGTGCTGACCCTCTGAGAGTTCAGCACTCCCTCAGTACTGAGACTCTGACAGCACAGCACTCCCTCAGTGCTGACCCTCTGACAGTGCAGCACCCGCTCGGTGCTGATCCTCTGACAGTGCAGCACTCTCTCATTACTGACCCTCTGACAGTGCAGCACTCCCTCAATACTGACCCTCTGACAGGGTCGCACTCCCTCAGTGCTGACCCTCTGACAGTGCAGCACTCGCGCCGTTCTGATCCTCTGACAGTGCAGCACCCGCTGGGTACTGATCCTCTGACAGAGCAGCACTCTCTAATTACTGACCCTCTGACAGTGCAGCACTCACTCAATACTGACCGTCTGACAGTGCAGCACTCCCTCAGTACTGACCCTCTGACAGTGCAGCATTCCCTCAGGACTGACCCTCTGACAGTGCAGCACTCCCTCAGTACTGATGCTCTGACAGTGCAGTCCTCCCTCAGCACTGACCCTCTGACAGTGTAGCACTCCCTCAGTACTGACCCTCTAACAATGGAGCCCTCCCTCATTACTGAACCTCGGACAGTGCAGCACTCCCACAATACTGACCCTCTGACAGTGCAGCACTCCTTCAGTACTGACCCTCAGAAGTTGCAGCACAGCCTTAGTACCGTCCCTCTGACAGTGCAGCACTCCCTCAATACTGATCCTCGGACAATGCAGCACTCCCTCAGTACTAACCCTCTAACAGTGGAGCCCTCCCTCAGTAATAACCCTCTGACAGTGCAGCATTTCCTTAGTAATGATCCTGACAATGCGGCACTCCCTCAGTACTGAGCCCCTGGCAGCACATCACGCCCACCGTACTGACCCTATGACAGTGCAGCACTGCCTCAGTACTGACCCTATGACAGTGCAGCGTTCCCTCAGTACTGACCCTCTGACAGTGCAGCACTCCCACAGTACTGACCCTCTGACAGTGCAGCCCTCCCTCAGTATTGACCCTCTGGCAAGGCAACACTCCCTCATTACTGACACTCTGACAGTGCAGCACTCCCTCAGTGCTGACCCTCTGAGAGTTCAGCACTCCCTCAGTACTGACCCTCTGACAGGGTAGCACTCCCTCAGTACTGATGCTCTGACAGTGCAGTCCTCCCTCAGCACTGACCCTCTGACAGTGTAGCACTCCCTCAGTACTGACCCTCTAACAATGGAGCCCTCCCTCATTACTGAACCTCTGACAGTGCAGCACTCCCACAATACTGACCCTCTGACAGTGCAGCACTCCCTCAGTACTGACCCTCTGAAGTTGCAGCACATCCTTAGTACCGACCCCCTGACAGTGCAGCTCTTCTTCAATACTGATCCTCTGACAGAGCAGCACTCTCTAATTACTGACCCTCTGACAGTGCAGCACTCCCTCAGTATTGACCCTCTGACAGTGCAGCACTCCCTCAGTACTGACTCTCTGACTGTGCAGCACTCCCTCAATACTGACCCTCTGACAGTGCAGCATTCCCTCAGGACTGACCCTCTGACAGTGCAGCACTCCCTCAGTGCTGACCCTCTCACAGTGCAGCACAACCTCAGTACTGACCCTCTGACAGTGCAGCACTCCCTCAGTACTGACCATCTGACAGTGCAGCACTCCCTCAGTACTGACCATCTGACAGTGCAGCACTCCCTCAGTACTGACCATCTGACAGAGCAGCACTCCCTCAATACTGACCCTCTGACAGTGCAGCACTCCCTCAGTATTGACCCGCTGACAGTGCAGCACTCCCTCAATACTGACCCTCTGACAGTGCAGCACTCCCTCAGTACTGACCCTCTGACAGTGCAGCCCTCCCTCAGTATTGACCCTCTGACAAGGCAACATCCCTCATTACTGACACTCTGACAGTGCAGCACTCCCTCAATATTGACCCTCTGACAGTGTAGCACTCCGTCAGTACTGACCCTCTGACAGTACAGCACTCCCTCAGTGCTGACCCTCTGAGAGTTCAGCACTCCCTCAGTACTGAGACTCGGACAGCACAGCACTCCCTCAGTGCTGACCCTCTGACAGTGCAACACCCGCTTGGTGCTGATCCTCTGACAGTGCAGCATTCTCTAATTACTGACCCTCTGACAGTGCAGCACTCCCTCAATACTGACCCTCTGACAGGGTAGCACTCCCTCAGTGCTGACCCTCTGACAGTGCAGCACCCGCTCGGTGCTGATCCTCTGACAGTGCAGCACCCGCTCAGCACTGATCCTCTGACAGAGCAGCACTCTCTAATTACTGATCCTCTGACAGAGCAGCACTCTCTAATTACTGACCCTCTGACAGTGCAGTACTCTCTAATTACTGACCCTCTGACAGTGCAGCACTCCCTCAGTACTGACCCTCTGACAGTGCAGCACTCCCTCAGTGCTGACCCTCTGACAGTGCAGCACTCCCTCAGTACTGACCCTCTGACAGTGCAGCACTCCCTCAGTACTGACCCTCTGACAGTGCAGCACTCCCTCAGTACTGACCCTCTGACAGTGCAGCAGCCCTTCCTCATTACCTCACTGCTGCATCACTCTGTCCAATTTTGTAATTTTCCTTCAATTTGGATCAAAGATCTCGGTTACAATTTCTTTTTTTGGCGAGATTATTTCTGCTGCTGGTTTTTTGAGAAGGGCGGCTTTGTTTAGGGTGGGGGTTATTGTGGTGCTGGTGTTTGGGAGCGAGTGGGGATGTGTCCCGGGCGCTGATTCATTCTCGCTGAATCGTTTTGATTTGCCCAGTTCCAAAGTGTGAGCCCTCACCATCGCGGAGAATCCTTGCCAGTCAGACAGACTCTTGGAGCAATGTCACGGTGACTCTGGAAGACCAACAACTATGGCGGAAATTTAATGAGATTGGCACGGAAATGATCATCAGCAAATCAGGCAGGTAAGACGTCAGAGCAGCCTCGGCCTGTGCAGAGAGGCAGAGGGATACGGGGGTGGGTGAAAGCCAAGGCCAGGGACACAGCTTGTGATGTCAATCAGGATGAGAGCTAACTTCACACCTCATGTTAAGAGGGCTGCCATTTCTTTGATATGTTGGAGGCCTGAGTTTGTTTGGCCATCTTCCATCGGTCGATGTGTAGGATCGGGCTCCTAAACTCACTGTCGTGCAAAGCAATGTGAGGAATGAAACATTCCCAGCAGAATTCCCCAGCTAATTCTGTGGCTGTAGTGGCCAATGACAACCCCCTGATAGTCCAGGGGCTGTGTGCATTGAGTCACTGAGCCTCGTCGACCCAGAGACCCAAGGCCTTTGCTATCACGGAGTGACTGCAACTGGATGAAGAGTCCCTGCAGCTGAGAGTTCAAATCCCACCAATGCAGCATTCCGTTATTTGAATGTAGGGTCGAATGTGATCATAGAAGTTTACAGCATGGAAACAGGCCCTTCGGCCCAACCAGTCCATGCCGCCCAGTTTTTACCATTAAGCTAGTCCCAGTTGCCCGCACTTGGCCCATAACCCTCTATACCCATCTTACCCATGTAACTATCTAAATGCTTTTTGAAAGACACAATTGTACCCGCCTCTACTACTACCTCTGGCAGCTCTCTCGATGGAATATCTCAGCAATGATTGTTCTCTCACACCAGGAATGGTCAGCTGGACAGGAGAGGAAACTGTGGGAGGGAATAGGAAGAATGCGGAGATTCTGAAGAGGAAGGGAAGTTGTCAGTCTGGAAAGAAGAAAGTGATTGATTTGTTTGTTAATGATCTGTGTTCTTTCAGGAGGATGTTCCCTCAGTGTAAGATCAGCATTTCGGGTTTAATGCCATTCTCCCGTTATATGATCATGCTTGACTTGGTCCCAGCTGATGGAATGCATTACAAGGTGAGGACTACAGTGAGTCGGAAGTTCAGGGTACATTGGAGAGTTGGCTTTGGACCTTCACTGCGCCATTTTACTTTCTTTTTAAAAAAATATTTTACTGGAGGTATTTTCAAATATATACAGGGCAGCACGGTAGCACACGTGGCTAGCACTGTGGCTTCACAGCTCTATGGTCCCAGGTTTGATTCCCGGCTTGGGTCACTGTCTGTGCGGAGACTGCACATCCTCCCCGTGTGTGCGTGGGTTTCCTCCGGGTGCTCCGGTTTCCTCCCACAGTCCAAAGACGTGCAGGTTAGGTGGATTGGCCATGATAAATTGCCCTTCATGTCCAAAAAAGGTTAGGAAGGGTTATTGGGTTATGGGATAGGGTGGAAGTGAGGGACTAAGTGGGTCAGTGCAGACCTGATGGGCTGAATGGCCTCCTTCTGCACTGTATGTTCAATGTTCTATGTAACAGAAACAAGCAAACAATAGCAGGAACAGCAAACCATACACAATTAACACTATTCCCCCGTAGCCCCCCTCCACTGCCTCTTTTTACACCCACCCATCCCAAACCCCAAACAAAGCACAAAGAATGCACGCCCCCCCCCCTATCTGCCGACGTGTTAATTTCCCCTTAAAGAAGTCAATAAACAGCCTCCACCTTGTGCAGAATCCCTCATCTGCCGCTCTTATGGCGAACTTGATTTTTCTAGGTGGAGGAACTCTGCCACGTCGCTCACCCACGCCCCACTTTCAGCGTCCTGCCATCACGGCAAGATCCACCTCCAGGCTATCAGGGAGGCAAAGGCTACCACATTGGCCTCTCTCCTTACCTGCACACCCACATCCTCCAACACCCAAAATATCGACACCCACGGGCTCGGCACCACCTCCACTCTCAAAATCTTCGACATTACATTCGCAAACTCTTCCAGAACCCCTCCAACTTCGGACATCTCCAAAACATATGGACATGGTTGGCCAGACTTCTTGCACACCGCCCATACCTATTTTCCACACTGGGAAAAACTGGCTCATCCTAGACCCCGTCTATGAGCCCTACGGACCACCTTAAACTGTATGAGACTCAGTCTTGCACACGACGAGAACAAGTTTATCCTCCGCAGATCTTCACTCCACATCCCGGCTTGCATCGCCCCTCCCAACTCCTTCTCCCAATCACGCTGGACCTCTTCTACCAGGGCGCCCTCCTTCTCCATCAGTCCCCATATATATCTGACACCATGCCCTCGCCTATCTCATCCTCGGACAGCAGCTTGTCCTGTAGCTCTGGAGGCGGCAACCATGGGAAAGAAACCAACTCCTTCCTCAAGAAGTCTCTCACCTGCAGCATTCTGAACTCATTCCCCTTCAGCAGCAAGTACACCTCCTCAAGCTCATCCAATTCCACAAACTTACCCCCCCACAAGCAGGTCTCGAAAACACTCTATCCCCAACTGCGTAACCTCGCATCCAGCCTCATCGGAACAAACCTGTGATTGCCACAAATTGCCGCCCACAAGGCCATGCTCTCCATCCTACAGTGCTGCCGACATGGATTCCACAACCTCAACGCTGATACCACTACCGAGCTCGTGGAGTACCTGGCCAGCGAGAACGGAAGTGGTGCCAACAATAGTGCCCTCTGGCTGGTCCCTTTACCGAAGCTTCCTCCATCCGTCCATACACTGACCTCTCCTCCACCACCGACTTCCGAACCGTAGATATGTACGCCATCCAATAACATTCAGCAGATTCAGCGTAAAAAGAGACTCGGTGCTTCAAGCCCCCCCCCCCCCCCCACCCCAATACCTCGCCACCCCCTCAAAGCCCTAAGCCAATGGTTCAATCACCAACGTAAAGAGCAAAGGGGTGAGTGGTCATGCCTGCTGTGCCCCCTGTTGCAACCCAAAATACTCCATTTTGGCACTATTGGTCCGCACACTCGCCTTAGAAGCCCTATACAACACCCCATTTACCTCCCCTGGCTCCGCTACCAGCTTGCCCTCCTATCCCTCGCCTGCCCCACCACCCTCGCCACCATCTGCCTCTTCAGCTGATGTGCAAGCATCCTGCTCTCCTTGTCCCCATACTCGTACACTGTCCCTCTGGCTCTTCGCAGTTGTCCCACCACCTTCCCCATTGACAGCAGCCAAAAGTCCATTTGGAGCTTCTGCATCTCCATCAGCACCACCCCCTCAGGTGTCGCTGAGTACCTCCGGTCCACTGCCAGAATGGCCTCCACCAGCCTCAGCCTCTGCCCGCTCCGCCTTCACCCTATGCGCCATAATCAAAATAAACTCCCTTCTAACCACTGCCTTCAACACCTCCCACAACACCACCATCTTGGGCGGCACGGTGGCGCAGTGGTTAGCACTGCTGGCTATGGTGCTGAGGACCCAGGTTCGATCCCAGCTCTGGGTCACTGTCCGTGTGGAGTTTGCACATTCTCCCCGTGTCTGCGTGGGTCTCACCCCCACAACCCAAAGATGTGCAGGTTAGGCGGAATGGCCACGCTAAATTGCCCCATAATTGGGAAAAAAATCATTGTTACCCAAAGATTTTTTTAAATGTTAAAATACCGCCGTCGTTCCCCGTCTTATTATGCTTCACATAGTTCTGGATAGCCACCCCAATCTCACAGATCTCCTTATCGGCCAATAGCCCCACATCTAATCTCCACTGGGGCCTCTGGGAGCTCGCCTCCTCCACCCACAAGTCCACCCATTGCGGCGTGTGGTCAGATATCACGATCACTGAATACCCGGTCCCAACCACTCTCGCCATTAGTGCCTTGCTCAGGACACAAAAATCAATCCGGGTGTACTCCCTGTGGACATGCGAAAAGAATGACAATTCCTTCGACCTTGGCCTCTAAAACCACCACGGGTCCGCGGCTCCTATTCACTCCATAAATCCCAACAACTCCTTCGCCATTGCCAACACCCTGATAGATCTGGGTTACATCCGGTTCAGCCTAGGATCCAGCGCCGTATTAAAATCCAGCCCCCCTGATCGGCCGTTGTGTGTCCAGGCCCCTGATCTTAGCCAGGACTCGCCTCATAAACTCCACATCATCCCAATTTGGAGCATAAATGTTCACCAGCACCATAGGCACCCCAATCTCCCGCTTACCATCACAAACCTACCCCCAGGGTCCGCCACTTTGCTCCTCACTGCAAAGGATACCCTCTTATTATCCAGCACTGCCACCCCCTCATCTTCATATCCTGCCCCGAGTGAAACACCTGACCCACCCATCCCTTCCTCAGCCTCATCTGATCTACCATCTTTAAATAAGTCTCTTGCAAAAACACAATGTCAGCCATCAAACTCATCAAATGTGCAAACACGCGTGACCTCTTAATTAATCCCCGAACATTCCATGTAATCCGCCGTGTTGGGGGGGGGGTGCTGTCCCTCCCATCCCTCCCCTCCGATCAGCCATATCTCCGCTTTAACCAGCTCTCCCAGGTCCACGTCCCTAGGGCCTCCCCAAGATGACCGCCGCCATGAATCCCTCAGCAATTGCGCCACACCAACTCTGTTCACATCAGCAACCCACCCCTCCCCCCACCCACCTCCCTCCGTGCCGTCCCTAACAGAAAAAAAGAGAAAGAAAACCACCCAACAACGCCCCAACAACAGATCTGGCCCCCACTTCACTCCTATCCGCTAGCATGGTGGCCCCCACTCGAGGCAACTGCCTTCCCCCTAATCAGTCATACCCCCTCCGCCACATTCCCACTTATACCCACAAACCCCAATAACCCACATGATACAACATTCAACAAGGCTGACAAGCGCCAACACTCCCCCATTGATATCTCCATAGTCCAAAGTTCTTACAAGTCCCCAAGCCTATGGTCTCACAAAAACCTACTGTCCTCCTCAGGCTTTTCCATGTAGAACTGCTGGCCCTGGTATATGACCCACAACCGGGCTGGGAACCGCACTCCAAACTTCACTCCTTCCTTGACCATGTTGAACCCAGCCCGGCACTTAGCCAGCCTCTGCACCCAGATCCTGGTAGATCCAAATCACATTGCCTTCCCAGGTGCACTTTATCATCTCCTTCGCCCACCACAGAATCTTCTCCTTGCCCAGATATCTCTGCCATCATACCACCATCGTCCTCGGCTGCTCCCTCGCCTTCAGCCTCCTCCTCAGTGATGTGTGCGCTCGATCTACCTCAGGGAGTTGGTCAAAAAAAACCTCCCCCACCAGCTACCCAAGCCTGCTTGCTCCATACTTGGCGACCTACATTCCCGCAATGTTTTTGGGCAACCCTGCAATCCGGAGATTCTGCCTCCTTGACCGATTCTCCAAATCGTCCACCTTCTCCCTCAGCTTCCTTTGGCCCTCTGCCACCAGCCTGACCTCTGCCTCCAACGAAGCCAACCGGTCCTCGTGGTCCACCACTGACTCTTCCATGTTTTGGAGCGACGCACATTGTGCCTCCAACTTCTGTTCTTCTCTTTCGGTGGCTGCCCAAATTGGGTCTGCTACTTTAGCCAGGTCCTCCGAGGCCTCCTGCCTTTACTGCCGGAACTTGGCTGTCAAAAACTCCATCAACTGTTCTGTGGACCACCGAGCGGACAACGACGCCACAGAGCTCCCTGCCACCTTTCCTTCTGTCGCACTTTGCGAAAGCTCCTGCTCTGACTGTTACCCCTTTACAGTTGCACTCCTTGTTTGATAGGGCTGAGACATGCCCACCCAAAGGCAAATCCTTAGCTCTATCTGTTCCTGTACTTTGAGCCAGCAAACACTCCTGTGAATGTGTAACAAGAACCAAACAATTCTGCCTCAAGCATTAGCCACAAATGTGCGACCACTCACTCCATGGCCGCCATCGGAAGTCGCCATCTTGCTTTCGTTAAATTGACCGCAGCCTTTCCTCTCACTGTAACCTGGATAAAAGGGACAGGCCGAAAACAACTTTGATCTGTGTGAGGCCCAGGGCCCCAACTATTGGGATCTAAATCTCCAAACTCCACCTGAACCACCCTGTAACTGCTCAGTGCTGGGGTTGGAGTGGAGCCTGGGGGCTGTGTGGTGACGTTCTGGGTCAATCTCTCCGAGGCCAGGGTTTGTGAGATGAAGGCCGCTCTCTCGCCCCTGTGTAATGTTGCTCTGTTTCTCTCTGCAGTGGTACAAGGACCAGTGGGGGGTGTGCGGGAAGTCGGAACCACAGCCTCGGTGTGTGACCTACATCCACCCAGAATCACCAGCTCTCGGCACTCACTGGATGAAGCAGATAGTCCACTTCCGCAAGTTGAAACTCACCAATAACATGCTCGATCAGTCTGGACATGTACGTGACCACGACCCCTGACCTTTAGTCTTGTTTATATCGCATTCCCTGCTCAGATACCACATGAGGCCATTTTACATCAGCCAAGGTACCTGCAGCCCTTTACCTCTCAGCCCAGTCCCTCACTCCCTCAGCCCAGCCACTCACCATCGGCCCAGTCCCTCACTCCCTCAGCCCAGTCCCTCACTCCCTCAGCCCAGTCACTTACTCTCAGCCCAGACCCTCACCATCGCCCCAGTCCCTCACTCCCACAGCCCAGCCACTCACCATCGGCCCAGTCCCTCACTCCCTCAGCCCAGTCACTTACTCTCAGCCCAGACCCTCACCATCGCCCCAGTCCCTCACTCCCTCAGCCCAGACCCTCACCATCGGCCCAGTCCCTCACTCCCTCAGCCCAGACCCTCACCATCGGCCCAGTCCCTCACTCCCTCAGCCCAGACCCTCACCATCGGCCCAGTCCCTCACTCCCTCAGCCCAGACCCTCACCATCGGCCCAGTCCCTCACTCCCTCAGCCCAGCCACTTACTCTCAGCCCAGACCCTCACCATCGGCCCAGTCCCTCACTCCCTCAGCCCAGCCACTTACTCTCAGCCCAGCCACTCACCATCGGCCCAGTCCCTCACTCCCTCAGCCCAGACCCTCACCATCGGCCCAGTCCCTCACTCCCTCAGCCCAGACCCTCACCATCGGCCCAGTCCCTCCTCCCTCAGCCCAGTCACTTACTTTCAGCCCAGACCCTCACCATCGGCCCAGTCCCTCTCTCCCTCAGCCCAGACCCTCACCAACGGCCCAGTCCCTCTGTCCGTCGCCCCAGTCCCTCACTCCCTCAGCATTGTCACTTACCCTCAGCCCAGACCCTCACCATTGGCCCAGTCCCTCACTCCCTCAGCCCAGTCCCTCTGTCCGTCGCCCCAGTCCCTCACTCCCTCAGCCCAGACCCTCACCATCGCCCCAGTCCCTCTCTCCCTCAGCCCAGCCCCTCACCAATGGCCCAGTCCCTCACTCCCTCAGCCCAGACCCTCTGTCCGTCGCCCCAGTCCCTCTCTCCCTCAGCCCAGCCCCTCACCATCGGCCCAGTCCCTCACTCCCTCAGCCCAGGCCCTCTGTCCGTCGCCCCAGTCCCTCTCTCCCTCAGCCCAGACCCTCACCATCGGCCCAGTCCCTCACTCCCTCAGCCCAGACCCTCACCATCGGCCCAGTCCCTCTGTCCGTCGCCCCAGTCCCTCACTCCCTCAGCCCAGACCCTCTGTCCGTCGCCCCAGTCCCTCTCTCCCTCAGCCCAGACCCTCACCATCGGCCCAGTCCCTCACTCCCTCAGCCCAGACCCTCTGTCCGTCGCCCCAGTCCCTCTCTCCCTCAGCCCAGACCCTCACCATCGGCCCAGTCCCTCACTCCCTCAGCCCAGACCCTCTGTCCGTCGCCCCAGTCCCTCACTCCCTCAGCCCAGACCCTCACCATCAGCCCAGTCCCTCTCTCCCTCAGCCCAGACCCTCACCATTGGCCCAGTCCCTCTCTCCCTCAGCCCAGACCCTCACCATCAGCCCAATCCCTCTCTCCCTCAGCCCAGACCCTCACCATCAGCCCAGTCCCTCTCTCCCTCAGCCCAGCCCCTCACCAATGGCCCAGTCCCTCTGTCCGTCGCCCCAGTCCCTCTCTCCCTCAGCCCAGCCCCTCACCAATGGCCCAGTCCCTCTGTCCCTCGCCCCAGTCCCTCACTCCCTCAGCCCAGTCACTTACTCTCAGCCCAGACCCTCACCATCGGCCCAGTCCCTCTCTGCCTCAGCCCAGAAGCACACCAACGGCCCAGTCCCTCTGTCCGTCGCCCCAGTCCCTCACTCTCTCAGCCCAGTCACTTACTCTCAGCCCAAACCCTCACCACCACCCTCACTCCCTCAGCCCAGACCCTCACCATCGGCCCAGTCCCTCACTCCCTCAGCCCAGCCACTCACCATCGGCCCAGTCCCTCACTCCCTCAGCCCAGACCCCCACCATCGGCCCAGTCCCTCACTCCCTCAGCCCAGTCACTTACTCCCAGCCCAGACCCTCACCATCGGCCCAGTCCCTCACTCCTCAGCCCAGACCCTCTGTCCGTCGCCCCAGTCCTCTCTCCCTCAGCCCAGCCCCTCACCAATGGCCCAGTCCCTCACTCCCTCAGCCCAGACCCTCACCATCGGCCCAGTCCCTTACTCTTCAGCCCAGAACCTCACCAATGGCCCAGTCCCTCACTCCCTCAGCCCAGACCCTCACCATCGGCCCAGTCCCTCTCTCCCTCAGCCCAGACCCTCACCAATGGCCCAGTCCCTCACTCCCTCAGCCCAGACCCTCACCATCGGCCCAGTCCCTCTCTCCCTCAGCCCAGACCGTCACCATCGGCCCAGTCCCTCACTCCCTCAGCCCAGTCCCTCTGTCCGTCGACCCAGTCCCTCACTCCCTCAGCATTGTCACTTACCCTCAGCCCAGACCCTCACCATCGGCCCAGTCCCTCACTCCCTCAGCCCAGTCCCTCTGTTCGTCGCCCCAGTCCCTCTCTCCCTCAGCCCAGACCCTCACCATCGGCCCAGTCCCTCACTCCCTCAGCCTAGACCCTCACCATCAGCCCAGTCCCTCTGTCCGTCGACCCAGTCCCTCACTCCCTCAGCATTGTCACTTACCCTCAGCCCAGACCCTCACCATCGGCCCAGTCCCTCTCTCCCTCAGCCCAGACCCTCACCAACGGCCCAGTCCCTCACTCCCTCAGCCAAGTCCCTCTGTCCGTCGTCCCAGTCCCTCTCTCCCTCAGCCCAGACCCTCACCATCGCCCCAGTCCCTCTCTCCCTCAGCCCAGACCCTCACCAACGGCCCAGTCCCTCTGTCCGTCGCCCCAGTCCCTCACTCCCTCAGCATTGTCACTTACCCTCAGCCCAGACCCTCACCATCGGCCCAGTCCCTCACTCCCTCAGCCCAGTCCCTCTGTCCGTCGCCCCAGTCCCTCTCTCCCTCAGCCCAGACCCTCACCATCGGCCCAGTCCCTCACTCCCTCAGCCCAGTCCCTCTGTTCGTCGCCCCAGTCCCTCTCTCCCTCAGCCCAGACCCTCACCATCGGCCCAGTCCCTCCTCCCTCAGCCCAGTCACTTACTCTCAGCCCAGACCCTCACCATCGCCCCAGTCCCTCTCTCCCTCAGCCCAGACCCTCACCAACGGCCCAGTCCCTCTGTCCGTCGCCCCAGTCCCTCACTCCCTCAGCATTGTCACTTACCCTCAGCCCAGACCCTCACCATTGGCCCAGTCCCTCACTCCCTCAGCCCAGTCCCTCTGTCCGTCGCCCCAGTCCCTCTCTCCCTCAGCCCAGACCCTCACCATCGCCCCAGTCCCTCTCTCCCTCAGCCCAGCCCCTCACCAATGGTCCAGTCCCTCACTCCCTCAGCCCAGACCCTCTGTCCGTCGCCCCAGTCCCTCTCTCCCTCAGCCCAGCCCCTCACCATCGGCCCAGTCCCTCACTCCCTCAGCCCAGGCCCTCTGTCCGTCGCCCCAGTCCCTCTCTCCCTCAGCCCAGACCCTCACCATCGGCCCAGTCCCTCACTCCCTCAGCCCAGACCCTCACCATCGGCCCAGTCCCTCTGTCCGTCGCCCCAGTCCCTCACTCCCTCAGCCCAGACCCTCTGTCCGTCGCCCCAGTCCCTCTCTCCCTCAGCCCAGACCCTCACCATCGGCCCAGTCCCTCACTCCCTCAGCCCAGACCCTCTGTCCGTCGCCCCAGTCCCTCTCTCCCTCAGCCCAGACCCTCACCATCGGCCGAGTCCCTCACTCCCTCAGCCCAGACCCTCTGTCCGTCGCCCCAGTCCCTCACTCCCTCAGCCCAGACCCTCACCATCAGCCCAGTCCCTCTCTCCCTCAGCCCAAACCCTCACCATTGGCCCAGTCCCTCTCTCCCTCAGCCCAGACCCTCACCATCAGCCCAATCCCTCTCTCCCTCAGCCCAGACCCTCACCATCAGCCCAGTCCCTCTCTCCCTCAGCCCAGCCCCTCACCAATGGCCCAGTCCCTCTGTCCGTCGCCCCAGTCCCTCTCTCCCTCAGCCCAGCCCCTCACCAATGGCCCAGTCCCTCTGTCCCTCGCCCCAGTCCCTCACTCCCTCAGCCCAGTCACTTACTCTCAGCCCAGACCCTCACCATCGGCCCAGTCCCTCTCTGCCTCAGCCCAGACCCACACCAACGGCCCAGTCCCTCTGTCCGTCGCCCCAGTCCCTCACTCTCTCAGCCCAGTCACTTACTCTCAGCCCAAACCCTCACCACCACCCTCACTCCCTCAGCCCAGACCCTCACCATCGGCCCAGTCCCTCACTCCCTCAGCCCAGCCACTCACCATCGGCCCAGTCCCTCACTCCCTCAGCCCAGACCCCCACCATCGGCCCAGTCCCTCACTCCCTCAGCCCAGTCACTTACTCCCAGCCCAGACCCTCACCATCGGCCCAGTCCCTCACTCCTCAGCCCAGACCCTCTGTCCGTCGCCCCAGTCCTCTCTCCCTCAGCCCAGCCCCTCACCAATGGCCCAGTCCCTCACTCCCTCAGCCCAGACCCTCACCATCGGCCCAGTCCCTTACTCTTCAGCCCAGAACCTCACCAATGGCCCAGTCCCTCACTCCCTCAGCCCAGACCCTCACCATCGGCCCAGTCCCTCTCTCCCTCAGCCCAGACCCTCACCAATGGCCCAGTCCCTCACTCCCTCAGCCCAGACCCTCACCATCGGCCCAGTCCCTCTCTCCCTCAGCCCAGACCGTCACCATCGGCCCAGTCCCTCACTCCCTCAGCCCAGTCCCTCTGTCCGTCGACCCAGTCCCTCACTCCCTCAGCATTGTCACTTACCCTCAGCCCAGACCCTCACCATCGGCCCAGTCCCTCACTCCCTCAGCCCAGTCCCTCTGTTCGTCGCCCCAGTCCCTCTCTCCCTCAGCCCAGACCCTCACCATCGGCCCAGTCCCTCACTCCCTCAGCCCAGACCCTCACCATCAGCCCAGTCCCTCTGTCCGTCGACCCAGTCCCTCACTCCCTCAGCATTGTCACTTACCCTCAGCCCAGACCCTCACCATCGGCCCAGTCCCTCTCTCCCTCAGCCCAGACCCTCACCAACGGCCCAGTCCCTCACTCCCTCAGCCAAGTCCCTCTGTCCGTCGTCCCAGTCCCTCTCTCCCTCAGCCCAGACCCTCACCATCGCCCCAGTCCCTCTCTCCCTCAGCCCAGACCCCCACCAACGGCCCAGTCCCTCTGTCCGTCGCCCCAGTCCCTCACTCCCTCAGCATTGTCACTTACCCTCAGCCCAGACCCTCACCATCGGCCCAGTCCCTCACTCCCTCAGCCCAGTCCCTCTGTCCGTCGCCCCAGTCCCTCTCTCCCTCAGCCCAGACCCTCACCATCGGCCCAGTCCCTCACTCCCTCAGCCCAGTCCCTCTGTCCGTCGTCCCAGTCCCTCTCTCCCTCAGCCCAAACCCTCACCATCGCCCCAGTCCCTCTCTCCCTCAGCCCAGACCCTCACCAACGGCCCAGTCCCTCTGTCCGTCGCCCCAGTCCCTCACTCCCTCAGCATTGTCACTTACCCTCAGCCCAGACCCTCACCATCGGCCCAGTCCCTCACTCCCTCAGCCCAGTCCCTCTGTCCGTCGCCCCAGTCCCTCTCTCCCTCAGCCCAGACCCTCACCATCGGCCCAGTCCCTCACTCCCTCAGCCCAGTCCCTCTGTTCGTCGCCCCAGTCCCTCTCTCCCTCAGCCCAGACCCTCACCATCGGCCCAGTCCCTCACTCCCTCAGCCCAGACCCTCACCATCGGCCCAGTCCCTTACTCTTCAGCCCAGAACCTCACCAATGGCCCAGTCCCTCACTCCCTCAGCCCAGACCCTCACCATCGGCCCAGTCCCTCTCTCCCTCAGCCCAGACCCTCACCAATGGCCCAGTCCCTCACTCCCTCAGCCCAGACCCTCACCATCGGCCCAGTCCCTCTCTCCCTCAGCCCAGACCGTCACCATCGGCCCAGTCCCTCACTCCCTCAGCCCAGTCCCTCTGTCCGTCGACCCAGTCCCTCACTCCCTCAGCATTGTCACTTACCCTCAGCCCAGACCCTCACCATCGGCCCAGTCCCTCACTCCCTCAGCCCAGTCCCTCTGTTCGTCGCCCCAGTCCCTCTCTCCCTCAGCCCAGACCCTCACCATCGGCCCAGTCCCTCACTCCCTCAGCCCAGACCCTCACCATCAGCCCAGTCCCTCTGTCCGTCGACCCAGTCCCTCACTCCCTCAGCATTGTCACTTACCCTCAGCCCAGACCCTCACCATCGGCCCAGTCCCTCTCTCCCTCAGCCCAGACCCTCACCAACGGCCCAGTCCCTCACTCCCTCAGCCAAGTCCCTCTGTCCGTCGTCCCAGTCCCTCTCTCCCTCAGCCCAGACCCTCACCATCGCCCCAGTCCCTCTCTCCCTCAGCCCAGACCCTCACCAACGGCCCAGTCCCTCTGTCCGTCGCCCCAGTCCCTCTCTCCCTCAGCCCAGACCCTCACCATCGGCCCAGTCCCTCACTCCCTCAGCCCAGTCCCTCTGTCCGTCGCCCCAGTCCCTCTCTCCCTCAGCCCAGACCCCCACCATCGGCCCAGTCCCTCCTCCCTCAGCCCAGTCACTTACTCTCAGCCCAGACCCTCACCATCGCCCCAGTCCCTCACTCCCTCAGCATTGTCACTTACCCTCAGCCCAGACCCTCACCATCGGCCCAGTCCCTCTCTCCCTCAGCCCAGACCCTCACCATCAGCCCAGTCCCTCACTCCTCAGCCCAGACCCTCACCATCGGCCCAGTCCCTCTCTCCCTCAGCCCAGACCCTCACCAACGGCCCAGTCCCTCTGTCACTCGCCCCAGTCCCTCAACTCCCTCAGCCCAGTCACTTACTCTCAGCCCAGACCCTCACCAACGGCCCAGTCCCTCACTCCCTCAGCCCAGACCCTCAGCCACAGCCTCCCTCCCTCAGCCCAGTCCCTCACTCTCTCAGCCCAGTCACTTACTCTCAGCCCAGACCCTCACCATTGGCCCAGTCCCTCCCTCCTTCAGCCCAGACCCTCACCATCGCCCCAGTCCCTCTCTCCCTCAGCCCAGACCCTCACCAACGGCCCAGTCCCTCTGTCCGTCGCCCCAGTCCCTCTCTCCCTCAGCCCAGCCCCTCACCAACGGACCAGTCCCTCACTCCCTCAGCCCAGTCCCTCTGTCCGTCGCCCCAGTCCCTCTCTCCCTCAGCCCAGACCCCCACCATCGGCCCAGTCCCTCCTCCCTCAGCCCAGTCACTTACTCTCAGCCCAGACCCTCACCATCGCCCCAGTCCCTCTCTCCCTCAGCCCAGACCCTCACCAACGGCCCAGTCCCTCTGTCCGTCGCCCCAGTCCCTCACTCCCTCAGCATTGTCACTTACCCTCAGCCCAGACCCTCACCATTGGCCCAGTCCCTCACTCCCTCAGCCCAGTCCCTCTGTCCGTCGCCCCAGTCCCTCTCTCCCTCAGCCCAGACCCTCACCATCGCCCCAGTCCCTCTCTCCCTCAGCCCAGACCCTCACCAACGGCCCAGTCCCTCACTCCCTCAGCCCAGTCCCTCTGTCCGTCGCCCCAGTCCCTCTCTCCCTCAGCCCAGACCCTCACCATCGGCCCAGTCCCTCCCTCCTTCAGCCCAGTCCCTCAACCTCAACCCAATCCCTCACTCCCTCAGCCGAGACCCTCACCAACGGCCCAGTCCCTCTCTCCCTCAGCCCAGACCCTCACCATCGGCCCAGTCCCTCTCTCCCTCAGCCCAGACCCTCACCAACGGCCCAGTCCCTCTGTCCGTCGCCCCAGTCCCTCTCTCCCTCAGCCCAGACCCTCACCATTGGCCCAGTCCCTCACTCCCTCAGCCCAGTCCCTCTGTCCGTCGCCCCAGTCCCTCTCTCCCTCAGCCCAGACCCTCACCATCGCCCCAGTCCCTCTCTCCCTCAGCCCAGACCCTCACCAACGGCCCAGTCCCTCACTCCCTCAGCCCAGTCCCTCTACCGTCGCCCCAGTCCCTCTCTCCCTCAGCCCAGACCCTCACCATCGGCCCAGTCCCTCCCTCCTTCAGCCCAGTCCCTCAACCTCAACCCAATCCCTCACTCCCTCAGCCGAGACCCTCACCAACGGCCCAGTCCCTCTCTCCCTCAGCCCAGACCCTCACCATCGGCCCAGTCCCTCTGTCCGTCGCCCCAGTCCCGCACTCTCTCAGCCCAGTCACTTACTCTCAGCCCAAACCCTCACCATCGGCCCAGTCCCTCTCTCCCTCAGCCCAGACCCTCACCAACGGCCCAGTCCCTCACTCCCTCAGCCCAGACCCTCACTCCCTCAGTCCAGTCACACTCTCAGCCCAGTCCCTCACCAATGGCCCAGTCCTTCCCTCCCTCAGCCCAGACTCTCAGCCACAGCCAGTCCCTCCCTCCCTCAGCCCTGACCCTCACCATCAGCCCAGTCTCTCCCTCCCTCAGCCCAGACCCTCAGCCACAGCCAGTCCCTCCCTCCCTCAGCCCTGACCCTCACCATCAGCCCAGTCTCTCCCTCCCTCAGCCCAGACCCTCAGCCACAGCCTCCCTCCCTCAGCCCAGTCACTTACTCTCAGCCCAGTCCCTCACTATCGGCCCAGTTCCCCCATCCCTCAGCCCAGTCCCTCTCTCCCTCCGCCCAGACCCTCAACTTCAACCCAATCCCTCATGTTCAGCCCAGTCCCTCACCCACAGCCCAGTCCCTCACTCTTAGCCCAGTCCTTCAACCTCAGCCCAGTCCCTCAACCGCAGCCCAGTGCCTCCCTCCCTCAGTCCAGCCCTCAACCTCAGCTCAAGACTCTCCCCCCGCCCAGACCCTCAACCTCAACCCTATCTCTCACGCTCAGCCCAGTCCCTCAACCTCAGCCAAATTCCTCACCTTCAGCCCAGTCCCTCACTCTCAGCCCAGTCCCTCACCTTCAGCCCAGTCCCTCACCCTCAGCCCAGTCCCTCACTCTCAGCCCAGTCCCTCACCTTCAGCCCAGTCCCTCACCCTCAGCCCAGTCCCTCACCTTCAGCCCAGTCCCTCACTCTCAGCCCAGTCCCTCACCCTCAGCCCAGTCCCTCACTCTCAGCCCAGTCCCTCACCTTCAGCCCAGTCCCTCACCTTCAGCCCAGTCCCTCACCCTCAGCCCAGTCCCTCACTCTCAGACCAGTCCCTCAACCTCAGCCCAGTCCCTCCCTCCCTCCGCCCAGATCCTAAATCTCAGTCCAGTACATCTCCCCCTCAGCTCAGTCCCTCACCCTGTCCCTGCCCCCCAGCCCAGTCCCTCAACCGCAGCCAAATTCCTCACCTTCAGCCCAGTCTCCCACCCTCAGACCAGTCCCTCACCCTCAGCCCACTCCCTCCCCTCAGCTCAGTCCCCACCCTCAGCCCAGTCCGTCCCCTCAGCCCAGTCCCTCACCCTCAGCTCAGTCCCCACCCTCAGCCCAGTCCCCACCCTCAGCCCAGTCCCTCCCCTCAGCTCAGTCCCCACCCTCAGCCTAGTCCGTCCCCTCAGCCCAGTCCCTCACCTTCAGCCCAGTCCCTCACCCTCAGTCCACTCCCTCGCCCTCAACCCAATCTCTCCCTCACTCCTCAGCCCAGTCCCTCCCCTCAGCCCAGTCCCTCACCTCAGCGCAATCTCTCCCCTCAACCCAGTCCGTCCCCTCAGCCCAGTCCCTCCCTCACCTCAGTCCAATCCCTCCCCTCAACCCAGTCCCTCCCCTCAGCCCAGTCCCTCCCTCACCCTCAGCCCAGTCCCTCACCCTCAGCCCAGTCTCCACCCTCAGCCCAGTCCCTCCCCTCAGCCCAGTCCCTCCCCTCAGCCTAGTTCCTCCCCTCAGCCCCGTCCCTCCCCTCAGCCCAGTCCCTGACCCTCAGCCCAGTCACTCGCCCTCAAGCCAGTCCCTCTACTCAGCCCAGTCCCTCCCTCACCTCAGCCCAATCCCTCCCCTCAGCGCAGTCCCTCCCCTCAGCCCAGTCCCTCCCCTCAGCCCAGTCCCTCCCCTCAGCCTAGTCCCTCCCCTTAGCCCAGTCCCTCACCTCAACCCAGTCCCTCCCCTTAGCCCAGTCCCTCACCTCAACCCAGTCCCTCTCCCACAGCGCAGTCCCTCACTCTCAGCCAAGTCCCTCCCCTTAGCCCAGTCCCTCACTCTCAGCCAAGTCCCTCCACTCAGCCCAGTTCCTCACTCTCAGCCCAGTCCCTCGCTCTCAGCCCAGTCCCTCACTCTCAGCCAAGTCCCTCCACTCAGCCCAGTCCCTCCCCTCAGCCCAGTTCCTCACTCTCAGCCCAGTCCCTCACTCTCAGCCAAGTCCCTCCACTCAGCCCTGTCCCTTACTTTAGCCCAGTTCCCCAGCCTAACCTCTCCTGTTAGCCCAATCCTTCCCCTCAGCCCAACCCCTCCCCTCAGCCCAGTTCCTCAACCCAGTCCCTCTCCCACAGCCCAGTCCCTCACCTCAGCCCAAGTCCCACACCTCAGCCCAGTCCCTCACCTCAACCCAGTCCCTCTCCCACAGCCCAGTCCCTCACCTCAACCTAGTTCCTCCCCTCAGCCCAATCCCTCACTCTCAGCCCAGTCCCCCTACTCAGCCCAGTCCCCCTACTCAGCCCAGTCCCTCCCCTCAGCCCAGTCCCTCCCCTCAGCCCAGTCCCTCCCCTCAGCCCAGTCCCTCCCCTCAGCCCAGTCCCTCCCCTCAGCCCAGTCCCTCCCCTCAACCCAGTCCCTCCCCTCAACCCAGTCCCTCCCCTCAGCCCAGTCCCTCCCCTCAGCCCAGTCCCTCCCCTCAGCCCAGTCCCTCAGCCCAGTCCCTCCCCTCAACCCAGTCCCTCCCCTCAGCCCAGTCCCTCCCCTCAGCCCAGTCCCTCCCCTCAGCCCAGTCCCTCCCCTCAGCCCAGTCCCTCCCCTCAGCCCAGTTCCTCCCCTCAGCCCAATCCCTCCCCTCAGCCCAGTCCCTCCCCTCAACCCAGTCCCTCCCCTCAGCCCAGTCCCTCCCCTCAGCCCAGTCCCTCCCCTCAGCCCAATCCCTCCCCTCAGCCCAGTCCCTCCCCTCAGCCCAGTCCCTCCCCTCAGCCCAGTCCCTCCCCTCAGCCCAGTCCCTCCCCTCAGCCCAGTCCCTCCCCTCAGCCCAGTCCTTCCCATCAGCCCAGTCCCTCCCCTCAGCCCAGTCCCTCCCCTCAGCCCAGTCCCTCACCTCAGCCCAGTCCCTCCCCTCAGCCCAGTCCTTCCCCTCAGCCCAGTCCCTCCCTTCAGCCCAGTCCCTCCCATCAGCCCAGTCCCTCACCTCAGCCCAGTCCCTCCCCTCAGCCCAGTCCCTCCCCTCAGCCCAGTCCTTCCGCTCAGCCCAGTCCCTCACCTCAGCCCAGTCCCTCCCATCAGCCCAGTCCCTCCCCTCAGCCCAGTCCCTCCCCTCAGCCCAGTCCCTCCCCTCAGCCCAGTCCCTCCCCTCAGCCCAGTCCCTCCCCTCAGCCCAGTCCCTCCCCTCAGCCCAGTCCCTCCCCTCAGCCCAGTCCCTGAGCTCAGCCCAGTCCCTCCCCTCAGCCCAGTCCCTCACCTCAGCCCAGTCCCTCCCCTCAGCCCAATCCATCCCCTCAGCCCAGTCCCTCCCCTCAGCCCAGTCCCTCCCCTCAGCCCAGTCCCTCCCCTCAGACCAGTCCCTCCCCTCAGACCAGTCCCTCCCCTCAGCCCAGTCCCTCCCCTCAGCCCAATCCCTCCCCTCAGCCCAGTCCCTCCCCTCAGCCCAGTCCCTCCCCTCAGCCCAGTCCCTCCCCTCAGCCCAGTCCCTCCCCTCAGCCCAGTCCCTCCCATCAGCCCAGTCCCTCCCCTCAGCCCAGTCCCTCCCCTCAGCCCAGTCCCTCCCCTCAGCCCAGTCCCTCCCCTCAGCCCAGTCCCTCCACTCAGCCCAGTCCCTCACCTCAGCCCAGTCCCTCCCCTCAGCCCAGTCCCTCCCCTCAGCCCAGTCCCTCCCCTCAGCCCAGTCCCTCCCCTCAGCCCAGTCCCTCACCTCAGCCCCGTCCCTCACCTCAGCCCAATCCCTCACCTCAGCCCCGTCCCTCACCTCAGCCCCGTCCCTCACCTCAGCCCAGTCCCTCCCCTCAGCCCAATCCCTCCCCTCAGCCCAATCCCTCCCCTCAGCTCAATCCCTCCCCTCAGCCCAGTCCCTCCCCTCAGCCCAGTCCCTCCCCTCAGCCCAGTCCCTCCCCTCAGCCCAGTCCCTCCCCTCAGCCCAGTCCCTCCCCTCAGCCCAGTCCCTCCACTCAGCCCAGTCCCTCCCATCAGCCCAGTCCCTCCCCTCAGCCCAGTCCCTCTCTCCCTCAGCCCAGTCCCTCCCCTCAGCCCAGTCCCTCCACTCAGCCCAGTCCCTCCCATCAGCCCAGTCCCTCCACTCAGCCCAGTCCCTCCCATCAGCCCAGTCCCTCCACTCAGCCCAGTCCCTCCCATCAGCCCAGTCCCTCCCATCAGCCCAGTCCCTCACCTCAGCCCAGTCCCTCCACTCAGCCCTGTCCCTTACTTCAGCCCAGTTCCCCAGCCTAACCTCTCCTGTCAGCCCAATCCTTCCCCTCAGCCCAGTCCCTCCCCTCAGCCCAGTCCCTCAGCCCAGTCCCTCTCTCCCTCAGCCCAGTCCGTCCCCTCAGCCCAGTCCCTCCCCTCAGCCCAGTCCCTGAGCTCAGCCCAGTCCCTCCCCTCAGCCCAGTCCCTCCCCTCAGCCCAGTTCCTCAACCCAGTCCCTCTCTCCCTCAGCCCAGTCCGTCCCCTCAGCCCAGTCCGTCCCCTCAGCCCAGTTCCTCAACCCAGTCCCTCTCTCCCTCAGCCCAGTCCGTCCCCTCAGCCCAGTCCCTCCCCTCAGCCCAGTTCCTCAACCCAGTCCCTCTCTCCCTCAACCCAGTCCCTCTCTCCCTCAGCCCAGTCCCTCCCCTCAGCCCAGTCCCTCCCCTCAGCCCAGTCCCTCCCCTCAGCCCAGTCCCTGAGCTCAGCCCAGTCCCTCCCCTCAGCCCAGTCCCTCCCCTCAGCCCAGTCCCTCCCCTCAGCCCAGTCCGTCCCCCCAGCCCAGTCCCTCCCCTCAGCCCAGTCCCTGAGCTCAGCCCAGTCCCTCCCCTCAGCCCAGTCCCTCCCCTCAGCCCAGTCCCTCCCCTCAGCCCAGTCCCTCCCCTCAGCCCAGTCCATGAGCTCAGCCCAGTCCCTCCCCTCAGCCCAGTCCCTCACTTCAGCCCAGTCCCTCCCCTCAGCCCAGTCCCTGAGCTCAGCCCAGTCCCTCCCCCCAGCCCAGTCCCTCCCCTCAGCCCAGTCCCTCCCCTCAGCCCAGTCCCTCCCCTCAGCCCAGTCCCTCCCCTCAGCCCAGTCCCTCACTCTCAGCCCAGTCCCTCCCCTCAGCCCAGTCCCTCACTCTCAGCCCAGTCCCTCCCCTCAGCCCAGTCCCTCCCCTCAGCCCAGTCCCTCCCCTCAGCCCAGTCCCTCCCCTCAGCCCAGTCCCTCACCTCAGCCCAGTCCCTCCCCTCAGCCCAGTCCCTCCCCTCAGCCCAGTCCCTCCCCTCAGCCCAGTCCCTCCCCTCAGCCCAGTCCCTCCCCTCAGCCCAGTCCCTCCCCTCAGCCCAGTCCCTCCACTCAGCCCTGTCCCTTACTTCAGCCCAGTCCCTCACCTCAGCCCAGTCCCTCCCCTCAGCCCAGTCCCTCCCCTCAGCCCAGTCCCTCCCCTCAGCCCAGTCCCTCCCCTCAGCCCAGTCCCTCCACTCAGCCCAGTCCCTCCCCTCAGCCCAGTCCCTCTCTCCCTCAGCCCTGTCCCTCCCCTCAGCCCAGTCCCTCCACTCAGCCCTGTCCCTTACTTCAGCCCAGTCCCTTACTTCAGCCCAGTCCCTCACCTCAGCCCAGTCCCTCCACTCAGCCCTGTCCCTTACTTCAGCCCAGTTCCCCAGCCTAACCTCTCCTGTCAGTCCGAACCTTCACCTCAGCCCAGTCCCTCCCCTCTGCCCAGTTCCTCAACCCAGTCCCTCTCTCCCTCAGCCCAGTCCGTCCCCTCAGCCCAGTCCCTCCCCTCAGCCCAGTCCCTCCCCTCTGCCCAGTTCCTCAACCCAGTCCCTCTCTCCCTCAGCCCAGTCCCTCCCCTCTGCCCAGTTCCTCAACCCAGTCCCTCTCTCCCTCAGCCCAGTCCGTCCCCACAGCCCAGTCCCTCCCTCACCTCAGGCCAAACCCTCCCCACAGCCCAGTCCCTCCCCTCAGCCCAGTCCCTCCCCTCAGCCCAGTCCCTCCCCTCAGCCCAGTCCCTCCCCTCAGCCCAGTCCCTCCCCTCTGCCCAGTTCCTCAACCCAGTCCCTCTCTCCCTCAGCCAAGTCCCTCCCCTCAGCCCAGTCCCTCCCCTCAGCCCAGTCCCTCCCCTCAGCCCAGTCCCTCCCTTCAGCCTAATCCCTCCCCTCAGCCTAATCCCTCCCCTCAGCCCAATCCCTCCCCTCAGCCCAATCCCTCCCCTCAGCCCAATCCCTCCCCTAAGCCTTGTCCCTCCCCTAAGCCTTGTCCCTCCCCTCAGCCAAGTCCCTCCCCTCAGCCCAGTCCCTCACTCTCAGCCCAGTCCCTCCCCTCAGCCGAGTCCCTCCCCTCAGCCCAGTCCCTCCCTTCAGCCCAGTCCCTCCCCTCAGCCCAGTCCCTCCCATCAGCCCAGTCCCTCACCTCAGCCCAATCCCTCACCTCAGCCCAGTCCCTCCCCTCAGCCCAGGCCCTCCACTCAGCCCAGGCCCTCCACTCAGCCCAGTCCCTCCCCTCAGCCCAGTCCCTCCCCTCAGCCCAGTCCCTCCCCTCAGCCCAGTCCCTCCCCTCAGCCCAGTCCCTCCCCTCAGCCCAGTCCCTGAGCTCAGCCCAGTCCCTCACCTCAGCCCAGTCCCTCCCCTCAGCCCAGTCCCTCCCCTCAGCCCAATCCCTCCCCTCAGCCCAGTCCCTCCCCTCAGCCCAGTCCCTCCCCTCAGCCCAGTCCCTCCCCTCAGCCCAGGCCCTCCCCTCAGCCCAGTCCCTCCCCTCAGCCCAGTCCCTGAGCTCAGCCCAGTCCCACCCCTCAGCCCAGTCCCTCACCTCAGCCCAGTCCCTCCCCTCAGCCCAATCCCTCCCCTCAGCCCAGTCCCTCCCCTCAGCCCAGTCCCTCCCCTCAGCCCAGTCCCTCCCCTCAGCCCAGTCCCTCCCCTCAGCCCAGTCCCTCCCCTCAGCCCAGTCCCTCCCATCAGCCCAGTCCCTCCCCTCAGCCCAGTCCCTCCCCTCAGCCCAGTCCCTCCCCTCAGCCCAATCCCTCCCCTCAGCCCAGTCCCTCCCCTCAGCCCAGTCCCTCCCCTCAGCCCTGTCCCTCCCCTCAGCCCAGTCCCTCCCCTCAGCCCAGTCCCTCCACTCAGCCCAGTCCCTCCCATCAGCCCAGTCCCTCCCATCAGCCCAGTCCCTCCACTCAGCCCAGTCCCTCCCATCAGCCCAGTCCCTCCCATCAGCCCAGTCCCTCCCCTCAGCCCAGTCCCTCCCCTCAGCCCAGTCCCTCCACTCAGCCCTGTCCCTTACTTCAGCCCAGTTCCCCAGCCTAACCTCTCCTGTCAGCCCAATCCTTCACCTCAGCCCAGTCCGTCCCCTCAGCCCAGTCCCTCCCCTCAGCCCAGTCCCTGAGCTCAGCCCAGTCCCTCCCCTCAGCCCAGTCCCTCCCCTCAGCCCAGTTCCTCAACCCAGTCCCTCTCTCCCTCAGCCCAGTCCGTCCCCTCAGCCCAATCCTTCCCCTCAGCCCAGTCCCTCCCCTCAGCCCAGTCCCTCCCCTCAGCCCAGTCCCTCCCCTCAGCCCAGTCCCTCCCCTCAGCCCAGTCCCTGAGCTCAGCCCAGTCCCTCCCCTCAGCCCAGTCCCTCCACTCAGCCCTGTCCCTCACTTCAGCCCAGTCCCTCACCTCAGCCCAGTCCCTCCCCTCAGCCCAGTCCCTGAGCTCGGCCCAGTCCCTCCCCTCAGCCCAGTCCCTCCACTCAGCCCTGTCCCTTACTTCAGCCCAGTCCCTCACCTCAGCCCTGTCCCTCCCCTCAGCCCAGTCCCTCCACTCAGCCCTGTCCCTTACTTCAGCCCAGTCCCTCACCTCAGCCCTGTCCCTCCCCCCAGCCCAGTCCCTCCACTCAGCCCAGTCCCTCCCCTCAGCCCTGTCCCTCCCCTCAGCCCTGTCCCTCCCCTCAGCCCTGTCCCTCCCCTCAGCCCAGTCCCTCACCTCAGCCCAGTCCCTCCCCTCAGCCCAGTCCCTCCACTCAGCCCAGTCCCTCCACTCAGCCCAGTCCCTCCCCTCAGCCCAGTCCCTCCACTCAGCCCTGTCCCTTACTTCAGCCCTGTCCCCCCGCCTAACCTCTCCTGTCAGTCCGATCCTTCACCTCAGCCCAGTCCCTCCCCTCTGCCCAGTTCCTCAACCCAGTCCCTCTCTCCCTCAGCCCAGTCCCTCCGCTCTGCCCAGTTCCTCAACCCAGTCCCTCCCCTCTGCCCAGTTCCTCAACCCAGTCCCTCTCTCCCTCAGCCCAGTCCCTCTCTCCCTCAGCCCAGTCCGTCCCCTCAGCCCAGTCCCTCCCCACAGCCCAGTCCCTCCCTCACCTCAGGCCAAACCCTCCCCACAGCCCAGTCCCTCACCTCAGCCTAGTTCCTCCCCTCAGCCCAGTACCTCACTCTCAGCCCAGTCCCTCGCCTCAGCCCAGTCCCTCCCCTCTGCCCAGTTCCTCAACCCAGTCCCTCTCTCCCTCAGCCCAGTCCCTCTCTCCCTCAGCCCAGTCCGTCCCCTCAGCCCAGTCCCTCCCCACAGCCCAGTCCCTCCCCACAGCCCAGTCCCTCCCCACAGCCCAGTCCCTCCCCACAGCCCAGTCCCTCCCTCACCTCAGGCCAAACCCTCCCCACAGCCCAGTCCCTCACCTCAGCCCAGTACCTCACTCTCAGCCCAGTCCCTCCCCTCAGTCCACTCCCTCGCCCTCAGCCAAGTCCCTCCCCTCAGCCCAGTCCCTCCCCTCAGCCCAGTCCCTCCCCTCAGCCCAGTCCCTCCCCTCAGCCCAGTCCCTCCCTTCAGCCTAATCCCTCCCCTCAGCCCAATCCCTCCCCTAAGCCTTGTCCCTCCCCTCAGTCCACTCCCTCGCCCTCAGCCAAGTCCCTCCCCTCAGCCCAGTCCCTCCCCTCAGCCCAGTCCCTCCCCTCAGCCCAGTCCCTCCCCTCAGCCCAGTCCCTCCCTTCAGCCTAATCCCTCCCCTCAGCCCAATCCCTCCCCTAAGCCTTGTCCCTCCCCTCAGCCAAGTCCCTCCCCTTAGCCCAGTCCCTCACTCTCAGCCCAGTCCCTCCCCTCAGCCCTGTCCCTTACTTTAGCCCAGTCCCTTACTTTAGCCCAGTTCCCCAGCCTAACCTCTCCTGTTAGCCCAGTCCTTCCCCTCAGCCCAGTCCCTCACCTCAACCTAGTCCCACCCCTCAGCCCAGTCCCTCACCTCAACCTTGTTCCTCCCCTCAGCCCAATCCCTTACCCTCAGCACAGTCCCTCCCCTCAGCCCAGTCCCTCCCCTCAGCCCAGTCCATCCCCTCAGCCCAGTCCATCCCCTCAGCCCAGTCCCTCCCCTCAGCCCAGTCCCTCCCCTCAGCCCAGTCCCTCCCCTCAACCCAGTCCCTCCCCTCAGCCCAGTCCCTCCCATCAGCCCAGTCCCTCACCTCAGCCCAGTCCCTCCCCTCAGCCCAGTCCCTCCCATCAGCCCAATCCCTCCCCTCAGCCCAGTCCCTCCCATCAGCCCAATCCCTCCCCTCAGCCCAATCCCTCCCCTCAGCCCAATCCCTCCCCTCAGCCCAGTCCCTCCGCTCAGCCCAGTCCCTCCCCTCAGCCCAGTCCCTCCCCTCAGCCCAGTCCCTCCACTCAGCCCAGGCCCTCCCCTCAGCCCAGGCCCTCCCCTCAGCCCAGTCCCTCCCCTCAGCCCAGTCCCTCCCCTCAGCCCAGTCCCTCCCCTCAGCCCAGTCCCTCCCCTCAGCCCAGTCCCTCCCCTCAGCCCAGTTCCTCCCATCAGCCCAGTCCTTCCCCTCAGCCCAATCCCTCCCCTCAGCCCAGTCCCTCCCCTCAGCCCAGTCCCTCCCCTCAGCCCAATCCCTCCCCTCAGCCCAGTCCCTCCCCTCAGCCCAGTCCCTCCCCTCAGCCCAGTCCCTCCCCTCAGCCCAGTCCCTCCCCTCAGCCCAGTTCCTCCCATCAGCCCAGTCCTTCCCCTCAGCCCAATCCCTCCCCTCAGCCCAGTCCCTCCCCTCAGCCCAGTCCCTCCCCTCAGCCCAATCCCTCCCCTCAGCCCAGTCCCTCCCCTCAGCCCAGGCCCTCCACTCAGCCCAGTCCCTCCCCTCAGCCCAGTCCCTCCCATCAGCCCAGTCCTTCCCCTCAGCCCAGTCCCTCCCCTCAGCCCAGTCCCTCCCCTCAGCCCAGTCCCTCCCCTCAGCCCAGTCCCTCCCCTCAGCCCAGTCCCTCCCCTCAGCCCAGTCCCTCCCCTCAGCCCAGTCCCTCCCCTCAGCCCAGTCCCTCCCCTCAGCCCAGTCCCTCCCCTCAGCCCAGTCCCTCCCCTCAGCCCAATCCCTCCCCTCAGCCCAGTCCGTCCCCTCAGCCCAGTCCCTCCCATCAGCCCAGTCCCTCCCCTCAGCCCAGTCCCTCCCCTCAGCCCAGTCCCTCCCATCAGCCCAGTCCTTCCCCTCAGCCCAGTCCCTCCCCTCAGCCCAGTCCCTCCCCTCAGCCCAGGCCCTCCACTCAGCCCAGTCCCTCCCCTCAGCCCAATCCCTCCCCTCAGCCCAATCCCTCCCCTCAGCCCAATCCCTCCCCTCAGCCCAATCCCTCCCCTCAGCCCAGTCCCTCCCCTCAGCCCAGTCCCTCCACTCAGCCCAATCCCTCCCCTCAGCCCAGTCCCTCCCCTCAGCCCAGTCCCTCCCCTCAGCCCAGTCCCTCCCCTCAGCCCAGGCCCTCCACTCAGACCAGTCCCTCCCCTCAGCCCAGTCCCTCCCCTCAGCCCAGTCCCTCCCCTCAGCCCAGTCCCTCCCCTCAGCCCAGTCCCTCCCCTCAGCCCAGTCCCTCCCTTCAGCCCAATCCCTCCCCTCAGCCCAATCCCTCCCCTCAGCCCAGTCCCTTCCCTCAGCCCAGTCCCTCCCCTCAGCCCAGTCCCTCCCCTCAGCCCAGTCCCTCCCATCAGCCCAGTCCCTCCCATCAGCCCAGTCCCTCCCCTCAGCCCAGTCCCTGAGCTCAGCCCAGTCCCTCCCCTCAGCCCAGTTCCTCCCCTCAGCCCAGTCCCTCCCCTCAGCCCAGTCCCTCCCCTCAGCCCAGTCCCTCCCCTCAGCCCAGTCCCTCCCCTCAGCCCAGTCCCTCCACTCAGCCCAGTTCCTCAACCCAGTCCCTCCCCTCAGCCCAGTCCGTCCCCTCAGCCCAGTCCCTCACCTCAGCCCAGTCCCTCCACTCAGCCCAGTCCCTCACCTCAGCCCAGTCCCTCCCCTCAGCCCAGTCCGTCCCCCCAGCCCAGTCCCTCCCCCCAGCCCAGTCCCTCCCCTCAGCCCAGTCCCTCCCCTCAGCCCAGTCCCTCACCTCAGCCCAGTCCCTCCCCTCAGCCAGTCCCTCCCCTCAGCCCAGTCCCTCCCCTCAGCCCAGTCCCTCACCTCAGCCCAGTCCCTCCCCTCAGCCCAGTCCCTCCACTCAGCCCAGTCCCTCCCCTCAGCCCAGTCCCTCCACTCAGCCCAGTCCCTCCACTCAGCCCTGTCCCTTACTTCAGCCCAGTCCCTCACCTCAGCCCTGTCCCTCCCCTCAGCCCAGTCCCTCCACTCAGCCCAGTCCCTCCCCTCAGCCCTGTCCCTCCCCTCAGCCCTGTCCCTCCCCTCAGCCCAGTCCCTCACCTCAGCCCAGTCCCTCCCCTCAGCCCAGTCCCTCCACTCAGCCCTTCCCTCCACTCAGCCCAGTCCCTCCCCTCAGCCCAGTCCCTCCACTCAGCCCTGTCCCTTACTTCAGCCCTGTCCCCCCGCCTAACCTCTCCTGTCAGTCCGATCCTTCACCTCAGCCCAGTCCCTCACCTCTGCCCAGTTCCTCAACCCAGTCCCTCTCTCCCTCAGCCCAGTCCCTCCCCTCTGCCCAGTTCCTCAACCCAGTCCCTCTCTCCCTCAGCCCAGTCCCTCTCTCCCTCAGCCCAGTCCGTCCCCTCAGCCCAGTCCCTCCCCACAGCCCAGTCCCTCCCTCACCTCAGGCCAAACCCTCCCCACAGCCCAGTCCCTCACCTCAGCCTAGTTCCTCCCCTCAGCCCGGTACCTCACTCTCAGCCCAGTCCCTCCCCTCAGCCCAGACCCTCCCCTCTGCCCAGTTCCTCAACCCAGTCCCTCTCTCCCTCAGCCCAGTCCCTCTCTCCCTCAGCCCAGTCCGTCCCCTCAGCCCAGTCCCTCCCCACAGCCCAGTCCCTCCCCACAGCCCAGTCCCTCCCCACAGCCCAGTCCCTCCCCACAGCCCAGTCCCTCCCCACAGCCCAGTCCCTCCCCACAGCCCAGTCCCTCCCCACAGCCCAGTCCCTCCCCACAGCCCAGTCCCTCCCCACAGCCCAGTCCCTCCCCACAGCCCAGTCCCTCCCTCACCTCAGGCCAAACCCTCCCCACAGCCCAGTCCCTCACCTCAGCCTAGTTCCTCCCCTCAGCCCAGTACCTCACTCTCAGCCCAGTCCCTCCCCTCAGTCCACTCCCTCGCCCTCAGCCCAGTCCCTCCCCTCAGCCCAGTCCCACCCCTCAGCCCAGTCCCTCCCCTCAGCCCAGTCCCTCCCTTCAGCCTAATCCCTCCCCTCAGCCCAATCCCTCCCCTAAGCCTTGTCCCTCCCCTCAGTCCACTCCCTCGCCCTCAGCCAAGTCCCTCCCCTCAGCCCAGTCCCTCCCCTCAGCCCAGTCCCTCCCCTCAGCCCAGTCCCTCCCTTCAGCCTAATCCCTCCCCTCAGCCCAATCCCTCCCCTAAGCCTTGTCCCTCCCCTCAGCCAAGTCCCTCCCCTTAGCCCAGTCCCTCACTCTCAGCCCAGTCCCTCCCCTCAGCCCTGTCCCTTACTTTAGCCCAGTCCCTTACTTTAGCCCAGTTCCCCAGCCTAACCTCTCCTGTTAGCCCAGTCCTTCCCCTCAGCCCAGTCCCTCACCTCAACCTAGTCCCACCCCTCAGCCCAGTCCCTCACCTCAACCTAGTTCCTCCCCTCAGCCCAATCCCTTACCCTCAGCACAGTCCCTCCCCTCAGCCCAGTCCCTCCCCTCAGCCCAGTCCCTCCCCTCAGCCCAGTCCCTCCCCTCAGCCCAGTCCCTCCCCTCAACCCAGTCCCTCCCCTCAGCCCAGTCCCTCCCATCAGCCCAGTCCCTCACCTCAGCCCAGTCCCTCCCCTCAGCCCAGTCCCTCCCATCAGCCCAATCCCTCCCCTCAGCCCAGTCCCTCCCATCAGCCCAATCCCTCCCCTCAGCCCAATCCCTCCCCTCAGCCCAGTCCCTCCCCTCAGCCCAGTCCCTCCCATCAGCCCAGTCCCTCCCCTCAGCCCAGGCCCTCCCCTCAGCCCAGGCCCTCCCCTCAGCCCAGTCCCTCCCATCAGCCCAGTCCCTCCCCTCAGCCCAGTCCCTCCCCTCAGCCCAGTCCCTCCCCTCAGCCCAGTTCCTCCCATCAGCCCAGTCCTTCCCCTCAGCCCAATCCCTCCCCTCAGCCCAGTCCCTCCCCTCAGCCCAGTCCCTCCCCTCAGCCCAATCCCTCCCCTCAGCCCAGTCCCTCCCCTCAGCCCAGTCCCTCCCCTCAGCCCAGTCCCTCCCCTCAGCCCAGTCCCTCCCCTCAGCCCAGTCCCTCCCCTCAGCCCAGTCCCTCCCCTCAGCCCAGTCCTTCCCCTCAGCCCAGTCCCTCCCCTCAGCCCAGTCCCTCCCCTCAGCCCAGGCCCTCCACTCAGCCCAGTCCCTCCCCTCAGCCCAGTCCCTCCCATCAGCCCAGTCCTTCCCCTCAGCCCAGTCCCTCCCATCAGCCCAGTCCCTCCCCTCAGCCCAGTCCCTCCCCTCAGCCCAGTCCCTCCCCTCAGCCCAGTCCCTCCCCTCAGCCCAGTCCCTCCCCTCAGCCCAGTCCCTCCCCTCAGCCCAGTCCCTCCCCTCAGCCCAGTCCCTCCCCTCAGCCCAGTCCCTCCCCTCAGCCCAGTCCCTCCCCTCAGCCCAGTCCCTCCCCTCAGCCCAGTCCCTCCCCTCAGCCCAGTCCCTCCCCTCAGCCCAGTCCGTCCCCTCAGCCCAGTCCGTCCCCTCAGCCCAGTCCCTCCCCTCAGCCCAGTCCCTCCCCTCAGCCCAGTCCCTCCCCTCAGCCCAGTCCCTCCCCTCAGCCCAGTCCGTCCCCTCAGCCCAATCCCTCCCCTCAGCCCAGTCCCTCCCCTCAGCCCAGTCCCTCCCATCAGCCCAGTCCTTCCCCTCAGCCCAGTCCCTCCCCTCAGCCCAGTCCCTCCCCTCAGCCCAGTCCTTCCCCTCAGCCCAGTCCCTCCCCTCAGCCCAGTCCCTCCCCTCAGCCCAGGCCCTCCCCTCAGCCCAGGCCCTCCCCTCAGCCCAATCCCTCCCCTCAGCTCAATCCCTCCCCTCAGCCCAATCCCTCCCCTCAGCCCAGTCCCTCCCCTCAGCCCAGTCCCTCCACTCAGCCCAATCCCTCCCCTCAGCCCAGTCCCTCCCCTCAGCCCAGTCCCTCCCCTCAGCCCAGGCCCTCCACTCAGACCAGGCCCTCCACTCAGACCAGTCCCTCCCCTCAGCCCAGTCCCTCCACTCAGCCCAGTCCCTCCCCTCAGCCCAGTCCCTCCACTCAGCCCAGTCCCTCCCCTCAGCCCAGTCCCTCCACTCAGCCCAATCCCTCCCTTCAGCCCAATCCCTCCCTTCAGCCCAATCCCTCCCCTCAGCCCAATCCCTCCCCTCAGCCCAGTCCCTCCCCTCAGCCCTGTCCCTCCCCTCAGCCCAGTCCCTCCCCTCAGCCCAGTCCCTCCCATCAGCCCAGTCCCTCCCCTCAGCCCAGTCCCTGAGCTCAGCCTAGTCCCTCCCCTCAGCCCAGTTCCTCCCCTCAGCCCAGTCCCTCCCCTCAGCCCAGTCCCTCCCCTCAGCCCAGTCCCTCCACTCAGCCCAGTTCCTCAACCCAGTCCCTCCCCTCAGCCCAGTCCGTCCCCTCAGCCCAGTCCCTCACCTCAGCCCAGTCCCTCCACTCAGCCCAGTCCCTCCCCTCAGCCCAGTCCGTCCCCCCAGCCCAGTCCCTCACCTCAGCTCAGTCCCTCCACTCAGCCCAGTCCGTCTCCCCAGCCCAGTCCCTCCACTCAGCCCAGTCCCTCCACTCAGCCCAGTCCCTCCACTCAGCCCTGTCCCTCCCCTCAGCCCAGTCCCTCCCCTCAGCCCAGTCCCTCCCCTCAGCCCAGTCCCTCCACTCAGCCCTGTCCCTTCCTTCAGCCCAGTTCCCCAGCCTAACCTCTCCTGTCAGTCCGATCCTTCACCTCAGCCCAGTCCGTCCCCTCAGCCCAGTTCCTCACCTCAGCCCAATCCCTCAGCCCAGTCCCTCCCCTCAGCCCAGTCCCTCCCCTCAGCCCAGTCCCTCCCCTCAGCCCAGTTCCTCACCTCAGCCCAATCCCTCAGCCCAGTCCCTCCCCTCAGCCCAGTCCCTCCCCTCAGCCCAGTCCCTCCCCTCAGCCCAGTTCCTCCCCTCAGCCCAGTCCCTCAGCCCAATCCCTCCCCTCAGCCCAGTTCCTCAACCCAGTCTCTCACCTCAGCCCAGTCCGTCCACTCAGCCCAGTCCCTCACCTCAGCCCAGTTCCTCAATTCAGTCCCTCTCTCCCTCAGCCCAGCCTGTCCCCTCAGCCCAGTCCCTCAGCCCAGTCCCTCCCTCACCTCAGGCCAAACCCTCCCCACAGCCCAGTCCCTCACCTCAGCCTAGTTCCTCCCCTCAGCCCAGTACCTCACTCTCAGCCCAGTCCCTCCCCTCAGCCCAGACCCTCCCCTCTGCCCAGTTCCTCAACCCAGTCCCTCTCTCCCTCAGCCCAGTCCCTCTCTCCCTCAGCCCAGTCCGTCCCCTCAGCCCAGTCCCTCCCCACAGCCCAGTCCCTCCCCACAGCCCAGTCCCTCCCCACAGCCCAGTCCCTCCCCACAGCCCAGTCCCTCCCCACAGCCCAGTCCCTCCCCACAGCCCAGTCCCTCCCCACAGCCCAGTCCCTCCCCACAGCCCAGTCCCTCCCCACAGCCCAGTCCCTCCCCACAGCCCAGTCCCTCCCTCACCTCAGGCCAAACCCTCCCCACAGCCCAGTCCCTCACCTCAGCCTAGTTCCTCCCCTCAGCCCAGTACCTCACTCTCAGCCCAGTCCCTCCCCTCAGTCCACTCCCTCCCCTCAGTCCACTCCCTCGCCCTCAGCCCAGTCCCTCCCCTCAGCCCAGTCCCACCCCTCAGCCCAGTCCCTCCCCTCAGCCCAGTCCCTCCCTTCAGCCTAATCCCTCCCCTCAGCCCAATCCCTCCCCTAAGCCTTGTCCCTCCCCTCAGTCCACTCCCTCGCCCTCAGCCAAGTCCCTCCCCTCAGCCCAGTCCCTCCCCTCAGCCCAGTCCCTCCCCTCAGCCCAGTCCCTCCCCTCAGCCCAGTCCCTCCCTTCAGCCTAATCCCTCCCCTCAGCCCAATCCCTCCCCTAAGCCTTGTCCCTCCCCTCAGCCAAGTCCCTCCCCTTAGCCCAGTCCCTCACTCTCAGCCCAGTCCCTCCCCTCAGCCCTGTCCCTTACTTTAGCCCAGTCCCTTACTTTAGCCCAGTTCCCCAGCCTAACCTCTCCTGTTAGCCCAGTCCTTCCCCTCAGCCCAGTCCCTCACCTCAACCTAGTCCCACCCCTCAGCCCAGTCCCTCACCTCAACCTAGTTCCTCCCCTCAGCCCAATCCCTTACCCTCAGCACAGTCCCTCCCCTCAACCCAGTCCCTCCCCTCAGCCCAGTCCCTCCCCTCAGCCCAGTCCCTCCCCTCAGCCCAGTCCCTCCCCTCAACCCAGTCCCTCCCCTCAGCCCAGTCCCTCCCATCAGCCCAGTCCCTCACCTCAGCCCAGTCCCTCCCATCAGCCCAGTCCCTCACCTCAGCCCAGTCCCTCCCCTCAGCCCAGTCCCTCCCATCAGCCCAATCCCTCCCCTCAGCCCAGTCCCTCCCATCAGCCCAATCCCTCCCCTCAGCCCAATCCCTCCCCTCAGCCCAGTCCCTCCCCTCAGCCCAGTCCCTCCCATCAGCCCAGTCCCTCCACTCAGCCCAGGCCCTCCCCTCAGCCCAGGCCCTCCCCTCAGCCCAGTCCCTCCCATCAGCCCAGTCCCTCCCCTCAGCCCAGTCCCTCCCCTCAGCCCAGTCCCTCCCCTCAGCCCAGTTCCTCCCATCAGCCCAGTCCTTCCCCTCAGCCCAATCCCTCCCCTCAGCCCAGTCCCTCCCCTCAGCCCAGTCCCTCCCCTCAGCCCAATCCCTCCCCTCAGCCCAGTCCCTCCCCTCAGCCCAGTCCCTCCCCTCAGCCCAGTCCCTCCCCTCAGCCCAGTCCCTCCCCTCAGCCCAGTCCCTCCCCTCAGCCCAGTCCCTCCCCTCAGCCCAGTCCTTCCCCTCAGCCCAGTCCTTCCCCTCAGCCCAGTCCCTCCCCTCAGCCCAGTCCCTCCCCTCAGCCCAGGCCCTCCACTCAGCCCAGTCCCTCCCCTCAGCCCAGTCCCTCCCATCAGCCCAGTCCTTCCCCTCAGCCCAGTCCCTCCCATCAGCCCAGTCCCTCCCCTCAGCCCAGTCCCTCCCCTCAGCCCAGTCCCTCCCCTCAGCCCAGTCCCTCCCCTCAGCCCAGTTCCTCCCATCAGCCCAGTCCCTCCCCTCAGCCCAGTCCCTCCCCTCAGCCCAGTCCCTCCCCTCAGCCCAGTCCCTCCCCTCAGCCCAGTCCCTCCCCTCAGCCCAGTCCCTCCCCTCAGCCCAATCCCTCCCCTCAGCCCAGTCCGTCCCCTCAGCCCAGTCCGTCCCCTCAGCCCAGTCCGTCCCCTCAGCCCAGTCCCTCCCCTCAGCCCAGTCCCTCCCCTCAGCCCAGTCCCTCCCCTCAGCCCAGTCCCTCCCCTCAGCCCAGTCCCTCCCCTCAGCCCAGTCCGTCCCCTCAGCCCAATCCCTCCCCTCAGCCCAGTCCCTCCCCTCAGCCCAGTCCCTCCCATCAGCCCAGTCCTTCCCCTCAGCCCAGTCCCTCCCCTCAGCCCAGTCCCTCCCCTCAGCCCAGTACTTCCCCTCAGCCCAGTCCCTCCCCTCAGCCCAGGCCCTCCCCTCAGCCCAGGCCCTCCCCTCAGCCCAATCCCTCCCCTCAGCCCAATCCCTCCCCTCAGCCCAATCCCTCCCCTCAGCCCAGTCCCTCCCCTCAGCCCAGTCCCTCCACTCAGCCCAATCCCTCCCCTCAGCCCAGTCCCTCCCCTCAGCCCAGTCCCTCCCCTCAGCCCAGGCCCTCCACTCAGACCAGTCCCTCCCCTCAGCCCAGTCCCTCCACTCAGCCCAGTCCCTCCCCTCAGCCCAGTCCCTCCACTCAGCCCAATCCCTCCCTTCAGCCCAATCCCTCCCCTCAGCCCAATCCCTCCCCTCAGCCCAGTCCCTCCCCTCAGCCCTGTCCCTCCCCTCAGCCCAGTCCCTCCCCTCAGCCCAGTCCCTCCCATCAGCCCAGTCCCTCCCCTCAGCCCAGTCCCTGAGCTCAGCCTAGTCCCTCCCCTCAGCCCAGTTCCTCCCCTCAGCCCAGTCCCTCCCCTCAGCCCAGTCCCTCCCCTCAGCCCAGTCCCTCCCCTCAGCCCAGTCCCTCCACTCAGCCCAGTTCCTCAACCCAGTCCCTCCCCTCAGCCCAGTCCGTCCCCTCAGCCCAGTCCCTCACCTCAGCCCAGTCCCTCCACTCAGCCCAGTCCCTCCCCTCAGCCCAGTCCGTCCCCCCAGCCCAGTCCCTCACCTCAGCCCAGTCCCTCCACTCAGCCCAGTCCGTCTCCCCAGCCCAGTCCCTCCACTCAGCCCAGTCCCTCCACTCAGCCCAGTCCCTCCACTCAGCCCTGTCCCTCCCCTCAGCCCAGTCCCTCCCCTCAGCCCAGTCCCTCCCCTCAGCCCAGTCCCTCCACTCAGCCCTGTCCCTTCCTTCAGCCCAGTTCCCCAGCCTAACCTCTCCTGTCAGTCCGATCCTTCACCTCAGCCCAGTCCGTCCCCTCAGCCCAGTTCCTCACCTCAGCCCAATCCCTCAGCCCAGTCCCTCCCCTCAGCCCAGTCCCTCCCCTCAGCCCAGTCCCTCCCCTCAGCCCAGTTCCTCACCTCAGCCCAATCCCTCAGCCCAGTCCCTCCCCTCAGCCCAGTCCCTCCCCTCAGCCCAGTCCCTCCCCTCAGCCCAGTTCCTCACCTCAGCCCAGTCCCTCAGCCCAATCCCTCCCCTCAGCCCAGTTCCTCAACCCAGTCTCTCACCTCAGCCCAGTCCGTCCACTCAGCCCAGTCCCTCACCTCAGCCCAGTTCCTCAATTCAGTCCCTCTCTCCCTCAGCCCAGCCTGTCCCCTCAGCCCAGTCCCTCAGCCCAGTCCCTCCCCTCAGCCCAGTCCCTCAGCCCAATCCCTCCCCTCAGCCCAGTTCCTCAATTCAGTCCCTCTCTCCCTCAGCCCAGGCTCTCACCTCAGCCCAGTCCCTCTCTCCCTCAACCCAGTCCCTCAGCCTATCCCCTCCCTCCCCCAACCCAACTCCATTGCCCTCAGCCCAGTCCCTCATTTCCTGATCCTCAGCACAGTGTGTTCCTCCTCCAGCAGCTTCTGGGCTACACTCTCTTCAACTGCCTCGAATCTCCGACAACAGCTTGTTGGTCTTCATTGCTGATCCCGCAATGATCATTATTCCACCACGGGTCCTCGGACTTTAACTCTGGATTCCTTCCGATTATCTCCAAACTATTTCCCATTTACTATCAGGTAACCAGGCCTACGTAATTTGAGTTTTCCCCAGGTCCACAGCGCCTCTTGGGTGCCCAGTCTTGAGTTGCTCGATCTGTTTGAAGTCATCCCCATTTAGCACGACGGTAAAGTCATAGAGTTTTTGCAACACATAAAGCAATCCTTTGGCCCATTGTATCTGTGACGGCCATCAAGCTCCGCCTATTCTAAACCCATTTTCCAGCACTTGGTCCATAGTCTTGTACGCTGTGGCCTTTAAAGTGTTCATCTAAATGTTTCTTAAATGGTGTGAGGGTTCCTGCCTCCACCACCCTTTCAGGCAGCGAGTTCCAGATTCCTACGACCCTCTGGATGAAAAAACTTGTCCTCAAATCCCCTCTAAACCTCCTGTCCCTTACCATAAATCTTTGCCCCCTGGTTATTGATCCATCGACTCAGGTGAAAAGTTTATTCCTATCTACCCTATCTATGTCTCTCATAATCTTATACACCTCAATCAGGTCCCCCCTCAGCCTTCTCTGCTCTGATGGAAACAACCCCAGCCTCTCTCCGTCGCTGAAACGCTCCAGCCCAGGCAACATCCTTGTGAGGTTTCTCTACACACTTTCTTTTTTTGAAAATTAAAAAAAAAAAATTTAGAGTACCCCAATTTTTTTTCCAGTTAAGGGGCAATTTAGCGTGGCCTACCCTGCACATCTTTGGGTTATAGGGGTGAAATCCACGCAGACACGGGGAGAATGTGAAAAATGAAAATCGCTTATTGTCACGCGTAGGCTTCAATGAAGTTACTGTCAAAAGCCCCTAGTCGCCACATTCCGGCACCTGTTCGGGGAGGCTGGTACGGGAATTGAATCGTGCTGCTGGCCTGCCTTGGTCTGCTTTAAAAGCCAGCGATTTAGCCCAGTGAGCTAAACCAACCCCTCCAAATCCCCTCTGCAAACTCCACATGGACAGTGACCCGGGCCGGGATTCGAAGCCGGGTCCTCAGCGCTGTAGGCAGCAGTGCTAACCACTGTGACACGTGCCGCCCCCACTCTACACCCTTTCTAGTGCAATCACATCCTTCATATGCTGTGGCGACCAGAACTGTACACAGTACTCTAGCTGTGGCCTAACAAGCGTTTTACACAGCTTCATCACAACCTCACTGCTCTCCTATGCCTCGGTAATAAAGGCAAGTATCCCATGTGTCTTCTTAACCATCTTATCTACCTGCCCTGCTGCCTTCAGGAATCTTTGGACATGAACCTCAAGGTCCCTCTGATCCTCTGTACTTCCCAGTGTCCTACCGTTCATTGTGTCATCCCTTGCCTTGTTACTCCTCTCAAAATGAATCATCTCACACTTTTCATGGTTAAATTCCATTTTCCAATTTTCTGCCCATCTGACCAGTCCATCTATATCACACAGTAATCTAAGGCTTTCCTCCTCGCTATTTACCACACCACCAATTTTTGTGTAATCTTCAAATTTACGGATCATACCCCCACATGCATGTTGAGATCATTAATGTACACTGCAAACAACAAAGGACCCTGCAGTACAGTACAAGCAACAAGCAGCACGGTAGCATTGTGGAAGGCACATTTGCTTCACAGCTCCAGGGTCCCAGGTTCGATTCCGGCTTGGGTCACTGTCTGTGCGGAGTCTGCACATCCTCCCCGTGTGTGCGTGGGTTTCCTCCGGGTGCTCCGGTTTCCTCCCACAGTCCAAAGATGTGCAGGTTAGGTGGATTGGCCAGGCTAAATTGCCCTTAGTGTCCAAAATTGCCCTTAGTGTTGGGTGGGGTTGCTGGGTTATGGGTAGAGGGTGGAGGTGTTGACCTTGGATAGGGTGGTCTTTCCGGGGGCCGGTGTAGACTCGATGGGCCGAATGGCCTCCTTCTGCACTGTAAATTCTATGATAATCTATGAAACAGGCTTCCACTCACAAAAACAACCTTCGATCATCACCCTCTCACTCCTGCCACTAAGCTAATTGTGGATCCAATTTACCAAATTACCCTGGATCCCATGGGCTCTTACATTCTTGATCAGTCTGCCATGCGGGATCTCGTCAAAACCCTTACTTGAAGTCCATGTAGACTACATCAACTGCACTACCCTCATCTACACATCTTGTCACCTCCTTCAAAAATTCAATCAAATTTGTTAACAATGAATTCCCCTTGACAGAGCCATGCTAACTATCCTTGGTTAACCTTGCCTGAGAATCCTTGCTGGAGAATCACGGCCCTAGTGTTCCCATTAACCCTCCCAGAACAAGTACAGCATGGAGCCAGACACGGAGTGAAGTGCCCTCTACTGCCCCCGCATCAAACATTCGTAGGACTGGTATGGCACAGGGTTATCTACAGTAAAGCATGGGGTTAGATACATCTTTTATATAAGGCCTGCCCGAGAGACATTGAGGCCAAAAGCCAGCTGGTTATTGAAATAAGCTAGTCAGTAGGAGGTGGTTTATAGTTGGAACCTTGGGTTCTCTATACCCCCGCCTGGTTGATGTCCTATTGCAGTGAGTTTGCGAGGTGTGTTCACGATTGTCGGCAGTCACAGACACTGACCATTTCATCCCTGTTGGGTTTCAGATTATTCTGCACTCAATGCATCGTTACCAACCTCGCTTTCACATTGTACAGGAAGAGAATCCATTCGGAGCTCGATGGAGCGTTGTCCAAACCTTCACCTTCCCTGAGACTATCTTCATGGCAGTCACTGCGTACCAGAACGAGAAGGTGAGGCACCATTTGATAACTCAATGATGTCTGGCACTTGCCATGTGCTGATGCCCCAACTATTGTTAAAATGCATGCCCTGATTTATCAAGAGACAGGGATAGGGGAAGAGGAGGGAGGCCTAAGTTAGAGGGTCCAGCTTTAGGACAACAATGGGCAGGGAGTTCACTCTGTGGAGCGGTGTGCTTGGTGTTCCTCTAACAGTTCCTGGATATTGGTCGTCATTGGCAATACCAGTATTTACAACCAAAGTCCTGCCAGAACTGAGTGATTTGTGAGCCCATTTCAGAGGTTAGTTTTTAAAAAAATTTAGAGTACCTAATTTATTTTTCCAATTAAGGGGCAATTTAGCGTGGCCAATCCACCTACCCTGCACACCATTGGGTTGTGGGAGTGAAACCCACGCAAACACGGGGAGAATGTGCAAACTCCACACGGACAGTGACCCAGAGCCGGGATCGGACCTGGGACCTCGGCGCTGTGAGGCTGCAGTGCTAACCACTGTGCCAGCATGCTGCCTCGATTTCAGAGGTTAGTTAACAGTGAAGCATGCTGGGGTGGGACTGGAGTCACCTATGGATAAGACCGCGTATGGATGGAAGGTGTCTCTCCCTCAATGACATTCCTGAAAGTTGGGTTTTACGAAAATCCAATAGCTGATGTGGAAAAGATGCTTCGATCAGTGCTCCCTACTCCTGGGTCATTAGCCACAGCTTTCTGGATGGTGAGTGTGATACAGGCAGGGAGGTAGGAACCAGGAGGTGCAGAGAAACAAAACCTACAGGCGGGATTCTCCAGTCTCTGACGCCGAAATCGCATTCGGCGATCGGCCGGAGAATCCCCGTTTGCGCCGAAATCGGAGGCAGTGCCGCTTTTGCGGTGCTCCACCGTCTCCAACCGCACGCCGTTTGGACGGCCTCAGGACGTCACCTGAGGTCTCCTCAGATGGGCCGGGTTCCGACAGCGTGGGTCACTCATGCCATCTATCTTCCTGAATCCGGCGTGGTGGCTGAAACGGAATCCAGCACCACCATGATCGGGTGGGTGCCGTTCCGCGGGCTGAGGAGGCATGGCAGGGGCTGGGGGAACTGGTGGGGGATGGTCCGGGGGTGGCGAGCCTGGCCAAAGGGGGGCACTATTTGGCAGGCCGGGTCCGCAAGCGTCCAGCGCCATGTTGCACGGCGTGGCTGCTGCAGGCTGCCGCCGTGCGCGGCCACGGACCCGGCAATTCTCCGGCCATATCTACACCTAAAGCCGGGGGCTTTACGCTGTGTGCCTGCTAGCCCCCCCCCGACAGAGGATCGGTGCAGCTTTTGTGCCATTTTTTCGGGCAAAAAACACCACTGTTCCCACGCTGGCATCAGTACTTAGTCTTCAAATCAGAGAATCCAGCCCAATGTTCGCACGTTCAATTAGTTTAAAAAAAAATTTAAAGTACCCAATTTTTTTCCCAATTAAGAGTCAATTTAGTGTGGCCAGTACACCTGCCCTACACAGCTTTGGGTTGTGGGAGGGCGGCACGTGGCACAGTGGTTAGCACTGCTGCCTACAGCACTGAGGACGTGGGTTCGAATCCCGGCTCTAGTTACTGACCGCGTGGAGTTTGCATATTCTCCCCACATCTGCGTGGGTTTCATCTCCACAACCCAAAGATGTGCAGTGCAGGTGGATTGAACACGCCAAATTGCCCCTTAATTGGAAAAAAAATAATTGGATACTCTAAATTTAAAAAAAAGCTTTGGGTTGTGGGATTGAGACCCACAGAGACACGGGAGAATGTGCAAACCTCACACGGACAATGACCCAGGGCCGGGATGGAACCCGGACCCTCAGTGCCGTGAGGCAGCTGTGCTAACCACTGTGCCACAGTGCCACCCTTCTCCAATTCAATTATAAGGTGAATAAGAGGTGTCATATCCCAGTAGTGTCCAAAGTGTTATATTACAGTATTGTAGAGAGTATTTACCCCAGTATTGTAAAGAGTGTTCAAACACAGTATTGTACAGAGCATATTTACCAAAGTATTGTAGAGAGTATCGGGGATGTTTATGACAGGGATAGGGGTGGGGGGGTGGGCAGACCCATGGCGATTCTCACATCTGGGAGGGGCAGGAAATTTTGGTGCATAAGTCCATACACGGATTGACTTTTTTATAATGGGAAAGGCTCTGCTACCAGTGGTGAGGAAAGCGGAGGGGTCGATTCTCCATAATGGAGACGAAGTGTTCGTGCCGTCGTGAACACCGTCGCATTTCACGACGGTGCGAAACAGGCACGGGGATGACCGATTCTGTCCCCCACAGGGGGCCAGCGTGGTGCTGCAGCGGTTCACGCCACTCCAGCCTCCCTTCCCAGCGCCAGATGGGCACCGCACCAACCCGCGCATGCGCAGGGGACCTCTTCAGCGCGCTGGCCCCGACGCAACATAGTGTGGGGATTCAGGGGCCAGCCGCGCAACAAGGTAGGCGGGGGGGGGGGGGGAGAGGCCGGCCCGCCGATCGGTGGGCCCCAATCGCGGGCCAGACCCCATCGGAGGCCTCCCCTGGTGAAGGAGCGCTTTTCCCCGCCCCACAGGCCGCCCCCCCCGACCCTTCGCGCAGAGTTTCCGCCGGCAGCGACCAGGGGTGAACGGCGCCGGCGGGACTCCGCCGTTTCCGCTCGGGCCATCCGGGCCGGAGAATCGGCGGCCCCACCGATTCCAGCGACCCACGGCCGGTGCCGCGTCAAACGCGCCGGAGCAAATGGCGCCGGTTCTCCGCACCTCGGAGAATCACGCACCGGTGTCGGGGCGCAGTTGCGGCGATTCTCCGGCCCGGCGCGGGGCTCGGAGAATCAACCCCGGTGTACTCTGCGATTGTAATATTCAACCATGGTACATGTGGTTTTGGACAGGGGGGCTGGCTCGACGGCTGACTTGGAGTTTCGATGTGGGGCTGTTAGCAGATCTGGGGTTTTCTGTAAAGATGGCCAAGATGTTGGATGATTATGTAGAGTTCAACAGGAATAGGGAGGTTCCTCCCTCGGAGTTGTGGGAAGCTCTGAAGGCGGTGATGAAGGGGGAGGCGATTGCATATAAGGCGCAGGTGGATGGGTAAGTGAGGGAGGGATGCCAGCGGTTGGTGGAATAGATGTTGGTGGTGGATGGGATGTATTTAGGGGGCTGTACCCCAGAGCTCTTGCTGCACAGGAAGCTGGTGCAGGCATAGTTTGACGGATCAGGCAGTGTGGCAGTTGGGATGAGCGAGGGGAGCAGTCTATGAGTAGGGGAGGCCGCCAGCAGGCTGCTGACATGCCAGTTGAGGTGGCAGGCGGCATCTTGGGAAATCATTCCGTTACGGGAGTGGGGGGAGAGTTGGCTTCGGCCCCGGAGAAGGTGAATAGAGTGTTTGAGGTGTTTTACAGCTCGGAACCTTCAGAGGACAATACGGACATGGTTGACTTTTTTGGGGTGGAGGAGGAGGACTTGGAGGGATTGGAGGAGCCGCTGCGGGTAGAGGAAGTCAGGAAGGCAATTGGGAATATGCAGACAGGGAAGGCACCCTGGCCGGATTGGTTCCCGATGAAGGTTTATAAAATGTTCACAGACAGGTTGGTCTCGCTGCTGGTGGAAGCATTTGAGGATGCGGTGGCTCAGGGAGTGCTTCCAGAAACACTGAATCAGGCCTCCATTTCACTCCTTCTGAAGAAGGATTGGGACCCAGTGGAATGTGGGTCATACTGACTGATGCGCAATCAATTACTCTCAAGACAAGGTGAGTCATAACTAATAGGCTTTAATCTGCTAGAACTGTTCCCCAGCAGCCTCGATACAGAAAGTGAAGGCTGCTGGGATGGCATCGGTTCTTATACTCCGCCTCTGAGGGCGGAGCTATGTACATCAGCCAATGGTAGACTCCTGGGTCTAGCCAATGGTCATCCACCTCTCAGGTACCGCAATACCTGGTATTACCACATTCACCCCCTGTTAAAAAAAGAGCCCAGCGGGGTGATGGCCAGCGTTAATGTCGCCTTTCACATGGTAGGAACAGGTATGGAGGTGCCGTGATTGAATGGCGGAGCAGACTCAATAGGCCAAGTCGCCTAATTCTGCTCCTATGTCTTATGGTCTTATGGTAAGGGCAGCACGGTGGCGCAGTGGGTTAGCCCTGATGCCTCGCGGCACCGAGGTCCCAGGTTCGATCCTGGCTCTGGGTCACTGACCGTGTGGAGTTTGCACATTCTCCCCATGTCTGCGTGGGTTTTGCCCCCACAACCCAAAGATGTGCAGGTTAGGTGGATTGGCCATGATAAATTGCCCTTAGTGTCCAAAATTGCCCTTAGTGTTGGGTGGGGTTACAGGGTTATGAGGATAGGGTGGGGGTGTTGACCTTGGGTGGGGTGCTCTTTCCAAGAGCCAGTGCAGACTCGATGGGCCGAATGGCCTCCTTCTGCATTGTAAATTCTATGATCTATGATCTATGATCTAGGTGGATTGGCCACGCTAAATTGCCCCTTAATTGGATAAAATTAACTGGGTACTCTAAATTTATTTAAAAAAAGATGTGCAGGTTAGGTGGATTGGGAGCGCTAAATTGCCCCTTATTTGGAAAAAAAAATAATTGGATACTCTAAAAAAAATATGCTCTGTACAATACTGTGTTTGAATACTCTTTACAATACTGGGGTAAATACTCTCTACAATACTGTAATATAACACTTTGGACACTACTGGGATATGCCACCTCTTATTCACCTTATAATTGAATTGGAGAAGGGTGGCACTGTGGCACAGTGGTTAGCACAGCTGCCTCACGGCACTGAGGATCCGGGTTCCATCCCGGCCCCGGGTCATTGTCCGTGTGAGGTTTTTTAAAAATGGAAGCAATTACGACAGCACTTTAAAGCGGGGGAGGGTCGAGGATGATTCCGATCAGGGATGAGCATATGTTTGAGCTGGCTAGGATGGACGCCAGGTTTAGGGGATGGGAGGATAAGAGCATGTCAGTAATGGGTATTTGTTCCTGGAGGGGCAGCTTGCGAGTTTGGGGGAGTTGGTGGAAAAGTTCAGGCTCATGCATCGGAGGCGTTCAGGTACTTGCAAGTCTGTAATTTTGCGAGGAAGGTTCATTTGACCTTTCCAGTTGTGCCACTGGCATTGTTGATGGCGAGGGCATTTTCGGTGGTCGGGTTAGAGGAGGGTAAAACTTCAGGTATGGAAGGCTGCTGGCAGAGGATGGGGCCTCATTGGAGGGGATTAAGGCGAAATGGGATTATGAGTGAGGCGGTGAAGTGGAGGAGGGGGTGTGGTGTGAGGCTTTACAGAGGGTGAATGCCGCAGCGTCATGTTCTGTCCATGTCCTAAGCTAGCAAGTGTTTGGGGCTGTTTCTTCAGCACCACATTGGCGACCTTAGGCACGGAGCTGGAGCCGGGTCCCCCAGGCGGCATATTCGGGATGTCAGACCTGCCGGAGTCGCAGGCGGGAGCGGGGGCAGATGTTTTAGCCTTCGCCTCTCTGATTTCACGCAGGGGGGTTCTGCTGGAGTGGAGGTCAGCTTATCCACTCAGTGCCTGCGTGACGCTAGGGGACCTCCTGGAATTTTTATATTTGGAGAAAGTTAAATACACACAGAGGGGGTCATTTGGGAGGTCCGATATAAGTTGATTTGTTATGTATTTTAAGGAGACGGTCACTGTCAGCTGTTGGGGATGGGTAGGGGTTTGGGGGCTGTTCCTGCTTTGTTTTTGTATTTGTATATAAATTTATATAAAACAAAAAAAATCAAAGCCTGACTCTGTTGTTCAACATTATTCCAGATTACAAAACTGAAGATCGATCATAACCCATTTGCGAAAGGTTTTAGAGAAGCCTCATTGAACAAAGAAAGGTAAAGTCATGTCCGATGTTTGTCATGTATGTTGTGTACTGTGGTGAAGCCACTGGATACATCAAAGGCTATTGGTCCTGACAATAATCCTGACTGTAGTACTGAAGGCTTGTGCTCCTGAACTAGCCGCAGCTTCAGCCAAGCTGCTCCAGAAGAGCTATATTGGCATCTGCCTGACCCAATGGAAGATTGCCCAGCTATGTCCTGTTCACAAAAAAAATTCAAATCCAACCCAGCCAGTTACTGCCCCAGCTGTCTACTCTCGATCATCAGCAAAGTGATGGAAGGAGTCAGCAACAGTTCTATCAAGCAGCACTTACTCAGCAGTAACCTGCTCACTGACACTTTGGGTTCCAGCAGGATCACTCCGCTCCTGACCTCATCACAGCCTTGGTTCAAACATGGACAAAGAGCTGTATACCAGAGTAGAGGTGAGAGTGACTGCCCCTGACATCAAGGCAGCATTTGCCCGAGTATGGCATCAAGGAGCCCTAGCAAAACTGGAGTCAGTGGAAATCGGGGGTAAAGCTCTCTCCGCTGGTTGGAGTCATACCTGACACAAAGGAAGATGGTTGTGGTGGTTGGAGGTCAATCATCTCAGCTCCAGGACATCACTGCAGGAGTTCCTCAGGGTAGTGTCCTCAGCCCAACCAACATCAGCTGCTTCATCAATGACCTCCCTTCCATCAGAAGGTCAGAAGTGGGGATGTTTGCGGGTGACTGCACGATATTCAGCACCATTCGCGACTCCTCAGATAATGAAGCAGTCCATCTCCAAATGCAGCAAAACCTGGACAATATCCAGGCTTGGGCTGAGAAGTGACAAGTTACATTTGCACGACACAAGTGCCAGGCAATGACCATCTCCTACAACAGAGAATCTAACCACCGGCCCGTGACATTCAATAGCATTACCATTGTTGAATCCCCCACAATCAACATCCTGAGTGTTACCATTGATCTGAAACTGAACGGGCAGCACGGTAGCACAGTGGTTAGCACAGTTGCTTCACAGCTCCAGGGTCCCAGGTTCGATTCCCAGCTTGGGTCACTGTCTGTGCGCAATTTGCACATCCTCCCCGTGTGTGGGTGGGTTTCCTCCGGGTGCTCCGGTTTCCTCCCACAGTCCAAAGATGTGCAGGTTAGGTGGATTGGCTGTGCTAAATTCCCCTTAGTGTCAAAAAGGTTTGGTGGAGTTATTGGGTTATGGGGATAGGGTGGAGGGGTGGGCATAGGTAGGGTGCTCTTTCCAAGGGCCAGTGCAGACTCGATGGACTGAATGGCCTCCTTCTGCACTGTAAATTCTATATCAATACTGGCTGGAATTCTCTGGTTGTCGAGATTCACTTTTCCTGCTGGCAGGTCTGCCCCGCCAGCGTGTTTCTCGGCAGTGTGAGGTGGTTTCAATGGGAAATCCCATTGACAAGCGGCAGGAGAATAGATTCCCCCCGTCAGTGAACTGTGCGCCGCCAAGAAAGATGTGGCTGGGGGAACGGAGAATCCGCCCACTGTTGCTGCAAGAGCAGGTCAGAGACTAGGAATCCTACGGTGAGTAACTTACTTCCTGACCCCCCCCCCCCCACGTCTGCCCACCATCTGCAAGGCACAAGTCGGAATGTAATGGAATATTGTCCACTTACCTGGATGAGTGCAGCTCCAACAACACTCAGGAAGCTCGGCACCATCCAGGACAAAGCAGCCCCGCTTGATTGGCACCCCAACTACAAACACTCACTCCCTCCACCACTGACGCACAATGGCAGCCGTGTGTACCACAAGTTGCACTGCAGGAAGTCACCAAGGTTCCTTATGCAGCAGCCTCCAAACCCATTACCACCACCATCTATAAGGACAAGGGCAGCAGATACCTGGAAACACCACCTGGAGGATCCCCAAGTCACTCACCACCTCGACTTGGAACTCCTTCCCTAACAGCACTGTGGGTGTACCTACACCACATTGATTACAGCAGTTCAAGAAGGCAACTCCAGGGTATTTTGGGATGTGCAATAAATCGTGGCCTAGTCAGTGACACCCAGATCTCTAGAATGAAAATAAATTGTATATTGCATGTGTCATGGACTATCTGGGTTGGGTACTGTATTTACTGTCTATTGTAGGTAACAGTTTGTTGAAAAAGGTGGGTTTTATGAAGTGTGCTAAAGGACAATGAGAGAGAGGCAGAAGGTTATGAAGTAAATGTGGATTTTGGGCTGAGACAGCTGTAGACATGACCACCAATGGAAAGGAAAAGAAAACTGGGTATTTGTTGGTGCTGGAAGAGTGTAGAGATTTTGGGATGGAGGGAGTGGGTGGTGGTGGTGGTGGGTGGGTGGGGGGGGGGGGGGTGGGGGGGATCTGAAGGGGAGTTGACATAGGATGAGAATTTTAAAATCAAGGCAATGGAATGGGATCCAGTGAGCACACGGGTGATTAGTGAATGGGATTTGGTATGAGTTAGACACTGGCAACGGGACTTTTGGAATTACCTGAAGTTTGAACATTGGAGACTGGAGATAGGCCAGGTAGTGTTGGAATATTTGAGTCTGAGGTAAAGGCTGAGATAAAGGCAAACGGGGAAGAGTGCACAATCCATTATTTGTCATGTGATTTTCACAGGGCGCAGTTAGCAAGACCTCAATTATACCAGAACTCCACATTCAAAAGGAGAAGAATGGAGCAAGCCAGACCTAACCAAAGCAGCACTCACCAGAGGCTGGACCGAGGCAGCACAAACCAGACCAGGCCCGATTGTGGTAACACAGACAAGACCAGGCCCACTCAAGACAGCCCAGACCAGACCAGGCCTGATCGAAGCTGCACAGACCAGATCAGGCTTGACCGAGGCAACACTGACCAGACCAGGCTTGACCGAGGCAGCACTGACCAGACCAGGCCTGACCGAAGCAGCACTGACCAGACCAGGCCTGACCGAGGCAGCACTGATCAGTCTGGGCAGGACGAAGACCACGCATACCAGGCTGGGCCTGACCGAGACAACAATGGTGAGAGGATGAGCTACTCGATTATCAAGCTTTTACACCTGCTTAGTAATCTAGAGGCCTGCACTGTTGATCTTCAAGCAGAAGTTCAAATCCTACCAAAGCAGTTCGAGGGAATCATAATTCAGTTATTTCAATTCATCTGGAACAGGAGGAGGCCTTTTAGCCCCTGGCATCATTCTTCTTTTTTTCTATAAATTTAGAGTTCCCAATTCATTTTTTTCCAATTAAGGGGCAAGTTAGCGTGGCCAATCCACCTACCCTGCACATCTTTTTGGGTTGTGGGGGCGAAACCCACGCAAACACGGGGAGAATGTGCAAACTCCACACGGACTGTGACCCAGGGCCGGGATCGAATCCAGGACCTCGGTGCCGTGAGGCAGCAGTGCTAACCACTGCTCCACCGTGCTGCCCTAGAACATCTCCTATCAAGTGCAGTTTGTGGAGAGAGAGTTCCAAACTTCACCCATCTCTGTGTGTATGTTGAATATTTTCCTTAATTCATCCCTGAAAAGTCTGGCCCTAAATTTTACAGAATGCCCCCTCAGGGTGACTAAATGTCCCAGATCTCACGAGTTACTCCAAAACTACCCCAAGAATCGGAGACTGGAACGTTTGACTTAATTTCAGTTTGATATTTTATGCTTCCATCTATTCCGCTTTTAGTGCCACCTGTCAGGAAATTTGGTTAAGTGGCTTTCTATCCCATCAGCTAAGTTGTTAATAAATACAGGAAATAGTCGAGATCTTAACACAGATCCTTGTGGAACACCGTTCATCACATCCTGCCAGTTAGACTAGAATTAACCCATTATTCCTCCTATGTCTCACATCACTTGGTTAATTTTCTAACCAGGCCAATAGTTTATCTTCAATTTCTATCAGCATGAGAGTGGATGGGCGGCACGGTGGTGCAGTGGTTAGCACTGCTGCCTCACAGCACCAAGGACCCGGATTCGATCCTGGCCCCAGGTCACCGCCCATGTGGAGTTTGCACATTCTCCCCTTGTTTGCGTGGGTCTCACCCCCACACTAAATTGCCCCTTAATAAAAAAAGCATGGGGAGAGGATTAGTTAGCAGACAAGAAGTGGTGATTGGGTATAAATGGGACATTTTCCAGTTAATAGAACATAGAACATTACAACGCAGTACAGGCCCTTCGGCCCTCGATGTTGCGCCGACCTGTGAAACCACTCTAAAGCCCATCTACACTATTCCCTATTGAATGGCGGAGTTCCACAGGTTTTAGTGTTAGGGCTTTTTACAATCTATATTAATGACTTAGATGAAGAGACAGAGAGTAATGTATCTAAGTTCGCTGATGACATCAAACTTGGTGGAAGGTAAGCTGTGGGGAGGACACAGAGAGGCTGCAGAGAAATGGACAGCTTAAGTGAGTGGGCAACAAGATGGCAGACGGAGTATAGTACGGGGAAGAATGAAGTTCTTCACTTTCGTCGAAAGAATAGAATAGGAGAATATTTTTTAAAAGGTGAGAAACTCGGGCAGCATGGTGGCCTAGTGGTTAGCACAGCAGCCTCACAGTGCTGAGGTCCCAGGTTCGATCTCGGCTCTGGGTCACTGTCCGTGTGGAGTTGGCACATTCTCCCCGTGTCTGCGCGGGTTTCGCCCCCACAACCCAAAAATGTGCAGGCTAGGTGGATTGGCCACGCTAAATTGCCCCTTAATTGGAAAAAATAATTGGGTAATCTAAATTTATTTTTAAAAAGGCGAGAAACTTGTAAATATTGTTGTTTAAAGTGACTCGGGTGTGCTGGTACAAGGAACGCAGAAAGTTAGGATGCAGGTACAGCAAGAGATTAGGAAGGCAAATGTCACATTGGCCTTTATCGCAAGGGGATTGGAGTGCAGGAATAAAGAAGTCTTTCTACAGTTGTACAGGGTTTTGATGAGACTGCACCTGGAGTATTGCGGGCAGTTTGGGTTTCCATATTTAAGAAGGGACACTCTCACAGTGAAGGCGGGTACAGTCTCAGGATAAGGGGCTGATCAGTTAGGACTGAGAAGAAGAGAACTTTCTTCACTCAAGGGGTTGTGAATCTTTGAAATTCTGTGTTCCAGAAGGTTGTCGATGTTCCATCATTGAATAAATTTAAATCTGATCAGACAGAAATAGGAGACTGGAGATTGGCCAGGTAGTGAGGTGTGTAGCTTTCCAGCTACAGAGCTGGGTTTTCTCTCCATATTCTTGGACACTCTGTGCAGAGAATCTGGGGGTATGGTTTGCACTGTCACACCGGCAAGGCCAGCTCCAGAGAGATCACCCGATCTAAGGTGAAAAAATACTCCCCCACCCCACCCCACCCCCCACCACGGGTATAGAGAATCTCCCCCCACCACAAGCAACGGGGCAACCCACCCTCACCACAGATACAGGGAATCTCCACCTCTCCCCGCCACGCACACACATGAGGGGTACCCCCCACAATGGAGCTCCTGAGTGGACCACCCCTGGCAGTGCCAGGGCACGGTCCCAGCATGTCCCTCTTCTCCTGTGGGTTATACTTACCTTTGCACCCCTGATGTGTTTGCTTGACTGCTTCACGTTTTAAAATACCAACATGACACCACATTGGCGAGGGCGGAATTCTTTATGTGGTGGGAGCATATGCCATGGAAGCTCTTTAAGTGAATTTAAGTTTAGTAAAATGTAAATTTAATCGGCGGGGATAGGGGAAAATCGGAAATGAGATATTGCTGGTGAGAATCCCGTTTTTTGATTCTCACGAGATTTTGCGCCAATGTCTCCGTTTGCGCTCACTGTGAATGCAGTTGGAAAATCTCCCCGATCAGCGAAAAACTTTCAGGCACAATTTTCCGATCAAAAGGATGAATTCCCAAATCGAGACAACATTGGAAGATCATAGTTAGGACATTGGCAATCTTCTCACCTTCTTCCTTTAAACCCTGGAATGAAAACTATCTGGTCCTGGGGATTTCTAACTCAATAGTTCAATTATTTTCTTCATTATTGTTATTTTGTTCACATTAATTTTGGTAACTGTGTCCCTGATTCAGTGTAAGTTTCCTCAGAATATCTGGCATGTTGACCTCTTCCTTGGTGTAGTGGTTAGCCCTGCTGCCTCACGGCGCCGAGGTCCCAGGTTCGATCCCGGCTCTGGGTCACTGTCCGTGTGGAGTTTGCACGTTCTCCCCGTGTTTGCGTGGGTTTCGCCCCCACAACCCAAAGCTGTGCAGGGTAGGTGGATTGGCCACGCTAAATTGCCCCTTAATTGGAAAAAATGAATTGGGCACTCTATAAAAGAAATGTTGACCTTTTCCTGTTTGTAAAGAACGATACACCTGCTGCATTTAAAGTAATCATTGAGCATGTCCACCATTTCTGTATTTTTATTAATAGCGTCACTCTATTCGTTTCCAATGAACACACAATGTGAATGAGTGCCATCCATTATCTAATTTAATTGGAAACATATTGGCGTTGATTTTGATATTCTGTGCATGTTACCTTTTGTGCACCCTTTCTGTAGCTCTTACTGCTTTCTGACTGTCTTTTCCATTCATCAGGATCTGCCTGAGATTTAGTATTTTTAGTTTGATGTTCTCTATTACCTCTTCAGTTATCCATTGCTGTCTTTTTTGCCAAGTGGTACTCTTGCCCCTTAAAGGTATAAATTTGTTCTGCATCAGAGGCAAATCCTTTTCAAACACCTCCCAATGATCTTCTGTTGCTGCCCTTTTACAGATTTGCTCCGTTTCCTGTGGACAGCCTCTGTCTTGCAATAATTAAGGGATATCAGCATTGTATCACTTGAAGTGAAATATGTCATGTGATCCAATTATTATGGGTCCGGGTTTACAGAACCCCAAAGTGTTTCATGGAGTTCAACCGACCCACAACTTTTAATAGATTGTGGTGTGGGAAGCACACGGCGTGCTCTCCAGGTGTGATACAGCAGGACTGGACAAATGGTTTTTAAAACAAAACAATGTTTATTCTATGAACTCAAGTTAACCTTTTAAAACAAACATTGAATATCTTAACACCCATTACTTCAAAGATAACCCCAAAAGACTACAACACTAAATAATCCTTCAAACTGTTCCTTTAAACATCCAAAAGACTTCAACCTTTCAAAAACAGACATGAGGTTACATTCAATATATTTATAGTCCTTGGATTGCAGATATCAACAGACCAGCTCTGTGTTTCTTCCTGCAGCTCTCAGCTAAACACACAGACACTCCCAGCTGCCTTCTCAAACTGAAACTCAAGAAAGCAGAAGTGAGCTCAGCTCCCCCCACCCTCTGACATCACTTCAGTAATATAATCAGCTCTATTTCCGAAAGGTACATTGCTTAAACATCCATTTCTTAAAGGTACTCTCACATGACATAGTCTTAGTTTCAATTCCGCTTTGAGCAGAGCGCTCACTCACTGCTCGGCTGCCTTCAAGCTTTATGCACACATTTTACTGCTCCCGTGAGTGATTGGTGCTTTGTGTCTTGTACAGTGGATCATTTCAATGTATCTTATCTTATAATAACACAATAACCAGCACTAGAGCCTATTTTGTTCTCCACCTCAATATCCCAATGTACTGTTTACATTTAGATCCTAAAAAGTCCTTTGGGGGAGTGAGAAAAGCGGGAATGACCAGAGATCTGGAGAGCACATTTGTCAATGAGCAGTCTGCACAATGGTACGTACAACAGGATCTGGAGGGAAAGGAATGTCCAGTCCCCAACACTGTACCCCATTCCAGAGAAGGGGACGATGCCTGCACAGCCGATCAGCCCCATTCCCCCCAGGTCCCAATTTTATTATACAGGTAAGGAACTTTTGGAAAATCACAAGGGGTTTCTCTTCCCTGTAGGTCTCCCAGTGGGAAAAGCAGTGTGGTATTAACCCAAACATGTCTGCACACTAGAGATCCGATACTTGGGTAAAATCCTGGAGAAAATGATTTTGTCAGGTACAATGGTACCAGTCACCTCTGCCTGAGCATCTTATGTCCAAGACTTGTGCCCCTACAGCTCAATAGCTGTTAACTATACAATAGTGTAGGGCAGCATGGTGGCGCAGTGGGTTAGCACTGCTGCCTCACGGCACCGAGGTCCCAGGTTCGATCCCGGCTCTGGGTCACTGTCCGTGTGGAGTGTGCACATTCTCCCCGTGGTTTCGCCCCCACAACCCAAACATGTGCAGGCTATAGTGTGACCCATGGGCTTATTTTAAATGCAGCAGGTCAATTAGAGAGTAGTAGTTGGGGAATCCAGTTTGTTTAACTTCAAATCTCCCTTTATGAATTAGATAGGTAATAAAAATGCCACAATACCCGACGTTACTGGGGATTAAATTAACTTCACCCAGTCAACTGAGTGGATCTGACCAGTTGTGGGCTCTGATGGAGTTTTCCCTGACGAGGCCTGATCCCCTGCCAAAGACTAGCTCAACTGACTGGCTCAGGACATGGGTTTAAGTAACTCCTGCCCACAGGATGTGGCGTGACTCTCCTCCAGCCATGGAAGGAAGCCGGATGAATGAGGTCATGAACAATGGGGTGCACAGAGGGATTTGATGTTGAGGGCTGCTAGCCATGATTCAGTGGATATCACTCTCACTTCTGAGTCAGGAGGTTGTGGAAGTTACACACTCCAGACACTTTTTTTTGGTTCCTTTTTTAAATAAATTTACAGTATCCAATTATTTTTTTTTCCAATTAAGGGACACTTTAGCGTGGCCAATCCATCTACCCTGCACACCTTTTTAGGTTGTGGGGGTGAGATGCACGCAGACAGGGGGAGATTGTGCAAACTCTACACGGACAGTGACCCAGGCCGGGATCGAACCTGGGACCTCAGCGCCGTGAGGCAGCAGTGCTACCCACTGCGCCACCGTGCCGCCGACATTCCAGACACTTGAACGCAAAATCCGAACTGGCACTCCAGTGTGTTACTGAAGGACTGCTGCACTGTTGGAAGGTGCTGGTTTTTATTTGAGACATTAAAACCAGGGTTGATCTACCCTCAGGTAGATGTACAAAAGTCCCATGACGCTATTTTGAAGAATGGGCAATGGCAATTTCGCCGGTAGCTTGGCCTGCCTTTATGCGCCAACAGACAGCACGAAAACGGGGGATCCTGTCAAGATTGCATTGATGCTCTCGGATCTTTCTGTGCACAATTTTGGCTGCTGTATTTCCCATGATACAACAGTGACTACATTTCAAAATAATTTAATTGGCTGTAAATACATTGGAACATCCTGAGGCTGTAGCAGGCACTATAGAACTCTTTCTTAAAGTGGGTTGGGAAGTTTCTCCTCAGTCAGAGTCGTTTCCCGGTGGAGGAGTCCATGGAAGATGGACAAGAGGGAAGGGCTGGGGACACTTATTATAATCTGGATTGTGAACTGACTCCTATTCCATTTCCCTTCATACAGCAGCAGTGACCCTCAGCCACACGCAGGGATTGAGTTCAGAGCCAGGCTTTGCTCCAGTACCTGGCCTTCTGTGGCTGATGATGCGTGGAGACCCAGCCGAGACGTTAAGGCAGCACCAATCACAGACCTCTCGAGTGACTTACTGCCCACTTGCCACCTGTTCCAGGACTGCCCGGGGGTCTTCAATGTGCCAGTCAACGGTGCGGGGAAAGCCGGCCACAACTACAGCCAACCTGCTGGCCCTCTGAGCCCCTGGAACAGCACTGGGCAGCAACTGAACCAGTTTAACCCCAATGGACACCCCTCACACCTTGGCACTGACTTTGGGAACCGTGGGGTGCCCAACTATCCCTCTGGTGCTGGGGTAATGGATTGGAGCCCCTATCCCCTCCTCCCATATCCATGTTGGTGAGAGGGATGAGATTGTTGACTGTGGGGTGTGAGCAGGGGAGATTGTTCACTGTGGGGTGTGAGCAGGGGAGATTGTTGACTGTGGGGAGTGAGCAGGGGAGATTGTTGACTGTGGGGTGTGAGCAGGGGAGATTGTTGACTGTAGGGTGTGAGCAGGGGAGATTGTTGACTGAGGGGTGTGAGCAGGGGAGATTGTTGACTGTGGGGAGTGAGCAGGGGAGATTGTTGACTGTGGGGTGTGAGCAGGGGAGATTGTTGACTGAGGGGTGTGAGCAGGGGAGATTGTTCACTGTGGGGTGTGAGCAGGGGAGATTGTTGACTGTGGGGAGTGAGCAGGGGAGATTGTTGACTGTGGGGTGTGAGCAGGGGAGATTGTTGACTGTGGGGAGTGAGCAGGGGAGATTGTTGACTGTGGGGTGTGAGCAGGGGAGATTGTTGACTGTGGGGTGTGAGCAGGGGAGATTGTTGACTGTGGGGAGTGAGCAGGGGAGATTGTTGACTGTGGGGTGTGAGCAGGGGAGATTGTTCACTGTGGGGTGTGAGCAGGGGAGATTGTTGACTGTGGGGAGTGAGCAGGGGAGATTGTTGACTGTGGGGTGTGAGCAGGGGAGATTGTTCACTGTGGGGTGTGAGCAGGGGAGATTGTTCACTGAGGGGTGTGAGCAGGGGAGATTGTTCACTGTGGGGTGTGAGCAGGGGAGATTGTTCGCTGTGGGGTGTGAGCAGGGGAGATTGTTCACTGTGGGGTGTGAGCAGGGGAGATTGTTGACTGAGGGGAATGAGCAGGGGAGATTGTTAACTGTGGGGTGTGAGCAGGGGAGATTGTTGACTGTGGGGAGTGAGCAGGGGAGATTGTTGACTGTGGGGTGTGAGCAGGGGAGATTGTTCACTGTGGGGTGTGAGCAGGGGAGATTGTTGACTGTGGGGTGTGAGCAGGGGAGATTGTTGACTGTGGGGAGTGAGCAGGGGAGATTGTTGACTGTGGGGTGTGAGCAGGGGAGATTGTTCACTGTGGGGTGTGAGCAGGGGAGATTGTTGACTGAGGGGAATGAGCAGGGGAGATTGTTAACTGTGGGGTGTGAGCAGGGGAGATTGTTCACTGTGGGGTGTGAGCAGGGGAGATGGCTAACTGTGGGGTGTGAGCAGGGGAGATTGTTCACTGTGGGGTGTGAGCAGGGGAGATTGTTGACTGTGGGGTGTGAGCAGGGGAGATTGTTAACTGTGGGGAGTGAGTAGAGAAGATTGTTAACTGTGGGCTGTGAGCAGGGGAGATTGTTAACTGTGGGGTGTGAGCAGGGGAGATTGTTCACTGTGGGGTGTGAGCAGGGGAGATTGTTGACTGTGGGGTGTGAGCAGGGGAGATTGTTCACTGTGGGGTGTGAGCAGAGGAGATTGTTAACTGTGGGGTGTGAGCAGAGGAGATTGTTAACTGTGGGGTGTGAGCAGGGGAGATTGTTCACTGTGGGGTGTGAGCAGGGAGATTGTTAACTGTGGGGTGTGAGCAGGGGAGATTGTTCACTGTGGGGTGTGAGCAGGGGAGATTGTTAACTGTGGGGTGTGAGCAAGGGAGATTGTTAACTGTGGGGTGTGAGCAGGGGAGATTGTTGACTGTGGGGTGTGAGCAGGGGAGATTGTTGACTGTGGGGTGTGAGCAGGGGAGATTGTTGACTGTGGGGTGTGAGCAGGGGAGATTGTTGACTGTGGGGTGTGAGCAGGGGAGATTGTTATCTGTGGGGTGTGAGCAGGGGAAATTGTTAACTGTGGGGTGTGAGCAGGGGAGATTGTTCACTGTGGGGTGTGAGCAGGGGAGATTGTTGACTGTGGGGTGTGAGCAGGGGAGATTGTTGACTGAGGGGTGTGAGCAGGGGAGATTGTTCACTGTGGGGTGTGAGCAGGGGAGATTGTTCACTGTGGGGTGTGAGCAGTTGAGATTGTTGACTGTGGGGTGTGAGCAGGGGAGGTTGTTGACTGGGATGTGAGCAGGGGAGATTGTTCACTGTGGGGTGTGAGCAGGGGAGATTGTTCACTGTGGGGTGTGAGCAGGGGAGATTGTTCGCTGTGGGGTGTGAGCAGGGGAGATTGTTGACTGTGGGGTGTGAGCAGGGGAGATTGTTCACTGTGGGGTGTGAGCAGGGGAGATTGTTCACTGTGGGGTGTGAGCAGGGGAGATTGTTGACTGAGGGGTGTGCGCAGGGTAGATTGTTCACTGTGGGGTGTGAGCAGGGGAGATTGTTGACTGAGGGGTGTGAGCAGAGGAGATTGTTGACTGAGGGGTGTGAGCAGGGGAGATTGTTGACTGTGGGGTGTGAGCAGGGGAGATTGTTGACTGTGGGGTGTGAGCAGGGGAGATTGTTCACTGAGGGGTGTGAGCAGAGGAGATTGTTGACTGTGGGGTGTGAGCAGGGGAGATTGTTGACTGAGGGGTGTGAGCAGGGGAGATTGTTGACTGAGGGGTGTGAGCAGGGGAGATTGTTCTCTGTGGGGTGTGAGCAGAGGAGATTGTTGACTGTGGGGTGTGAGCAGGGGAGATTGTTGACTGAGGGGTGTGAGCAGGGGAGATTGTTGACTGTGGGGTGTGAGCAGGGGAGATTGTTCTCTGTGGGGTGTGAGCAGGGGAGATTGTTGACTGAGGGGTGTGAGCAGGGGAGATTGTTCACTGTGGGGTGTGAGCCGGGGAGATTGTCCTCTGTGGGGTGTGAGCAGGGGAGATTGTTGACTGAGGGGTGTGAGCAGGGGAGATTGGTGACTGAGGGGTGTGAGCAGGGGAGATTGTTGACTGAGGGGTGTGAGCAGGGGAGATTGTTGACTGAGGGGTGTGAGCAGGGGAGATTGTTCACTGTGGGGTGTGAGCAGGGGAGATTGTTCACTGTGGGGTGTGAGCAGGGGAGATTGTTGACTGAGGGGTGTGAGCAGGGGAGATTGGTGACTGAGGGGTGTGAGCAGGGAGATTGTTGACTGAGGGGTGTGAGCAGCGGAGATTGTTAACTGTGGGGTGTGAGCAGGGGAGATTGTTCACTGTGGGGTGTGAGCAGGGGAGATTGTTATCTGTGGTGTGTGAGCAGGGGAGATTGTTGACTGTGGGGTGTGAGCAGGGGAGATTGTTCACTGTGGGGTGTGAGCAGGGGAGATTGTTGACTGAGGGGTGTGAGCAGGGGAGATTGGTGACTGAGGGGTGTGAGCAGGGGAGATTGTTGACTGAGGGGTGTGAGCAGGGGAGATTGTTGACTGAGGGGTGTGAGCAGGGGAGATTGGTGACTGAGGGGTGTGAGCAGGGGAGATTGGTGACTGAGGGGTGTGAGCAGGGGAGATTGTTGACTGAGGGGTGTGAGCAGGGGAGATTGTTGACTGAGGGGTGTGAGCAGGGGAGATTGGTGACTGAGGGGTGTGAGCAGGGGAGATTGGTGACTGATGGGTGTGAGCAGGGGAGATTGTTGACTGAGGGGTGTGAGCAGGGGAGATTGGTGACTGAGGGGTGTGAGCAGGGGAGATTGTTGACTGAGGGGTGTGAGCAGGGGAGATTGTTGACTGAGGGGTGTGAGCAGGGGAGATTGTTGACTGAGGGGTGTGAGCAGGGGAGATTGGTGACTGAGGGGTGTGAGCAGGGGAGATTGGTGACTGAGGGGTGTGAGCAGGGGAGATTGTTGACTGATGGGTGTGAGCAGGGGAGATTATTGACTGTGGGGTGTGAGCAGGGGAGATTGGTGACTGAGGGGTGTGAGCAGGGGAGATTGTTGACTGAGGGGTGTGAGCAGGGGAGATTGTTGACTGTGGTGTGTGAGCAGGGGAGATTGTTCACTGTGGGGTGTGAGCAGGGGAGATTGTTCACTGAGGGGTGTGAGCATGGGAGATTGTTCACTGTGGGTTGTGAGCAGGGGAGATTGTTGACTGAGGGGTGTGAGCAGGGGAGATTGTTCACTGTGGTGTGTGAGCAGGGGAGATTGTTGACTGTGGGGTGTGAGCAGGGGAGATTGTTCACTGTGGGGTGTGAGCAGGGGAGATTGTTGACTGAGGGGTGTGAGCAGGGGAGATTGTTGACTGAGGGGTGTGAGCAGGGGAGATTGTTGACTGAGGGGTGTGAGCAGGGTAGATTGTTGACTGAGGGGTGTGAGCAGGGGAGATTGTTCACTGTGGGGTGTGAGCAGGGGAGATTGTTGACTGAGGGGTGTGAGCAGGGGAGATTGTTCACTGTGGGGTGTGAGCAGGGGAGATTGTTATCTGTGGGGTGTGAGCAGGGGAGATTGTTGACTGAGGGGTGTGAGCAGGGGAGATTGTTGACTGAGGGGTGTGAGCAGGGGAGATTGTTGACTGTGGGGTGTGAGCAGGGTAGATTGTTCACTGAGGGGTGTGAGCAGGGGAGATTGTTGACTGAGGGGTGTGAGCAGGGGAGATTGTTGACTGAGGGGTGTGAGCAGGGGAGATTGTTCACTGTGGGGTGTGAGCAGGGGAGATTGTTATCTGTGGTGTGTGAGCAGGGGAGATTGTTGACTGAGGAGTGTGAGCAGGGGAGATTGTTAACTGTGGGGTGTGAGCAGGGGAGATTGTTAACTGTGGGGTGTGAGCAGGGGAGATTGTTATCTGTGGTGTGTGAGCAGAGGAGATTGTTGACTGAGGGGTGTGAGCAGGGGAGATTGTTGACTGAGGGGTGTGAGCAGGGGAGATTGTTGACTGAGGGGTGTGAGCAGAGGAGATTGTTGACTGAGGGGTGTGAGCAGGGGAGATTGTTGACTGAGGGGTGTGAGCAGAGGAGATTGTTGACTGTGGGGTGTGAGCAGGGGAGATTGTTGACTGAGGGGTGTGAGCAGGGGAGATTGTTGACTGAGGGGTGTGAGCAGGGGAGATTGTTGACTGAGGGGTGTGAGCAGGGGAGATTGTTCACTGTGGGGTGTGAGCAGGGGAGATTGTTAACTGTGGCATGTGAGCAGGGGAGATTGTTGACTGAGGGGTGTGAGCAGGGGAGATTGTTGACTGAGGGGTGTGAGCAGGGGAGATTGTTGACTGTGGGGTGTGAGCAGGGGAGATTGTTGACTGAGGGGTGTGAGCAGGGGAGATTGTTGACTGGGGTGTGAGCAGGGGAGATTGTTGACTGTGGGGTGTGAGCAGGGGAGATTGTTGACTGAGGGGTGTGAGCAGGGGAGATTGTTAACTGTGGCATGTGAGCAGGGGAGATTGTTGACTGTGGTGTGTGAGCAGGGGAGATTGTTGACTGAGGGGTGTGAGCAGGGGAGATTGTTGACTGAGGGGTGTGAGCAGGGCAGATTGTTAACTGTGGGGTGTGAGCAGGGGAGATTGTTGACTGTGGGGTGTGAGCAGGGGAGATTGTTAACTGTGGGGTGTGAGCAGGGGAGATTGTTCACTGTGGGGTGTGAGCAGGGGAGATTGTTGACTGTGGGGTGTGAGCAGGGGAGATTGTTATCTGTGGTGTGTGAGCAGGGGAGATTGTTGACTGAGGGGTGTGAGCAGGGGAGATTGTTGACTGAGGGGTGTGAGCAGGGCAGATTGTTATCTGTGGGGTGTGAGCAGGGGAGATTGTTATCTGTGGGGTGTGAGCAGGGGAGATTGTTCACTGTGGGGTGTGAGCAGGGGAGATTGTTGACTGAGGGATGTGAGCAGGGGAGATTGTTCGCTGTGGGGTGTGAGCAGGGGAGATTGTTCGCTGTGGGGTGTGAGCAGGGGAGATTGTTCACTGTGGGGTGTGAGCAGGGGAGATTGTTGACTGAGGGGTGTGAGCAGGGGAGATTTTTCACTGTGGGGTGTGAGCAGAGGAGATTGTTGACTGTGGGGTGTGAGCAGGGGAGATTGTTGACTGTGGTGTGTGAGCAGGGGAGATTGTTATCTGTGGTGTGTGAGCAGGGGAGATTGTTGACTGAGGGGTGTGAGCAGGGGAGATTGTTCACTGTGGGGTGTGAGCAGGGGAGATTGTTGACTGAGGGGTGTGAGCAGGGGAGATTGTTGACTGTGGGGTGTGAGCAGGGGAGATTGTTGACTGAGGGGTGTGAGCAGGGGAGATTGTTCACTGTGGGGTGTGAGCAGGGGAGATTGTTGACTGTGGGGTGTGAGCAGGGGAGATTGTTCACTGTGGGGTGTGAGCAGGGGAGATTGTTGACTGAGGGGTGTGAGCAGGGGAGATTGTTGACTGTGGGGTGTGAGCAGGGGAGATTGTTGACTGAGGGGTGTGAGCAGGGGAGATTGTTCACTGTGGTGTGTGAGCAGGGGAGATTGTTGACTGAGGGGTGTGAGCAGGGGAGATTGTTGACTGGGGTGTGAGCAGGGGAGATTGTTGACTGTGGGGTGTGAGCAGGGGAGATTGTTGACTGAGGGGTGTGAGCAGGGGAGATTGTTGACTGAGGGGTGTGAGCAGGGGAGATTGTTGACTGTGGGGTGTGAGCAGGGGAGATTGTTGACTGTGGGGTGTGAGCAGGGGAGATTGTTGACTGTGGGGTGTGAGCAGGGGAGATTGTTGACTGAGGGGTGTGAGCAGGGGAGATTGTTGACTGAGGGGTGTGAGCAGGGGAGATTGTTGACTGTGGAGTGTGAGCAGGGGAGATTGTTGACTGAGGGGTGTGAGCAGGGGAGATTGGTGACTGAGGGGTGTGAGCAGGGGAGATTGGTGACTGAGGGGTGTGAGCAGGGAAGATTGTTGACTGAGGGGTGTGAGCAGGGGAGATTGTTGACTGTGGGGTGTGAGCAGGGGAGATTGTTGACAGTGGGGTGTGAGCAGGGGAGATTGTTGACTGTGGGGTGTGAGCAGGGGAGTTGTTGACTGAGGGGAATGAGCAGGGGAGATTGTTGACTGAGGGGTGTGAGCAGGGGAGATTGTTCACTGTGGGGTGTGAGCAGGGGAGATTGGTGACTGAGGGGTGTGAGCAGGGGAGATTGTTGACTGAGGGGTGTGAGCAGGGGAGATTGTTGACTGAGGGGAGTAAGCAGGGGAGATTGTTGACTGTGGGGTGTGAGCAGGGGAGATTGTTCACTGTGGGGTGTGAGCAGGGGAGATTGGTGACTGAGGGGTGTGAGCAGGGGAGATTGTTGACTGAGGGGTGTGAGCAGGGGAGATTGTTGACTGTGGGGTGTGAGCAGGGGAGATTGTTGACTGTGGGGTGTGAGCAGGGGAGATTGTTGACTGTGGGGTGTGAGCAGGGGAGATTGTTGACTGAGGGGAGTGAGCAGGGGAGATTGTTGACTGAGGGGTGTGAGCGGGGGAGATTGTTGACTGAGGGGTGTGAGCAGGGGAGATTGTTAACTGTGGGGTGTGAGCAGGGGAGATTGTTCACTGTGGGGTGTGAGCAGGGGAGATTGTTGACTGAGGGGTGTGAGCAGGGGAGATTGTTCACTGTGGGGTGTGAGCAGGGGAGATTGTTCACTGTGGGGTGTGAGCAGGGGAGATTGTTGACTGAGGGGTGTGAGCAGGGGAGATTGTTCACTGTGGGGTGTGAGCAGGGGAGATTGTTCACTGTGGGGTGTGAGCAGGGGAGATTGTTCACTGTGGGGTGTGAGCAGGGGAGATTGTTGACTGTCGTGTGTGAGCAGGGGAGATTGTTGACTGTGGGGTGTGAGCAGGGGAGATTGTTGACTGAGGGGTGTGAGCAGGGGAGATTGTTCACTGTGGGGTGTGAGCAGGGGAGATTGTTGACTGAGGGGTGTGAGCAGGGGAGATTGATCACTGTGGGGTGTGAGCAGGGGAGATTGTTGATTGTGGGGTGTGAGCAGGGGAGATTGTTCACTGTGGGGTGTGAGCGGTGGAGATTGTTCACTGTGGGGTGTGAGCAGGGGAGATTGTTGACTGTGGGGTGTGAGCAGGGGAGATTGTTGACTGTGGGGTGTGATCAGGGGAGATTGTTCACTGTGGGGTGTGAGCAGGGGAGATTGTTCACTGTGGGGTGTGAGCAGGGGAGATTGTTCACTGAGGGGTGTGAGCAGGGGAGATTGTTATCTGAGGGGTGTGAGCAGGGGAGATTGTTGACTGTGGGGTGTGAGCAGGGGAGATTGTTATCTGTGGGGTGTGAGCAGGGGAGATTGTTCACTGAGGGGTGTGAGAAGGGGAGATTGTTCACTGAGGGGTGTGAGCAGGGGAGATTGTTGACTGAGGGGTGTGAGCAGAGGAGATTGTCGACTGAGGGGTGTGAGCAGGGGAGATTGTTGACTGTGGGGTGTGAGCAGGGGAGATTGTTCACTGTGGGGTGTGAGCAGGGTAGATTGTTGACTGAGGGGTGTGAGCAGGGTAGATTGTTTTCTGAGGGGTGTGAGCAGGGGAGATTGTTGACTGTGGGGTGTGAGCAGGGGAGATTGTTCACTGTGGTGTGTGAGCAGGGTAGATTGTTGACTGAGGGGTGTGAGCAAGGGAGATTGTTGACTGAGGGGTGTGAGCAAGGGAGATTGTTGACTGAGGGGTGTGAGCAGGGGAGATTGTTCACTGTGGGGTGTGAGCAGGGGAGATTGTTGACTGAGGGGTGTGAGCAGGGTAGATTGTTTTCTGAGGGGTGTGAGCAGGGGAGATTGTTGACTGAGGGGTGTGCGCAGGGTAGATTGTTGACTGTGAGGTGTGAGCAGGGGAGTTGTTGACTGAGGGGTGTGAGCAGGGGAGATTGTTGACTGAGGGGTGTGCGCAGGGGAGATTGTTGACTGAGGGGTGTGAGCAGGGGAGATTGTTCACTGTGGGGTGTGAGCAGGGGAGATTGTTGACTGTGGGGTGTGAGCAGGGGAGATTGTTGACTGAGGGGTGTGCGCAGGGTAGATTGTTCACTGTGGGGTGTGCGCAGGGTAGATTGTTGACTGTGAGGTGTGAGCAGGGGAGATTGTTCACTGGGGTGTGAGCAGGGGAGATTGTTCACTGGGGTGTGAGCAGGGAGTATGTGTTACCCGATTGTGTATTCTCTGATCTCTCCTGAAGGCACTGACTGTTTTTGTTCCGCCGTGGTTCCGCGCCCCACCCCCTCCCCCCCACCCATGCCGCTCCACTGGTATCTTGTCCAACATCCAACTGTGTGAACATCTGCCCAGGATTGACACCAATGTTGACAGCAGCTCTCCAGCCAGCGGCCATGCTCAGGGCAGTGGGAACCCTGGCTCAATGATCCCTTCCTAACCCCATCCCCAGGGTTGCTGGGGTAAAGTATACAACTCTCCCCATCCATCCCGGTCTCCCCCACCCGCCCACACCTCAACTCAGCTGATTCAGTACAGACTAGGCTTCAGAATAAACAGGCATCTACAGCTCAAACACTCTGAGCCAGCACAGAACAGGCCGGCGGAATGGTGTCCCGTCGCACAGCCAACTGTGGGTAAATGAGGGATTTCGGGGGCAGAATGCACTTTGAAAATACTCAAGCTCCCCGCCCCTCATGAGTGAGTCCAATGTCCAACCACAGCAGAGCAGTAACCAGGTTACTGTCCCGGTCTGGACTATCTTCCCTAGCCTCAGTTGGGAGAACAACTGCACGGCTACAATTGACCTTGGGCTAAAGAGGGAAGAGTTCAGCCCAGCTTATCCTCCTGATCACGCTCCGGTTACCTCCTCACTGGAGGGAGGACATGCACAGAGAGTGGGTTGAGAGCCGGAACCAATGAGGCTGTGCTGTTTCCTGTAGCCTGTCAATAGCCGAGCCGGACAAGAATTTGCACTGGTCACACCCATTAGCCTGCTGGTTTGGGAGGGGCAGGAGTGTGTCCATTCGGTCAGCTTGCCAAAGGGCCTGTGCTCCATCAAAACAAAGAGGCTGATGGGAATAAGGTCATCATGTACCGTATCATTGGCTGATGAGAATGAGGTCTTTGCCTCTCATATCAATGGCTGATGGGAATGAGGTCATCGTCCTTTGTGCCATTGTCTGATGAGAATGAGGTTATCGTCTCTCATGTCGATTTTTGATGGGAATAAGGTCATTGTCTCAATTGGCAATGGCTGATGGGAATGAGGTAATCTTCTCTTGTGTCATTGGCTGATGAGAATTAGGTCATCACCTCATCATCATTGGGAGGTTTTGGTACAAAGCCCCTTTAAAAAGTGCAGGATTATGAAGAATCTTCTAAGATTTATGTCTTCAGGAGGGGTGGTGGAAGGTTCCAGCATCCTCATTATCTCGCAATGTCTTCTCTCCTTACATAGAACATAGAACATTACAGCGCAGTACAGGCCCTTCGGCCCTCGATGTTGCGCCGACCTGTGAAACCACTCTAAAGTCCATTTACACTATTCCCTTATCATCCAAATGTCTATCCAATGACCATTTGAATACCCTTAGTGTTGGCGAGTCCACTACTGTTGCAGGCAGGGCATTCCACGCCCTTACTACTCTCTGAGTAAAGAACCTACCTCTGACATCTGACCTATATCTATCTCCCCTCAATTTAAAGCTATGTCCCCTCATGCTAGACATTACCATCCGAGGAAAAAGGCTCTCACTGTCCACCCTATCCAATCCTCTGATCATCTTGTATGCCTCAATTAAGTCACCTCTTAACCTTCATCTCTCTAATGAAAACAGCCTCAAGTCCCTCAGCCGTTCCTCATAAGATCTTCCCACAATCTTACAGTCTGACAGAGTGCACAGGCCCCAGTCTGTGACCATGTCACTCTGGTCTAATGGCCGATTGGGTGTTCCGCCAGCCCCAAGACCATTAATAACCCAGTGTTGGGCGGCACGGTGGCACAGTGGTTAGCACTGCTGCCTCACGGCGCTGAGGGCCCAGGGCCGATCCCGGCTCCGGGTCACTGTCCGTGTGGAGTTTGCACATTCTCCCCAAGTCTTTGTGGGTCTCACCCCCACATCCCAAAGATGTGCAGGGTAGGTGGATTGGCCACACTAAATTTGCCTTCATTGGAATAAAAAAGAATTGGGTACTCCAAATGTATATATTTTTAAAAACCCAGTGTAGGGTTTAAATATTATTAAAAAATGTATGGCCCCTACCCCACCCCACTCCTGACTCAAGGTGAGCTGGAGAGAGTCAGCAGTGAGCTGTTAGCCAATGTGCTGTATATTGTTTGATGTTTGTTTGTATATTTTATGAGCAAAAAGTGATGTTGTTTGTAGCTGACAGCAGAATACAAGGAAACAGTCACAAACTTTACAATAAAGCTTTTACTTACTGCACAGTGTCTCTGTTGCTGCTCTGTGAATCAACATCTGTCTGCCCTTGTCTAGGCCTATGTGTCTGTGACTGTCTGCATGTCTGGTCTAGGACTGTGTATCTGTCTGTGTGTCTGCTCTGGGCCTGTGTGTCTGTCTGTGTGTCTGCTCTGGGCCTGTGTGTCTGTGTGTCTGCTCTGGGCCTGTGTGTCTGTCTGTGTGTCTGCTCTGGGCCTGTGTGTCTGTGTGTCTGCTCTGGGCCTGTGTGTCTGTCTGTGTGTCTGCTCTGGGCCTGTGTGTCTGTCTGTGTGTCTGCTCTGGGCCTGTGTGTCTGTCTGTGTGTCTGCTCTGGGCCTGTGTGTCTGTCTGTGTCTGCTCTGGGCCTGTGTGTCTGTCTGTGTGTCTGGGTGTAATCTGACCCACTGGGGAATGATCTGCTGGCATCTCGTTACGTGCCTGCTGTCAGCCTCCATGGTAAGCCTCTCTCCCAGTTCACCGGGTAATGGAAAGACATTGGGCTGGATTCTCTGGTCGCCGATGCCGAAATCGGATTCGGCAATCGGCCGAGGAATCACAGTCCCCAACCAAATCGGGGGCAGCGCCGCTTTCGTGATACTCCACCTCCTCCAAAGCGGTGTACTCTAGAAGTACACCGCACCACTTATTGACGGCCTCGGGACGTAGCCTGAGGCCCACCCCTCGATGCTCCGCCCCCGACCGGCCGGGGAAAAGAGAGAGACAGGGCGGCACGGTGGACCAGTGGTTAGCCCTGCTGCCTCAACAGCCACTCCCCCTACACCAGTCCCTCCCCCTACCCCAGCCGTTCCCGCTAGACAAGCCCCCACTCCCCCTACACCAGCCCCCCCCTACACCAGCACCTCCCCCTACACCCCCCCCACCCCTACACCCCCCCACCCCCACACCAGCCCCACTCCCCCTACACCAGCCCCCTACCCCTACACCAGCCCCCCCCACCCCTACACCAGCCCCACTCCCCCTACACCAGCCCCACTCCCCCTACACCAGCCCCTCCCCCTACACCAGCCCCACTCCCCCTACACCAGCCCCTCCCCCTACACCAGCCCCACTCCCCCTACACCAGCCCCACTCCCCCTACACCAGCTCCACTCCCCCTACACCAGCCCCTCCCCCTACACCAGCCCCACTCCCCCTACACCAGCCCCACTCCCCCTACACCAGCCCCTCCCCCTACACCAGCCCCTCCCCCTACACCAGCCCCACTCCCCCTACACCAGCCCCACTCCCCCTACACCAGCCCCTCCCCCTACACCAGCCCCACTCCCCCTACACCAGCCCCACTCCCCCTACACCAGCCCCTCCCCTACACCAGCCCCACTCCCCCTACACCAGCCCCCCTCCCCCTACACCAGCCCCACTCCCCCTACACCAGCCCCTCCCCCTACACCAGCCCCACTCCCCCTACACCAGCCCCTCCCCCTACACCAGCCCCACTCCCCCTACACCAGCCCCACTCCCCCTACACCAGCCCCCCACACCAGCCCCACTCCCCCTACACCAGCCCCCCTACCCCTACACCAGCCCCCCCACACCAGCACCTCCCCCTACATCCCCCGCACCCCTACACCAGCCCCACTCCCCTTACACCAGCCCCACTCCCCCTACACCAGCCCCACTCCCCCTACACCAGCCCCACTCCCCCTACACCAGCCCCACTCCCCCTACACCAGCCCCACTCCCCCTACACCAGCCACCACTCCCCTACACCAGCCCCACTCCCCCTACACCAGCCCCACTCCCCCTACACCAGCCACCACTCCCCTACACCAGCCCCTCCCCTTACCCAGCCCCTCCCCCACACACCAGCCCCACTCCCCTACACCAGCCCCTCCCCTTACACCAGTCTGAAGCCTCTTCGAATCTGATGACTGTCCCAGTTGCAGGGTTTGGGATGAGGGAGAATTGTCCCTCTCTCTGTGTAGCTGACACCTTCATTGTCACTGCCTGTGAGGCTCCCTCAGTGATCGAGGGGTGAGAAATACCCGGACTCCACCCCCACAATCCGCAGTAACTCATGTCAGCAATAATGGAGTGAGATTTACTGGCTCCCGACATTGATTAAGGAGCACTCAACCTCTGGGTCATTTCCAGGGGTTTTCTTGCCAATTCAGATGCAATTAGTGAGGATGTGCGAAGTTCCTTCGCAGTTACAAGATTTAAAGACTGCTTCAGAAATTTGTCCAAAAGCATCAGAGAGAGAGAGCGGGGGAAAGAGAGAGAGCGGGGGAAAGAGAGAGAGAGCGGGGGAAAGAGAGAGAGAGCGGGGGAAAGAGAGAGAGGGCGGGGGTAAGAGAGAGAGGGCGGGGGAAAGAGAGAGAGGGCGGGGGAAAGAGAGAGAGCGGGGGAAAGAGAGAGAGAGCGGGGGAAAGAGAGAGAGCGGGGGAAAGAGAGAGAGGGCGGGGGAAAGAGAGAGAGGGCGGGGGAAAGAGAGAGAGCGGGGGAAAGAGAGAGAGCGGGGGAAAGAGAGAGAGAGCGGGGGAAAGAGAGAGAGGGCGGGGGAAAGAGAGAGAGCGGGGGAAAGAGACAGAGAGCAGGGGCAAGAGACAGAGAGCGGGGGAAAGAGACAGAGAGCGGGGGCAAGAGAGGGAGAGCGGGGGCAAGAGAGAGAGAGAGGGGGAAAGAGAGAGAGGGCGGGGGAAAGAGAGAGAGGGCGGGGAAAAGAGAGAGAGGGCGGGGAAAAGAGAGAGAGAGCGGGGGAAAGAGACAGAGAGCGGGGGCAAGAGAGGGAGAGCAGTGGAAAGAGAGAGAGCGGGGGAAAGAGAGAGAGGGCGGGGGAAAGAGAGAGAGAGCGGGGGAAAGAGACAGAGAGTGGGGGCAAGAGAGGGAGAGCAGTGGAAAGAGAGAGAGCGGGGGAAAGAGAGAGAGGGCGGGGGAAAGAGAGAGAGAGCGGGGGAAAGAGACAGAGAGCGGGGGCAAGAGAGAGAGAGCGGGGGAAAGAGAGAGAGAGCGGGGGAAAGAGAGAGAGGGCGGGGGAAAGAGAGAGAGAGCGGGGGAAAGAGACAGAGAGCGGGGGCAAGAGACAGAGAGCGGGGGAAAGAGACAGAGAGCGGGGGCAAGAGAGGGAGAGCAGTGGAAAGAGAGAGCGCGGGGGAAAGAGGGAGAGAGAGCAGGGGAAAGAGAGAGAGAGCGGGGGAAAGAGACAGAGCGGGGGAAAGAGAGAGAGCAGTGGAAAGAGAGAGAGAGCGGGGGGGGGGAAGAGAGAGAGAGCGGGGGGGGGGGGGAAGAGAGAGAGAGCAGTGGAAAGAGAGAGCGGTGGAAAGAGACAGAGAGCATGAGAAAGAGAGAGAGACAGTGGGGAAAAGAGACAGAGAACGGGGGCAAGAGAGAGAGAGCAGGGGAAAGAGAGACAGCGGGGTAAAGAGAGAGAGGGCACGGGAAAGAGAGAGAAGCAGGGGAAAGAGAGAGCAGTGGAAAGAGAGAGCGGGGAAAGAGACAGAGAGCACGGGAAAGAGACAGAGCACGGCAAAGAGAGAGAGCGGGGAAAAGAGAGAGAGCAGGGGAAAGAGAGACAGAGAGCATGGGAAAGAGAGAAAGCAGGGGAAAGAGAGAGCAGGGGAAAGAGAGACAGAACAGGGGAAAGAGTGAAAGCAGGGGAACGAGAGAGAGCAGGGGAAAGAGAGCGGGGGAAAGAGGGAGAGAGAGCAGGGGAAAGAGAGACAGAGAGCAGGGGAAAGAGAGAGAAAGCAGGGGAAAGAGAGGGAGAGCGGGGAAAGAGAGAGCGGGGGAAAGAGGGAGAGAGAGCGGGGGAAAGAGTGTGAGAGAGATGGGGCGACGTGGTGGCGGAGTGCGCACTGCTGCCTACGGCACTGAGGATCTGGGTTCGATCCCAGCTCTGGGTCACTGTGTGTAGTTTGCACATTCTCCTCGTGTCTGCCTGGGTTTCACCCCCACAACCCAAAGATGTGCAAGTTGGATTGGCCATGCTTAATTTGAAGAAAATCAATTTGTTACTCTAAATGTATTTTTTTTTAAAAGAGAGAGAGAGAGAATCACTGGAGGCAGGAAGGGTCCCAGACGACTGGAAAGTGGCTAATGTAACACTGCTGTTTTAAGAAGGGAGGGAGGCAGAAGACGGGAAATTATAGGCCGGTTAGCCTGACTTCGGTCATTGGTAAGATTTTAGAGTCCATTATGAGAGATGAGATTGCGGAGTACTTGGAAGTGCATGATAAAATAGGACTGAGTCAGCATGGCTTCGTCAAGGGGCGGTCATGTCTGACAAATCTGTTAGAGTTCTTTGAGGAAGTAACAAGGAAGTTAGACAAAGGAGAACCAGTGGACGTGATTTATTTAGATTTCCAGAAGGCCTTTGACAAGGTACCGCATAGGAGACTGTTAAATAGGTTAAGAGCCGATGGTGTTAATGGTAAGACCCTGGCATGGATACTGGACTGGCTGACTGGCAGAGACTGGGGATAAAGGGGTCTTTTTCAGGATGGCAGCCGGTGACTAGTGGGGTGCCTCAGGGGTCGGTGCTGGGACCACAACTTTTCACAATATACATTAATGATCTGGAGGAAGGAACTGAAGACACTGTTGCTAAGTTTGCAGATGATACAAAGATCTGTAGAAGGGCAGGTAGCATTGAGGAAGTAGGCGGGCTGCAGAAGGACTTGGACAGGCTAGGAGTGGGCAATGAAGTGGCAGATGGAATACAATGTGGAAAAGTGTGAGGTTGTGCACTTTGGAAGGAGGAATGGAGGCATAGACTATTTTCTAAATGGGGAAATGCTCAGGAAATCAGAAGCACAAAGGGACTTGGGAGTCCTTGTTCACGATTCTCTTAAGATTAACGTGCAGTTAAGACGGCAAATGCAATGTTAGCATTCATGACAAGTGGGCTAGAATACAAGACCAGGGATGTACGTGTGAGGCTTTATAAGGCTCTGATCAGACCCCATTTGGAGTATTGTGAGCAGTTTTGGGCCCCGTATCTAAGGAAAGATGTGCTGGCTTTGGAAACAGTCCAGAGGAGGTTCACAAGAATGATCCCTGGAATGAAGAGCTTGTTATATGAGGAACTGTTGAGGACTCTGGGTCTGTACTCGTTGGAGTTTAGAAGGATGAGGGGGGATCTTAATCATCATCTTATTGAAACTTACAGGATACTGCGAGGCCTGGAAAGAGTGGACGTGGAGAGGATGTTTCCACTTGGAGGAAAAACTAGAAGCAGAGGACACAATCTCAGACTAAAGGGACGATCCTTTAAAACGGAGATGAGGAGGAATTTCTTCAGCCAGAGGGCGATGAATCTGTGGAACTCTTTGCCAAAGAAAGCTGTGGAGGCCAAATCACTGAGTGTCTTTAAGATAAATTTAGAGTACCCAATTATTTTCTCCAATTAAGCGGCAATTTAGCGTGGCCAATCCACCTACCCTGCACATCTTTGGGTTGTGGGGTGAAACCCACACAGCCACGGGGAGAATGTGCAAACTCCACATAGACAATGACCCAGGGCCAGGATTCGAACCCGGGTCCTCAGCTCCGTAGGCAGCAATACTAACCACTGTGCCACTGTGCTGCCCTCGAGATAGATAGGTTCTTGATTAATAAGGAGATCAGGGGCTATTGGGAGAAGGCAGGAGAATGGGGATGAGAAAAATATCAGCCGTGATTGATTGGCGGAGCAGACTCGATGGGCCGAGTAGCCTAATCCTGGGCGGGATTCTCTCAGCCGGGGGCCGGGCCGGAGAATCGCCGGGACTGGCGCGAATCATGCCACGCCATCCCGACGCCGGGACATGATTCTCCGCAGGACGGAGAATCGCTGCCATTGGCGTGGCGTGGGCTGAGCGGCCATCACAAAAAAACCCGAGTCCCGCCGATGCCGTTCTACCCTGCTCCTAGCCGGCGGGGCCTCGGCGTCGAAGGGTCCGGGGGCGGCCTCTGGGGGGGGGGGGGGGGGGGGGGCTTCCGCTGTGGCCTGGCCCGCAATCGGAGCCCACCAATCGGCGGGCCGGCCTCTCAGGCTGGGGGCCTCCTTTCCTCCGCGCCGGCCCATGTAGCCTGCATCATGTTGCGTCGGGTCCGGCGCGGAGAAGGGAGCCACTGCTCATGCACGCGTTGGCGCCGGTGCCACTGCGCATGTGCGGACCCCGCGGCGCCCAGTTGATGCCGGGATCAGCAGTTGGAGTGGCGAGGGTCGCTTCAGTGCCGTGCTGGCCTCCTGTAGGGGCCAGAATTGTCGATCCTGAGGCCATGTTGACGCCGTCAGGAAACGCGACGGCGTTTATGACGGACACAACACTTAGCCTCAGGATCAGAGAATCCCGCCCCCTGCTCCTGTGTCTCATGGTCTTATGGGCAGTAGGGGAAAGAGAGAGAGAACAGGCGAAAGAGAGAGAGAGCAAGGGAAAGAGAGAGAGTGGGAGAAAGAGAGAGAGCGCAAGGTGTCATGATTAGGCAGACACACACATAATGATACACACACAGAAAGGCAGCTAATGGACACAGAGAACAGGACATGACCAATAAGCAGACAGGGCACTTAGGGGTGGGATCTGACTAGAAAAGACACAAGGCGCTCACACTCCGCCGCTTTCCACTGATGAACATCTGGAGAGTAAGTCAAGGGTGTTGTTACAATCTGACACCCCCACCACGTGGCTAAGAGCTAGTCTGGTTCAGTCAGACAGAGTAACCACACTTAAGTTAGCAGAGAGTCGCACTCACAGAGAACTCTGCTAACTGTGCTATTAGTTCAATAAACCTGATTGAACTAACTTCAAGGTCTGGAGTACCTTTCTGATCTAAGCTGCATCCAGTTGCAGCCAGTGTTAGACCAGTGTACCTAACACGACACAAGGGAAAGAGGGAGTGTGGGGAAAGGGAGGGAGAGAGCAGGGGAAAGAATGAGAGAGCTGAGGAAAGAGAGAGTCGGAAAGAGAGAGAAACCGGGGGAAAGAGAGAGAGTGGGGAAAGAGAGAGAGAGAGAGGGCGGGGGAAAGAGAGAGAGAGCTGAGGAAAGAAAGAGAGCATGGGAAAGAGAGAGAAACCGGGGGAAAGAGAGAGAGGGCAGGGAAAGAGCGAGGGAGGAAGGGAAAGAGAGATGAGCAAGGGAAAGAGAGAGAGTGGGGGAAAGACAGATAGAGAGCAGAAGAAAGAAGAGATGGACCCGGACCCGGTGGCGATATTTGGGGTTTCAGAGAAGCCGGAGCTCATGGAGAGGAGGAAGGCCAATGTCTTGGCCTTCGCCTCTCTCATTGCACGGTGGCAAATGTTACTGGAATGGTGGTCGGCATCGCCACCAGGGGGTAGCAGCATGGTTGGGTGACCTGTATGACTTCCTGCGGTTATAGAAGATAAAGTATGAGTTAAGGGGCTCAGCAAGGAATTTGAAAAAAGGTGGGGGATGTTTGTGACCGTGTTTGAGGAGCTGTTTGTCGCAAGGGGGATGGGAGGGGAGGGGGAAGGGGGGAGGGTGAAAAAGGGGAAACACAGGGATGAATTGGATACTCTTAAAAAAAAAAAAATTTTTTTTTTAAAAGAAATGATTTTTAAAATAAATTTAGATTCCCAATTCATTTTTTCCAATTAAGGGGCAATTTAGCGTGGCCAATCCACCTACCCTGTACATCTATGTGTTGTGGGGACTGTTGTGTTATGTTACTTCGTGTAACATAAGCTGCTCCCTTGATGTAGTCTCTACGAAAGGATGCTCCAGACTATGAAATGAGTTCAACGTGTTTAGTGAACCATTAACACAGTTCTTAAATGAGTTCTCTGCTAATCTACCTCTCTAGTAACTCAGTCTAACTGTACCAGTTTGCTCTAAGCCACGTGCTCGGGTGTGATGCTGCTGATCAACCCTGTCTAACTCTCTAGATGTCTGTCTGTGGAAAGAGGCAGAGCCTGTGTGCCCTGTCCTTTTATAAGTGTCATGTAGTGCCCCCTTGTGGTAATGCCACCTCTGGGTGTCCTGATTACCCATTGGTTGTGCCCTGTTCCAATGACCCATTGGTTGTATGTCTGCATGTCATTACATCTCTGATGTTCCCTCTAGTGCTTACTTAGTTGTAGTGTATTTACATTAACTCCTTGTGTATATATAGTGATGCATATCATTACATCCCCCCTTTTTTCGTATTACATATTTTCTGTACTTTGTTGAAGAAAATTGTACAAAACAGGTAGTTAAATGATGACATGTACAAGTTTTGATGATATTGATGATTATACAATACCAATTAACATTAATGAGTCCAAACTTTAGGAATTGGTACGGTCGAGTGGCTTGCTTGTTTTGTTGTTGAAGTGGTGATGTTGATGCTGTCATTTTCTTGTGAATGCTGTCAGTGTTCCTGTAATTATGAGGTGTTCAAATGGTCGATTCACTTCATTGTCTGATTTGGACTCTTTTTTTTTTATGCTTGTGGTTCGCGGTTCTGTATGTCATCTCTCCTGAAAGCTGGTTTACTTGTTTGTAGTGGAGCAAAGGTGAATAGGTGAGATTCGTTGTCATGTCATGGTATGTCTGCGCTCTTGCCATTGTTTTGAGCTGTGCTGTTACATTGTCCTTCATGTGCAGAGTTGTACCATGTCGTACAAGTCGTTGTTCTATTGTTGTTGTTTTTGTCGTGCTTGTTGTTGTTGCCTTTGTTATGCTTCTTGTTGTTGTTTTTGTTGTTGTTCTTGTTGTTTTTGTTGTTGTGCTTGTTGTGCTCAATGACCGTTCCGTGTGGATAATGCGAGTCATTCTCAAAGTTATTTGTGTCAGTGTCCTGTGTGGTATCTGCTGCTTCATTGAGCGTTTCTTCTTGAGGATTGTGAGAATGACCTGATGTGGCATTGATCTTGGTGACATCACTCCTTTGTGATTGATGTGATTCCTCCTTGATTCCTTGGTGCTCCTTTTCTGGAGTCATTTTGGTTCACTTGAATCATCATTGATTTCATGGTGCTCCTCTTTTGGAGTCATTTCAGGTTCACTTGAATCATATTTGGTTTCTTGATGCTCCTCTTCTGGAGTTAAAATCTTCAAGATTTCATTTTCTTGTGGATAGGTTAGAGTAGATGAGGTTTTAATTGACATGGCAAATGTTACTGGAGTGGAAGTTGGCATCGCCACCGGGGGATAGCAGCATGGTTGGGTGACCTATACGACTTCCTGCAGTTGGAGAAGATAAAGTATGAGTTAAGGGGCTCAGCAAGGAGTTTGAGAAAAGGTGGGGGATGTTTGTGACCGTGTTTGAGGAGCTGTTTGTCGCAAGGGAGATGGGAGGGGAGGGGGAAGGGGGGAGGGTGAAGAAGGGGAAACACAGGGGCAGCACGGTGGATGAATTGGATACTCTTTAAAAAAAAATGTAAAAACAAAAAAGTAATGATTTTTAAAATAAATTTAGAGTACCCAATTCATTTTTTCCAATTAAGGGGCAATTTAGCGTGGCCAATCCACCTACTTCCCCCCCAGGGTTGGAACCCCACTCCCCCCACAGGCCACCCCCCAACCCTTCCACGCTGAGGTCCCACCGGCTGAGAACAGGTGTGGACGGCGCCGGCGGGACTCGCCATTTTCACGACGGCCGCTCAGCCCATCCGGGGCCAAGAATCGGTGGGCCGGCTGCGTAGAGCGACCCCCGACCGACGCCGCGCCAACCACGCTGCTCTGCGGAGAATCGGCGTGCCACTTGCGGAGAATCACGTGCCGGCGTCAGGGCGGCGTAGGGTGATTTGCGCCGGTCGCTGTGATTCTCTGACCCGGCCTCGGGCTGAGAGAATCCCGCTCAGGGAGTTCACACTTAGTAACATATGCACCAAGTTTTATTTGCAGAACGATATATACACTACATGGTAGCTCCCTACTGGGTTCCTCTGTGGTCAGTGCCTTGCTGCCCGACCTTTTATATATGGATTAATTGAGATACCCCACCCCTAATGGGGGAGCTTGTACACTTCAAGGAGCACGGGGAAGACTAGCATTCCCTTCCCATAGGTGCTGTGAGGGATAGGAATCTGGGAGACTCCCAATCAGTAAAAGCCAACATATACTTACAACTAACAAAACTAAATACAATGATTGTACACCCGTGTCTTCAGGGTTCATTCTGAACTTACCAATTTTTCTAACTTTACCACTGGTGAAGCCCTGATGTCCACAGCAGAGGTGGGGGCCATTCCCTGTTGTATCAGCTGATTTGGGCAGAGGCCCTCTGGAGGTCTGAAGCCTGGAGGGTCTCGGCCTGTTTTGGTCCCTCCTTCTGTGGGGCAGGTGCACCCTCCTCGGCCTGACTGTAATGGGGTCACTGGCTGAGGGGATTTGGAGATTCCTGGGTGGGTGGTCCTGGGGTGGGGGGGGGGGTTTGCAGCTGATGCTCGTCCTCCTTTTGGGTGTCTGAAGGCCCCACCCTGACTCCTCGAGAGCAACTGGAGGTTGAGGCATCCTGTTTCCTTCTGGCGTAGCCGCTGCTGATACGCAGCCATGACCAGAGTGGAGGAGTGCAGGTCTGAGGACAAATCATCTGTCTCAGACTCTGGAGGGCCTGTTCTCCGGCAATCCTCGGAGCGCCAGAGACCTCAGCTCTCACAACCTCTGCCCGTTGCTATGACAACGTGTCAGTGTAGTGACTTCCCAGTGTATTTTTTTTTAAATTTAGAGTACCCAATTATTTTTTTTCCAATTAAGGGGCAATTTAGTGTGGCCAATCCACCTACCCTGCACATCTTTAGGTTGTGGGGGTGAGACCCACACGGACACAGAGAGAATGTGCAAACTCCACAGTCAGTGACCCGGGGCCAGGATCGAACCCGGTCCTCCGTGCCGTAGGTAGCAGTGCTAACCACTGTGCAGCCCCTCCCCCAGTATACTCTGGTCTGGGAGCCCCCGGGCAGGTGCCGTTAAGACTTGTCCACGTTTGTGTGGCCCAGTAACAAATGGTGAGGTCTCCCAGGCACGGCCACTGAGTCCCGGGCACCGGGCTAAACCGGCGTCCGGGTATTTAAATGAGACTAGTGAGGGCGAGATCCCGATAGCGCCGGGTGGAGCGGGTCGGGTGACTCGTGCAAAGTTTTGCGGTTGCTGTGGAGCCCGATTTAGTGCTCGCGCATGATTCACCCGTTGTGCCCAAATCCATGCCAGGCACAATGGGGTCGCTGAATTGCACCCCAAATGCCTTGGTATGATGATTGAATGGCTGTCTGGGTGTCTCTTAAATATGGCACCTGGCACGATAGCAGGCTATGCGACTTCTTGCCTGTCCTGCCACGAGACCCAAGGTGAACCTCGTGGGTACATAATTAATGAACAGGGCATGATTTGATGTGTTCATCCATCTTGCTGCCACTGGAAGTCACACCTCTGATTGGCTGGCACCTCTTGTGGGCGGGGCCTGTGCCGCCATGAACCTCATCGTGAGGATGGCCTGAGTGTGACCATTTAATCACCTGAAGGCCACTGGACTCCATCAGACCTCCATCTTGCAACTGACAGGCTTCTCTGACTCTTTGCTAGGCCCTTGTCAGGTTGATTAAATCCTATCCAAAATCAAGAGTGTGATGGAATACTCTCCACTTGCCTGGATGAGTGCAGCTCCAACAACACTCAAGAATCTCAACACCATCCAGGACAAAGCAGCCCGCTTGATTGGCACCATATCGACAAACATTCCCACCCTCCACCACCGTGAACACTAGCAGCCGTGTGGACCATCTACAAGATGCATTGCAGGAACTCACCAAGGTTCCTTCTAAGCGTACAACTCTACCATCTAGAAAGAGAGGAAAGTAGACAAATAGGAACACCAACACCTAGAGGTTCCCCTCCAAGCCACTCACCATCCTGACTTGGAAATATATCGCCGCCTCTTCACTGTCGCTGGGCCAAAATCCAGCACTGTGGGTGTACAGACACCTCAGCGACTGCAACGGTTCAAGTTCAAGCTGCCAACTTCTTGCTATAGATGGAGCGCAGCAAAGGTTTACCAGACTGATTCCTGGGATGGCGGGACTGACGTACGAGGCGAGATTGAATTGGATGGTATTGTATTCACCGGAGTTCAGAAGAATGAAGGGGGGAATCTCATAAAACCTATAAAATTCTAACAGGACTATGCAGGGTAGATGCAGGAATGATGTTCCCGATGGTGAGGGTGTCCGGAATCAGGGGTCGCAGTCTGAGGATACGGAGTAGACCGTTTAGTGGCAGCCAGTGTAGGTATATCTACAGTGCTGCTAGGACAGAAATGAGGAGAGATTTCTTCACCCAGAGAACGGTGAGCCTGTCGAATTCATTACCAACGTGAAGTAGTTGAGGCCAAAACATATGTTTTCAAGAAGCAGTTGGATATAGCACTTGGAGCGAAGGAGATCAAAGGATAGTGGGGGGAAAAGCAGGATTCGGCTATTGAGTTGGATGATCAGCCATGCTCATAATGAATGAATGGCGCTATATTTCCAAGTCAGGATGGTGAGTGGCTTGGAGGGGAATCGCCAGGAGCTGGTTTTCTCATTTGTCTACACTCCTGTCCTTCTGGATGGTAGAGTTGTACGCTTGGTGAGTTGTTATGGTGTATCTTGTAGATTTTGCACACGGCTGCTACTGTCCACGGTGGTGGAATGTTTGTTGATATGGTGCCAATCAAGCGAGCTGCTTTGTCCTGGAAGATGTTGAGCTTCTTGAGCGATGTTGGAGCTACACCCATCCAGGCAAGTGGCGAGTACTCTAACACACTCCTGGGCAGGCTCGATGGGTCGAATGGCCTCCCCCTGCTCCTATTTTCTATGTTTCTCAAGGGCAATTAGGGATGAGCACTAAAAGCAGCGAGGCCCACTTCCCATGAATGAATAAAAGAATGAAGATTAGGAAGAAGTGGCAAAGGAGTAGAAGACAGGACAAGGGAACGGCCTCTCCCTCTCAAACGTGTTTAGAACATAGAACATACAGTGCAGAAGGAGGCCATTCGGCCCATCGAATCTGCACCAACCCACTTAAGCCCTCATTTCCTCCCTATCCCTGTAACCCAATAACCCCTCCCTACCTTTTTGGACACGAAGGGCAATTTATCATTGCCAACCCACCTAACCTGCACACCTTTGGACTGTGGGAGGAAATCGGAGCACCCGGAGGAAACCCACGCACACATGGGGAGAACGTGCAGACTCCACACAGACAGTGACCCAAGCCGGGAATCGATCCTGGGACCCTGGAACTGTGAAGCAACAGTGCTAACCACTGCGCTACCGTGCTGCCCTGTGTTACCGTGCTGCCCTGTGCTACCGTGTTTACTCTCTGCTGAGGAGATCCCCATTCTCCTGGTTGTGACCTGCTGGTTCCCACCCCTTAAATCCGGTCCTGAGGCCAATTCCAGCATTCCACCCTGACCCCCAGCTGAGGTGAGTTAACATTGCTGCCAGGCTGTGTGGTGACTGACTCTACCGAGGCAGCAAGGGACAGGTGGACACAGTCTTGAAGTGAGCAGCTTATTGCTGAGCTATTGGGATAAGGAGCGGGAGGTGAGTGAATGAGTTTAGTGTTGAGTCAGTTGACAGGTGAGGATTCACAGCAGGACATTAATAAACAACATCACACACAACACCAGGACCCTTCACAAAAGATCACAGGCTTTAGGGGTTGGGATTAGATGTGAATTGTGGGATAATTCACACAGTAATGCTCATTTTGACACAGCGTCACAGCAATGTATGGGCGAAACTCCAGGAAAGGCCTTTCTCTCAGTTTAATCTGAATTGTTCCCACAATCGGTTTCTTTCATTCCAGGTGCTCGACCCTCAATTTCAAACCTGGCCTCTCTCCTCAAAAATCCAACCATTGACCTCACCATTGTCACCTCAGAATCTGTGCCCAACGTTCCCGAACACCATGGCCTGAACTTTATGCTCCAAGGTGATACGTGCCCGTCGCAAATGCACGCTATATTGTGTGTATTAGGGCGGCATGTGGCGCAGTGGTTAGCACTGGGACTGCGGTGCTGAGGACCCGGGTTCGAATCCCAGCCCTGGGTCACTGTCCGTGTGGAGTTTGCACATTCTCCCTCTGTCTGCGTGCATTTCACCCCCACAACCCAAAGATGTGCAGGGTAGGTGGATTGGCCACGCTAAATTGCCCCTTAATTGGGAAAATAATAATAATTGGGTACTCTAAATTTATAAAAAAACGAAATAAAAAAATATTGTGTGTATTGATGTTGGGCGAGAATCCCACGTTATCGCGCACATTTGCAATCTTGCGATCGGCGAGCGTGCACAGGAGCGTGTCTGTTGACAATTAAATTACCAAATAAGGCCATTGAAAAGCCTATTAACACAGATTTTACACGACCTGCGCGAATTTGCACTTGTCGCACAGGCTAAGCGGGCAGGCAAGCATTACATTTATATCAATTTGTCATTCAAGGGTCGGATAAAAGGCCCCATGACATCAGACAGAAAATGAGCAGAGGCCTCCAGTGGTTTAGGGCAGCACGGTAGCACAAGTGGCTAGCACTGTGGCTTCACAGCGCCAGGGACCCAGGTTCGATTCCCCGCTGGGTCACTGTCTGTGCGGAGTCTGCACGTTCTCCCCGTGTCTGCATGGGTTTCCTCCGGGTCTCCGGTTTCCTGGAATTGTCCAAGGATGTGCAGGTTAGGTGGATTGGCCATGCTAAATTGCCCTTAGTGACTAAAAAGGTTAGGAGGGGTTATTGGGTTACTGGGATAGGGTAGAAGTGAGAGCTTAAGTTGGTCGGTGCAGACTCGATGGGCCGAATGGCCTCATTTTGCACTGTATGTTCATGTTCTATGTTTTTTTAAAACTCATTTTATTCAAATTTGTATCAAAGTAGGTTACAGCAAATAAATACCCCGGGAAACATTCTTCCCAACAATTAACTATACAGATTGTACAGATTTTTCTCCCTTTTCACCCCCCCCCCCCATCACCCCCCCCCCCCCCCCCCAACTCCCACCCCCCCGCGCCCCCCTGCGACGAACAGCTCCTCAAACACGGTCACAAACATCCCCCACCTTTTCTCAAACTCCCCTGCTGAGCCCCTTAACTCAGATTTTATCTTCTCTAACCGCAGGAAGTCGTTACAGGTCACCCAGCCATGCTGCTATCCCCGGTGGCGATGCCGACCGCCACTCCAGCAAAATTTGTCACCGTGCAATCAGAGAGGCAAAGGCCATGACATCGGCCTTCCTCCTCTCCATGAGCTCCGGCTTCTCTGAAACCCCAAATATCGCCACCAAAGGGTCCGGGTCCACCTCCTCCTCCACTATCCTGGCTAAGACCGCGAAGACTCCTGCCCAGAATCTTCCCAATTTTTCACAACCCCAAAACATGTGCACGTGATTCGCTGGCCCCCGCCCACACCTCTCATACTCATCTGCTACCCCCTGAAAGAACCCACTCATTCTCGCCCGAGTTATATGCACCCTGTACACCACCTTAAACTGTGTCAGGCTCATCCTTGCACAAGAGGAGGTCCCGTTTACCCTTCGCAGTGCCTCACTCCATACTCCCCAATTGATCTCCATTCCCAACTCCGCTTCCCATTTCTCCTTGATCTTCACCACCCGCTCACCTCCCTGCTCCCCCAGCCACTTATATATATATCCCCAATTCTTCCCTCCCCTTCCACATCTGGAAGCAGCAGTTGCTCCAGCAGGGTGTATGTTCATGTTCTACGTTAGCACTGCTGTCTCACAGTGCCAGGGACCCGGGTTCAATTCAACCTTGAGTGATTGTGTGGAGCTTGCACGTTCTCCCAGTGTCTGCATGGTTTTCCTCAGGGTGCTCCAGATCCCTCCCACAGTCCAAAGATGCGCAGGTTAGGTGGATTGGCCATGTTAAATTGCCCCTTAGTGTCCAGGGATGTGTAGGTTAGGTAGGATTAAGGGGTTGCAGGGATAGGGTGGGGGAGTGGGCCTAGGTGGGACGCTTTCTCAGACTCGATGGACGGTCTGGCCTACTTCTGCACTGTAGGGATTCTATCATAAGACCATAAGAGAGGGGCGCCACGTGGCGCAGTGGTTAGCACTGGGACTGCGGCGCTGAGGACCCGGGTTCGAATCCCGGCCCTGGGTCACTGTCCATGTGGAGTTTGCACATCCTCCCTGTGTCTGCATGGTTTTCACCCCCGCAACCCAAAGATGTGTAGTTAGCTGGATTGGCCATGCTAAAATTGCCCCAGAATTGGAAAAAAAAATAATTGGGTACTCTTAAAAAAAAATAAGACTGTAAGAGGTAGGAGCTGAATTAGGCCATTCAGCCCATCGAGTCTGCTTCGCCATTCAATCATGGCTGATATCTTTCTCCCCATTCTCCTACCTTCTCCCCGTAAACCCCTGAACCCCTTATTAATCAAGGACCTATCTACCTCTGTCTTAAAGACACTCAGTGATTTTGCCTCCACAGCCTTCTGCGGAAATGAGTTCCACAGATTCACCACCCTCTGGCTGAAGAAATTCCTCCTCATATTTGTTTTAAAGGCCCACAACCCAAAAAGATGTGCAGGGTAGGTGGATTGGCCACGCTAAATTGCCCCTTAATTGGAAAAAAGAATTGAGTACTCGAAATTTATAAGAAAAAAATCTTTATTTTAAAGGATTGTCCCTTCTGTCTGAGGCTGTGCCCTTGGGTTAATAATGTCTCTCCTACTAGTGGAAGCATCTTCGCCACGTCCAGTCTATCTAGGCCTCTCAGTATTCTGCAGGTTTCAATGAGATCTCCCCTCATTCCTCCAAACAGCATCGAGTACAGACCCAGAGTCCTCAACCACTCCTCATATGACAAGCCCTTCATTCCCGGCATCATTCTTGTGAACCTCCTCTGGATTCCCTCCAAGGCCAGTACATCCTTCCTCAGATATGGGGCCCAGAGGGCAGCACAGTGGCACAGTGGGTAGCACTGCTCTGTCTCGACATGAATGCTAACATTGCATTTGCCTTCCTAACTGCCAATTGAGCCTGCATGTTAACCTTAAGAGAATCTTGAACTAGGACTCCGAAGTCCCTTTGTGCTTCTGATTTCTGAAGCCTTTTCCCATTTAGAAAATAGTCCACGCCTCTATTTTCCTACCTAAGTGCATAACCTCATACTTTTCCACATTGTATTCCATCTGCCGCACCACTCTCCTAGCCTGTCCAAATCCTTCTGCAGCCCGCCTGCTTCCTCAATACTACCTGTCCCTCTACAGATCATCTGCAAACTTAGCAATAATGCTCTCAGTTCCTTCTTCCAGATCGTTAATATATACTCTGAATAGTTGTGGTCCCAACACTTTTGTTTATAAATTTAGAGTACCCATCCAATTTTTTTTCCAATTAAGGGGCAATTTAGCGTGGCCAATTCACCTAGCCTGCACCCTCAGCTTCTACATAACCCTCAGCCTCTATATAACCCTCAGCTGTCTATATACCCTCAGCTTCTACATAACCCTCAGCTTCTACATAATCCCCAGCTTCTACATAACCCTCAGCTTCTACATAAACATCAGCTTCTACATAACCCTCAGCCTCTACATAACCCTCAGCTTCTACATAACTATCAGCTTCTACATAACCCTCAGCTTCTACATAACCATCAGCTTCTACATAACCCTCAGCTTCGACATAACCATCAGCTTCTACATAACCCTCAGCCTCTACATAACCCTCAGCTTCTACATAACCCTCAGCTTCTACATAACCCTCAGCTTCCACATAACCCTCAGCTTCTACATAACCCTCAGCTTCTACATAACCCTCAGCTTCTACATCACCCTCAGCGTCTACATAACCATCAGCCTCTACATAACCATCAGCTTCTACATAACCATCAGCTTCTACATAACCCTCAGCTTCGACATAACCATCAGCTTCTACATAACCCTCAGCCTCTACATAACCATCAGCTTCTACATAACCATCAGCTTCTACATAACCATCAGCTTCTACATAACCCTCAGCTTCTACATAACCCTCAGCTTCTACATAACCCTCAGCTTCTACATAACCATCAGCCTCTACATAACCATCAGCTTCTACATAACCCTCAGCTTCTACATAACCCTCAGCTTCTACATAACCCTCAGCTTCTACATAACCATCAGTTTCTACATAACCCTCAGCCTCTACATAACCATCAGCTTCTACATAACCCTCAGCCTCTACATAACCATCAGCTTCTACATAACCATCAGCTTCTACATAACCCTCAGCTTCGACATAACCATCAGCTTCTACATAACCCTCAGCTTCTACATAAACATCAGCTTCTACATAACCCTCAGCTTCTACATAACCCTCAGCCGCTACATAACCATCAGCTTCTACATAACCCTCAGCCTCTACATAACCATCAGCTTCTACATAACCATCAGCTTCTACATAACCATCAGCTTCTACATAACCCTCAGCTTCTACATAACCCTCAGCTTCTACATAACCCTCAGCCTCTACATAACCCTCAGCTTCTACATAACCCTCAGCTTCTACATAACCCTCAGCTTCTACATAACCCTCAGCTTCTACATAACCCTCAGCTTCTACATAACCCTCAGCTTCTATATAACCCTCAGCTTCTACATAACCCTCAGCTTCTACATACCCCTCAGCTTCTACATACCCCTCAGCTTCTACAAACCCTCAGCTTCTACATAACCCTCAGCTTCTACATAACCCTCAGCTTCTACATAACCCTCAGCTTCTATATAACCCTCAGCTTCGACATAACCCTCAGCTTCTACATAACCCTCAGCTTCTACATAACCCTCAGCTTCTATATAACCCGCAGCTTCTACATAACCCTCAGCTTCTACATAACCCTCAGCTTCTACATAACCATCAGCTTCTACATAACCCTCAGCTTCTACATAACCCTCAGCTTCTACATAACCCTCAGCTTCTACATAACCCTCAGCTTCTACATAACCCTCATCTTCTACATAACCCTCAGCTTCTACATAACCCTCAGCTTCTACATAACTCTCAGCTTCTACATAACCCTCAGACTCTACATAACCCTCAGTTTCTACATAACCATCAGCTTCTACATAACCCTCAGCTTCTACATAACCATCAGCTTCTACATAACCCTCAGCTTCTACATAACCATCAGCTTCTACATAACTCTCAGCTTCTACATAACCCTCAGACTCTACATAACCCTCAGCTTCTACATAACCATCAGCTTCTACATAACCCTCAGCTTCTACATAACCATCAGCTTCTACATAACCCTCAGCTTCTACATAACCATCAGCTTCTACATAACCATCAGCTTCTACATAACCCTCAGCTTCTACATAACCATCAGCTTCTACATAACCATCAGCTTCTACATAACCCTCAGCTTCTACATAACCCTCAGCTTCTACATAACCCTCAGCTTCTACATAACCATCAGTTTCCACATAACCCTCAGCCTCTACATAACCATCAGCTTCTACATAACCCTCAGCCTCTACATAACCCTCAGCTTCTACATAACCCTCAGCTTCTACATAACACTCAGCTTCTACATAACCATCAGCTTCGACATAACCCTCAGCTTCGACATAACCATCAGCTTCTACATAACCCTCAGCTTCTACATAAACATCAGCTTCTACATAACCCTCAGCTTCTACATAACCCTCAGCCTCTACATAACCATCAGCTTCTACATAACCCTCAGCTTCTACATAACCCTCAGCTTCTACATAACCCTCAGCCTCTACATAACCATCAGCTTCTACATAACCCTCAGCCTCTACATAACCATCAGCTTCTACATAACCATCAGCTTCTACATAACCATCAGCTTCTACATAACCCTCAACTTCTACATAACCCTCAGCTTCTATATAACCCTCAGCCTCTACATAACCCTCAGCTTCTACATAACCCTCAGCTTCTACATAACCCTCAGCTTCTACATAACCCTCAGCTTCTACATAACCCTCAGCTTCTATATAACCCTCAGCTTTTACATACCCCTCAGCTTCTACATAACCCTCAGCTTCTACATAACCCTCAGCTTCTACATAACCCTCAGCTTCTACATAACCCTCAGCTTCTATATAACCCTCAGCTTCTACATAACCCTCAGCTTCTACATAACCCTCAGCTTCTACATAACCCTCAGCTTCTACATAACCCTCAGCTTCTACATAACCATCAGCTTCTACATAACCCTCAGCTTCTACATAACCCTCAGCTTCTACATAACCCTCAGCTTCTACATAACCCTCAGCTTCTACATAACCCTCATCTTCTACATAACCCTCAGCTTCTACATAACCCTCAGCTTCTACATAACTCTCAGCTTCTACATAACCCTCAGACTCTACATAACCCTCAGCTTCTACAAAACCATCAGCTTCTACATAACCCTCAGCTTCTACATAACCATCAGCTTCTACATAACCCTCAGCTTCTACATAACCATCAGCTTCTACATAACCCTCAGCTTCTACATAACCCTCAGCTTCTACATAACCCTCAGATTCTACATAACCCTCAGCTTCTACATAACCCTCAGCTTCTACATAACCCTCAGCTTCTACATAACCCTCAGCTTCTACATAACCCTCAGCTTCTACATAACCCTCAGCTTCTACATAACCCTCAGCTTCTACATAACCCTCAGCTTCTACATAACCGTCAGCTTCTTCATAACCCTCAGCTTCTACATAACCATCAGCTTCTTCATAACCATCAGCTTCTACATAACCCTCAGCTTCTACATAACCATCAGCTTCTACATAACCCTCAGCCTCTACATAACCCTCAGCTTCTACATAACCCTCAGCTTCTACATAACCCTCAGCTTCTACATAACCCTCAGCTTCTACATAACCCTCAGCTTCTACATAACCCTCAGCTTCTACATAACCCTCAGCTTCTACATAACCCTCAGCTTCTACATAACCATCAGCTTCTACATAACCCTCAGCCTCTACATAACCCTCAGCTTCTATATAACCCTCAGCTTCTACATAACCCTCAGCTTCTATATAACCTCAGCTTCTACATAACCCTCAGCTTCTACATAACCCTCAGCTTCTACATAACCCTCAGCTTCTACATAACCCTCAGCTTCTACATAACCATCAGCTTCTACATAACCCTCAGCTTCTACATAACCCTCAGCCTCTACATAACCCTCAGCTTCTATATAACCCTCAGCTTCTACATAACCCTCAGCTTCTATATAACCCTCAGCTTCTACATAACCCTCAGCTTCTACATAACCATCAGCTTCTACATAACCATCAGCTTCTACATAACCCTCAGCCTCTACATAACCCTCAGCTTCTACATAACCCTCAGCTTCTACATAACCATCAGCTTCTACATAACCCTCATCTTCTACATAACCATCAGCTTCTACATAACCCTCAGCTTCTACATAACCCTCAGCTTCTACATAACCCTCAGCTTCTACATAACCCTCAGCTTCTACATAACCCTCAGCTTCTACATAACCCTCAGCTTCTACATAACCCTCAGCTTCTACATAACCATCAGCTTCTACATAACCCTCAGCTTCTACATAACCCTCAGCTTCTACATAACCCTCCGCTTCTATATAACCCTCAGCTTCTACATAACCCTCAGCTTCTACATAACCATCAGCTTCTACATAACCCTCAGCTTCTATATAACCCTCAGCTTCTACATAACCCTCAGCTTCTACATAACCCTCAGCTTCTACATAACCATCAGCTTCTACATAATTCCTCAGCTTCTACATAACCATCAGCTTCTACATAACCATCAGCTTCTACATAACCCTCAGCTTCTACATAACCCTCAGCTTCTACATAACCCTCAGCTTCTACATAACCCTCAGCCTCTACATAACCATCAGCTTCTACATAACCCTCAGCCTCTACATAACCATCAGCTTCTACATAACCATCAGCTTCTACATAACCCTCAGCTTCGACATAACCATCAGCTTCTACATAACCCTCAGCTTCTACATAAACATCAGCTTCTACATAACCCTCAGCTTCTACATAACCCTCAGCCTCTACATAACCATCAGCTTCTACATAACCCTCAGCTTCTACATAACCCTCAGCTTCTACATAACCCTCAGCCTCGACATAACCATCAGCTTCTACATAACCCTCAGCCTCTACATAACCATCAGCTTCTACATAACCATCAGCTTCTACATAACCATCAGCTTCTAAATAACCCTCAGCTTCTACATAACCCTCAGCTTCTACATAACCCTCAGCCTCTACATAACCCTCAGCTTCTACATAACCCTCAGCCTCCACATAACCCTCAGCTTCTACATAACCATCAGCTTCTACATAACCATCAGCTTCTACATAACCCTCAGCTTCTACATAACCCTCAGCTTCTACATAACCCTCAGCCTCTACATAACCCTCAGCTTCTACATAACCCTCAGCTTCTACATAACCCTCAGCTTCTACATAACCCTCAGCTTCTACATAACCCTCAGCTTCTACATAACCCTCAGCTTCTATATAACCCTCAGCTTCTACATAACCCTCAGCTTCTACATACCCCTCAGCTTCTACATACCCCTCAGCTTCTACATAACCCTCAGCTTCTACATAACCCTCAGCTTCTACATAACCCTCAGCTTCTACATAACCCTCAGCTTCTATATAACCCTCAGCTTCTACATAACCCTCAGCTTCTACATAACCCTCAGCTTCTACATAACCCTCAGCTTCTATATAACCCGCAGCTTCTACATAACCCTCAGCTTCTACATAACCCTCAGCTTCTACATAACCATCAGCTTCTACATAACCCTCAGCTTCTACATAACCCTCAGCTTCTACATAACCCTCAGCTTCTACATAACCCTCAGCTTCTACATAACCCTCATCTTCTACATAAACCTCAGCTTCTACATAACCCTCAGCTTCTACATAACTCTCAGCTTCTACATAACCCTCAGACTCTACATAACCCTCAGCTTCTACATAACCATCAGCTTCTACATAACCCTCAGCTTCTACATAACCATCAGCTTCTACATAACCCTCAGCTTCTACATAACCATCAGCTTCTACATAACCATCAGCTTCTACATAACCCTCAGCTTCTACATAACCATCAGCTTCTACATAACCATCAGCTTCTACATAACCCTCAGCTTCTACATAACCCTCAGCTTCTACATAACCCTCAGCTTCTACATAACCATCAGTTTCCACATAACCCTCAGCCTCTACATAACCATCAGCTTCTACATAACCCTCAGCCTCTACATAACCCTCAGCTTCTACATAACCCTCAGCTTCTACATAACACTCAGCTTCTACATAACCATCAGCTTCTACATAACCCTCAGCTTCGACATAACCATCAGCTTCTACATAACCCTCAGCTTCTACATAAACATCAGCTTCTACATAACCCTCAGCTTCTACATAACCCTCAGCCTCTACATAACCATCAGCTTCTACATAACCCTCAGCTTCTACATAACCCTCAGCTTCTACATAACCCTCAGCCTCTACATAACCATCAGCTTCTACATAACCCTCAGCCTCTACATAACCATCAGCTTCTACATAACCATCAGCTTCTACATAACCATCAGCTTCTACATAACCCTCAACTTCTACATAACCCTCAGCTTCTATATAACCCTCAGCCTCTACATAACCCTCAGCTTCTACATAACCCTCAGCTTCTACATAACCCTCAGCTTCTACATAACCCTCAGCTTCTACATAACCCTCAGCTTCTATATAACCCTCAGCTTTTACATACCCCTCAGCTTCTACATAACCCTCAGCTTCTACATAACCCTCAGCTTCTACATAACCCTCAGCTTCTACATAACCCTCAGCTTCTATATAACCCTCAGCTTCTACATAACCCTCAGCTTCTACATAACCCTCAGCTTCTACATAACCCTCAGCTTCTACATAACCCTCAGCTTCTACATAACCATCAGCTTCTACATAACCCTCAGCTTCTACATAACCCTCAGCTTCTACATAACCCTCAGCTTCTACATAACCCTCAGCTTCTACATAACCCTCAGCTTCTACATAACCCTCAGCTTCTACATAACTCTCAGCTTCTACATAACCCTCAGACTCTACATAACCCTCAGCTTCTACAAAACCATCAGCTTCTACATAACCCTCAGCTTCTACATAACCATCAGCTTCTACATAACCCTCAGCTTCTACATAACCATCAGCTTCTACATAACCCTCAGCTTCTACATAACCCTCAGCTTCTACATAACCCTCAGATTCTACATAACCCTCAGCTTCTACATAACCCTCAGCTTCTACATAACCCTCAGCTTCTACATAACCCTCAGCTTCTACATAACCCTCAGCTTCTACATAACCCTCAGCTTCTACATAACCCTCAGCTTCTACATAACCCTCAGCTTCTACATAACCGTCAGCTTCTTCATAACCCTCAGCTTCTACATAACCATCAGCTTCTTCATAACCATCAGCTTCTACATAACCCTCAGCTTCTACATAACCATCAGCTTCTACATAACCCTCAGCCTCTACATAACCCTCAGCTTCTACATAACCCTCAGCTTCTACATAACCCTCAGCTTCTACATAACCCTCAGCTTCTACATAACCCTCAGCTTCTACATAACCCTCAGCTTCTACATAACCCTCAGCTTCTACATAACCCTCAGCTTCTACATAACCATCAGCTTCTACATAACCCTCAGCCTCTACATAACCCTCAGCTTCTATATAACCCTCAGCTTCTACATAACCCTCAGCTTCTATATAACCTCAGCTTCTACATAACCCTCAGCTTCTACATAACCCTCAGCTTCTACATAACCCTCAGCTTCTACATAACCCTCAGCTTCTACATAACCATCAGCTTCTACATAACCCTCAGCTTCTACATAACCCTCAGCCTCTACATAACCCTCAGCTTCTATATAACCCTCAGCTTCTACATAACCCTCAGCTTCTATATAACCCTCAGCTTCTACATAACCCTCAGCTTCTACATAACCATCAGCTTCTACATAACCATCAGCTTCTACATAACCCTCAGCCTCTACATAACCCTCAGCTTCTACATAACCCTCAGCTTCTACATAACCATCAGCTTCTACATAACCCTCATCTTCTACATAACCATCAGCTTCTACATAACCCTCAGCTTCTACATAACCCTCAGCTTCTACATAACCCTCAGCTTCTACATAACCCTCAGCTTCTACATAACCCTCAGCTTCTACATAACCCTCAGCTTCTACATAACCCTCAGCTTCTACATAACCCTCAGCTTCTACATAACCATCAGCTTCTACATAACCCTCAGCCTCTACATAACCCTCAGCTTCTACATAACCCTCAGCTTCTACATAACCCTCAGCTTCTACATAACCCTCAGCTTCTACATAACCATCAGCTTCTACAGAACCCTCAGCTTCTACATAACCCTCAGCTTCTACATAACCCTCAGCTTCTACATAACCCTCAGCTTCTACATAACCCTCAGCTTCGACATAACCCTCAGCTTCTACATAACCCGCAGCTTCTACATAACCCTCAGCTTCTACATAACCCTCAGCTTCTACATAACCCTCAGCTTCTACATAACCTTCAGCTTCTACATAACCCTCAGCTTCTACATAACCATCAGCTTCTACATAACCATCAGCTTCTATATAACCCTCAGCCTCTACATAACCCTCAGCCTCTACATAACCCTCAGCTTCTACATAACCCTCAGCTTGTACATAACCCTCAGCTTCTACATAACCCTCAGCTTCTACATAACCATCAGCTTCTACATAACCCTCAGCTTCTACATAACCCTCAGCTTCTACATAACCCTCAGCTTCTACATAACCCTCAGCTTCTATATAACCATCAGCTTCTACATAACCCTCAGCTTCTACATAACCCTCAGCTTCTACATAACCCTCAGCTTCTACATAACCATCAGCTTCTACATAACCCTCAGCTTCTACATAACCCTCAGCTTCTACATAACCCTCAGCTTCTACATAACCCTCAGCTTCTACATTAACTTCAGCTTCTACATAACCCTCAGCTTCTACATAACCATCAGCTTCTACATAACCATCAGCTTCTATATAACCATCAGCCTCTACATAACCCTCAGCCTCTACATAACCCTCAGCTTCTACATAACCCTCAGCTTCTACATAACCCTCAGCTTCTACATAACCCTCAGCTTCTACATAACCCTCAGCTTCTACATAACCCTCAGCTTCTACATAACCCTCAGCTTCTACATAACCCTCAGCTTCTACATAACCTTCAGCTTCTACATAACCCTCAGCTTCTACATAACCATCAGCTTCTACAAAACCATCAGCTTCTATATAACCCTCAGCTTCTACATAACCCTCAGCTTCTACATAACCCTCAGCTTCTACATAACCCTCAGCTTCTACATAACCCTCAGCTTCTACATAACCCTCAGCTTCTTCGTAACCCTCAGCTTCTACATAACCATCAGCTTCTACATAACCATCAGCTTCTACATAACCCTCAGCTTCTACATAACCATCAGCTTCTACATAACCCTCAGCCTCTACATAACCCTCAGCTTCTACATAACCCTCAGCTTCTACATAACCCTCAGCTTCTACATAACCCTCAGCTTCTACATAACCCTCAGCTTCTACATAACCCTCAGCTTCTACATAACCCTCAGCTTCTACATAACCCTCAGCTTCTACATAACCCTCAGCCTCTACATAACCCTCAGCTTCTATATAACCCTCAGCTTCTACATAACCCTCAGCTTCTATATAACCCTCAGCTTCTACATAACCCTCAGCTTCTACATAAACATCAGCTTCTACATAACCATCAGCTTCTACATAACCCTCAGCCTCTACATAACCATCAGCCTCTACATAACCCTCAGCTTCTACATAACCCTCAGCTTCTACATAACCCTCAGCTTCTACATAACCTTCAGCTTCTACATAACCCTCAGCTTCTACATAACCCTCAGCCTCTACATAACCCTCAGCTTCTACATAACCCTCAGCTTCTACATAACCCTCAGCTTCTACATAACCCTCAGCTTCTACATAACCCTCAGCTTCTACATAACCCTCAGCTTCTACATAACCCTCAGCTTCTACATAACCCTCAGCTTCTACATAACCCTCAGCTTCTACATAACCATCAGCTTCTACATAACCCTCATCTTCTACATAACCATCAGCTTCTACATAACCCTCAGCTTCTACATAACCCTCAGCTTCTACATAACCCTCAGCTTCTACATAACCCTCAGCTTCTACATAACCCTCAGCTTCTACATAACCCTCAGCTTCTACATAACCCTCAGCTTCTACATAACCCTCAGCTTCTACATAACCCTCAGCTTCTACATAACCATCAGCTTCTACATAACCCTCAGCTTCTACATAACCATCAGCTGTCTATATAATCCTCAGCTTCTACATAACCATCAGCTTCTACATAACCATCAGCTTCTACATAACCCTCAGCCTCTACATAACCCTCAGCTTCTACATAACCCTCAGCTTCTACATAACCCTCAGCTTCTACATAACCCTCAGCTTCTACATAACCCTCAGCTTCTACATAACCCTCAGCTTCTACATAACCCTCAGCTTCTACATAACCCTCAGCTTCCACATAACCCTCAGCTTTTACATAACCATCAGCTTCTACATAACCCCCAGCTTCTACATAACCCTCAGCTTCTTCATAACCCTCAGCCTCTACATAACCCTCAGCTTCGACATAACCATCAGCTTCTACATAATCCTCAGCTTCTACATAACCCTCAGCTTCTACATAACCATCAGCTTCTACATAACCCTCAGCTTCTACATAACCATCAGCTTCTACATAACCCTCAGCCTCTACATAACCCTCAGCTTCTACATAACCATCAGCTTCTACATAACCCTCAGCTTCTACATAACCCTCAGCTTCTACATAACCCTCAGCTTCTACATAACCCTCAGCTTCTACATAACCCTCAGCTTCTACATGACCATCAGCTTCTACATAACCCTCAGCCTCTACATAACCCTCAGCTTCTACATAACCCTCAGCTTCTACATAACCCTCAGCTTCTACATAACCCTCAGCTTCTACATAACCATCAGCTTCTACATAACCCTCAGCTTCTACATAACCCTCAGCTTGTACATAACCCTCAGCTTCTACATAACCCTCAGCTTCTACATAACCCTCAGCTTCTACATAACCCTCAGCTTCTACATAACCCTCAGCTTCTACATAACCCTCAGCTTCTACATAACCCTCAGCTTCTACATAACCCTCAGCTTCTACATAACCTTCAGCTTCTACATAACCCTCAGCTTCTACATAACCATCAGCTTCTACATAACCATCAGCTTCTATATAACCCTCAGCCTCTACATAACCCTCAGCCTCTACATAACCCTCAGCTTCTACATAACCCTCAGCTTGTACATAACCCTCAGCTTCTACATAACCCTCAGCTTCTACATAACCCTCAGCTTCTACATAACCCTCAGCTTCTACATAACACTCAGCTTCTACATAACCCTCAGCTTCTATATAACCATCAGCTTCTACATAACCCTCAGCTTCTACATAACCCTCAGCTTCTACATAACCCTCAGCTTCTACATAACCATCAGCTTCTACATAACCCTCAGCTTCTACATAACCCTCAGCTTCTACATAACCCTCAGCTTCTACATAACCCTCAGCTTCTACATTAACTTCAGCTTCTACATAACCCTCAGCTTCTACATAACCATCAGCTTCTACATAACCATCAGCTTCTATATAACCATCAGCCTCTACATAACCCTCAGCCTCTACATAACCCTCAGCTTCTACATAACCCTCAGCTTCTACATAACCCTCAGCTTCTACATAACCCTCAGCTTCTACATAACCATCAGCTTCTACATAACCCTCAGCTTCTACATAACCCTCAGCTTCTACATAACCCTCAGCTTCTACATAACCATCAGCTTCTACATAACCCGCAGCTTCTTCATAACCTTCAGCTTCTACATAACCCTGAGCTTCTACATAACCATCAGCTTCTACATAACCATCAGCTTCTATATAACCATCAGCTTCTATATAACCATCAGCCTGTACATAACCCTCAGCCTCTACATAACCCTCAGCTTCTACATAACCATCAGCTTCTACATAACCATCAGCTTCTACATAACCCTCAGCTTCTACATAACCCTCAGCTTCTACATAACCCTCAGCTTCTACATAACCCTCAGCTTCTACATAACCCTCAGCTTCTACATAACCCTCAGCTTCTACATAACCCTCAGCTTCTATATAACCATCAGCTTCTACATAACCCTCAGCTTCTACATAACACTCAGCTTCTACATAACCCTCAGCTTCTACATAACCCTCAGCTTCTACATAACCCTCAGCTTCTACATAACCCTCAGCTTCTACATAACCCTCAGCTTCTACATAACCCTCAGCTTCTACACAACCCTCAGCTTCTACATAACCCTCAGCTTCTACATAACCCTCAGCATCTACATAACCCTCAGCTTCTACATAACCCTCAGCTTCTACATAACCATCAGCTTCTACATAACCATCAGCTTCTACATAACCATCAGCTTCTACATAACCCTCAGCTTCTACATAACCCTCAGCTTCTACATAACCATCAGCTTCTACATAACCCTCAGCTTCTACATAACCCTCAGCTTCTACATAACCCTCAGCTTCTACATAACCCTCAGCTTCTACATAACCTTCAGCTTCTACATAACCCTCAGCTTCTACATAACCATCAGCTTCTACATAACCCTCAGCCTCTACATAACCCTCAGCTTCTACATAACCCTCAGCTTCTACATAACCCTCAGCTTCTACATAACCCTCAGCTTCTACATAACCCTCAGCTTCTTCATAACCCTCAGCTTCTACATAACCCTCAGCTTCTACATAACCCTCAGCTGTCTATATAACCCTCAGCTTCTACATAACCCTCAGCTTCTACATAACCCTCAGCTTCTACATAACCCTCAGCTTCTACATAACCTTCAGCTTCTACATAACCCTCAGCCTCTACATAACCCTCAGCCTCTACATAACCCTCAGCTTCTACCTAACCCTCAGCTTCTACATAACCCTCAGCTTCTACATAACCCTCAACTTCTACATAACCCTCAGCTTCTACATAACCATCAGCTGTCTATATACCCTCAGCTTCTACATAACACTCAGCTTCTACATAACCCTCAGCTTCTACATAACCCTCAGCTTCTACATAACCCTCAGCTTCTACATAACCATCAGCTTCTACATAACCCTCAGCTTCTACATAACCATCAGCTTCTACATAACCCTCAGCTTCTACATAACCCTCAGCTTCTACATAACCCTCAGCTTCTACATAACCATCAGCTGTCTATATACCCTCAGCTTCTACATAACCCTCAGCTTCTACATAACCATCAGCTTCTACATAACCCTCAGCTTCTACATAACCCTCAGCTTCTACATAACCCTCAGCTTCTACATAACCATCAGCTTCGACATAACCCTCAGCTTCTACATAATCCTCAGCCTCTACATAACCCTCAGCCTCTACATAACCATCAGCCTCTATATAACCCTCAGCTTCTACATAACCCTCAGCTTCTACATAACCCTCAGCTTCTACATAAACATCAGCTTCTACATAACCCTCAGCCTCTACATAACCCTCAGCTTCGACATAACCTTCAGCTTCTACATAACCCTCAGCTTCTACATAACCCTCAGCTTCTACATAACCCTCAGCTTCTACATAACCATCAGCTTCTACATAACCATCAGCTTCTACATAACCCTCAGCTTCTACATAACCCTCAGCTTCGACACAACCCTTAGCTTCTACATAACCCTCAGCTTCTACATACCCATCAGCTTCTACATAACCCACAGCTTCTACATAACCCTCAGCTTCTACATAACCCTCAGCTTCTACATAGCCCTCAGCTTCTACATAACCCTCAGCCTCTACATAACCCTCAGCTTCTACATAACCCTCAGCTTCTACATAACCCTCAGCTTCTACATAACCCTCAGCTTCTACATAACCCTCCGCTTCTACATAACCCTTAGCTTCTACATAACCATCAGCTTCTACATAACCATCAGCTTCTACATAACCCTCAGCTTCTACATAACCCTCAGCTTCTACATAACCCTCAGCTTCTACATAACCCTCAGCTTCTACATAACCCTCAGCTTCTACATAACCCTCAGCTTCTACATAACCCTCAGCTTCTACATAACCCTCAGCTTCTACATAACCCTCAGCTTCTACATAACCCTCAGCTTCTACATAACCCTCAGCTTCTACATAACCCTCAGCTTCTACATAACCCTCAGCTTCTACATAACCCTCAGCTTCTACATAACCCTCAGCTTCTACATAACTCTCAGCTGCCTATAAAACCCTCAGCTGTCTACATAACTCTCAGCTGCCTATATAACCCTCAGCTGTCTACATAACTCTCAGCTGCCTATATAACGCTCAGCTGTCTACATAACTCTCAGGTGCCTATATAACCCTCAGCTTCTACATAACTCTCAGCTTCTACATAACCCTCAGCTTCTACATAACCATCAGCTTCTACATAACCCTCAGCTTCTATATAACCATCAGCTTCTACATAACCCTCAGCTTCTACATAACCCTCAGCTTCTACATAACCCTCAGCTTCTACATAACCATCAGCTGTCTATATACCCTCAGCTTATACATAACCCTCAGCTTCTACATAACCATCAGCTTCTACATAACCCTCAGCTTCTACATAACCCTCAGCTTCTACATAACCCTCAGCTTCTACATAACCATCAGCTTCGACATAACCCTCAGCTTCTACATAATCCTCAGCCTCTACATAACCCTCAGCCTCTACATAACCATCCGCCTCTACATAACCCTCAGCTTCTACATAACCCTCAGCTTCTACATAACCCTCAGCTTCTACATAAACATCAGCTTCTGCATAACCCTCAGCCTCTACATAACCCTCAGCTTCGACATAACCCTCAGCTTCTACATAACCTTCAGCTTCTACATAACCCTCAGCTTCTACATAACCCTCAGTTTCTACATAACCCTCAGCTTCTACATAACCCTCAGCTTCTACATAACCCTCAGCTTCTACATAACCCTCAGCTTCTACATAACCCTTAGCTTCTACATAACCCTCAGCTTCTACATAACCATCAGCTTCTACATAACCCTCAGCTTCTACATAACCCTCAGCTTCTACATAACCCTCAGCTTCTACATAACCCTCAGCTTCTACATAACCCTCAGCCTCTACATAACCCTCAGCTTCTACATAACCCTCAGCTTCTACATAACCATCAGCTTCTACATAACCCTCAGCTTCTACATAACCCTCAGCTTCTACATAACCCTCAGCTTCTACATAACCATCAGCTTCTACATAACCCTCAGCTTCTACATAACCCTCAGCTTCTACATAACCCTCAGCTTCTACATAACCCTCAGCTTCTACATAACCCTCAGCTTCTACATAACCCTCAGCTTCTACATAACCCTCAGCTTCTACATAACCCTCAGCTTCTACATAACCCTCAGCTTCTACATAACCCTCAGCTTCTACATAACCCTCAGCTTCTACATAACCCTCAACTTCTACATAACCCTCAACTTCTACATAACCCTCAGCTTCTACATAACCCTCAGCTTCTACATAACCCTCAGCTTCTACATAACTCTCAGCTGCCTATATAACGCTCAGCTGTCTACATAACTCTCAGCTGCCTATATAACCATCAGCTTCTACATAACCCTCAGCTTCAACATAACCATCAGCTTCTACATAACCCTCAGCTTCTACATAACCCTCAGCTTCTACATAACCATCAGCTTCTACATAACCATCAGCTTCTACATAACCCTCAGCTTCTACATAACCCTCAGCTTCTACATAACCCTCAGCTTCTACATAACCCTCAGCTTCTACATAACCCTCAGCTTCTACATAACCCTCAGCTTCTACATAACCCTCAGCTTCTACATAACCCTCAGCTTCTACATAACCCTCAGCCTCTACATAACCCTCAGCTTCTACATAACCCTCAGCTTCTACATAACCATCAGCTTCTACATAACCCTCAGCTTCTACATAACCCTCAGCTTCTACATAACCATCAGCTTCTACATAACCCTCAGCTTCTACATAACCCTCAGCCTCTACATAACCCTCAGCTTCTACATAACCCTCAGCTTCTACATAACCCTCAGCTTCTACATAACCCTCAGCTTCTACATAACCCTCAGCTTCTACATAACCCTCAGCTTCTACATAACCATCAGCTTCTAAATAACCCTCAGCTTCTACATAACCCTCAGCTTCTACATAACCCTCAGCTTCTACATAACTCTCAGCTGCCTATATAACCCTCAGCTGTCTACATAACTCTCAGCTGCCTATATAACCCTCAGCTGTCTACATAACTCTCAGCTGCCTATATAACCCTCAGCTGTCTACATAACTCTCAGCTGCTTATATAACCCTCAGCTGTCTACATAACTCTCAGCTGCCTATATAACCCTCAGCTGTCTACATAACTCTCAGCTGTCTATATAACCCTCAGCTGTCTACATAACTCTCAGCTGTCTATATAACCTTTAGCTGTCGATGACATTCAGTTGTCTAAATACCCCTCAGCTGAACATGTGAACACCCTGTCCTCTCCATCACCGATGTCACTCACCCAGTTCCACCTTAGTAATGTTAAGTGCTTTGACAAAGGGTCATCTAGACTCAAAACGTCAGCTCTTTTCTCTCCCTACAGATGCTGCCAGACCTGCTGAGATTTTCCAGCATTTTATCTTTGGTTTCAGATTCCAGCATCTGCGGTAATTTGCTTTTATTAAGTGTTTCTGACTCTGCCTCAACACCGCTGCAGGTGAAGGCCTCATCCACGACTCTAGTCTTGATCATTCCAATTCTCCCTTGGAGTCATGACCACAGGTCTCCAGGAAGGTAGTAAACCATCCCAAACTGCTTCAAAGGACGATTTCAGTGAGCCACAGAAGGGGATATTCGGATTGGTGGCAAAGAGTTCAGGGCAAAGGCAAATGTGTTAAGAACCATTTTGTTAGATTATGAAGCCAGGCAGAGAGATTTAGGGAGGGAATCCCAGATTTCAGGACCCTAGGCATCTGAAGGCATGGCTGCCAGTGGTGGAGTGATGGGAATCAGGGGATTTTACAATTGACAATGATTTCATGATCATCATGACCGACTTTTAATTCCAGACTGTTTTTAAATGTGGTGCTGTGATTGGATTTGTACCTGGCTCCCCAGAACATATACCCTAGTTTATTAGTCCAGCGACAATACCACTGCACACTGGCCTGAGTATTTCTTGGAAATCAGGGCATGTACAAGAGGCCGGAATTAGCAGAGTGAAGAGATCTCAGAAGCTTGTGGGGCTGGAGGAGATTCCAGATTGAGAAATTGAGTGGATTAACAGAATCTGTGAGAGTTGCACAAAGGGAAGTAAAGGCTCTCGGTGGTGATTGGCATCCTGTTTCACCAGCTGAGAAAGGTCACACACAGCTGCTAAAAGGAGCTCCTCTCCTCCCATCCCCACAATGTTCACCTCACACCATCCACTTGGGAGACAGGAATTGGTGGGGGAGGGGGATGGGTTTTGGGAGCTGTCCTGCGGATGGGTTTTGGGATCTGTCCTGTGGATGGGTTTTGGGAGCTGTCCTGCGGATGGGCTTTGGGAGCTGTCCTGTGGATGGGTTTTGGGAGCTGTCCTGCGGATGGGTTTTGGGAGCTGTCCTGTGGATGGGTTTTGGGAGCTGTCCTGTGGATGGGCTTTGGGAGCTGCCCTGCGGATGGGCTTTGGGAGCTGTCCTGTGGATGGGCTTTGGGAGCTGCCCTGTGGATGGGCTTTGGGAGCTGTCCTGTGGATGGGCTTTGGGAGCTGTCCTGTGGATGGGCTTTGGGAGCTGTCCTGTGGATGGGCTTTGGGAGCTGTCCTGTGGATGGGTTTTGGGAGCTGTCCTGCGGATGGGCTTTGGGAGCTGTCCTGTGGATGGGTTTTGGGTGCTGTCGTGCGGATGGGCTTTGGGAGCTGCCCTGCGGATGGGCTTTGGGAGCTGCCCTGCGGATGGGCTTTGGGAGCTGTCCTGTGGATGGGTTTTGGGAGCTGTCGTGCGGATGGGCTTTGGGAGCTGCCCTGCGGATGAGCTTTGGGAGCTGTCCTGTGGATGGGCTTTGGGAGCTGTCCTGTGGATGGGCTTTGGGAGCTGTCCTGTGGATGGGTTTTGGGAGCTGTCGTGCGGATGGGCTTTGGGAGCTGCCCTGCGGATGGGTTTTGGGAGCTGTCGTGCGGATGGGCTTTGGGAGCTGCCCTGCGGATGGGCTTTGGGAGCTGTCCTGTGGATGGGCTTTGGGAGCTGCCCTGTGGATGGGTTTTGGGAGCTGTCGTGTGGATGGGCTTTGGGAGCTGCCCTGTGGATGGGCTTTGGGAGCTGTCCTGCGGATGGGCTTTGGGAGCTGTCCTGCGGATGGGCTTTGGGAGCTGTCCTGTGGATGGGTTTTGGGAGCTGTCCTGTGGATGGGCTTTGGGAGCTGTCCTGTGGATGGGTTTTGGGAGCTGTCCTGCGGATGGGCTTTGGGAGCTGTCCTGTGGATGGGTTTTGGGTGCTGTCGTGCGGATGGGCTTTGGGAGCTGCCCTGCGGATGGGCTTTGGGAGCTGCCCTGCGGATGGGCTTTGGGAGCTGTCCTGTGGATGGGTTTTGGGAGCTGTCGTGCGGATGGGCTTTGGGAGCTGCCCTGCGGATGAGCTTTGGGAGCTGTCCTGTGGATGGGCTTTGGGAGCTGTCCTGTGGATGGGCTTTGGGAGCTGTCCTGTGGATGGGTTTTGGGAGCTGTCGTGCGGATGGGCTTTGGGAGCTGCCCTGCGGATGGGTTTTGGGAGCTGTCGTGCGGATGGGCTTTGGGAGCTGCCCTGCGGATGGGCTTTGGGAGCTGTCCTGTGGATGGGCTTTGGGAGCTGCCCTGTGGATGGGTTTTGGGAGCTGTCGTGTGGATGGGCTTTGGGAGCTGCCCTGTGGATGGGCTTTGGGAGCTGTCCTGCGGATGGGCTTTGGGAGCTGTCCTGCGGATGGGCTTTGGGAGCTGTCCTGTGGATGGGTTTTGGGAGCTGTCCTGTGGATGGGCTTTGGGAGCTGTCCTGTGGATGGGCTTTGGGAGCTGTCCTGTGGATGGGCTTTGGGAGCTGTCCTGCGGATGGGCTTTGGGAGCTGCCCTGCGGATGGGCTTTGGGAGCTGTCCTGTGGATGGGTTTTGGGAGCTGTCGTGCGGATGGGCTTTGAGAGCTGTCGTGCGGATGGGCTTTGGGAGCTGTCCTGTGGATGGGTTTTGGGAGCTGTCCTGTGGATGGGCTTTGGGAGCTGTCCTGTGGATGGGCTTTGGGAGCTGTCCTGCGGATGGGCTTTGGGAGCTGTCCTGTGGATGGGCTTTGGGAGCTGCCCTGTGGATGGGTTTTGGGAGCTGCCCTGTGGATGGGCTTTGGGAGCTGTCCTGCGGATGGGCTTTGGGAGCTGCCCTGCGGATGGGTTTTGGGGGCTGTCCTGCGGATGGGCTTTGGGGGCTGCCCTGTGGATGGGTTTTGGGAGCTGTCCTGCGGATGGGCTTTGGGAGCTGCCCTGTGGATGGGCTTTGGGGGCTGTCCTGTGGATGGGCTTTGGGAGCTGCCCTGTGGATGGGCTTTGGGAGCTGCCCTGCGGATGGGCTTTGGGAGCTGTCGTGCGGATGGGCTTTGGGAGCTGTCCTGTGGATGGGTTTTGGGAGCTGTCCTGCGGATGGGCTTTGGGAGCTGTCCTGTGGATGGGCTTTGGGAGCTGTCCTGTGGATGGGCTTTGGGAGCTGTCGTGCGGATGGGTTTTGGGAGCTGTCCTGTGGATGGGTTTTGGGATCTGTCCTGTGGATGGGCTTTGGGAGCTGTCGTGCGGATGGGCTTTGGGAGCTGTCCTGTGGATGGGTTTTGGGAGCTGTCCTGCGGATGGGCTTTGGGAGCTGTCCTGTGGATGGGTTTTGGGAGCTGCCCTGTGGATGGGCTTTGGGAGCTGTCCTGCGGATGGGTTTTGGGAGCTGTCCTGTGGATGGGTTTTGGGAGCTGTCCTGCGGATGGGCTTTGGGAGCTGCCCTGTGGATGGGCTTTGGGAGCTGCCCTGTGGATGGGCTTTGGGAGCTGTCATGCGGATGGGCTTTGGGAGCTGCCCTGTGGATGGGTTTTGGGAGCTGCCCTGTGGATGGGTTTTGGGAGCTGCCCTGCGGATGGGCTTTGGGGGCTGCCCTGTGGATGGGTTTTGGGAGCTGTCCTGCGGATGGGCTTTGGGAGCTGCCCTGTGGATGGGCTTTGGGGGCTGTCCTGTGGATGGGCTTTGGGAGCTGCCCTGTGGATGGGCTTTGGGAGCTGCCCTGCGGATGGGCTTTGGGAGCTGTCGTGCGGATGGGCTTTGGGAGCTGTCCTGTGGATGGGTTTTGGGAGCTGCCCTGTGGATGGGCTTTGGGAGCTGCCCTGTGGATGGGCTTTGGGGGCTGTCCTGTGGATGGGTTTTGGGAGCTGCCCTGTGGATGGGCTTTGGGAGCTGTCCTGCGGATGGGTTTTGGGAGCTGTCCTGTGGATGGGCTTTGGGAGCTGCCCTGTGGATGGGCTTTGGGGGCTGTCCTGTGGATGGGCTTTGGGAGCTGCCCTGTGGATGGGCTTTGGGAGCTGCCCTGCGGATGGGCTTTGGGAGCTGTCGTGCGGATGGGCTTTGGGAGCTGTCCTGTGGATGGGTTTTGGGAGCTGCCCTGTGGATGGGCTTTGGGAGCTGCCCTGTGGATGGGCTTTGGGGGCTGTCCTGTGGATGGGTTTTGGGAGCTGCCCTGTGGATGGGCTTTGGGAGCTGCCCTGCGGATGGGCTTTGGGAGCTGTCCTGCGGATGGGTTTTGGGAGCTGCCCTGTGGATGGGCTTTGGGAGCTGCCCTGTGGATGGGCTTTGGGAGCTGCCCTGTGGATGGGCTTTGGGAGCTGCCCTGTGGATGGGTTTTGGGAGCTGCCCTGTGGATGGGTTTTGGGAGCTGTCCTGCGGCTGGGCTTTGGGAGCTGCCCTGCGGATGGGTTTTGGGAGCTGCCCTGTGGATGGGCTTTGGGAGCTGTCCTGCGGCTGGGCTTTGGGAGCTGCCCTGCGGATGGGTTTTGGGAGCTGCCCTGTGGATGGGCTTTGGGAGCTGTCGTGTGGATGGGCTTTGGGAGCTGCACTGCGGATGGGCTTTGGGAGCTGCCCTGTGGATGGGCTTTGGGAGCTGCCCTGCGGATGGGTTTTGGGAGCTGCCCTGTGGATGGGCTTTGGGAGCTGCCCTGCGGATGGGCTTTGGGAGCTGCCCTGCGGATGGGCTTTGGGAGCTGCCCTGTGGATGGGCTTTGGGAGCTGCCCTGCGGATGGGTTTTGGGAGCTGTCCTGCGGATGGGTTTTGGGAGCTGTCCTGCGGCTGGGCTTTGGGAGCTGCCCTGTGGATGGGCTTTGGGAGCTGTCCTGTGGATGGGCTTTGGGAGCTGTCCTGTGGATGGGCTTTGGGAGCTGCCCTGCGGATGGGCTTTGGGAGCTGTCCTGCGGATGGGTTTTGGGAGCTGTCCTGCGGATGGGTTTTGGGAGCTGTCCTGCGGCTGGGCTTTGGGAGCTGTCCTGCGGCTGGGCTTTGGGAGCTGTCCTGCGGCTGGGCTTTGGGAGCTGTCCTGCGGCTGGGCTTTGGGAGCTGTCCTGTGGATGGGTTTTGGGAGCTGTCCTCTGTACGGATATTACTGGGATAAACCTTGCCATGGAAGTTGTTAAAAGTCTGTTTTCCAACACTAAACCGTAGAGAGAGACCATTTACATATCACAGCAGGCTGTGAGCAGCAGTTAAATGCAGACCTTCACTCACACCCAACTACCAACTGCTGTTTTATTGGGTTTATTTGATTAAAAGCTTTTTACTCACCATTATCCAGGTACTTAGGGATCAATAGGCTCTTTGTAGTGTTAAATATCCCAGCAGAAGGTGGAAATGTGTGTGAGATTGAGGTCTAATGAGTGCCTGGGGCCTATTTACTCAGATGTCTGAAGCCATTGCCATTGCAAGTGTTTGTGACAGTTCAGAGTGCCACTGGGGAGAGACAGCAGCCCCACATAGCCAGCAGCTGCTTAACCTAATCCTTAATGGACTCTCCAATCTGACACTTTCTCACCCAGCCCAATAAAATCCTGCTTTACAATCCAGGATTTATATCTCTATCTGTGAGAACAGGCCCAAACTCAATTTCTCTGCTCAGTATCAGTCAGGTCCAACAGAGAGCAGAATCATAGGCCTCAGGATTTAACAATAACAACTTGCAGTGGAGGAATGGACTAGAAAGCTGAGGATGAGTGGGATTTGAAGGTGAGGGTGAGGGGTTGAGGGGGAGGGGGAGTGAGGGACAGCTGGGTGTGAGGGTGAGCAGAAAGGGAGCAGGTGTGAGGGGAACTGCGGTGTAGCTGAGGGTGAGGGGTAGCTGAGGGTGGGGAGAGCAGGGGTATGAGGCGGAGCAAGGAGGCGATGGGAAGTTGAGGGTGAGGCGGGACTGAGGGTGAGAAGGAGTTGAGGGTGAGGTGTAGCTGAAGGTAAGGGGGGTGAGGGGGAGCTGAAGGTAAGGGGGGGGTGAGGGGGAGATGAAGGTAAGGGGGTGAGGGGGAGCTGAAGGTAAGGGGGGGTGAGGGGGTGCTGAAGGTAAGGGGGGTGAGGTGTAGCTGAAGATAAGGGGGGGTGAGGGGAAGCTGAAGGTAAGGGGAGTGAGGGGAAGCTGAAGGTAGGGGGGGGGTGAGGTGTAGCTGAAGGTAGGGGGGGTGAGGGGGAGCTGAAGGTAGGGGGGGTGAGGGGGAGCTGGAGGTAAGGGGGGGTGAGGGGGAGCTGAAGGTAGGGGGGGTGAGGGGGAGCTGAAGGTAAGGGGAGTGAGGGGGAGCTGAAGGTAGGGGGGGTGAGGTGTAGCTGAAGGTAAGGGGGGTGAGGGGAAGCTGAAGGTAAGGGGGTGAGGGGGAGCTGAAGGTAAGAGGGTGAGGGGGAGCTGAAGGTAAGGGGGTGAGGGGGAGCTGGAGGTAAGGGGGGGTGAGGTGTAGCTGAAGGTAGGGGGGTGAGGGGGAGCTGAAGGTAGGGGGGGTGAGGTGTAGCTGAAGGTAAGGGGGGGTGAGGGGGAGCTGAAGGTAAGGGGGGTGAGGGGGAGCTGAAGGTAGGGGGGGGTGAGGGGGAGCTGAAGGTAGGGGGGGTGAGGGGGAGCTGACGGTAAGGGGGGGTGAGGGGGAGCTGAAGGTAGGGGGGGTGAGGTGTAGCTGAAGGTAGGGGGGGTGAGGGGGAGCTGAAGGTAAGGGGGGCGAGGGGGAGCTGAAGGTAAGGGGGGTGAGGTGTAGCTGAAGGTAGGGGGGGTGAGGGGGAGCTGAAGGTAGGGGGGGTGAGGTGTAGCTGAAGGTAGGGGGGGTGAGGGGGAGCTGAAGGTAAGGGGGGCGAGGGGGAGCTGAAGGTAAGGGGGGTGAGGTGTAGCTGAAGGTAGGGGGGGTGAGGGGGAGCTGAAGGTAAGGGGGGCGAGGGGGAGCTGAAGGTAAGGGGGTGAGGTGTAGCTGGAGGTAAGGGGGGTGAGGTGTAGCTGAAGGTAGGGGGGGTGAGGGGGAGCTGAAGGTAAGGGGGGCGAGGGGGAGCTGAAGGTAAGGGGGTGAGGTGTAGCTGGAGGTAAGGGGGGTGAGGTGTAGCTGAAGGTAGGGGGGGTGAGGGGGAGCTGAAGGTAAGGGGGGTGAGGGTGAGCTGGAGGTAAGGGGGGGTGAGGGGGAGCTGGAGGTAAGGGGGGGTGAGGGGGAGCTGAAGGTAAGGGGGGTGAGGGGGAGCTGAAGGTAAGGGGGGGTGAGGGGGAGCTGAAGGTAGGGGGGGTGAGGGGGAGCTGAAGGTAGGGGGGGTGAGGGGGAGCTGAAGGTAGGGGGGGTGAGGGGGAGCTGAAGGTAAGGGGGGTGAGGGGGAGCTGGAGGTAAGGGGGGGTGAGGTGTAGCTGAAGGTAGGGGGGTGAGGGGGAGTTCAAGGTAAAGGGGGTGAGGGGAGTTGAAGGCAAAGGGGGTGAGGGTGAGCTGAGGGTGTTACGAGGGTGGGAGGGTGTTGCGAGGATGGGAGGAAGGTCGAGGGGGAGGAAGAGGGAATGATGAGAGAGGGGGCTGAGGGGGTGGTAGAGGGAGCAGTGTGGAGGGGGGGTGAGGTGGAGGGGGGGGTGAGGTAGAGGAAGAGGGAGCAGTGTGGAGGGGGGGTGAGGTAGAGGAAGAGGGAGCAGTGTGGAGGGGGGGTGAGGTGGAGGGGGCTGAGGTAGAGGGAGCAGTGTGGAGGGGGGGTGAGGTAGAGGTAGAGGGAGCAGTGTGGAGGGGGGGGTGAGGTAGAGGTAGTGGGAGCAGTGTGGAGGGGGGGTGAGGTGGAGGGGGCTGAGGTAGAGGGAGCAGTGTGGAGGGGGGTGAGGTAGAGGTAGAGGGAGCAGTGTGGAGGGGGGGTGAGGTGGAGGGGGGTGAGGTAGAGGTAGAGGGAGCAGTGTGGAGGGGGGTGAGGTGGAGGGGGGGTGAGGTAGAGGTAGAGGGAGCAGTGTGGAGGGGGGGGTGAGGTAGAGGTAGAGGGAGCAGTGTGGAGGGGGGGTGAGGTGGAGGGGGGTGAGGTAGAGGTAGAGGGAGCAGTGTGGAGGGGGGGTGAGGTGGAGGGGGGGTGAGGTAGAGGTAGAGGGAGCAGCGTGGAGGGGGGGGTGAGGTGGAGGGGGGTGAGGTAGAGGTAGAGGGAGCAGTGTGGAGGGGGGTGAGGTGGAGGGGGGGTGAGGTAGAGGTAGAGGGAGCAGTGTGGAGGGGGGTGAGGTGGAGGGGGGGTGAGGTAGAGGTAGAGGGAGCAGCGTGGAGGGGGGGGTGAGGTGGAGGGGGGTGAGGTAGAGGTAGAGGGAGCAGTGTGGAGGGGGGTGAGGTGGAGGGGGGGTGAGGTAGAGGTAGAGGGAGCAGCGTGGAGGGGGGGGTGAGGTGGAGGGGGGTGAGGTAGAGGTAGAGGGAGCAGTGTGGAGGGTGTCGTGTTGGGTGTTCTGATGCACAAATATTCAACATGGCTGTGGATGGTACAACTCTGTTTTATTGTCTAAACAACGGTAACAACTAACTGCTGGCTTGTGTACCTGCTTCACCAGCTAACCTGTGGACCCAGCCCTATCACTATCTTAGTGAGGCACTCAGCACATGGTCTATGTCTGAGTGGCGCGCTGTGAGCTCTGAGCTATCTCCTGATAGAATGAGCGGGAACTGTGGTGTTCCCTGTTTTATAGTGCGTGTGCTCTCACTGATGATCCTCGTAGGACTCTCTGTTAGGCGCACAGGCATGCAAGATCCTCCACCTCGTTCAGCGGATACACACTCTGTCTCCAGAAGCCACGTCCAATTTCCCAGATGCAGACTTTAGGGCGCAGCTCCACTCGCTCCTCGCCCACAACCAGGAGGTTTTCGAGCGTATGGGCACACTGCCCTACACGTACAAAATATGGCTCAAACCGGACGCCACCCCGGTCATTCACGCACCTCGTGGGGTCCCAGCACCACTCAACAACCGCCTCAAGCAGCAGCTGCAGGACCTGCAGGACCAAGGAGTACTTTCCCGGGTCACGGAGCCAACGCCATGGGTGGTTTAACCTTCAAGGTCTGGAAGGCTGACCATGCGAGGAGATTGGCGGAGGCACCAGTGTCCAGGCGAAATGTGATCTGTGATCGGTTGACCGTTAGGGTGGCACACCACTCATCGCCCGGATCAATGCTGTGCACTGGCAGCGGCTGGTGGTTCCGACTTGGGGACATCCGGTTCTTGTGGACTACCGCAATGAGGAAGGGTTCCCTGTCTTCGGTATCGCTGGTCTGCATATTATCTGGATATGACTCAGTGAAGGTGGGCCGAATCGCCCGCACGACCCTGCGAGGCTGGTGGAATTGTTGGGAGTTGGCAGGTTGAGCTGCTCGACAGCAGGCAGCATAGTGGCCCATCCTGCCACATCGTAGGCATTGTCGTGCATTGGCCAGACATTGCCGCTTTAAGTGGGCGGAGCCACAGTTGCCGCATGTCGTGACGTCATGGCGTTCGTTGGGAGGGGAGGTAGAGGGAGCAGTGTGGAGGGGGGAGGGGGAGGTAGAGGGAGCAGTGTGGAGGGGGGAGGGGGAGGTAGAGGGAGCAGTGCATGGGGGGGGAGGGGGAGGTAGAGGGAGCAGTGCGGAGGGGGGAGGGGGAGGTAGAGGGAACAGTGCGGAGGGGGGAGGGGGAGGTAGAGGGAGCAGTGCGGAGGGGGGAGGGGAAGATAGAGGGAGCAGTGCGGAGGGATAGGTAGAGGGAGCAGTGCGGAGGGGGGAGGGGAAGATAGAGGGAGCAGTGCGGAGGGATAGGTGGAGGGAGCAGTGCGGAGGGGGAGGGAGAGGGAGCAGTGCGGAGGGGGAGGGAGAGGGAGCAGTGCGGAGGGGGAGAGGGGGAGGGGGAGGTAGAGGGAGCAGTGCGGAGGGGAGAGGGAGAGGGGGAGGGGGAGGTAGAGGGAGCAGTGCGGAGGGGGAGGGGAGGTAGAGGGAGCAGTGCGGAGGGGGGAGGGGGAGGTAGAGGGAGCAGTGCGGAGGGGGAAGGTAGAGGGAGCAGTGCGGAGGGGGGGTGGGGGAGGTAGAGGGAGCAGTGCGGAGGGGGGAGGGGGAGGTAGAGGGAGCAGTGCAGAGGGGGAGGGGGAGGGAGCAGTGCAGAGGGGGAGGTAGAGGGAGCAGTGCGGAGGGGGAGAGGGGAGGGGGAGGTAGAGGGAGCAGTGGGGAGGGGGGAGGGGGAGGTAGAGGGAGCAGTGCGGAGGGGGGAGGGGGAGGTAGAGGGAGCAGTGCGGAGGGGGAGGGGGAGGGGGAGGTAGAGGGAGCAGTGCAGAGGGGGGAGGGGGAGGGAGCAGTGCGGAGGGGGAGGGGGAGGTAGAGGGAGCAGTGCGGAGGGGGAGATGGGGAGGGGAGGTAGAGGGAGCAGTGCGGAGGGGGGAGGGGATGTAGAGGGAGCAGTGCGGAGGGGGAGGTAGAGGGAGCAGTGCGGAGGGGGGAGGGGGAGGTAGAGGGAGCAGTGGAGGAGGAGGTAGAGGGAGCAGTACAGAGGGGGAGGTAGAGGGAGCAGTGCGGAGGGGGGGAGGGGGAGGTAGAGGGAGCAGTGGGGAGGGGGGAGGGGGAGGTAGAGGAAGCAGTGCGGAGGGGGGAGGGGAGGTAGAGGGAGCAGTGCGGAGGGGGAGGTAGAGGGAGCAGTGCGGAGGGGGGAGGGGAGGTAGAGGGAGCAGTGCGGAGGGGGAGGTAGAGGGAGCAGTGCGGAGGGGGAAGTAGAGGGAGCAGTGCAGAGGGGGGAGGGGGAGATAGAGGGTGCAGTGCGGAGGGGGAGGTAGAGGGAGCAGTGCCGAGGGGGGAGGGGGAGGTAGAGGGAGCAGTGCGGAGGGGGGGAGGGGGAGGTAGAGGGAGCAGTGCGGAGGGGGGAGGGGGAGGTAGAGGGAGCAGTGGAGGGGGAGGTAGAAGGAGCAGTACGGAGGGGGAGGTAGAGGGAGCAGTACGGAGGGGGAGGTAGAGGGAGCAGTGCGGAGGGGGAGGTAGAGGGAGCAGTGCGGAGGGGGGGAGGGTGAGGTAGAGGGAGCAGTGCGGAGGGGGAGGGGGAGGTAGAGGGAGCAGTGGAGGGGAAGGTAGAGGGAGCAGTGCGGAGGGGGAGGTAGAGGGAGCAGTACGGAGGGGGAGGTAGAGGGAGCAGTGCGGAGGGGGAGGTAGAGGGAGCAGTGCGGAGGGGGAGGTAGAGGGAGCAGTGCGGAGGGGGGAGGGGGAGGTAGAGGGAGCAGTGCGGAGGGGGAGGTAGAGGGAGCAGTGCGGAGGGGGGAGGGGGAGGTAGAGGGAGCAGTGGAGGAGGAGGTAGAGGGAGCAGTACAGAGGGGGAGGTAGAGGGAGCAGTGCGGAGGGGGGAGGGGAGGTAGAGGGAGCAGTGCGGAGGGGGGAGGGGATGTAGAGGGAGCAGTGCGGAGGGGGAGGTAGAGGGAGCAGTGCGGAGGGGGGAGGGGGAGGTAGAGGGAGCAGTGGAGGAGGAGGTAGAGGGAGCAGTACGGAGGGGGAGGTAGAGGGAGCAGTGCGGAGGGGGGAGGGGGAGGTAGAGGGAGCAGTGCGGAGGGGAGGTAGAGGGAGCAGTGCGGAGGGGGGGAGGGGGAGGTAGAGGGAGCAGTGCGGAGGGGGGAGGGGAGGTAGAGGGAGCAGTGGAGGGGAAGGTAGAGGGAGCAGTACGGAGGGGGAGGTAGAGGGAGCAGTACGGAGGGGGAGGTAGAGGGAGCAGTGCGGAGGGGGAGGTAGAGGGAGCAGTGCGGAGGGGGGAGGGGGGAGGGGGAGGTAGAGGGAGCACTGCGGAGGGGGGAGGGGGAGGTAGAGGGAGCAATGCGGAGGGGGGAGGGGGAGGTAGAGGGAGCAGTGCGGAGAGGAGAGGGGAGGGGGAGGTAGAGGGAGCAGTGCGGAGGGGGGAGGGGGAGGTAGAGGGAGCAGTGCGGAGGGGGGGAGGGGGAGGTAGAGGGAGCAGTGCGGAGAGGGGAGGGGGAGGTAGAGGGAGCAGTGCGGAGGGGGGAGGGGGAGGTAGAGGGAGCAGTGCGGAGGGGGGAGGGGGAGGTAGAGGGAGCAGTGCGGAGGGGAGGTAGAGGGAGCAGTGCGGAGGGGGGGAGGGGGAGGTAGAGGGAGCAGTGCGGAGGGGGGAGGGGGAGGTAGAGGGAGCAGTGCGGAGGGGGGAGGGGGAGGTAGTGGGAGCAGTGCGGAGCGGGGAGGGGAGGTAGAGGGAACAGTGCGGAGGGGGGAGGGGGAGGTAGAGGGAGCAGTGCGGAGAGGGGGAGGGGGAGGTAGAGGGAGCAGTGCGGAGGGGGGAGGGGGAGGTAGAGGGAGCAGTGCGGAGAGGGGGAGGGGGAGGTAGAGGGAGCAGTGCGGAGGGGGGAGGGGGAGGTAGAGGGAGCAGTGCGGAGGGGGGATGGGGAGGTAGAGGGAGCAGTGGGGAGGGGGAGGTAGAGGGAGCAGTGCGGAGGGGGGAGGGGGAGGTAGAGGGAGCAGTGCGGAGAGGGGGAGGGGGAGGTAGAGGGAGCAGTGCGGAGGGGGCTGACTGTGGTCAGTGTACATTTGGTAACTGACACTGTTTTCTGATGATGTCACTAAGGAGTAGCATTTAGATGGGAAATAGGAGGAGCCCAGGACAGATCCTTGGGAGACACTGAGGTTTTTTTTTAATTTAGAGTACCCAATTCATTTTTCCAATTACGGGGCAATTTATCGTGGCCAATCTACCTACCCTGCACATCTTTGGGTTGTGGGGGCGAAACCCATGCAAACACGGGGGGAATGTGCAAACTCCACACGGACAGTGACCCATAGCCGGGATCGAACCTGGGACCTCGGCGCTGTGAGGCTGCAGGGTTAACCCACTGCGCCACCGTGCTGCCTGGGAGACCCAGAGGTAACGGTGAGCGAAAAGGAAGAGAACACATTTCTGGTGATTCTCTGGCTATGCTTAATTAGATGGTAAGAATGGAACCAGGGGAGAGCAGTCCCACCCAGCTGGACAACAGTGGAGAGGTGCTGGAGGAGGATGATAGAATCCCTGCAGTGCAGAAGGAGGGAGGCAATTTGGCCCTTTGAACAACAAAGAACAAAGAAATGTACAGCACAGGAACAGGCCCTTCGGCCCTCCAAGCCCGTGCCGTCCATGCTGCCCGACTAAACTACAATATTCTACACTTCCTGGGTCCATATCATAAGAACATAAGAACTAGGAGCGGGAGTAGGCCACCTGGCCCCTCGAGCCTGCTCCACCATTCAATGAGATCATGGCTGATCTTTTGTGGACTCAGCTCCACTTTCCGGCCCGAACACCATAACCCTTAATCTCTTTATTCTTCAAAAAACTATCTATCTTTATCTTAAAAATATTTAATGAAGGAGCCTCTACTGCTTCACTGGGCAAGGAATTCCATAGATTCACAACCCTTTGGGTGAAGAAGTTCCTCCTAAACTCAGTCCTAAATCTTCTTCCCCTTATTTTGAGGCTATGCCCCCTAGTTCTGCTTTCACCCGCCAGTGGAAACAACCTGCCCGCATCTATCCTATCTATTCCCTTCATAATCTTATATATTTCTATAAGATCCCCCCTCATCCTTCTAAATTCCAACGAGTACAGTCCCAGTCTACTCAACCTCTCCTCGTAATCCAACCCCTTCAGTTCTGGGATTAACCTAGTGAATCTCCTCTGCACACCCTCCAGTGCCAGTATGTCCTTTCTCAAGTAAGGAGACCAAAACTGAACACAATACTCCAGGTGTGGCCTCACTAACACCTTATACAATTGCAGCAGAACCTCCCTAGTCTTAGACTCCATCCCTCTAGCAATGAAGGACAAAATTCCATTTGCCTTCTTAATCACCTGTTGCACCTGAAAACCAACTTTCTGCGACTCATGCACTAGCACACCCAGATCTCTCTGCACAGCAGCATGTTTTAATTTTTTATCATTTAAATAATAATCCCTTTTGCCGTTATTCTTACCAAAATGGATAACCTCACATTTGTCAACATTGTATTCCATCTGCCAGACCCTAGCCCATTCACTTAGCCTGTCCAAATCCCTCTGCAGACTTCCAGTATCCTCTGCACTTTTTGCTTTACCACTTATCTTAGTGTCGTCTGCAAACTTGGACACATTGCCCTTGGTCCCCAACTCCAAATCATCTATGTAAATTGTGAACAGTTGTGGGCCCAACACTGATCCCTGAGGGACACCACTAGCTACTGATTGCCAACCAGAGAAACACCCATTAATCCCCACTCTTTGCTTTCTATTAATTAACCAATCCTCTATCCATGCTCCTACTTTCCCCTTAATGCCATGCATCTTTATCTTATGCAACAACCTTTTGTGTGGCACCTTGTCAAAGGCTTTCTGGAAATCCAGATATACCACATCCATTGGCTCCCCGTTATCTACCGCACTGTTAATGTCCTCAAAAAATTCCACTAAATTAGTTAGGCACGACCTGCCCTTTATGAACCCATGCTGCGTCTGTCCAATGGGCCAATTTCCATCCAGATGCCTCGCTATTTCTTCCTTGATGATAGATTCCAGCATCTTCCCTACTACCGAAGTTAAGCTCACTGGCCTATAATTACCCACTTTCTGCCTACCTCCTTTTTTAAACAGTGGTGTCACGTTTGCTAATTTCCAATCCGCCGGGACCACCCCAGAGTCTAGTGAATTTTGGTAAATTATCACTAGTGCATTTGCAATTTCCCTAGCCATCTCTTTTAGCACTCTGGGATGCATTCCATCAGGGCCAGGAGACTTGTCTACCTTTAGCCCTCTATTCCCATCCTATTCATGTATTTGTCAAGATGCCCCTTAAATGTCACTATCGTCCCTGCTTCCACCACCTCCTCCGGTAGCGAGTTCCAGGCACCCACTACCCTCTGCGTAAAAAACTTGCCTCGTACATCTACTCTAAACCTTGCCCCTCTCACCTTAAACCTATGCCCCCTAGTAATTGACCCCTCTACCCTGGGGAAAAGCCTCTGACTATCCACTCTGTCTATGCCCCTCATAATTTTGTAGACCTCTATCAGGTCTCCCCTCAACCTCCTTCGTTCCAGTGAGAACAAACCGAGTTTATTCAACCGCTCCTCATAGCTAATGCCCTCCATACCAGGCAACATTCTGGTAAATCTCTTCTGCACCCTCTCTAAAGCCTCCACATCCTTCTGGTAGTGTGGCGACCAGAATTGAACACTATACTCCAAGTGTGGCCTAACTAAGGTTCTATACAGTTGCAACATGACTTGCCAATTCTTATACTCAATGCCCCGGCCAATGAAAGCAAGCATGCCGTATGCCTTCTTGACTACCTTCTCCACCTGTGTTGCCCCTTTCAATGACCTGTGGACCTGTACTCCTAGATCTCTTTGACTTTCAATACTCTTGAGGGTTCTACCATTCACCGTATATTCCCTACCTGCATTAGACCTTCCAAAATGCATTACCTCACATTTGAATCTGATTCTGAAAGAAAGCGGCCCACTCCCCTGTCCTATCCCCACCAAACCTTCACATCCCTGGACACTACGGGGCAATTTATCATGGCCAATCCACCTAACCGGCATATCTTTGGACTGTGGGAGAAAACCGGAGCACCCGGGGGAAACCCACGCAGACACGGGGAGAACGTGCAGACTCCACACAGACAGGTTGGAATCGAACCCTGGTCCCTGGAACTGTGAGGCAGCAGTGCTAACCACTGTGCCACCCTGGTGTGGTCAACTGTGTCAGAGACTGCAGACAGGTTGCGAAGGATGGGGAGGGAAGGTTTACCTTGGTCACAGTCATATAGGATCTCATTTGTGACTTTGGTAAGAGCTGTTTCAATACTGTGACTGGGGCACCTGATTGGAAGGACTCAAACATGGAGTTGGGGATAAGACGGGAGTGGATTTGGGAGGTGACAACTTACCCAAGGAGTTGGAAAGGAGAGGAGGTTGGAGAAGGAAAACATTGAGTGGCACGGTGACGGTGAGCTTGCACATTCTCCCCGTGTCTGCGTGGGTCTCACCCCCACAACCCAAAGATGTGCAGGGTAGGTGGATTGGCCACGCTAAAGTGCCCCTTAATCGGGGAGAAAATAATTGGCTCCTGTAAATTAAAACAACAAGGAGATGGAAAAAGCTGGTGTAATGCTGTGGTATAAAGAGAATAGAGGCAGAGGGCATAGACTGCTCACAATCCACAACCCATATCCACACAGCACCTTGACTGAATATGGCACGGCAGGCTCTATCACAGGAAGATTCAGATGCACAACCTGACCACTGAGGGAGTTATGGGGTCAAATAGCAGAAAATCTTGTCAGAGTTAGGTTGTAAATGAGGAACGTGAGGTGGTGAGGCAATCAGATTGGAATCAGAGATGCCCAAGAGGCCAGGATGAGAGGTGTGTGGATGTCCCCGAGGGTTGTGGGGTTGGAGGAGATTCCAGAGAAATGCAGTATTGAGGCCAAGGAGGGATTTGAAACCAAGGATGAGAATTTTAAACTTGAGCCTTGTTTAATCAAGAGCCAGTGTGGGTCAGCGAGCACAGGTGTGAGGGATGAATGGGACTTGCTGTAACACGGCCAGCAGAGCTTCGGATGAGCTGAAGGTTTGGAATGTGGAAGAACAGTCAGGAGTGTGTTGGAACAGGTCTGGCGTAGCAAAGGCGAAAATGAAGGATATCAGCAGCAAAACAGCGGAGGTGAGGTGATGTTTCGGAGATGAAAATGGGCGATCTTGCTGATGCCACAAATTTGAGGGTGGAAACTCATCTCAGGGTTAAATACGTCACAGGAAATGTGAAGAGTGTATCAGTCTCCAATGCTCGATGTCAATGAGAGAAATTGAGTGGGTGACTGGGTTGTGGAATTGGATGTGTGGCAGAGATCAAAAACAATGTGAAGCATTGCTATCCACCATGCTGCCGAGGGGGAAAGAGTGCCCCCACAGCACAGGCCCGCCCGCAGATCAGTGGACCCCGATCGCGGGCCAGGCCACATTGGGGGCCCCCCCCCCCCCCCGGGGCCGGAACCACTGCGGCACCCCGAGGGCTCCTCGAGCCGCCCTTCAAGCCAGGTTCCGTCGGTATGGACAGCACGGTAGCCTTGTGGATAGCACAATTGCTTCACAGCTCCAGGGTCCCAGGTTTGATTCCGTCTTGGGTCACTGTCTGTGCGGAGTCTGCACATCCTCCCCGTGTGTGCGTGGGTTTCCTCCGGGTGCTCCGGTTTCCTCCCACAGTCCAAAGATGTGCAGGTTAGGTGGGTTGGCCATGATAAATTGCCCTTAGTGTCCAGAATTGCCCTTAGTGTTGGGTGGGGTTATTGGGTTATGGGGATAGGGTGGAGGTGTTGACCTTGGGAAGGGTGCTCTTTCCAAGAGCCGGTGCAGACTCGATGGGCCGAATGGCCTCCTTCTGCACTGTAAATTCTATGATAATCTATGAATTGAATTTGGTCTTCCCAATGTTTAATTGGAGGAAATTCAGCACACACTGCACTCACATCAACATGCAACACGGATTACAACATGCAACACACATCAAAGCATAGAACATGCATCACAACATGCAATACACATCATAGCATGCAATATGCATCACAACATGCAACACGCATCACAACATGCAATGTGCATGACAGCATACAACAGGCGTCACAATGTGCATCACAACAGACAACAGGGCCGGGATTCTCCCGGAATAGGCGGGGCGCGCCGTACCCGGCGCCAAAGAGCAGCTGAACCATTACGGCGTCGGGCCGCCCGGAAGTTGTGGAATCCTCCGCACATCCGGGGGCTAGGCCGGCGCTGGAGGGGTTGGCGCCACGCCAACTGGTGCCGAAGGGCCTCCGCCAGCCGGAGTTGGCGCATGCGCAGGGGGTTTCTTCTCCGTGCCGGCCATGGCGGAGCCTTATACAGGCCGGCGCGGAGGGAAAGAGTGCCCCCACAGCAGATCAGTGGGCCCCGATCGTGGGCCAGGCCACATTGGGCCCCCCCCCCCGGGGCCGGAACCACTGCGGCACCCCGAGGGCTCCGCGAGCCGCCCTCCAAGCCATGTCCAGTCGGTATGGACCATGTCTAATCCACACTGGCAGGACTGGTCGAAAACGGGTGGCCGCTCGGCTCATCGGGGCCTGGAGAATTGCCGGGTGGGCCGCTGCCACCGGCCCCCGACCAGCGCGCCACGATCCCTGCCTCCGACCAAAAACCGGTGCTGGGAAATTCGGCAGCCGGAGGCGCAGCGGGATTCACACCGCCCCCCCAGCGATTGTCCGACCCGGCGGGGGGTCGTAGAATCCCATCCCAGGTGTCACAATATTCATCACAGAATGCAAAATGCATAACATGCAATACGCATCACAACATACAATTCACATCACAACATGCAACATGTGTCACTGCATGCAATACGCATTACAACATGCAATATGCATCACCACATGCAACACGCATCACCACATGCAATACACATCACAACATGCAATGTGCATCACATGCATCACGCCTAACAACATGCAACACACATCACAGAATGCAACACGCATCACAGCATGCAACACCCGTCATAGCAAGCATGCAACATGTATAACAGCATACAACACATCACAGCATACAATACAAGTCGCAAGATGCATCTCAGCATACAATACATCTTACATCATATAACATGCATTGCAGCATACAACATGTATCATTAGATGCAACACACATCATATAACATGCATCACGTCATACAACACACCTTTCCGCATGCAAGACACAGCCAACAACATGAAAATGAGCATGGAAGCAGAGGGTGGGGCTTGCGTGTGGGGTTGAGCAGTCCCTCAGCCTCTGATCTGGCATGAAGTGACTGTTCCGAGGTCAGTGTTAAGGTGATTGTGGAATCTGAATTTGAGGATCGGAGTTTCAGCAATTCCCTGAGAACAGGAAGCCTGCACCCCCCTCTAGTGACCAGAATATAGGTTCCTGCTCCTGCCAGTTCCTGCCAATCCGATACTCAGTGAGTTGAAGGTAACGCTGCTCTCCCTGATGGTGGGGCATTTCATATTGACCAGTGAGGGGGTGGGAGTGCGGTCTGGGGGGTGGGGTTCGGGCCGACCCACACACAAATATGCACAAACAGGCACACACAAACATACACATACAAACACATTCCCCACCCACACACACATATGCACAAACAGGCACACACAAACATACACATACAAACACATTCCCCATCCACACACACTATCCCCACCCTCACACACACTATCCCCACCCTCACACACACACTATCCCCACCCTCACACACACACTATCCCCATCCACACACACAATATCCCCACACTCACACACACACTATCCCCACCCTCACACACACAATATCCCCACACTCACACACACACTATCCCCACCCTCACACACACACTATCCCCACCCTCACACACACACTATCCCCATCCACACACACACTATCCCCACCCTCACACACACAAGCCCCACCCTCACACACACACAATCCCCACCCTCACACACACTGTCCGCATCCTCACACACACAAGCCCCACCCTCACACACACTATCCCCACCCCCACACACACAAGACCCACCCTCACACACACACACTATCCCCACCCTCACACGCACACAATCTCCACCCTCACACATACACAATCCCCATCCTCACACACACTATCCGCATCCTCACACACACACACAATCCACACCCTCACACACAACACCCACCCTCACACACACACTATCTCCAACCTCACACACACACTATCCCCACACTCACACACACACACTATCCCCACCCTCACTCACCCACAATCTCAACCCTCACACACACTATCCCCACCCTCACACGCACCATCCACTCCACCCTCATAAACACACAATCCCCACCCTCACACACACACTATCCCCACCCTCACATAGACACTATCCCACCCTCACACACACAAGCCCCACCCTCACACACACACAATCCCCACTCTCACACACACACAATCCCCAACCTCACACACACTATCCGCATCCTCACACACACAAGCCCCACCCTCACACACACTATCCCCACCCTCACACACACAAGCCCCACCCTCACACGCACACAATCTCCACCCTCACACATACACAATCCCCACACTCACACAGACACAATCCCCACCCTTCCACACACTCAATCACCACCCTCACACACACACTATCCCCACCCTCTCACACACACTATCCCCACGCTCACACACACACTATCCCCATCCTCACACACACAACCCCCACCCTTACAAACACAATCTTCACCCTCACACACACTATCCCCACCCTCACAAACACAATCTCCACGCTCACACACACACAATCCCCACCCTCACACGCACACTATCCCAACACTCACACACATAATCCCCACCCTCACACACACAATCCCCATCCTCACTCACACACACAATCCCCACCCTCACACACACACTATCCCCACCCTCACAAACACAATCTCCACCCTCACACACAACACCCACCCTCACACACACACAATCTCCACCCTCACACACACACTATCCCCACACTCACACACATACTATCCCCGCCCTCACACACTATCCCCACCCTCACACACACACAATCACAACCCTCACACACACAATCCCCACCCTCACACACACTATCCCCACCCTCGCACGCACAATCCCCACCCTCACACGCACCATCCACCCCACCCTCATAAACACACACTATCCCCACCCTCACACACACACAATCCCCACCCTCACACACACACTATCCCCACCCTCACACACACTATCCGCATCCTCACACACACAAGCCCCACCCTCACACACACTATCCCCACCCTCACACACACAACACCCACCCTCACACACACACTATCCCCACCCTCACACACACTATCCCACCCTCACACACACAAGCCCCACCCTCACACACACACAATCCCCACCCTCACACACACTATCCGCATCCTCACACACACAAGCCCCACCCTCACACACACTATCCCCACCCTCACACACACAACACCCACCCTCACACACACACTATCTCCAACCTCACACACACACTATCCCCACCCTCACTCACCCACAATCTCAACCCTCACACACACACAATCCCCACCCTCACACACACTATCCCCACCCTCACACAGACAATCCCCGCCCTCACACATACTATCCCCACCCTCACAAGCACAATCCACACCTCACACGCACAATCGTCACCCTCACACACACAATCCCCACCCTCACACACACTATCCCCACCCTCACAAGCACAATGCCCACCCTCACACACACTATCCCCACCCTCACACGCACACAATCTCCACCCTCACACACACAATCCCCACCCTCACACATACACAATCCCCACCCTTCCACACACTCAATCCCCACTCTCACACACACACTATTCCAACCCTCACACACACACAATCCCCACCCACACACGCACACTATCCCCACCCTCACAAACACAATCTCCACGCTCACACACACACAATCCCCACCCTCACACGCACACTATCCCAACACTCAAACACATAATCCCCACCCTCACACACACAAACCCCACCCTAACACACACACACTATCCCCGCCCTCACACACTCTATCCCCACCCTCACACACACACTATCCCCACCCTCACACACACTACACCCACCCTCACACAGACAATCCCCACCCTCACACACACTATCCCCACCCTCACAAGCACAATCCCCACCCTCACGCGCACAATCCTCCCCCACACACGCACAATCCCCACCCTCACACGCACAATCCACCCCGCCCTCACACACACACAATCCCCACCCTCACACCCACACTATCCCACCCCCGCATGCACAATCCCCACCCTCACACACACACTATCCCCACCCTCACACACACTATCCCCACCCTCACATACACACTATCCCCACCCTCACACACACAATCCACCCCACCATCACACACACGCAATCCCCACCCTCACACGCACACTTTCCCCACACTCACACACATAATCCCCACCCTCACACACACAATCCCCACCCTCACACCCACACACAATCCCCACCCTCACACTCACTATACCCACCCTCACACAAACACTATCCCCACCCTCACACACACAATATCCCCACTCTCACACACACACTATCCCCACCCTCACACATACTATCCCCACCCTCACACATACTCTCCCCACCCTCACACACACACTATCCCCACCCTCACACACATACTATCCCCACCCTCACACATACTCTCCCCACCCTCACACACACACTATCCCCACCCTCACACGCACACTATCCCCACACTCACACACATAATCCCCACCCTCACACACACAACCCCCACCCTCACACACACACACAATCCCCACCCTCACACACGCTATCCCCACCCTCACACACACACTATCCCCACCCTCACAAGCACAATCCCCACCCTCACACGCACAATCCTCACCCTCACACGCACAATCACCACCCTCACACGCACAAACCACTCGGCGTCATACACACACAATCCCCCCCTCACACACACACTATCCCCACCCTCACACACACACTATCCCCCCCTCCCACACACTATCCCCACCCTCACACGCACAATCTCCACCCTCACACGCACAATCCTCACCCTCACACGCACAATCCCCACCCTCACACGCACAATCCCCACCCTCACACACACTATCCCCTCTCTCACACACACACTATCCCCACCCTCACACACACACTATCCCCACCCTCACACACACAAGCCCCACCCTACACCCACAATATCCCCACCCTCACACACACACTATCCCCACCCTCACACACACACAATCCCCACCCTCACACGCACACTATCCCCACACTCACACACATAATCCCCACCCTCATACACACAATCCCCACCCTCACACACACACTATCCCCACCCTCACACACACACTATCCCACCCTCACACACACACTATCCCCACCCTCACACACACACTATCCCCACCCACACACACACTATCCCCACCCTCACACGCACACTATCCCCACCCTCACAAACACAATCCCCACCCTCACACACACACTATCGCCACCCTCACACACGCTATCGCCACCCTCACACACACACACTATCCCCACCCTCACACACACACTATCCCCACCCTCACACACAATATCGCCACCCTCACACACACACTATCGCCACCCTCACACACACTATCCCCACCCTCACACACAATACCCACCCTCACACACACACTATCCCCACCCTCACACACACAATCCCCACCCTCACACCCACTATCTCCACCCTCACACAGACAATCCCCACCCTCACCAGCACAATCCCCACCCTCACACACACTATCCCCACTCTCACAAGCACAATCCCCACCCTCACACACACTATCCCCACCCTCACACGCACAATCCTCACCCTCACACGCACAATCCCCACCCTCACACACCCAATCCCCACCCTCACACGCACAATCCCCACCCTCACATGCACCATCCACCCCACCCTCACACACACACTTTCCGCATCCTCACACACACAAGCCCCACCCTCACACACACACTATCCCCACCCTCACACACACACAATCCCCACCCTCACACGCACACAATCTCCACCCTCACACACACACAATCCCCACCCTCGCACACACACTATCCCCACCCTCACACACACCACCCCCACCCCCACACACACAATCCCCACCCTTCCACACACTCAATCCCCACCCTCACACACCCTGACTCGGCGTACAAACCTCCTTACCCTTCCCCCCTGAGCCCCCACTCTTCCTAAAACCCCACCTCACCCCTCTCCACTGATGCCTCCCTGTTTGTTCTGTGGGTGGGGGGGGGGGGTTCCCCCTCCTCCCCATCCCCCTCCCTTCTTTTCACCCTCCCCATCAATTTTGGTTGTGTCCATCTTGTGGTTGGGGGGGGGGGAGGTTAGCCCCTCTGTCAGAATATACACCAGTATATCATGGTGCAGACACACACTGATGGACACACAGTGGGACCAATCAACACACACAACACCGCAGCCAATCACCAGTGAGAGCACACGCACTATAAAGACAGGGGGAATCAGAGTTCCCGCTCATTCGAGTAGTAGCTCGGAGCACAGAGCTCACAGCCTGCAACGCAGACATTCACCATGTGCTGAGTGCATCAACTGGTTAGGACAAGGCAAAGGTCTTTAGTTAAAGCTGGTATCATATTTACCCACAGTTCAAGTATGTTTAAACAGTTAACCTTTTAATAAAATAGTGTTGCACTACTTCAAGTGTTGGTGACCTGTATGTGATCCAGAACACCCAACACATCACCCTCCTCCCTCCGCGTTGTTTCTTTTGTCCCTCTCAAGCTCTCTCTTCTCCCCCCCCCCCCCCCCCCCCCCCCCCCCCCCCCGCGTCCCTGACGTTCCTCTGAGTCCTTTTTTTTAACTTTCCAGTTTCCCTCTCTACTGGCTGTTGCTGTCCTCGAACAGGTTTTGAAACAGGCCGACAAATTGCCCCCATGCAGTAAGGAAGCCTTCCTCCGACCCTCGGATGGTGTATTTGATCTTCTCCAGGTGGAGAAATTCCGATAGGCCTGCCACCAGTCTGCAGCTGTGGGTGGTGCTGCCGATCGCCAGCCGAGCAGGATTCTCCGGCGTGCGATTAGGGAAGCGAAAGCTAGGGCATCGGCCCACTTCCCCATGTGTAGCTCTGGCTGCTCCGACACCCCGAAGTTACCCAGCACAAACATATAAGGGAAATTTCACACGATTAAGATCTTTTTTCCCATTTCACGTTGGAACAGTTCATAGATTTGAAGAGCACTAGTTGTTCTTTCCCAGAATGCCTCAGGGTATGAATGATAAAGATGTTTCATCAGTGAGAAGATATTTTTTGTTAAAGGATGGTTGCGTAAGGATCCAATAGGTTCCCATATAAGAATGTAGTTTATAACATAAACATCTGATAGGTTTTCCTTCTTAATAAACCTTATCAGCAAATGATTCGACATTGACCCTTACTGATAGCAGCAATTAAACTTTGCTCCGTAAAAATGACTTTACAATATCTGAAAAGTATTTCTAAGCTGCAATTGAAAGTTATTTTATCCTGTTTAAGTCTCGGGTATAAGTCACTGTAACAAGTGTCTCCACTTACTGAGCTGAATGTCTGGCTTGTCTTCCTTCGTTTTTAAAGCCCTCTACAGCTTATATCTGCTCACCCCCTTTTTAGATTTGGATGTTTGGAGTTGGGTTTATTGTCACGTGTACTGAGGTACAGTGAAAAGTATTGTTCTGCATACAGACCAGACAGATGGTTCCATACATGAAAAAGCATAGGACATATGATAGATACACAGGTAAATACATAGACACAGATATTGGGTGAAGGGTACAGAGTGTGGTACTACTCTGGAGAGAAGATGCATGGTTCACCAACACATTCAGAATCTCGGGCGGGATTCTCCCCTACCCGGCGGGGCTGGGGGTCCCGGCGGGATGGAGTGGCGGGAACCACTCCCGCATCGGGCTGGCCCAAAGGTGCGGAATTCTCCGCACCTTTAGAGGCCAAGCCCTCACCTTGAGGGGCTAGGCCCGCGCTGGAGTGGTTTCCGCTCTGCCGGCTGGCGGGGTAGGCCCTTAACGCCATGCCAGCCGGCGGTGAAAGGTCTTCGCCGGGCGACGCATGCGCGGGAGCGTTAGCGGCCGCTCACGGCATCCCCGCGCATGCGCAGGGGAGGGGGTCTCTTCTGCCTCCGGCCACAGTGAAGACCATGGCGAAGGCGGAAGAAAAAGAGTGCCCCCACGGCACAGGCCCGCCCGCAGATCGGTGGGCCCCGATCGCGGGCCAGCCCACCGTGGGGGCATCCCCCGGGGCCAGATCGCCCCCCCCCCCCAGGACCCCGGAACCTGCCCTCGTCGCCTTGTTTCGCCGTTCAAAAGGAGGTTTAATCCACGCCGGCGGGCGAGGGTTGACAGCGGCGGGAATTCGGCCCACCACGGGCCGGAGAATCGTCGGGGGTGGGACTGCCGACCGGCGCGATTCCTGCCGACCGGTGCGGCGCGATTCCCGCCCCCCGCCGAATCTCTGGTGGCGGAGAATTCGGGGCATGGCGGGGGCGGGATTCACGCCAGCCCCCGGCGATTGTCCGACCCGGTGGGGGGTCGGAGAATCGCGCCCCTCATTTGTCACCTTTTTTAAGACCCCAGGATCATAGAATCATGGAATCCTAGAGTGAAGAAGGAGGCCATTTGGCCCATCAGGTCTGCACTGAACCTCTGAAAGAGCACCAACCTTTTCTTTTTTAAATTTAGAGTACACAATTATTATTTTTTTTCCAATTAAGGGGCAATTTAGCGTGGCCAATCCACCTGGCCTGCACGTCTTTGGGCTGTGGGGGTGAAACCTACGCAAACACAGGAAGAATGTGCAATCTCCACACGGATAGTAACCCAGGGCCGGGATTCGAACCTAGGTCCTCAGCACCGCAGTCCTAGTGCTGTCCGCTGCGCCACATGCCGCCAGAGCGCCCTACCTAAGCCCACGCTCCTGCCCTATCTCCGTAGCCCCATAGCCCCACTTAACCTTTTGACACTAAGGGGACATTTAGCATGGCCAATCCACCTAATCTGCACATCCTTGGACTGTGGGAGGAAACCGGAGCACCCGGAGGAAACCCACGCAGACACAGGGAGAACGTGCAGACTCCATAAAGCCACCCAAGGCCGGAATCGAAGCCGGGTCCGTGGCGCTGTGAGGCAGCAGCGCTAAGCACTGCACCACAATGCTGATCAAGGCCACCAGGACCCAGAGACAGCCTGCAGCTCCATCAGTTTGCTCAATGCCACTTCCCGAGAGATTATAAATTCGCCAAGTTCCTCTCTCCCCTCCTGATTGACCACTATTACTGCAATGTTTTTTCTCTCCTCCATAGTGAAGAAAAAAGCAAAATATTTCCTCACTTCAACCACCATTTCCTATCATCTCCCCACTCTCACTCTTTTCCTTTTTAAATATCTGTCGAGACTCTTGCAGTTTAATTTCTTTCTCCTGATTAACCTTTTAGTCATTCTCTCCCATTCTTTATATCCTGACCAATCATCTGATCCGCCAGTCACCTTTGCACTGTTGAATGTTTCTCCTTAAGTTTGATACTTTCCCTAACTTCTTTAGTGAACCACAGATATTACGTCCTCCTTAAATATTTTTCTCTACAGCAGGAACATACTTATTCTGAGTATTCTGAAAAATCCCCTTAAGCGTCTGCCACTGCTTCTCTAGTGATTAATCCTGTAGCCTAGTACCCAATTCACTTCAGCGAGCTCAGCTTTCAAGCCCACATAGTTGCCCTTATTTAAGTTTTAAAAAAACAGCCTTGGGGCAGCACGGTGGCGCAGTGGGTTAGCACTGCTGCCTCACGGCGCTGAGGTCCCAGGTTCGATCCCGGCTCTGGGTCAGTGTCTGTGTGGAGTTTGCACATTCTCCCCGTGTTTGCGTGGGTTTCGCCCCCACAACCCAAAGATGTGCAGGGTAGGTGGATTGGCCACGCTAAATTACCCCTTAATTGGAAAAAATGAATCGGGTACTGTAAATTTATTTTAAAAAACAGCCTTGGACCCATTCTTCAATCATATTGTGGGCGCTGCCAGCCATTTGTGCTGATGTCATTGATTAATCCTGTAACATTACACAATACCAAGTCTAATATAACCTGCTCTCTGCTTGGTTCCAGACTGCACAGGCCAAGAAACTATTTCAAAATCCTTCTATGAACTCTTCATCCAGAGTACTGCTGTCAATCTGGTTTTTCCAGTTTATAGGCAGATTAAATTCACCCATGATCATTGCCACCCTTTTATCACAAGCACCCAATATTTCCTCTTGTTAAGAATGTACAAAGTATGAGGGGGCCCCACCGAGGTGCTCCCTAGTTAGATGATCTGTAAAAAGGAGCGAACAGAAGAGAGAGGAGGAAAGACCCCTCCCGTCCGGTTATATTTCCGAGAGCCTGTGTGTTTTTGCTTTGCAAGGTATATACCTGTATTTATAACTTGTACAAAACCCAATAATAAAATATTTTTAAAAAATAATGGGCGTGATTCTGCGGGAATCGGCGGGGCGGGCAACTCCGGCGGGAAGGAGTGGCGTGAACCACTCCGGCGTCGGGCCGCCCCAAAGGTGCGGAATCCTCCGCATCTTCAGGGCCTAGGACAGCCCCGGAGTGGTTTGCGCCGCGCCGGCCGGCAGGGAAGGGGCTTGGTGCCACGCCAACCGGCGCCGAAGGGCCTCCGCCGGCTGGGACGCATTGGCGCATGCGCGGGAGCGCCAGCATGTGCAGAGGGCTTCGTCTCCGCACCGGCCATGGCGGACCGCTACAGCCGCCGGAGCGGAAGAATACAGTGCCGCACGGCACAGGCCCACCTGCGGATCGGTGGGCCCCGATCGCGGGCCAGGCCACCGTGGGGGCAACTCCTGGGGCCAGATCCCCCCACGCCCCCCCCGAGAACCCCGGAGGCTGCCCGCACCGCCAGGCCCCGCCGGTAAGGATCTACTCTAATTTACGCCGGCGGGACTGGCAAAAAACGGGCGGCCACTTGGCCCATCGCGGGCCGGAGAATAGCCGGGTGGGCCACTGGCAGCAGCCGCCGACTGGCGCGGCACGATTCCCGCCATCGTCAAATCTCCGGCACCGGAGAATTCGGCAGTCGGCGGGGGCGGGATTCACGCCGCCCCCCCCCGGCGATTCTCCGACCCTGCGGGGTGTCGGAGAATCCCGACCAATATATTTCCTCTTCTCTACTTTGTGCTACATTGTGGGGTAATGTTCGGGGCATGATGACCACTCCCATTGGTGACTTTTCCTCTCTATTATCCCTCATCACCACCCAAACTGATTCTACATCACGATCTCCTGAACCAAGAAGACCATCTCTAACTACTGCACCAACGCCATCCTGGATTAACAGTGCTACCTCTCCACCTTTACTGAGCTTCCTATTCTTCTTGAATATCATGTACCCCTCAATGTTCAGGCCCCGATCTTTGTCATTCTGCAGCCATGTCTCCATAATGATTATCAGATCATATTTACTCCCATGAATGTGCCCAAACAATTCATTTACTTTGTTATGATACAGAACCTTTAGTTTAATCTTTTTGTTATCTTGGTAACATCTAGTCTTGTTGGTGCATCCTTAGGTTTTTTCTTGTCTGTCTCTTCTTGCCATTCACTGACCCCCATTTCCCATGTTACTATTTTGCTCTCCTGCCTCAACTCTACCCTTTGATTCACTACATCTACCCAGGTTTGATCTCTCATTCCCCCTTGTTTAGTTTAAAGCCCTCTCTAGCTATGTGACTCACTGGAACACTGGTCCCAGCATGGTTCAGGTGTAGACCACCCCAGTGGTACAGCTCTCACTTTCCCCAGTACTGGTGTCACTATCGCATAAAGCAGAACCCACTGCTCCCACACTAGTCTTTCCGCCTCACTTTCAGTCTCCAACCTTATTTGTCCTCTGTCAATTTGCATGTGGCTAAGGTAATAATTCTACTTTTTAATTTAGTATCAAGCTTCTCAAACTCTATCTGCAGAACTTCTTTCTGTGTCCTACCTATGTCGTTGGTACCCACATGGACCTCGATGACTGGATCCACCCCCTCCCACTGCAGGTTCCTCGCCAGCCCAGTGTAAATGTCCTGAACTCTGACACTGGGCAGGCAACCATCTGGATTATCGCTTTTTGCTGCAGAGAACAGTATCAATCCCTGTTCCCTACTACCGCTACATTCCTTTTTGCTCCCCCAAGCGAAGGGCTTCCTGTTCAACGGTGCCATGGTCAGTTACCTCCAACACATTGCAGCCCCCAGTCTCATCCAATCAAGCTGAAAAAAACTCTAAATCTTTGAAGTAGTGTGGCTCCTTTAAGGGGCTGGACTCCACGGACCACGTGACCTGCTTGGGGCCAATCGCACAGGAATGCGCGAACTGCGGTCAAACAGGGAATTGGCGCAGTGTCCTGCGAACAGACCTGAGAACAGGACCCCAGGCAGTGTGGACCAGGGAGCTGAAGTGTAAATACAGGGCCGGGATTCTCCAAGTGGTGCACGCCCGCGTCAACAGGCCTCCTGGCCCAGCGATTCAGCGGCCCCCAGGGGGCCAACACGGCGCCGGAGCGCTGGGGCTGCTCCGGCGTTGATTCGCGGCCCTGCGCTGCGCGATGGCCATCTCCGCGGCCCTGCACTGCGCGATGGCCGTCTCCGCGGCCCTGCACTGCGCGAGGGCCGTCTCCGTGCCGGTGCAGGCGTGTGGGGGTCATTTCCGTGCCGGTGCCACGCAACATGGCGGAGCCCTACAGCGGGCCCGCGCGGAATGAGGTAGGCCCCGTCCAGATCGCGGACGCCCGCCGATTGGTAGCCCCCCCCCCCACCAGGACGGCCAGTTTGGCCACGGGTCCGAGCTCCTGCCGGGTGGTACCAGGTTGGAACCATGCTGGCGGGACTAGGCGGAACTCGTCGGGAATTTGTCGGTTTTCAGTGGCCCCCTACCAGCACCGCGTTGACCGCGCGGACGCGATTGCCGCTGATTCTCTGGTCGCCGGAGAATCACATCCCAGCGTCGGAGCGGCGTGGCGGGAATTTCCCGCGTCACAGGCGATTCTCCGGCAAGGGCTCGGAGATTCCCGGCCCTGTTGTCTAATGTTCTGTGCCTGTTTTTAAAAAATATATATATTTTATTCAAGATTGTTTGGCCAAACATAACAGTACGTAGTGTTTCTTTTAAACAACAATAAAGCAATATAAATAACAGTGGCCAGTTTTAAACAAATAAATAAATAATATATGAACAGAAACAAAAACCAAACTAAATGGCAACTGCCTTGTCAAAAATAAATACTCTCCAAAGATACAATCCAACAGTCCAATATACATTACCTAAAACAAGTGCCTATAACACCCCTGAGAGTCCGTCCGATTCCTCCCCCCCTCCCCCCGGGTTGCTGCTGTTGTCTTCTTTTTTTCCATTCCCTCTATCTTTCTGTGAGGTAGTCGACGAACGGTTGCCACCGCCTGGTGAACCCTTGAGCCGAACCCCTTAGTACGAACTTAATCCGTTCTAACTTTATAAACCCTGCCATGTCGTTTATCCAGGTCTCCACACCCGGGGGTTTGGCTTCCTTCCACATTAACAATATCCTGCGCCGGGCTACTAGGGACGCAAAGGCCAAAACATCAGCCTCTCTCGCCTCCTGCACTCCCGGCTCTTCTGCAACCCCAAATATAGCCAACCCCCAGCTTGGTTCGACCTGGACCCCCACCACCTTCGAAAGCACCTTTGCCACCCCCACCCAAAACCCCTGTAGTGCCGGGCATGACCAGAACATGTGGGTGTGATTCGCTGGGCTTCTCGAGCATCTCGCACACCTATCCTCTACCCTGAAAAATTTACTGAGCCGTGCTCCAGTCATATGCGCCCTGTGTAACACCTTAAATTGTATCAAGCTTAGCCTGGCACACGAGGACGATGAGTTTACCCTACGTAGGGCATCAGCCCACAGCCCCTCCTCAATCTCCTCCCCCAGCTCTTCTTCCCATTTCCCTTTCAGCTCATCTACCATGATCTCCCCCTCGTCCCTCATTTCCCTATATATGTCCGACACCTTACCATCCCCCACCCATGTCTCTGAGATCACTCTATCCTGCACCTCCTGCGTCGGAAGCTGCGGGAATTCCCTCACCTGTTGCCTCGCAAAAGCCCTCAGTTGCATATACCGAAATGCATTCCCTTGGGGCAACCCATATTTTTCCGTCAGCGCTCCCAGACTCGCAAACGTCCCATCCACGAACAGATCTCTCAATTGTGCTACCCCTGCTCTTTGCCATGATCCAAATCCCCCATCCATTCTCCCCGGAACAAACCTATGGTTATTTCTTATCGGGGACCGCACCGAGGCTCCCGTCTTTCTCCTATGCCGTCTCCACTGCCCCCAAATTTTCAATGTAGCCACCACCACCGGGCTTGTGGTGTATTTCTTCGGTGAGAACGGCAACGGTGCCGTCACCATAGCTTGTAGGCTAGTCCCCCTGCAGGCCGCCCTCTCCATTCACTTCCACGCCGCTCCCTCCTCTTCTCCCATCCACTTACACACCATTGAAATATTGGCGGCCCAGTAGTACTCACTGAGGCTCGGTAGTGCCAGCCCCCCGCTGTCCCTACTGCGCTGCAAAAATCCCCTCCTCACTCACGGGGTCTTCCCGGCCCACACAAAACTCATAATACTCTTCTCGATTCTTTTGAAGAAAGCCTTCGTGACCACCACTGGGAGGCACTGAAAGACAAAAAGGAATCTCGGGAGGAGCACCATTTTAACCGCCTGCACCCTACCTGCCAGTGACAGGGACACCATGTCCCATCTCTTAAAGTCCTCCTCCATCTGTTCCACCAACCGCGTTAAATTAAGCCTATGTAATGTACCCCATTTCTTGGCTATCTGGATCCCCAAGTACCGAAAGTCCCTTGTTACCTTCCTCAACGGTAAATCCTCTATTTCTCTGCTCTGCTCCCCTGGATGCACCACAAACAACTCACTTTTCCCCATGTTCAATTTATACCCTGAAAAATCCCCAAACTCCCCAAGTATCTGCATTATCTCTGGCATCCCCTCCGCCGGGTCCGCCACATATAGCAACAAATCATCCGTATACAGAGATACCCGGTGTTCTTCTCCTCCCCTGAGTACTCCCCTCCACTTCCTAGAACCCCTCAATGCTATGGCCAGGGGCTCAATCGCCAGTGCAAACAATAACGGGGACAGAGGACATCCCTGCCTCGTCCCTCCATGGAGCCGAAAATAATCAGACCCCCGTCCATTCGTGACCATGCTCGCCATCGGGGCCCTATACAGCAACTGTACCCATCTGATATACCCATCTCCAAAGCCAAATCTCCTCAGCACCTCCCACAAATAATCCCACTCCACTCTATCAAATGCTTTCTCGGCATCCATCGCCACCACTATCTCCGCTTCCCCATCTGGTGGGGGCATCATCATTACCCCTAGCAGCCTCCGTATATTTGTATTCAGCTGTCTCCCCTTCACAAACCCAGTTTGACCCTCATGGACCACCCCCGGGACACATCCCTCTATTCTCATTGCCATTGCCTTGGCCAGAATCTTAGCGTCCACATTCAGGAGGGAAATAGGCCTATAGGACCCGCATTGCAGCGGGTCTTTTTCCTTCTTTAGGAGGAGTGATATCGTTGCCTCTGACATAGTCGGGGGCCGCTGCCCCCTTTCCCTCGCCTCATTAAAGGTTCTCATCAGTAGCGGGGCCAGCAAGTCCATATATTTCCTATAGAATTCAACTGGGAATCCGTCTGGTCCCGGGGCCTTCCCCAGCAACCTACTCGCCTTCTCCCCATATTCGTACTGTACACCCTGTGCCTTCCTCCATTGTGCCTCTGCATTACCCGTAGTCAACAAGTCAAATTCTACATGTAGCCTTTGCCTTTCCCTGTACAGTCCCTCCTCCGGTGCCTCCGCATATTGTCTGTCCACCCTCAAAAGTTCTTGCAGCAACCGCTCCCGTTCCCTACTCTCCTGCTTTCCGTTATGTGCCCTAATAGATATCAGCTCCCCTCTAACCACTGCCTTCAGTGCCCCCCAGACCACTCCCACCTGTACCTCCCCATTATCATTAAGTTCCAAGTACCTTTCAATACACCCCTTCACCCTTAAACACACCCCCTCATCCGCCATTAATCCCACGCTGTTCTTTTTCCTCCCCTATCTCCAGGTCCACCCAATGTGGAGCGTGATCCGAAATGGCTATAGCCGTGTACTCCGTCCCCGTCACCTTCGGGATCAGTGCCCTTCCCAAAACAAAAAAGTCTATCCGTGAATAAACTTTGTGGACATAGGAGAAAAACGAAAACTCCTTACTCCTAGGTCTACTAAATCTCCAGGGGTTTACTCCTCCCATCTGCTCCATAAAGTCCTTAAGCACCCTAGCTGCAGCCGGCCTCCTTCCAGTCCTGGACCTCGATCTGTCCAGCCCTGGGTCCAGCACCGTATTAAAATCTCCACCCATTACCAACTTCCCCACCTCTAGGTCCGGGATACGTCCTAGCATACGCCTCATAAAATTGGCATCATCCCAGTTCGGGGCATATACGTTCACTAAGACCACCGCCTCCCCCTGTAATTTGCCACTCACCATCACGTATCTACCCCCACTATCCGCCACTATGGTCTTTGCCTCAAACATTACCCGCTTCCCCACTAATATAGCCACCCCCCTGTTTTTTGCGTCTAGCCCCGAATGAAACACCTGTTCTGTGCCTGTTATCTAACTGCCCTTGCCTTTCATCAATAAATCTCTTTTTAAAAATTTGTTTTTGAGGATGTGAATGTCGCTGGCTTGGCCAGCACTTATCGCCCATCCTTAGTTGCCCTTCATAAAGTGGTGGTGAGCTGCCTTCCTGAACCGTTGCCACCCATATGATGTAGGTACAGACACAGTGCTGTTAGGGAGGGAGTTCCAAGATTTTGGCCCAGTGACAGTGAAGAGACACAGATATATTTCCAAGTCAAAATGGTGAGTGACTTGGAGGGGAACCGCCAGGTGGTTGTGTTGCCAGGCATCCGCTGCTCTTGTTCTTCTAGATGGTAGTGGTGGAGGGTTTGGAAGGTGCTGCCTAAGGAACCTTAGTGAGATCCTGCAGAGCATCTTGTAGATGGTACACACGGCTGCTACTGTTTGTCGGTGGTGGAGGAAGTGAATGTTTGTGGATGGGGAGCCAATCAAGTGGGCTGTTTCATCCTGAATGGTGTGAAGCTTCTTGAGTGTTGATGAAGCTACACTCATCCAGGAAAATGGAGAATATTCCATCACACTCCTGACTTGTGCATTGCAGATGATGGACAGATTTTGGGGGGGTCAAGAGGTGAGTTATTCATCATAGAATTCCTAGCCTTTGACCTGCCCTGATAGCCATAGTATTTATATGGCTGGCCGAGTTCAGTTTGTGATCAATGGTAACACCCAGGATGTTGATTGTGGGGGATTCAGCGATGGTAATGCCATTGAATGTCAAGGGCCGATGGTTAGATTCTCTCTTGTAGGAGATGGTCATTCATCTAAAGCTCTTCGCACCCTGTAAGGATTCCATTCCTTTCTCTCAACTCCTTCGCCTCCGTCGCATTTGTTCCGATGATGCCACTTTCCAAAATGGTGCTTTGAAAATGTGTTCCTTCTTCCTCAACCGTGATTTCCCACCTACAGTTGTGAACAGGGCCCTCAACAGTGTGCGGTCCATCTCCCGCGCCACTACCCTCGCCCCCTCCACTCCCAGAACAAGGATAGAGTCCCCCTAGTTCTCACATTTCACCCCACCAGACTTTGTATGCAAAGCATAATCCTCCGCCATTTTCGCCAACTCCACCGTGATGCCACCACCAAACACATCTTCCCTTCACTCTCTCTGTCAGCATTCCGTAGAGACCGTTCCCTCCGAGACAATCTAGTCCACTCCTCCACCGTACCCAGTACCTCTCCCATCGCCTATGTCACCTTCCCATGCAATCGCAGAAGGTGTAACACCTCCCCTTTACCTCTTCCATGCTTAACATCCCAGGCCCAAAACACTCATTCCAGGTTAAGCAGCGTTTCACTTGCACCTCTTCCAATCTGGTCTATTGCATTCTCTGCTCCCAATGCGGTCTCCTCTATATCGGAGAGACCAAACACAGACTGGGTGATCGCTTTGCTGAGCGCCTTCGGTCTGTGCGCATTCAGGACCCTGACTTTCCCGTTGCTTGCCGTTTTAACACAAGGCCCTGCTCCCATGTCCACATGTCTGTCCTTGGCCTGCTGCAATGTTCCAGTGAAGCTCAACGCAAACTGAGGAACAACATCTCATCTTCCGGTTAGGCACGCTACAGCCTTCCGGTCTCAACATCGAATTCAGCAACTTCAGATGATCAGCTCTACCCCACCTCGACCCATTTGTTTTCATCCCATTTCATTTTAACTGTCTTTTACCATTTCTTTCTTTCTTAATATATATTTAATTCCCCCCCCCCCCCCCCATCTTATCCACCTTTCCTTAACCTTTCTCCTCTTTGCTTCCCCCACATCTACAGTTCATCCTCTGATGTTAGTTTCTCTGCTGTTTGGCCTTTCACATTTTTTGTTCTCTCTGGGGACTGCCATTAGCACTCCTTCCCTTTGGTTTCTGCGGCTATTAGCACCCCTTTTCCCTGGGTTTCTGTGGCTATGACTCATCTTTCATTCTTACTCCACAGTATAAATATTTTCCACTTTCTCTGTTAGCTTTGACAAAGAGTTGGACTCGAAACGTTCGCTCTTTTCTCTCCCTACAGATGCTGTCAGACCTGCTGAGATTTTCCAGCATTTTCTTTTTCGTTTCAGATTCCAGCATCTGCAGTAATTTGCTTTTATTAGGAGATGGTCATTGCCTGGTACTTGTGTGGCACAAATGTTACATGCCACTTGTCAGCTCAAGCCTGGATATTGTCCAGGTCTTGCTGCATTTAGACATGGCGTACTTCAGTGTCTGATGAGTCATGAATGATGCTGAACATTATGCACAGTACAAAGTCTTACAACACCAGGTTAAAGTCCAACAGGTTTGTTTCGATGTCACTAGCTTTCGGAGCGCTGCTCCTTCCTCAGGTGAATGAAGAGGTATGTTCCAGAAACGTATATATAGACAAATTCAAAGATGCCAGACAATGCTTGGAATGCGACCATTAGCAGGTGATTAAATCTTTACAGATCCAGAGATGGGGTAACCCCAGGTTAAAGAGGTGTGAATTGTATCAAGCCAGGACAGTTGGTAGGATTTTGCAGGCCAGATGGTGGGGGATGAATGTAATGCGACATGAATCCCAGGTCCCGGTTGAGGCCGCACTCATGTGTGCGGAACTTGGCTATAAGTTTCTGCTCGGCGATTCTGCGTTGTCGCGGGTCCTGAAGGCCGCCTTGGAGAACGCTTACCCGGAGATCAGAGGCTGAATGCCCTTGACTGCTGAAGTGTTCCCCGACTGGAAGGGAACATTCCTGCCTGGTGATTGTTGCGCGATGTCCGTTCATTCGATGTCGCAGCGTCTGCATGGTCTCGCCAATGTACCACGCTTCGGGACATCCTTTCCTGCAGCGTATGAGGTCGACAACGTTGACCGGAATGACCTTATGATGAAAGGAAGGTCATTGATGAAGCAACTTAAGATGGTTGGGCCTGGGGGCAGCACGGTGGCACAGTGGTTAGCACCGCTGCCTCACGGCGCTGAGGTCCCAGGTTCGATCCCGGCTCTGGGCCAGTGTCCGTATGGAGTTTGCACATTCTCCCCGTGTTTGCGTGGGTTTCGCCCCCCCACAACCCAAAGATGTGCAGGGTAGGTGGATTGGCCATGCTAAATTGCCCCTTAATTGGAAAAAATGAATTGGGTACTGTAAATTTATTTAAAAAAAGATGGTTGGGCCGAGGACACTACCCTGAGGAACTCCTGCAGTGATGTCTTAGTGCTGAGATGGTTAAACTCCAACCACCACAACCATCTTCCTTTGTGTCAGGTATGACTCCAACCAGCGGAGAATTTTCCCTGATTCCCATTGACTCCAGTTTTGCTCGGGCTCCTTGATGCCATACTCGGTCAAATGCTGCCTTGATGTCAAGGGCAGTCACTCTCACCTCACCTCTGGAATTAAGGTATTTTGCCCATGTTTGAACCAAGGCTGTAATGAGGTCAGGAGCTGAGTGACCCTGGTGGAACCCAAACTGAGCGCCCATGAGCAGGCTATTGCTGAGTAAGTGCTGCTTGATAGCACCGTTGATGACGCCTTCTATCACTTTGCTGATGATGGAGAATAGACTGATAGGGCGGTAATTGGCTGGGTTGGATTTGTCCTGTTTCTTGTGTACAGGACACACCTGGGCAGTTTTCCACATTGCCAGGTAGATGCCAATGTTGCAGCTGTACTGGAACAGCTTGGCTGTTGTAGCTTCACCAGGCTGGGCGGAACTCCGAGAGAGAGAGGAAGAATCCTGTTTGAATAGGTAGAGGGACAAGGATTTGAAAAACCAGAGCGAGCTAATGGAAAGCTGTTCCAGAGAGAGGCCTTAGAAAAGGGTTCTGAAGGAACTTCACTAACAGAAGAAAAGTAGCTTTGTAAATGCAAGTATCACCTTTGCTTGCCTGATTTAATTGCTTAATGTAGACGCAAAGCTAAGGTTCTAGCACTGAGGCTAGAAATGTGTCTCGTTCAGGTTGTTGGGGAGGACCAGACAGGATTTGTAAAGGGCCAAAGGTTATCATCCACCGTGAGGCAACTGATGAATGTGGTTCTCACCCAGCTGCTGGGCCGGAGCCTGAGATGCAGAAATTGCGTTCGATTGGGTTGAGTGGAGGTACCTCCTTGCCATTCTGGAGAAGTTTAGGTTTGGCCCGGTGCTTGTGTCGTGGATGGGTTTGTTTTATGAGGCTCCTTCCACCAGCCTTTGTACCAACACCGTTGGCAGGATTCTACGATCCTGCAGCTGTGTCCGCAGGATCCGTCTGGTCTTACGACCAGAAAGTTGGCGCCACCCCCGCACCGATCCCCCCTCCGGTGGGGGGCCAGCAGCCCCTGTCTTTACCTGCGGATATGGGCAGAGAATGGCCAGGTCCGTGGCTGCGCCGTGCAACATGGTGCCAACCGCACGTGCACCCGGCCTGCCAAAACCTGCTCCCCTGTAACCAGCCTCGCCACCCCCGGACCACACCCCACCAGTACCCGCCGAAGCCCCCCTGCCAGCGGAACGGCCCCCCCCCCGACTGTGGTGATGCTGGACACAGTCCGCAGCCGCCAGGCGAGGTACCCGAACGGTGTGAGCACACGCGAGTGACACCATCGGGGACTCCGTCCTGAGGCCGTCCATATGGCGGGCGGCATACTCGTTTTTGAGGGGCGGCAGATTCCAGCGTAAATGTGGACTGTCCAGCCGATCACCCAACACGATTTTGGCGTCAATGATCGGAGAATCTAGCCCCATGAGTTTGGGGTCTTTTCGGTTTCACAGGGGGACAAGGCAGGTGCGTCCTATGTCGCCCCTTCTGTTTGTTTTAGCGATTAATCCGCTGATCATTTCCCTCTCTGAAGTGAAACTGGATAGTTAGGGGTGGTATGGAACACAGGGGGCCCACCCAATGGCCCTGTCCTGCCGGGAAAGCAGCTCCCGGGATCTACCCCGCTCACAACAGGAAAGTCTCCAAGAATTCCGAGTGGTGTCCTGCAGAGGGATCAACACTCGGGGGGCCTTGCCCTGCCAAATCTGATATTTTATTACTGGGCTGTGAATGCGGAGGTGCTGGGCTGGTGGGGGGGCCGGGGTCTGCCTGGGTACGGATGGAGTCTGGGTCATGCAGAGGGTCCGGTTTGGGAGCAGTGTGACGGCTTCTCTTCCATTTGCTCCGGCAAAGTACTCGTCAAACTTGGTAGTTGTCTCCACTTTAAAAATATGGAGGCTACTCAGTCAGCGTTTCAAGCTGGGGTCAGTGTCAAGGCTGGGCCCTGTTTATGTCCACCACTTGTTCGAGGCGGCAAAGTTGGATGCTACTTTTGGGGTGAGGAAGGAGACGGACAGAGTAAATGATTTATTCCTGGCGGGCCAGTTTGCCAGCCCGGAAGAATTGAAAGAGAAATGAGGGTTCTTGGGCTCAGACGCATTTAGGTACCTCCTGGCATGAAAGTTTGTGAGACAAATGTTTGCACCATTCCCAGCATTTGTCCTTGCTGGAGAAGATCCTTTCCTGCTCAGAGTCGGAAAAGAGTAGTATGGATGTAGTATCCAAACGGGGGAGGAGCTGGGACCTATATTGGAGGAGGAGGTGTGGAGTGAGGCCCTTTGTGTTGTTAACGCCGGGTCATCCTATGCGAGGCTGAGCGTGACCCAGCTCCACTCCATGCACCTCGCTAAGGCCAGAATGAGTCGTTTCTCTGCGGGTATTGAAGAAAAGGGGGGGGAGAGTACATGGTGGGGGGTGTGTTATTCTTTTTGAGGGAGGGGTTGCGTAGATTAGTTTATGGTTCTTTTTAGTTTACGGTTACATAGAATTTACAGTGCAGAACGAGGCCATTTGGCCCATCGAGTCAGCATCGACTTTTCGAAAGACCATCCCACTTAAGACGACACTTCCACCCTATCCCCGTAACCCAGTACCCCCTCCGAACCTTTTTTGGACACTAAGGGCAATCGCGCCCGTTTTCTCACGGGCGTGGGGACATAGCCCCATTATCAGAGAATTCCGCCCAGGATGCTGATGCACTGAAGCTGCATCTCCACACTTCACTCCCCACACACCATGCCAGCCAACAAGATGGCAGTGAGGAGAAAGGCTCCACGATTTACGGTCGCCAAACTCTAGACCCTCCTGGACGCCGTGGAGGAGAGGTGTGCGACCCTGTACCCCGGCCTGGGAAGGAGGCTGCCAGCCACCGCGGTTTGCCATGCCTGGGCGCAGGTGGTAGAAGCGGTGAGCAACAGTCCGGACCGGAAAGCAGCACCGTAAAAAACTGCACAACCTCTGGGCGGCCAGGGTGAGTAGGCAGCACTGTGCCCCTGGCACCAACCCCCCATCCTCCCACACACCCGTAACCTCACCCACTCCCAACCAGGTGGGCGGCTGAACCCCCAACCTGCACCACATGCCGGCTCCCATACCGGCCACCATGGCCAGGTGCCCTGGCCACTGAAGCCACCGGCTACCCATCCCCTGGGCTACGAGCATCGGACTGCCTGTCACTGTGTGTGTTCCGTTTCCGTCATCCCCCATTCCCAGGGGAAGGCCGCCCATAACCACATGGAATGGAAGAAGACTGGAGGGGGACGGCCGGGCCTGCAGCCCCTCACCGTGGCAAAGCAGCAGGCCCTTGAAGTGGTCGGTGGGCCTCAGGAGAGGGACAACGCCGGGGTGGAGATCAGGTCAGGTGAGGAAGTGAGACCCCGCTTAGTTGTGGTTTCCCGTGCCGCATGTGTCAAAACCGCCCCCCCCACCCCCCCCCCCCCGCAACGCCACCCTTACCCTCTCACCACCCTCACTCCTACACCACCCCCACCACCTCCCAGCCCGTGTGTAATCGTGCATCTTGTCTTGTGTATTGCAGGAGCTGCTGGGGATGGGGCGGGCCCTTCTGGTGTTCCCCTCCCCGGCCACAACCAGATACCCCCCCCTTGTGCCGAGCAGTGATGACCACACCGACACGGAGGGGAGCCATATGCCTGAGACGCAGGACACCCCGGGACTCCCGTCACAGCTGTTTCCAACACCCACCACCATCCCAGAGACACTCACCTCAGTTGAGCACTTTAGTGAAGATGCTCCCGTGCACCAGGTGGAGGTACGAACTCCCAAGGGAGCGGACGGTCGGAGTGTGGACCCCAAGAACTAGCTGCCGTCCAGACAGGTTTCGAGCTTCTGGAACAGACAGTCAACACCTGTTGTGGAGAGTCAGGGAGGACATAAGGGGATGATGGCGAGCATCCAGCAGTTGCAGACGCTAGTGGAGGAGTCCAGCGGGCACCTCGAGGGAGGCAGAGGTGTGGGGTCCGTGCCAGTGATTACCACTACCTCATTATGGGGTGCGAGGAGGTGCCGGAACCCCCCAGCACCTCAAACTCCCCCACCCCCTCCTGTCCCTGGGCAGCAGGCAGAACAGGGCGGCACTACGCCACCTGGGACACCCGACAGCAGCCAGGCCCATCCAGGCCCAGCTGCCCCAGCAGACGCCCCCCAATGGGGACCCAGGTCACAGGGCGGGAATCTCAACAGGCCACCTCCACTCCTGATGTACCGTCTGGGGATCCACCTAGACGTAGTGTGAAGATAGAAAGTTGGCACTTAACTGTGTGTAATTTTCTGGCTTCACACTATGTCTACGTCTACACCACCCCCCCCACCCCCACCCCACCTCCGCCACCCCCACCCCACCTCCGCCATCCCAGGGATCCGATGGGACCGCAGTGGAATGGCCAGCTCGAATGCACGGGTCATCCAGGTGGACGATGGGAAGTGCTATCGTGGGCAGGAGTCAGACGTTGTCGAACGATGCGGAGCACCAGAGGTCATCGTAGAGCCGATTGTCATCATCCTCCATCCCATGGCCCATACCTGCTGTTACTGCCAACCTTGTGCCCGCAAACCATAATGAGGCAGGTAGGTATCACAGAGGGGGTTGCACGTGAGGGAATCACAGTACCTATTGCGCTGGGGAGGGAGGGGGCATGGAGGTGGGATGGAGTGTTCCTACCCCTGGCCAGTCCCCCCTCCCACCAAGTTGGTGAACCTGGAGACGATCATGGCGTCCCCTGCACGAGGATGATCACGCCATCACTGGCCGTGATCCAGATAATGAAATGAAATGAAAATCGCTTATTGTCACGAGTACGCTTCAACGAAGTTACTGTGAAAAGCCCCTAGTCGCCACATTCCAGCGCCTGTTCGGGGAGGCTGGTACAGGAATCGAACCGTGCTGCTGGCCTGCCTTGGTCTGCTTTAAAAGCCAGCGATTTAGCCCAGTGTGCTAAACCAGCCCCTTCATTCAAATGAGCCTTTTAGGCTTATTTAAATACCTGGGTACGACTTTCACTTGGTGGCCAGGAATCAACGGCAGTGCCTGAGAGACCTCGACTGGGCACCATTTAGCACGGGTTTCCACAAACATTGATCAGGCGTGACCTCGGGGGTACTCGCAGGCCATTAGAGACCCCCGGGTGGTCGGGGATAGAGCAGGGTTGTACCATGGCTCACCCTGGGCACCTTATCCCGGGCACCTTGGCACTACCAGCCTCGCAACCAGGCAGTGCCATGCGGGCAATTGACTAAAGTGTGGCCTTGGTAGGGGGGAAGCTCGGCAAAGGCCCCAAAATACTGGCAAAGTGGCGGTGAATAGTGGGGTGAATCTCGGTGCTGGAGTTGCCGAGAAACACCCTGCCAAACGGGCCCAAAGGCGGACTCAGAATTATTTCCATTGAATCGCGCCCTCCATGTACTAATAACTTTCATTTCCAGAATTCTGCTCTGACTTGAAGAGCAGGTCAGAGTCTAAACATTCTGCGGCGTGTAACTCATCTCCAGACTCCCCATTTCCCTAGATAATGACAGCTGCAATAACACATCAAAAAAGCTCAGTATCATCCAGGAGAAAGCAACGGTGTTTACCGGGAATCTGAGGCGATGGAGTGGGGAGCTCAGGTTGGACCGTATCTGGGGATCTCAGTTGAGATTGGGGAATTGTTCAGATGTGTGTGTGCGCGCCCTGCCTGACATTGTAGCCATCTGGCAAGTCGTGTAGTAGCTGAAGAATGAGGACAGCCCAATTTCTAAGTCTGTGTCAGCAGTGGGTGCAGCACACAGTACCTATTGCAGCAATGCACAAAGTTCACCTCAACGGTGATGCCCAACCCTGTGACTTTGACACTCCACCAAAGTTTGTGTAACTAGGTGTGACAGAACAAAGTTAGCAGCAATATCCTCCAGCCTCTCGTACCCTGTACACCAACAGTAAGAAACAACTTTCAGCTGAGATGTTAAACCAAGGCCCTGTCTGGCTGCTCAGGCAGTTGGAAAATATCTTTATCACCTTTGGAAGAAGAATAAATCCTTCTGGAGTCCAGGGCAGTATTTATCCCTTCACCAACACTATCAGGAGCAGACTAGCTGATCTTCACACTAATTATTTTTTGCATTCTCGTAGTTCCCAACAATACAGCAGTGAACACAAACAAAAAGTTTGACACATGCAGAAGATGAGATTTGCCGTATTGTAATACGAGACACACAGGGACGACCCGATTGACCTCCCCCTGGGACTTATGGGGCAGGATTCTCCGATAATGGGGCTAAGTGTTGACGCCGTCGTAAACGGCGGAGTGTTTTGCGAGGCGTCACCTGGCCGCTAGGAGCAGCGATCCTGCGCGTCACAGGGGGCCAGCACGGCTCTGGAAAGCTTCACGCAGCTCCAGCTGCCGATATGGGTGCCAGCACGGGCAGAGCGGGTCCGCGCATGAGCGTGGGTTGCCCTCTCCGCGCCGGCCCCCGGGCAACATGGCGGAGCCCTACAGGAGCCCGGAGGGGAGGAACATAGCCCCCCCCCCCCCCCGGAATTAGCCAGCCCGCCAATCGGTAGCCGATCGCAGGCCTGGCCACCGTGGAGGCCCTCCCCGGAGTCGGATCCCCCCCCCCCCCCCACCAGGACGGCCCCCGCAGCCAGAACGCCGAGGTCCCGCCGGGTAGGACAACACGCGAACGACGCCCGCGGGACTCGGCCGAACTCGGCGGGCATTTGTCCTCTCGAGCACAGAGAATCGCCTGGGGGGCCGCATTGAGTGCCCCCCGGTCAGCGGCATGGCGACCGTGCTGGCGCCATTGGCGACGATTCTCCGGTCACTGGGGAATTGGCGGCCCGGCGTCGGAGCGGCATCGCGGGATTCGCCCTCCCCCCCGGCGATTCTCCGACCCAGCGCGGGACCGGACAATCCCGCCCATGGGAATCCAAGTTCCCTCACTGAGCTCATTAAAACCCACCAATAACAGCTGGCCAGGAAGGGAGCTGGTATCGTCAGGTGGTACTGGCTGGGATGAGTTGTACACCACAGCGCTTTGCGACTTTGCTTTGACTTGTTGAATAAACCTTTCTGTTTGAACATGTGGGAGCGTGGGAGCATCGCTTTGGTCTCCAATCTGCCAGTTTGTCCCGGGGAGGCTGGATGAAGGGTTTCGGAGATGGCAAAGAGCAGGGATCAGTCATAGAGGGGAGCTTTCCCAGCCTGAGGGAGTTGGAGGAGAAATTTGAATTGACGGGAGGGAATGAGTTTAGGTACCTGCAGGCGTGGGACTTCCTACGAAGGTCTCAACCTTCCCGCCCCTACCACCAAGGGGGATACAGGACAAGGTACTTTCCAGAGTATGGGTGGGTGAGGGGAGGGTCTCGGACACCTATAAAGAACTCCTGGGGTCAGAGAAAACGCAGACCGAGAGGCAGAAACACAAACGGGAAGAGGAATTAGGAGCAGAGATAGAGGATGGTCTCTGTGCGGATCCGTTGAGTAGAGTCAACGTGTCTACATCATGCACCAGGCTCAGCCTGATACAATTGAAGGTCGTTCACCGCGCTCACATGACAGTGGCCCGGATGAGCAGGTTCTTTGGGGTAGAAGACAGGTTGCAAGGTGTGCGGGAGGACCAGCGAACCATGTTGATATGTTCTGGGCATGCCCGAAACTGAGGGAATTCTGGCAGGGGTTTGCAGATGTCATGTCCACGATGTTGACAACAAGGGTGGCATCGAGACCGGAGGTGGCGATTTTCAGAGTGTCGGAGGATCCGGGAGTCCAGGAGGAGAAAGAGGCAGACGTTTTGGCCTTTGCCTCCCTGGTAGCCCGGAGACGGATACTATTAGCATGGAGGGGCTCAAAGCCCCCGAATTCGGAGACCTGTCTCACTGACATGGCTAGCTTTCTCTGTCTGGAGAAAATCAAGTTCGCCCTGAGAGGGTCACTGTCAGGATTCGTCCGGAGGTGGCAGCCATTCGTCGACTTCTTTAGGGAAAATTAACTGTCAGCAGAGAGGGGGGGTTTGGGGTTGAGTTTAGTTTAGATTAGTGTGTCAGAAAGGTGGGACCTGTGAGGGAGGAAAACGGCCTTTGCACTATGTTTATATTTGTATGTACACTGTTTCTTCTGTTACTGTTATAAAACCATAAATACCTCAATAAAATGTTTTATAAAAAAACCTTTCTGTTTGAATCCTTCTCGGGATTCCTCTGATCGTAATACGATAAAAGCCAATTCACTCATTCTCTCCTCTATCTCTACCTGTGCTTGCTGTCCTGCACCCCTTTCTTATTCTCTCTCTTTCCTCTCTTCTTCCTCCCACTTCCTTCATTGTTTGTGCTCACTCTCTGCTTTTCCTGGAACCCAGGCTGGCTCTGGTGCCATAGATGTGACTCCAGACCCGCAACAACGTGACTGACTTGGAAATGGCTGAGCAAATCATCCAGCTGTGTTCATGGAGGTGGCTCGCAACCATCATTTAATGGAAATTTTGGGATGGTCGATAAACATTGAGCTTGCCGTCGGTGCCACAACTAGTGAGTGCATAAAAACACTATGGCCGGTCTGACATGTGGGAGGGAGGTCGCGCTTCTGGGAGCTCCGATCAGCACCCGCTTTGTTTGAGACTTTTCACCCGTTTTTCCGGGTGACAATGACCAGGGAACACCAGAGATCGCCACAACAGGTTCCCGTCATGTTGATCCCATGCCCGAAAAGAAAGGAAGAGGGACCAGGAAGCCTGAAACTGACCTCTTCTTGACGGGCTCAGGAACCTCGTGGAACACCTCGGCACTAAGGTGGCGGCTGCAGTCAACAGCAGCCCCAATCATGCCGGACATGCTCTCAGATACCTTGGCCAAAGAATTCAATAAACACTTGAACTTACACCGAGAAGCATTGCTTGCTGATATCGGCCAGGATATGTAAGTCAATAGAGGAGGCCCTGGTACCGGTCCAGGCGGAGATCAACAAAGCTCGGCAAAGCCGGTAAAATAACATGGCGAGACACTGAACGGTGTCAAGGAGACGCTTATGAGACACAAGGACCAACTTGCATCACTCGAGGCCAAGATTGCCATGTGGCTGATGAAAATAAAAGGTTGACAGCGAAGGTCGATGACCTGGAAAATCGGTCACGGAGGCCGAACCTCCGAGTTGTGGGATTGCCGGGTAGGGGGGGGGAGATGGAGGGCCCGCCCACCGAATATTTATCACGGATTATCTGTAAGATGGCGGGCGATAGTAGTCTCTCACCCCACCCCACCCCCGGCTTGAAATGACCCAGCGGGCGCTTTGGAATAAGCCTTGTCGAATGAACCACCTCACACGTTGATCATTTGGTTTCATAGCTTCTGAGATAAGGAAACGGTCCTGCAGTGGGTGAAGGAGCACTTGCGATGTGAAATGGGAAGAAACACTATATGAGTGTATCAAGATATAGGTGCAGAACTAGCGAGGAAGCGGGCAGCCTTTTAAAAAAAAACATTTTATTAAGGCATTTAGGATTTTGTAACAACAAATACAAATGTAAACTTAACTCAGTAAATAACCCCACCAAACAACAACCATACCCAGCCAACATGGCTTATACACACAACTCCCCAGTCCCACCACCTCCTCTCGCTGATCCAACAGAAACTAAACGAAGCGGGCAACCTTTAACAAGGTGAAGGCAGTGCTCGACAAGAAGGACATTCATTTCGGAGTAGTGTACCCAGCGAGGCTGTAGGTCACACACAAGGCCAAGGATTATTTATTTGAGATACCTGTAGAGGTGGAGGACTTCACCAACAAACATGGACTGGGGTCCAATTAAACAAGAGGTTGTGTGGGGATCTCTTTATTTGTGGTTTCTTGTAAAAGTTGCAGGCTGAAGGGGGTGATGGGTTTTACTGTATATAGTTCTTGACAATCGGTCCTTGAAGTGTTTTTTCTGGTTGAAGGAATAATGGAGGAATTTATGTGTTGTATGGTTGATGGATCTTTATCTTTTCTCTTCTAAAAATAGTTTACTCTGACATTCGGCAATGATCTTGTCCCTTTCATTGTCCTGGTGGAATCTCCTTCACTAGCAGTGTGTAATGCTGGTGAACGGATGGTGGTTTTGCTGCAGAGGGGAATTCAATAATTATCGGAGAATCAATTGTAAGGGGAATAGGTAGATGTTTCTGTAGCCACAAACGATACTCCAGGATGGCATGTTGCCTCCCTGGCACTAGAGTCAAGGATGTCTCGGAGCTGTTGCGGGACATTCTGGAGGGAGAGGGTGAACAGCCAGTGGTCGTGGTACACATCAGAACCAACGACATAGGTAGAAAAAGGGATGAGGTCTTAAAGGCAGAATATAGGAAGTTGGGATTGGGAGCAGTTTAGAATTCAGCAAAGAAGGACCAAGGGATTGATTAAGAGAGGGAAAACAGAGTACGGGAGTAAGTCTGCAGGGAACATAAAAACTGACTCTAAAAGTTTCTATAGGTGATGAGAAAAAAATTGGTGAAGACTGATGTCAGTCCCTTACAGTCAGAAACAGGGGAATATATAATTGGGGACAAAGGAATGGCTGAGCAACTAAGCACATACTTTGGAGCGAAAGAGAAAATGTTGGAAAATCTCAGCAGGTCTGGCAGCATCTGTAGGGAGAGAAAAGAGCTGACGTTTCGAGTCCAGATGGTCTTTTCTCAAAGCTGACAAAGAGTCATTAGACTCGAAACGTTGGCTCTTTTCTCTCCCTGCAGATGCTGCCAGACCTGCTGAGATTTTCCAGCATTTTCTCTTTTGTTTCAGATTCCAGCATCCACAGTAATTTGCTTTTAAACACATACTTTGGTTCTGTCTTCACAAATGAGGACACAAATTAGATACCAGAAATGTTGGGGAACGTAGGGTTTAGTGAGAGGGAGGAACTGAAGGAGATCAATATTAGTAGCGAAATGGTGATGGAATTGAAGGCTAATAAATCCCCAGGGTTTGATAATCTATATCGCAGAGTACTTAAGGAATTGGCTCTGGAAATAGTGGCTGCATTGGTGGTCATCTTCCAGGATTCTACAGATTGGCGGATATCTAGTGTAACTCCACCACTTAAAAAGGGAGGTAGAAAGAAAATAGGGAATTATAGACTGAAATCAGTAGTGACGAAAATTCTAGAATCCATTATCAAAGATTTTGCAGCAGAGCACTTAGAAAACAGTGGGAGGATCGGACAGTCAGCATGGATTTATGAAGGGGAAAATCATGTTTGACAAATCTACTGGAATTATTCAAGGATGTAACTAGTAGAGTTGACGAGGGGGAGCCAGTGGATGTGGTTTATTTGGACTTTCAGAAGGCTTTTGACAAAGTCCCGCAAAAGAGATTAGTGTGTAAAATTAATGCTCATGGGATTAGGGGTTGTGTATTGAGATGGATAGAAAACTGGTTAGCAGACAGGAATCAAAGAGTAGGGATTAATGAGTCTTTTTTAAATTGGCAGGCAGTGATTGTGAGCTACCACAAGGATTGATGCAAGGGCACTAGCTATTCACAATATATATTAATGATTTAGATGGTGGAACCATATGTAATTTCTCCAGATTTGCAGTTGACACCAAGTTGGGTGGGAGGGTGAACTGTGAGGAGGATGCAGAGACCCTTCAGTGTGATTTGGACAAGTTGTGGCCGGCAGGGTGGCACAGTAGTTAGTACTGCTACCTATGGCGCTGAGGACCCAGGTTCGATCTTGGCCGCGGGTCACTGTCCATGGGGATTTTGCACATTCTCCCTGTGTCTGTGTGGGTCTCACCCCCACAATCCAAAGATGTGCAGGTTAGGTGGCTAAATTGCCCCTTAATTGGGAAAAAAATAAACTTTTTTAAGATTATAAAAAAAAGATTTGGACAAGTTGAGTGAGTGGGCAAATGAATGACAGATGGAGTATAATTTGGATAAATGTGAGGTCATCTACTTTGGGAGCAAAAACGAGAAGGCAGATTATTATCTGACTGGCCATAAATTAGGAGAGGGGAATGTGCAACAAGGCCTGAGTGTCCTCGAACACCAGTCACTGAAGGTAAGCATGCAGGAACAGCAGACCGTAAAGAAGGCGACTGGTATGTTGGCCTTCCTTGCGAGAGAATTTGAGTACAGGAGCAGGGATGTGTTCCTACAATTGTACAGGGCCTTGGTGAGGTCACACCTGGAGTAGTGTGCGCAGTTTTGGTCTCCTTCTCTGAGGAAGGATGTTCTTGCTCTCGAGGGAGTGCAGCGCAGATTTACCAGACTGATTGCTGGGATGGCGGGACTGATGTATGAGGAGAGATTGAATTGATTTGGATTGTATTCGTTGAAGTCGAGAAGAATGAGGGGGATCTCACAGAAACCTATAAAATTCCAACAGGATTAGACAGGATAGATGCAGGAAGGATGTTTCCGATGGTCGGTGTGGCCAGAACCAGGGGTCACAGTCTGAGGATACAGAATAGACCATTTAGAACAGAGATGAGGGGCGGGATTCTCAGTTCTCCGCTGGGTCGGAGAATCGCCGGCGTGAATCCCGCCCTGCCGCCCAGACGCCGGCTGCTGAATTCTCCGGCACCGGGGTTTTGGCGGAGGCGGGAATCGCGCCGTGCCAGTCGGCGGTCGCTGGCAGCAGCCCTTCTATGCCAGCTGGTGCGGCGCCAACCCCGCCGGCGCCGGCCTAGCCCCTGAAGGTGCGGAGGATTCCACACCTTCCAGGCGGCCCGTCGCCGGAGTGGTTCACGCCACTCCTCAGCACCGGTACAGCCCGCCCCGCCGGGTAGGTGGGAATTCCGCCCGAGGAGAGATTTCTTCACCCAGAGAGTGATCGGCCTGTGGAATTTGTTACCACAGAATGTAGCTGAGGCCAAAACATTGTGGGCGGGATTCTCTGTTCCTGAGATTAAGTGCCGGCGCGAACGGAGAATCCACGGGAGGTTCACGACAGGAGAATTGGCGTGAACCCTCACTGATTCCGATACCGGTGAGGGGCTAGCATCGGCTCTATGTGAACGTCCTGTGGATCGCACCAAAAATGCCCGGAGAATGGCCGGGTCCCGGGCCGCGCAAGCACAAGGCTGATGTCCTGCACCGGTCGCGCCGTAAAACATGGCGCCGGCCGTGCGTTAACCCTAACTCGCCAACCGCGTCCCCACAGCCCACACCCTGGACACCGCCCGACAGTGCCCCAGTCCTTGCAGAAGCCGCCCCGCCGGCCAGCGGCACAGATCACGGCCGAGTGTAATGGAGCTGGACACTGTCCGCAGTCGGCACGCCAGGTTCCTGACCGCTGGGATCACAGGGGCCCGTGCCATCGGGAACTCGGCCCATCAGGGGTGGAGCATCGAGGGTGTGCCGGGTGATGACGTGCCAATGGCGTTGAAACGGCGTGCGCCGCGCTTCATGATGATGCCGGTTTGGAGGGGCCGGAGCCTGGTGGACCAGCGTCAAACTGGAGCCGGCCCCGATTCTGCCATTGGAATCTATTCTCTACCCGGTCGCCGATCACGATTTTGCCGTCGGGCTGCGTAGAATCCAGCCCTAAGTGTTGACGCCGGTGGAGAGTTCGTGGGCAACAGCAAAACTAGAGCCGAACCTGGACCAATTCAACAACTTGGAGGGGCTCGCACAGGCGCCATGAGGAACACAATCGATTCCAATGGAAAACGGTGCGGGATTTGCCAGGTCTGTGATTGACACTCGGGAGGCTGATAAGCTGCAGCCGCACATACACATTACAATCCCCACACACACTCATCCCAGCCAACAAGGTTGCCCATGGGTCGGCTGGGGTCAGTGGGCACCTAATAATAATAATAATAATAATGTTAAATGTTAACTTAAATGTCGTAATAAAATGTTTGTTAAAAATAATCTTTAATGTCACAAGTAGGCTTACATTAACACTGCAATGAAGTTACTGTGAAAATCCCCTAGTCGCCACATTCCGGCGCCTGTTTGGGTACACTGAGGGAGAATTCAGAATATCCAAATTACCGAACAACATGTCTTTCGGGACTTGCGGTAGGAAACCGGAGCACCCGGAGGAAACCCACGCGGGCACAGAGAGAACGTGTAGACTCCACACAGACAGTGACCCAAGCCGGGAATCGAACCTGGGACACTGGCACTGTGAAGCGACAATGCTAACCACTGTGCTACCGTGCTGCTAGGGGAGTGGCCTGGGGGGCCACTATACGAGCCGTGGCCCTAGGTTCACAGTGGGCAGTAAGTGGCATGCGCAGCTGCACGGCTACCTTGCTGGCTGCAGCAATGGTGTTCCGTGCCCGTCAACCCCGACCCTACAGCCCACCTACTGGCCAGCCCCCGCTACTCCCCACGGCCCTGGCAGAAAGCCCAGGCCAGCAGCACAGCCGTTGGATTTGGATTGGATTGGATTTGTCATGTGCACTGAGGTACAGTAAAAAGTATATTTCTGCGAGCAGCTCAAACAGATCATTAAGTACATAAAAATAAAATAAAATATATTAGAGGGTACACAATGTAAATATCTCGACACCGGCATCGGATGAAAAACACAGGAGTGTAGTATTAATCAGGTCAGTCCATAAGAGGGCCGTTTAGGAGTCTGGTAACAGTTGTCAGCCAACTACGGTGATGTTGGATGCTCTCCGTACCCCGTCTCCCTCCCTCAGCAGCCACGACGCCGGTTTCACAATTTTTAAAAGCACAAGTGAGCCGTGCCGTTGGGAACTCGGCCCTTCGAAGGCCCTGGAGAATACCGGTTTGTGCCCGCTAATGACATGCAAACGGTGTTTACTGTACTGCGTTCCGGACCGTGTTAACGTCGCTGTCGAGGTGACGGAGAATTCTGATTTGGCGTCAAATAGGCACCCACCACAATTTTGCCGTCGGAACTTATTCTCCGCCCAATCGCATTTTGTGATTTCAGCACCAGCCAACGGAGAATCCCGCCCTATATGTTTTCACGAAGCAGTTAGATATAGCACTGAGGGTGAAGGGGATCGAAGGATGGGGGGGAAAGTGAGATTAGGCTATTGAGTTGGATGACCAGCCGTGATCATAATGAATGGCGGAGCAGGCGCCAAGGGCTGAATGGCCTCCTCCTGCTCCTATATTCTATGTTTCTATATAGTGGTCTCCGTGGGTCTCACCCCCACAACCCAAAAAGATGTGCAGTGGAGGTGAATTGGCCACGTTAAATTGCCCCTTAATTGGAAATAAAAAGAATTGGGTACTCTAAATTTATATTTTTAAAAAAATGTTTCTTTATAGTGTCATGTGAGAGTACCTTTAAGAAATGGGTTTATAAATGGGTGTGTATATAAATATCTGTAGTGAGAGTACCTTTAAGAAATGGGTGTTTATTACTGCAGTGATGTCAGAGTGGGTGGAGCTGGGCTGTGTCAGCTTTTTACTTTCGCTTTAGGCTTTTTGCTGCAGGGTGGGTTTGGTTTCATTTTAGTTTTGGAGAAGCTGCAATCACAGCAGGATGTGTGTGAATCTCTGCAAGCTTATGAATGTCCATTTGCTGATTTCGACGTGGTAACTGTTCTCAGGAGTGAAGTTAAGCATGATTTTTTTCTGTAAAAAGGTGTTTTTAAGTCTTATGGATGTTAAAAGGAAAGTAAGAATTAATTAGTGTTGTATTCTTTGGGGGTTGTATTTGAATTAATGGTTGCTAAGATGTTCACTGTATGTTTTGAAAAGGTTAACTTGAGTTCACAGAATAAACATTGTTTTGCTTTAACAAATACCTTTCCATTTCTGCTGTACCACACCTGTAGAGTGGGCCGTGTGCTCCCCATACCACAATCTATTAAAAGTTGTGGGTCAGGGAAACTCCATGATACACTTTGGGGTTCTCTAAACCTTGGCCCATAACAAATTGGGGACTCGAGGGGGATAAAAGTCTATCTATTGGATTGGCTTAGTGAACGTAAATACAGTGAGGGGTGAGCATATTGTGGTTGCTTTTCAGGTGTGGTATTTTAGTTTAAGTGGGGAGTGTGTTGTGGACAATGGCTCTTTCAGAGGCTCAGAGGTTTTTGGGGGTGGAGACAGTCACATGCAATACCTTACGGACAGAGACTAAAAGCAGACTGTTAGATTTGGCAAAAACATTGCAGTTAACGTTACCTGACAAAATTCGGAAAGGTGAGGTAATTATGGCGGTGGCTAAGCATTTAAAGCCTGAGATACAGTTTGACTCATTGGAAATGGCAAAGATCCAGTTGCAACTTGAGCATGAAAAAGAATTAAAGCAGCTTGAATATGCAATGAGAGAAAAGGAACGAGAAATGGAGATACAGATGAGGGAAAAAGAAAAGAAGAGCGAAGAAAGAAACAAAGAAAGAGATAGAGAGGAAAAGGAAAGAGATAGAGAGGAAAGGGAAAACGAGAGAGAGTTTGAACTTCAGAAAATGGCCATGAAACATTTTTTTTTAGATGTAAGAAATATGTTTATTTCATTAAGCAGCTTAACAGCTCAATAAGGCAAAGTATTTGAGCATTTAGTTACAAAATAGCATTTTATAACATTTACTATACAGATTTCCAAACACACAGTATGTAACTATTACTGTGCCCATGTTATTAAAACAGACCTCAATCTTGCAAATGATGCACCACAAAACTTGCCAGAAGAAAAACGATCTGCCAATTTCCCTGTGTACTCTTGTGTTGAGAAACGCAGAGGTATTGTTTGGAAAACAAGACGTGATCAGCATTTCACCTCCAGTCTCCAAGTTGCTGTCTTTGTCCGTCCTGTCCAGAAGGTGGTAACTGCACATCCAAGAACACATTCCGATAATTTGCCCAAGTGTCATCTCTCCCCTGGCCATTGGGGGCAGTGTGATTCATTCTTGAAGAATGCAATTATGTTGTCACATTCTCCACCTCACCCCCCCCCCCCCACCCCACCACCACCCACCCTCCATTATGCAGACATACTGAAATTGACTGCATGACCAAAGACCCGAGAGACTCCTGCCTGTGTGCCATCACCAACACCACTCTAACTTGAAAGCAGCTAAATCAGTGATTAGGCAACGACTGAGGCCCGGAGGATAGGGTGGTCATCATCGCAGATTTATTGAAACATTACTTTCAATTGAAAATTTCAATGCTAAAGGCAGAGTGTGTTAAAATATGGCTATGAAACATAACAGTCAGTTAAAATTGGCAGGCGTAAAGGGAAATGTACAGTTTGAGGATAGTGAGAAAGAGCGTCATAGTCGAAGGCTTGGTGGGGATCTATTTAAATATGTCCAAGCATTGCCAAGGTTTGACGAGAAGGAGGTTGAAGCCTTTTTCCTTTCATTTGAGAAGGTAGCTAAACAAATTAAATGGCCACAGGACATGTGGGTGTTACTGATTCAAACAAAGCTGATAGGTAGGGCCAGTGAAGTGTTTGCATCATTACCGGAGGAGGTATCTGGGACGAATGAGGAGGTGAAAAAATCCATCGTAGGTGCATATGAACTAGTGCCTGAAGCCTACAGACAAAGGTTTAGAAATTTAAGGAAAGAATTTGGTCAAACATACATGGAGCTTGAAAGGCTCAAACAGAGTAATTTTGATAGGTGGATACGGGCTTTGAAAATAGACCAAACGTATGAAGCTCTCGGAGAAATTATACTTTTGGAGGAGTTTGAAAATTCAATTCCTTCATGTAGTGAGAACTCATGTGGAAGAGCAGAGGGTTAAAACTGCGAGATTAGCAGCAGAAATGGCAGATGATTATGAATTAGTTCATAAATCGCTTTCAACATCAGTTTCAGCCTGTGAGGGATAGAAACTGGGGACATGAGAAATACTCAAGTGGTAAAGGTAAAGGTGATCTGATGGGAGACAATAAAGAGAGTGTACCTCAGATTAAAAAAGAAATCCAGGAGGATGGAAGAGAAATTAAAAGTTTCCAATGTTTTCACTGTAATAAACTAGGCCATGTAAAGTTGCAGTGTTGGTGATGGAAGAAAAGCACTGGGAAGACTGATGTGGTAAAACAGGACAAGACAGTGGGGTTTGTTAAAGTGGTAAAGGAAAGCCCAAGTGAAGCGAAGGAGATGCAAAAGGTTGTACAGCCTGATCAAGAGGTGATTGATAAGAAGGTGCCGGGTGTCTTTAAAGAATTTACTTGTGTGGGTAAAGTTTACTCATGTGTATCAGGAGGAGCAGGTAAAGAAGTCACAATTTTAAGAGATACGAGAGCTAGTCAATCTTTAATGGTAAGAGATGAGGAGTTATGTAGTTTGGGAAGAATGTTGCCAGAAAAGGTGGTGATATGTGGAATTCAGGGTGAGAGGAGTAGTGTTCCATTATATAAGGTAAGGTTGGAAAATCGAGTGAAGAGTGGTGAAGTGGTAGTAGGAGTAATAGATAAACTATCTTGTCCAGGAATACAGTTTATCTTTGGTAATGATATACCTGGATCGCAGGTGGGAGTGATGCCTACTGTGGTTGATAAGCCAGTGGAAAATCAGTCAACTGAAGTGATGAAGGACGAGTATCCTGGGATTTTTCCAGATTGTGTAGTAACAAGGTCGCAAAGTCACAGGTTAAGAGAAGAGGAGGAATCAAAGAGTGAAGATGAAGTGGAAGTTCAATGATCAGAAATGATTTTTGATCAGATGGTTGAAAAAGAACAAGAACAGGTGGAGGATGAGGCGGATATTTTTAGTTCAGGAAAATTGGAGTTGCAACAGAAAAATATAGAAATAAAACGGATGTATCTGAAAGCATATATGGAAGAAGAATCTGAGTGTATACCAGAGTGTTATTACCATAAAAGTGATGTCTTGATGAGAAAATGGAGACCTTTACATATGCAGGCGGATGAAAAGTGGGCAGAAGCTCGTCAAGTAGTATTGCCGGTAGGGTATAGAAAGGAGGTGTTGCGAGTTGCACATGAGGTACCAGTGGGAGGTCATTTGGGAATAAGGAAAACTCAAGCTAAAATACAAAAACATTTTTATTGGCCTGGACTACATAAAATGTAGTTAAATTTTGTCAATCATGTCACACATGTCAAGTGATAGGGAAACCTCAAACAGTGCTAAAACCAGCGCCCTTAAGACCCATTCCTGCATTTGAGGAACCTTTTACAAGGATCCTAATTGATTGCATAGGACAGGAAAAGTGGGAATCAATACCTTTTGACGATAATGGATGTGTCTACTAGGTTTCCAGAGGCCATTCCAGTACATAATATTACAGCTAAAAAGATTGTGGAGGAGTTACTTAAATTCTTTACCAGGTATGGACTACCCACAGAAATACAATCGGATCAAGGATCAAATTTTACCTCAAGGTTATTCAAAGAAGTTATGGATAGCTTAGGAATAAACCAATTTAAATCAACTACGTACCATCCAGAATCGCAGGGAGCATTAGAAAGGTGGCATCAGACATTAAAGACAATGTTGAGGGCTTATTGTCATGATTATCCAGAGGATTGGGATAAAGGAATTCCATTAGTACTGTTTGCAATTAGGGATGCACCAAATGAGTCAACCAAATTCAGTCCTTTTGAACTAATTTTTGGTCATGAGGTAAGAGGACCACTTAAATTGATTAAGGAAAAATTGGTGAGTAAGAAATCGGAAATTACATTATTGGATTACGTGTCAAATTTTAGGGAACAATTAAATAGAGCAGGTGAATTGGCTAGACAACATTTAAAAGTTGCACAAAATGTGATGAAACAGGTACCGGACAAGAAATCCAAAGTTCGTAGTTTTGACAGTGGAGATAAAGGTTTAGTATAGTTACCAGTGGTAGGGGAGTCTTTCAAAGCAAGGTTTTGTGGACCTTATCAGATTGAAAGTAAATTAAGTGAGGTGAATTATGTGGTAAAAACACCAGATAGAAGGAAGAATCACCGAGTGTGTCATGTGAATATGCTCAAAAGGTAATGATTCTAACTCAAAGTGACGAACCAAATCCAGATGACTGTGAATTTGACATACCTCAAATTAAATTGGAAAATGAGGATGATCTTAAAAATTGGGATAAATTGTTGAGTTACCTTCCAGAGGAAAAACGGACTGACCTGAAAGAGTTATTGATATCACGTGAGCAAGTTTGTAGAGATAAATTGGTGAGTACTAAAATGGCTATACATGATGTAGATGTGGGAAATGCTGTTCCAATCAAACAACATCCATATAGACTTAACCCATTAAATTTGGCACAGGTTAACAAAGAGATTGAGAGTATGCTTAAAATTGGCATAATTGAAGTGGGTTGCAGCCAATGGAGCTCACCCATAGTGATGGTACCTAAACCAGACGGTACCCAATGGTTGCGTGTGGACTATAGAAAGGTTAATGCAGTTACAGGAATGGACTCTTATCCTATCCCACGTTTGGAGGATTGCATTGAGAAAGTGGGACAATCAGGTTTTATTTCGAAACTCAATATCCTTAACGGTTACTGGCAGGTACCTTTATCCGAAAGGGCGAAGAGGATTTCAGCTTTTGTGACTCCAGATGGTATATACCAATTCAAAGTTATGCCATTTGGCATGAAAAACGCCCCAGCCACATTTCAACGGTTAACTAACAAAGTGGTTTCAGGATTACCCAATTGTACGGTATACATCGACGATCTGGTAATTTTCAGCCAGACATGGAAAGAACATTTAAAACATCTGATGGAGTTATTCGATCGACTTCAGGAGGCGGGTTTGGTGATAAACCTAGCCAAAAGTGAATTTGGAAAAGCCCAAGTCACTTTCCTTGCCCATACAATTGGACAGGGTCGAATGGTCACATGGGATGTGAAACCAACAGTTATTGGGCAGTTTCCGATATCGTTGACACAAAGGGAAATAATGCTACTTCTTGGCATGAGTGGATTTGATCGAACATTTGTGAAACGTTTTTGTAGCGTGGTTGCTCCACTGATGGACTTGCTAAAGAACGTCAAAAATTTCAGTGGACAGCGGACTTTCAACAGGCATTTGACTGCCTGAAAGCGGTGATAACCAAAGCTCATGTGTTGGACTCTGTGATCAGATTGAACTAAAGTATCTGACATTAAAGAGAAATGTCGAGGCGTAGAGAAATGGATGGATCGTGCAGAAACCTTCTTGTTCAAAGAGACTGTCAATCAAGAGGGATTCCAGTTGGAGGAAGAAGAAAAAAAAAGAAATGGACTATATTATTATACCTGTTTGCGTGTGTTGTTTTTTTAAATGAAAAGTATATTTACTGTGCATTTCTTAAAGGATAGTGAAAAGGTGAAAAATGAAAGCATCTTAAAGTTGATGGTTTATTTTTTTTTCTTTGGGGGAGGTATCATGTGAGAGCACCTTTAAGAAATGGGTGTTTATAAATGGGTGTGTATAAATATTGAGAGTGAGAGTACCTTTAAGAAATGGGTGTTTATTACTACAATGATGTCAGAGAGTGGGTGGAGCTGGGCTGTCTGTCAGCTTTTTACTTTCGCTTTAGGTTTTTTTGCTGCAGGGTGTGTTTGGTTTTCATTTTAGTTTTGGAGAAGCTGCAATCACAGCAGGATGCGTGTGAATCTCTGCAAGCTTATGAGTGTCCATTTGCTGAGTTCAACGTGGTAACTGTTATCAATAGTGAAGTTGAGCATGATGTCTTTCTGTAAAACGGTGTTTTTAAGTCTTATGGATGTTAAAAGGAAAGCTTAAAGGATTACTTAGTGTTGTAGTTTTTGGTTGTTGTATTTGAATTAACGGTTGCTAAGATGTTCACTGTATGTTTTAAAAAGGTTAACTTGAGTTCACAGAATAAACATTGTTTTGCTTTAAAAAATACTTTTCTATTTCTGCTGTGTCACACCTGTAGAGTGAGCCGTGTGCTCCCCATACCACAATCTATTAAAAGTTGTGGGTCAGGTAAACTCCATGATACACTTTGGGGTTCTCTAAACCTTGGCCCATAACAATAGTGGTAGAAGGCCAGATGGGATAAAATACATTTATTAAAGAAAGACCAGACAGGAATTGTGAAGGTTAGGCATCTCTCCTCTAATACACAACGGGTTCTGAATGTTGTCCGCTCGCGTTCTTCGGCCCCCGAACCAGAGGTGATTATAGCTATGGATGGAGAGAAAGCATTTGACTGAGTGGACTGGAAGTACCTCTTTGAGCTACAAGGGAGTTTGAGTTTGGGCAGAAATTTATTTCATGGATATAGCTGCTGTCCACGAACCCCATGATTAGCATTCGTACCAATGTGACAAGATCGGGACACTTCTCCCTGAGCAGGAGTACATGACAGGGATGCCCATTGTCGTCGCTCCTTTTTGCTCTGGCAATAGGACCTCTGGCAATGAGGCTGAGGGCTTCTGGGTAATGGAGGGGGATTGATCGGAGGGGAAGGGAACATCGGGGGTGGGATTCTCCGTTCCCTGACTCCGATTTCGTAATCGGCGATCGGGCGGAGAATCCCTTTTTACGACCGAATCTGGGGCGACGTCTGTGTTTGGATGCTCCGCCCCCTCCAAAACGGCATCATCAGGGAGTACACCGCACGCCGTTGGGATGACCTCAGGACGTTACCTAAAGGCCCTCCCCAAATGCTCCGCCCCCGATGGGCCGTGTTCACGACGGCGCCGAGCTCGTGTGCTCTCAGTGTTTGTGAACCTGGCATGGCGGCTGTGGACTGCGTCCAGCGCCGCCACAGTTGGGGGGGGGAGGGGAGATGTGCCGCTGTCCGGGGGGACTTCGGCGAGGGCTGGGGGCACTAGAGGGGGCTGGTCCGGATGTGGCGAGGCGGTGTCCATGGGGGCACTATCTAGCAGATCGGGTCCGCTCGATGCTGGCGCCATGTTGTACGGCGCGACCGCTGCAGGTCATCGCCATGTGCAAGAGGGCCACGGACCTGGCAATTCTCCGGCCGTTTATTTCCTAAAGGCCGTGTGTTTTACGTGGCGCGGTTGCTAGCCCCTCACCGGTCGGAGGGTCGGTGCTGGGGCCGCGCCGATTTTTTCATTGTACAACTAGATACTTCCTCCAGACATAGCCTCAAAATCGGAGAATCCAGCCCAGGGTGTCTCTTTATGCTGATGTAAGTCACAGATCCGGTCTCCTCTATAGACGAGATTGTGAGACTGCTGAGCGGCTTTGGTTCCTTCTCGGACAATAAATTAAATCTGGGGAAAAGTGAGTACATTTCCGGTTAATTCCCCCAGGGAGGGCAGCATACCTGGGAGTATTACCCTTCCGCCGGGCCAGTGGTAGCTTCCGGTATCTGGGCATCCAAGTGACAAAATGGTTGGCATTGGCTTCAGCAGTTAAACTTTCTAAATTTGTTAGGTGAGACTCGATTTGCAGAGATGGAGTAGTCTCCCGTTGTCCCTGGCGGGCAGAGTTCAAATCATCAAAATGAACATTCTGCCGAGGTTCCTAGTTTTGTTCCAATGCCTTCCTATTTTTCTCGCTAAATCATTCTTTGCTGGGGTGAACAAGTTAGTGAATTCCTTTATATAGGCGGGTAGGGTGCCAAGAAATTTTCAGGGTGTACTTCCAGAGGGGCCAACAGTTGGGTGGTCTAGCACTACCCAATTTCCTCATGTATTACTGAGCAGCCAACATGGAGAAGGTGTTGGGGTGGCACAGAGAATCGGACACCATATGGGGGAAGATGGAGGCAAGTTTCGGTAAAGGGTCGAGCCTCTGGGCCCTAATAACGGCACCACTGCCATCTTAGATGAGGATGTGTGGAATGAGGCCCTTTGTAAGGTAAATTCCAGGTCATCCTGCGCATGGCTCAGCCTGAACCAACTCAAGGGGGTTCATGGAGCTCATCTAACCAAAAGTAGGATGAGCGGCTTCTTTGATGAAATGGAGGACAGGTGCGAGTGGTGATCTCGTGCACCCGGCAACCATACGTACATGTTCTGCTCCTGCCCAAGATGGTGAACTTTTGGATCTCCTTCTTTAGCACCGTGTCAGCGATTCTTGACATTGATCTGGAGCCTTGTCCCATTGGTGGCCATTTTACAGTGTGGCGGGCCGGGGTGAGGGTGGATGCCCTCGCCTTTGCTTCACTGATAGCTCAAAGGCGAGTTCTGCTGGGATGGAGTGTGTCCGCTCCGCCTAATGCCTCGGCCTTGGGTGACCTTATGGACTTTTTATACCTGGAAAAGGTCAAGTACACCATCAGGGGATCGGTGGAGGGATTTTGCATGAAGTGGCAGCCATTTATCTCTCAGTTCAAAGAGTTACTCACCATCAGCTGTTGGGATGAGGGGGAGGTCGGGTTTATTGGTGGGGTTAGGGGGATACGGGGGCATTTGGATGTAGCTTTAGTTGTGTATTTTTCTATATCACTGATTTCTTGTTAATGTGACAATTCATGTTTGAACGAATTTCATAGTTGTGTTGTAGTTTAGTTTGTGCTTGTTAAATATAAAACCTTAAATTAAATATTATTTTTAAAAAATACTATGCAATCTATCTAAAAATATTATTTTCTGAAAGGAGTTATCTTATTTACATTTGAACGTATCAAGGAAAACTCCTCTCACTGACTCTTGAGGGAGCCTGTCCCCGAAGTTGAAAACGTGCAGGCTGACCCATGGATGAACTAAAAGCCTATAAATTCAGCGAGATCACCTCAGCGAGAGTTGGCACCTTCAGAAAAGGGAGAAATAATGAAAAAAATGGAGGCCAAACAAATTAGAAAAACACAGGAGCCAAAGTTCTCATTGTTTCTGGCAGTTTATTTGATTGTAGGCGATGTTGGACCATGCTAGGCCGAGCTGCAGTTAACAGGCACCTCAGACACCAGCAGCTGGATTTTCCGCCAGCGGGATCCTCCGTTTCACCGGCAGAGCACTCACGCCTGCAGATTTCCCGACGGCGTGGGGGTTCCCACAATGGGAAACCCCATTGACCAGCTGACGGGTGGGAGAATCCTGCTGCCGACGGGGTCGCGCTGCAACAGAAAACGGGCGCGGCGGGACGGAGAATCCCTTTATCTGTATATTTTCTGCAGGTGCTTTGCAAGTTGCTGCATCGTAGGAGAGTTACGGTCTAAAGCCTTTAGCGAAGCCTTAATCTTCATCGTCTTCTCATGGGCCTCATCAAATAACGCCTTTCCCACATCACCCTTGACTCGCTCACGCCATTCGATGAGCTTGGGTCGACCTTCCAAAGGGTCAAATCCAGTACCTAGAGGCTGTAAAGGAGATACAACAGGAGATCAACGAGTGAGAGACCTTGCCCCTCCCTCCTTCTATTTCTCATTTATATGCTGTCCCTTGGCAACATGATCCTAAGGCTTGGTGTTAATTTTCACAAAGACACTGATGACACCCAACTCTACCTCACCACCATCTTTCTCCACTTCTCCCCATCTCTCCTTGGTCAAATTACCGGGTGCTCCAATTACATATTGGGAAGCCTGAAGCTATTGTATTTGGGCTCTGCTCCAAACGCTGTTCCCTAACTAATAATAATAATCATTATTATTAGCTACTGACTCCCGTCATCCTGGTAAAAGTCTGAGATTAATCCAGCCTTGTTGTGCCACATTTGATCCCAAGATGACTTTTCAATCTCATTTGGACACCATCTCTAAGGCCTCCTATTTCCACCTCCATAACATGGCCCAACTTTGCCCCTGTCTCAGCTGATCTGCTGCTGAAACCCTCATCCACGCTCTCATCACCTCTGCACTTGACTATTCCAACACATTCCTGGCTGCCCTTCCACATTCTACCCTCACATCATCTTGAAGTCATCTAAAACTCTACTGCCAGTGTCTTAACTCACAGCAAGTCCTGTTCCCCCATCACCCTGCCCAACACTGGCTCCTGGTCAAGCAGTGCCTTGATCTTAAAATTCTCAGGCTCGTTATCAAATCCCTCAATGGCCTCATCCCCTCCCTATCTCTGTAATCTCCTCCAGCCCCACAACCCTCTGAAATCTCTGCTTTATTCTAATTTGGGCCTCTTGTGCATTCCAATGCACGGTAGCATAGTGGTAGCGATTCCCGGCTTGGGTCACTGTCTGTGCGGAGTCTGCATGTTCTCCCCGTGTGTGCGTGGGTTTCCTCCGGGTGCTCCGGTTTCCTCCCACAGTCCAAAGATGTGCAGGTTAGGTGGATTGGCCATGAAAAATTGCCCTTAGTGTCCAAAATTGCCCTTAGTGTTGGGTGGGGTTACTGGGTTATGGGGATAGGTTGGAGGTGTGGGCTTGGGTAGGGTGCTCTTTCCAAGAGCCGGTGCAGACTCGATGGGCCGAATGGCCTCCTTCTGCACTGTAAATTCTATGAACTCATATTTGCTCCTCCATTGGTGGCCATGCCTTCAGTCTGGCAACCCCTCATCTCTGCCCCTCGCTCTCTCGTTCCTCCTTCAAGACACTTCCTAAAACCTATCTCTGCGACCCCGCTTTTGGTCACCTGACCTAGACTCTTGTCTCGGTATCATACTGTGTTTTATAATGTTTCTGTGAAGCACCTTGGGACATTTCATTACATTAAAGGCACTATATAAATAAATGAATTCATATGAAGATGGCAGACATTGACACTGATGACTGGGAGACAGTTGCTGATTGCTGTGACGTCTAGAGGCTGAAAGTTTGGAAGGGCATTGGAAGAGCTGAGCAGAAACAAGAAGCTCAGCTTGTGGAGAAGGTGGTCCAGAGAAAAGAGAGGCCAGGGAACATTGCACCCTCTCAGCCCACTGTGCACATCTGCAGCAAGTGTTCCAGAGACGGGCCAGGTCAGATGGGGCTCCTGAGGCACATCCGGAAATGGTTAACACAGGATGGAAGGCTGTCAGCTATTGTGTTGAGTTGTTGTGTTGAGACTGGGACTGAGAGATCAGAGAGAGTGAAGAGTGAGACTGAGAAATGAGTCTGGGGTGGAGAGATCAGAGTGGGGGAGAGACTGGGACTAAGGGATTAGAGAGAGTCTGGGAATGAGAGATTGAAGAGAGAGCCTGGGATTAAAAGATTAGAGAGCAAGAGAGACTGGGACTGGGAGATTAGAGAGCGAGAGAGAGTGAGAAACTGGGATTGAGAGATAATCTCAATGGGCAGTCACTGAATGAGAGTCTCTCTCTCTCTCTCGTCACTCATTCCCAGTCTCTCTCTCTCTAATCTCTCAGGCCCAGTCTCTCTCTCTAATCTCTCATTCCCAGTCTCTCTCTCTCTAATCTCTCACTCCCAGTCTCTCTCTCTCTAATCTCTCACTCCCAGTCTCTCTCTCTCTAATCTCTCAGGCCCAGTCTCTCTCTCTAATCTCTCATTCCCAGTCTCTCTCTCTCTAATCTCTCACTCCCAGTCTCTCTCTCTCTAATCTCTCACTCCCAGTCTCTCTCTCTCTAATCTCTCATTGTGACTATTGGTCATTTGAACAATGTATTGAAGAGCTGCCTAGGCCATTGTAAAGGAATAATTTCTGAAAACTCTCTGGATCCATCAAGACCAATTGATCTCTTTGTACGACCATGATGACACTCTATTGGTTGGAAGTGTAATTTTTTTAAAATTTAGCGTACCCAATTTTTTTTTTAAATTAAGAGGCAATTTAGCGTGGCCAATCCACCTACTCTGCACATCTTTTGGGTTGTGGGGGCGACACCCACGCAGACACGGGGAGATTGTACAAATTCCACACGGACAGTGACCCAGGGCTGGGATCGAATCCGGGTCCTCGGTGCCGTGAGGCAGCAGTGCTAACCACTGCGCCAGCATGCTGCCCTGTTTGGAAATCTAATTGAGCCGATTCCAATTCTCTCACCTGCATCAGTTCAACGAGTGCGACCAGGTCTGCCAGGGATACTTTCTCGCCCACAATGTACGGTTTGCCCTGAAGGAACTTATCTTCGAAGGTCTGTATTGATTTTTGCAGATCCTCCAGGGCCTCATCCATTCTGTCCTTGGGAATTGGCTGCCCAGTTAAAGTTGGCAATAGGCCCTAGGATAAAACAGATGAGGACAGGTCAGCAGCACAAGGCGCTCTCACAAGATGGTAATACACAGCCCTGAGGAACCTTAACACAGCAGAAGACTAAACCCAGCCATTGGGATTGTGTTCAGTGAACCGTCAAACTCACTCACATTTTGCAAGTGCCCGTTAGAATCTAACTGGTGAACATGTCCCTCCACTATCAGCGTTTGTGTATCTCTCTCCCTGGCCAACTCCTCCTCTCCCACTGGCTGTGATCTCAACATCAAATAAACATTCCCTCCATCCCTATCTCCTTGAAGTCCAAAGAATATCTATTCCCTCTATTTGGATCCCTCTTGACCAGAAATGGGGCTGGATTCTTCGTTTTTGGGACTATGTCCTCACGCAGTCGAGAAAATTGTGGTCTTTTTCCTGTTTATTGGGCAGCAAACATTTATTGAGGAGGATATGTTTATGGGGAGGAAACATTTATTCGGCAGGGGATATTTATTGGGGAGGGTGATGTTTATTGGGAAGGGGTGTTTATTAGGGAGGGGTGATTTTTGGGGGAGGGGATGTTTATTGAGGAGGGAATGTTTATTGGAAAGGAGTGTTTATTGGGAAGGGATGTTTATTGGGGGGTGATTTTTGGGGGAATTGTGGTCAGGAAAACTGGCGTCAAAAGGCCATAGATTCACCGTATAGCTGCTGATACAGCCCCCCACACTTCCGGGTCAGAGGCCGCGCATGCGCACAGCGGACGCCTCCGAGCCGTGCTCCATGGCGCATTCAGCCCACGGACCTCGACTGCCGAAATAGTGCCCGCATCAGCCGCTCGCCCGAAATGGGCCGCCCGCACACATAGCCCCCAGTCCCGAATGAAGCCCCCCCACCCTCCGATTGGCCCTCTCCTGACTGTGGCGGCCCTGGACTGAGTCCGCAGCCGCCACGCGAGGTTCCTGCATGGCAGGACCATGTTAGAACCACGCCGTTGGGAATTCGGCTGGTCAGGGATGGAGAATCACGGGCGGGCCTCAGGCGTTGGCTTGAGGCAGTGGATACTCGGCGCGGAGTACTCGCGGCGGAAAATAGCGGAACCGGCGTCTACCTGATTGCCTGATTGGCCTGGATTTTGGTCCCTTGCCAAGCTGGAAAGATATATCCCTCATGCGTTGATTGATGGAGTGGTTCACGGGAATTTAGAAATTGATTCTGGGTGTAACAGGGTATTGTTCAGGTTATCAGTAGCAGATGAGGTGTGACTGGGCAGAACAAGAAACACGATGGCGAGGTTATGAATAGTCTGGTTCAGTTTCAGATCCTGGGTGAGATCTTCCGGCCCTTCCTACCCCATAGGATATTCCGGTCCCATCGACCCCGTCCGGGACATCAGCAGAACTGGAAGATCCCGCCATGGGTCAGTGGCATGCCAGATTTACAGCAGGGACGGGGGTCTGGAAAATGCCGGCCAGTGGCCAGGGAGAGGGCTGGAGTCAGTGACTCAGAAACAGAGCTTGTAGTCCAGGCTGAGGACAATGGCTTTGGCCTTCGCAAAGTTACCTTGGGAAAAACTGCAGCTCATCGAGGACTAGATGTTGGGTCAGCAGTCTGACAACACAGAGGCATTGGAGGGGCTGAGAGAGGAGGTGAGAGATAGAGTTAAGTGTCATCAACTTGTATGTGACTCGGTTAACGTGACCAATTAAGAATCAACATGAAGGAAAGGAAAAGGAGGGAGTCAGGGAAAGATCCCTAATTCCCAGAGCTCACAGTGCAAGAAGAGGAAGAGAAGCCATTGCGGGAGGGCACTCTGCTATGACCTGATCAAGATCAAAGTGGATCCAAGTAAGGGCAGCCCTACCGAGATGGACAATGGAGGACAGATTGTGTCAAACAGAAGCAGAGGCCATAGGCACAAGAATCAATATAACAGATTTAAAACAGAGACCAGGAGAGTCACACAGAGTGGCGAGGAGGTGGGATTCACTTCCAGGGTTAAAGGTTGAGTTGGAAACTACCTTCAAACGCAGAGTCAGATTGGAGAGTTAAATGAAGAAAAAGTTGTTGATGGGACAGAGGAGAAATGAGTAAATATTTTGAGAAATATTTAGTCACGGGGCAGATATACCCAAACTACCATTAATGTAGTAATAAATCATCTTGTAGTACTTCATAGTGAATGTTATAGTACAAAAATTAACATTGAATCCTGAAAGGCAACATGAGGATAGTTCTAAAAGCTGGCTCAAAAAGGAATGTGTTCAGGAACCTGTTGAAAGAGAACCTCGAGGATTCGTAGGGCAGTCCCTCGTCAGGGGGCCTGGCATTGCCGATCCTGGTATTTTAATATTGGGCAGCTAATGCAAAGAAGGTGTTGCATTGGTGTAGTTATCCGGGAAGGAGCTGGAGAAAGTGGTCGATTTGTTCCTGGAGGGGCAGTTTTCCAGTCTAGAGGAATTGACAGGAAAGTTTGAGCTCTCGGGTTAAGTTTCATTCAGATATCTCCAAGTCCGCAACTTTGCAAAATGGATTTTCCCGACATTCCCCGTGGCGCCGCCAACATCTCTAATGGAGAGGGTTCTTTCGCTCACAGGGTAGGAGGACGTAGGCACGTCTGGTATTTATGGATGGATTCCGTCAGGCGATTTGGTGTCAGTGGAGGCGAGGGAAGGGTCCATAGTGGATGATGAGGTGTGGAATGAGGCTCTTTGCACAGTGAACTCCACATCCTTGTGCACGAGGCTTGGTTTGATCCAACTTAAGGTAGTTTTTAGGGAGCACCTGACCAAGTCCAGAATGAGTCACTTCTTTGCAGTGGTGGAGGACAGGTGCGAGCGCTGTTCAGGAGGTCTGGCTAATCACACACACACATCTCCTGGTCTTGGTCCAAGCTCGTGGGTTTCTGGGTCTCCTTTTAGCACCATGACGGCAATTCTGGAGATTGAGTTGGAGCCCTTCCATTAGTGACCATATTTTGGGTGTCAAGACTCGCCGGGGCTGCAGAAGGGTGTTGGGACCGGAGACGAGTGCTGCTGGGGTGGGGCTCCAGCCAGTGCCTCAGTGTGGCTGGGAGACTGAATGGAGTTCCTATAAATCGAGGAAGTCAATTTATGAAAATGAAATGAAAATCGCTTATTGTCACAAGTAGGCTTCAAATGAAGTTACTGTGAAAAGCCCCTAGTCGCCACATTTCCGGCGCCTGTTCGGGGAGGCTGTTACGGGACAAGTACACAATGAGGAGAGCAATCAAGGGGTTCTAATAGAGATGGCAGCCGCTTATTGTTTATTTCAAAGAATTGGTCACCATTAGTTGTTAAGGGGAAAGGGAAGGGGAGGTCAAGTTTTTGTGAAGGGTTGTTTTGTGTTTTTTTTAATGTATGTAATTGTGTTTACTCTTTCTTGTTATTTTAAGACCATAAGACCATAAGACATAGGAGCGGAAGTAAGGCCATTCAGCCCATCGAGTCCACTCCACCATTCAATCATGGCTGAGTTCAACTCCATTTACCCGCTCTCTCTCCATAGCCCTTAATTCCTCGAGAAATCAAGAATTCATCAACTTCTGCCTTAAAGACACTCAACGTCCTGGCCTCCACCGCCCTCTGTGGCAATGAATTCCACAGACCCACCACTCTCTGGCTGAAGAAATTTCTCCTCATCTCTGTTCTAAAGTGACTCCCTTTTATTCTAAGGCTGTGCCCCCGGGTCCTAGTCTCCCCTGCTAATGGAAACAACTTCCCTACATCCACCCTATCTAAGCCATTCATTATCTTGTAAGTTTCTATTAGATCTCCCCTCAACCTCCTAAACTCCAATGAATATAATCCCAGGATCCTCAGACGTTCATCGTATGTTAGGCCTACCATTCCTGGGATCATCCGTGTGAATCTCCGCTGGACCCGCTCCAGTGCCAGTATGTCCTTCCTGAGGTGTGGGACCCAAAATTGCTCACAGTATTCTAAATGGGGCCTAACTAATGCTTTATAAAGCTTCAGAAGTACATCCCTGCTTTTATATTCCAAGCCTCTTGAGATGAATGACAACATTGCATTTGCTTTCTTAATTACGGACTCAACCTGCAAGTTTACCTTTAGAGAATCTGGACTAGGACTCCCAAGTCCCTTTGCACTTCAGCATTATGAATTTTGTCACCGTTTAGAAAATAGTCCATGCCTCTATTCTTTTTTCCAAAGTGCAAGACCTCGCACTTGCCCACGTTGAATTTCATCAGCCATTTCTTGGACCACTCTCCTAAACTGTCTGAATCTTTCTGCAGCCTCCCCACCTCCTCCATACTACCTGCCCTCCACCTATCTTTGTATCATCGGCAAACTTAGCCAGAATGCCCCCAGTCCCGTCACCTAGATCGTTAATATATAAAGAGAACAGCTGTGGCCCCAACACTGAACCCTGCGGGACACCACTCGTCACTGGTTGCCATTCCGAAAAAGAACCTTTTATCCCAACTCTCTGCCTTCTGCCTGACAGCCAATCGTCAATCCATGTTAGTACCTTGCCTCGAATACCATGGGCCCTTATTTTACTCAGCAGTCTCCCGTGAGGCACCTTATCAAAGGCCTTTTGGAAGTCAAGGTAGATAACATCCATTGGCTCTCCTTGGTCTAACCTATTTGTTATCTCTTCAAAGATTTTGTATTCTCTAAAGTGAAAATTGTGAATAAAAATATATTTTTTTAAAGTAGAGAGAGCCAGTGACTCGGAGAGGTTTAGGGAAGGAATTTGAGAGCTTAGGCCTTTGACACAGGTGGGGGTAGGACGTGAGGACTCACAAAATGTCAAGCAGGGCAGGGAGTCATTCCGAGCAAAAATGGAGTGTTGGGAATGATTCCTGAAAGGAGAATGTGAATCTGGCTGCTTTGTGGGTGAGGATTGAATCGATCTTTTCCAAGAAATATAGCAAGCAAATAGCTGATTTTACCCTCAACATGAAAATCCTGGATCCGTGATAACGAATTGTCATGTGCTGCCAGGAGAGATATTCATCCACCCGAGCCCGTTTCTGCAGGTCTGCTGGGTACCAGTGGTCAGGGGTCGGGTATTTACAAGCCAGGTATTTCAGAATTGCCACACTGCAAGAGAAAGAGTTAGAGTCATTCTCCATCAGAGTCATTGTCTGTCAGAGTCACTCTCCATCAGAGTCCCTCTCCGTCAGAGTCACTCTCCATCAGAGTCACTCTCCATCAGAGTCACTCTCCATCAGAGTCACTCTCCATCAGAGTCACTCCCCATCAGAGTCATTCTCCGTCAGAGTCACTCTCCGTCAGAGTCACTCTCCATCAGAGTCACTCTCCATCAGAGTCACTCCCCAACAGAGTCACTCTCCATCAGAGTCACTCTCCGTCAGAGTCACTCTCCATCAGAGTCACACTCCATCAGAGTCACTCTCCATCAGAGTCACTCTCCATCAGAGACACTCTACATCAGAGTCACTCTCCATCAGTGTCACTCCCCATCAGGGTCACTCTCCATCAGAGTCACTCTCCATCAGAGTCACTCTCCATCAGTGTCACTCCCCATCAGAGTCACTCTCCATCAGAGTCACTCTCCATCAGAGTCACTCTCCATCAGAGTCACTCTCCGTCAGAGTAACTCTCCATCAGAGTCACTCTCCATCAGAGTCACTCTCCATCAGAGTCACTCCCCATCAGAGTCACTCTCCATCAGAGTCACTCTCCATCAGAATCACTCTCCATCAGAGTCCCTCTCCATCAAAGTCACTCTCCGTCAGAGTCACTCCCCATCAGAGTCACTCCCCATCAGAGTCACTCTCCATGAGAATCACTCTCCATCAGAGTCCCTCTCCATCAGAGTCACTCTCCATCAGAGTCACTCCCCATCAGAGTCACTCTCCATCAGATTCACTCTCCATCAGAATCACTCTCCATCAGAGTCCCTCTCCATCAGAGTCACTCTCCGTCAGAGTCACTCCCCATCAGAGTCACTCCCCATCAGAGTCACTCTCCATCAGAATCACTCTCCATCAGAGTCCCTCTCCATCAGAGTCACTCTCCATCAGAGTCACTCTCCGTCAGAGTCACTCCCCATCAGAGTCACTCCCCATCAGAGTCACTCCCCATCAGAGTCACTCCCCATCAGAGTCACTCCCCATCAGAGTCCCTATCCATCAGAGTCACTCTCCATCAGAGTCACTCTCCATCAGAGTCACTCTCCGTCAGAGTCACTCTCCATCAGAGTCCCTCTCCATCAGAGTCACTCTCCATCAGAGCCACTCTCCATCAGAGTCACTCTCCATCAGAGTCACTCCCCATCAGAGTCACTCTCCATCAGAGTCACTCTCCATCAGAGTCACTCCCCGTCAGAGTCACTCTACATCAGAGTCACTTCCCATCAGAGTCACTCTCCATCAGAGTCACTCTCCATCAGAGTCACTCCGTCAGAGTCCCTCTCCATCAGAGTCACTCTCCATCAGAGTCACTCCCCATCAGTGTCACTCCCCATCAGAGTCACTCTCCATCAGAGTCACTCTCCGTCAGAGTCACTCTCCATCAGAGTCACTCTCCATCAGAGTCACTCTCCATCAACGTCACTCTCCATCAGAGTCACTCTCCATCAGAGTCACTCCCCATCAGAGTCCCTCTCCATCAGAGTCAGTCTCGATCAGAGTCACTCTCCATCAGAGTCACTCTCCGTCAGAGTCACTTTCCATCAACGTCACTCTCCATCAGAGTCACTCCCCATCAGAGTCACTCTCCCTCAGAGTCACTCTCCATCAGAGTCACTCTCCATCAGAGTCACTCTCCGTCAGAGTCACTTTCCATCAGAGTCATTCTCCATCAGAGTCACTCTCCATCAGTCACTCTCCATCAGAGTCACTCTCCATCAGAGTCACTCTCCATCAGTCACTCTCCATCAGAGTCACTCTCCATCAGAGTCACTCTCCGTCAGAGTCACTCTCCATCAGAGTCACTCTCCATCAGAGTCACTCTCCGTCAGAGTCACTCTCCATCAGAGTCACTCTCCGTCAGAGTCACTCCCCATCAGAGTCCCTCTCCATCAGAGTCACTCTCCATCAGAGTCACTCTCCGTCAGAGTCACTCTCCGTCAGAGTCACTTTCCATCAGAGTCACTCTCCATCAGAGTCACTCTCCATCAGAGTCACTCCCCATCAGAGACACTCTCCATCAGATTCACTCTCCATCAGAATCACTCTCCATCAGAGTCCCTCTCCATCAGAGTCACTCTCCGTCAGAGTCACTCCCCATCAGAGTCACTCCCCATCAGAGTCACTCTCCATCAGAATCACTCTCCATCAGAGTCCCTCTCCATCAGAGTCACTCTCCATCAGAGTCACTCTCCGTCAGAGTCACTCCCCATCAGAGTCACTCCCCATCAGAGTCACTCCCCATCAGAGTCACTCCCCATCAGAGTCACTCCCCATCAGAGTCCCTATCCATCAGAGTCACTCTCCATCAGAGTCACTCTCCATCAGAGTCACTCTCCGTCAGAGTCACTCTCCATCAGAGTCCCTCTCCATCAGAGTCACTCTCCATCAGAGCCACTCTCCATCAGAGTCACTCTCCATCAGAGTCACTCCCCATCAGAGTCACTCTCCATCAGAGTCACTCTCCATCAGAGTCACTCCCCGTCAGAGTCACTCTACATCAGAGTCACTTCCCATCAGAGTCACTCTCCATCAGAGTCACTCTCCATCAGAGTCACTCCGTCAGAGTCCCTCTCCATCAGAGTCACTCTCCATCAGAGTCACTCCCCATCAGTGTCACTCCCCATCAGAGTCACTCTCCATCAGAGTCACTCTCCGTCAGAGTCACTCTCCATCAGAGTCACTCTCCATCAGAGTCACTCTCCATCAACGTCACTCTCCATCAGAGTCACTCTCCATCAGAGTCACTCCCCATCAGAGTCCCTCTCCATCAGAGTCAGTCTCGATCAGAGTCACTCTCCATCAGAGTCACTCTCCGTCAGAGTCACTTTCCATCAACGTCACTCTCCATCAGAGTCACTCCCCATCAGAGTCACTCTCCCTCAGAGTCACTCTCCATCAGAGTCACTCTCCATCAGAGTCACTCTCCGTCAGAGTCACTTTCCATCAGAGTCATTCTCCATCAGAGTCACTCTCCATCAGTCACTCTCCATCAGAGTCACTCTCCATCAGAGTCACTCTCCATCAGTCACTCTCCATCAGAGTCACTCTCCATCAGAGTCACTCTCCGTCAGAGTCACTCTCCATCAGAGTCACTCTCCATCAGAGTCACTCTCCGTCAGAGTCACTCTCCATCAGAGTCACTCTCCGTCAGAGTCACTCCCCATCAGAGTCCCTCTCCATCAGAGTCACTCTCCATCAGAGTCACTCTCCGTCAGAGTCACTCTCCGTCAGAGTCACTTTCCATCAGAGTCACTCTCCATCAGAGTCACTCTCCATCAGAGTCACTCCCCATCAGAGACACTCTCCATCAGAGTCACTCTCCACCAGAGTCACTCTCCATCAGAGTCACTCTCCATCAGAGTCTCTCTCCATCAGAGTCACTCCCCGTCAGGGTCCCTCTCCATCAGAGTCACTCTCCATCAGAGTCACTCTCCGTCAGAGTCACTCTCCGTCAGAGTCACTCTCCATCAGAGTCACTCTCCATCAGAGTCACTCTCCATCAGAGTCACTCTCCATCAGAGTCACTCTCCGTCAGAGTCACTCCCCATCAGAGTCACTCTCCATCAGAGTCACTCTCAATCAGAGTCACTCTCCATCAGAGTCACTGTCCATCAGAGTCACTCTCCATCAGAGTCACTCTCCATCAGAGTCACTCTCCATCAACCTCACTCCCCATCAGAGTCCCTCTCCATCAGAGTCACTCTCCGTCAGAGTCACTCTCCATCAACCTCACTCCCCATCAGAGTCACTCCACATCAGAGTCACTCTCCATCAACCTCACTCCCCATCAGAGTCCCTCTCCATCAGAGTCACTCTCCGTCAGAGTCACTCTCCATCAACCTCACTCCCCATCAGAGTCACTCCACATCAGAGTCACTCTCCATCAGAGTCACTCTCCATCAGAGTCCCTTTCCATCTAAGTCACTCTCCATCAGAGTCACTCTCCATCAGAGTCACTCCCCATCAGAGTCACTCCCCATCAGAGTCACTGTCCATCAGAGTCACTTTCCATCAGAGTCACTCTCCATCAGGGTCACTCTCCATCAGAGTCACTCTCCATCAGAATCACTCTCCATTAGAGTCACTCTCCATCAGAGTCACTCTCCATCAGGGTCACTCTCCATCAGGGTCACTCTCCATCAGAGTCACTCTCCATCAGAATCACTCTCCATTAGAGTCACTCTCCATCAGAGTCACTCTCCATCAGAGTCACTCTCCGTCAGAGTCACTCCCCGTCAGAGTCACACTCCATCAGAGTCACTCTCCATCAGAGTCACTCTCCATCAGAGTCACTCTCCATCAGAATCACTCTCCATTAGAGTCACTCTCCATCAGAGTCACTCTCCATCAGAGTCACTCTCCGTCAGAGTCACTCCCCGTCAGAGTCACTCTCCATCAGGGTCACTCTCCATCAGGGTCACTCTCCATCAGAGTCACTCTCCATCAGAATCACTCTCCATTAGAGTCACTCTCCATCAGAGTCACTCTCCATCAGAGTCACTCTCCGTCAGAGTCACTCTCCGTCAGAGTCACTCTCCATCAGAGTCACTCTCCATCAGAGTCACTCTCCATCAGAGTCACTCTCCGTCAGAGTCGCTCCCCGTCAGAGTCACTCTCCATTAGAGTCACTCTCCATCAGGGTCACTCTCCATCAGGGTCACTCTCCATCAGAGTCACTCTCCATCAGAGTCACTCTCCGTCAGAGTCACTCTCCATTAGAGTCACTCTCCATCAGAGTCACTCTCCATCAGAGTCACTCTCCATCAGTCGGGACTTCGGCCAGTCGTGGGGGAGGGGGCGGCGGAATGGCGGGGCAGGCCTCCAGCAATGGCCACAGGTAGGTGCTTTTCGGGGCATGGAGAAATGGAGAATCGGTGTCGATCCCGATTTTGTGTCCGCCCCAGCACCATCCGCAATGTCGGCGTCGGGGTGCAGGGAATCCAATCTCCTACCGTTCACATGGAATATTAAACAAGTCCATTCATGAAGGGAAAGCCGGCCCTCTCATCTGGATGAAACAAGCCTGTTGAAGTACTTTCAAGGTGAGGAGGGAAGTTCCACCTGGTGTCTTGGCCAATAATTATCCTTCAATCGACATCATAAAACAAGTGGTCTGATCAGTTCTCTCATTACATTTGAGGGATCTTGCTGTGTACAGATTCAGTGACCCAATTCCTATGTTACAACAGCGATCACATAGTTTTCATTGGCAGCACAATGCTTTTGGATACGCTGAGATTACTAAAAGCACTATAGAGATATTAACCTTTCTTTCTAATACCTGGGGCGGGATTTTCCGATCCCCCACCGGGTCGGAGAATCGCCGGGGGCTGGCGTGAATCCCGCCCCCGCTGTGTCCCGAAGTCTCCGCCACCAGAGATTCAGCGGGGGTGGGAATCGCACCGCGCCGGTCGGCGGGCCCACCCCCGCTGATTCTCCGGCCCGCAATGGGCCGAAGTCCCGCTGCTGGAATGCCTGTCCCGCCAGCGTGGATTAAACCACCTTTTGAACGGCGGGACGAGGCGGCGCGGGCAGGCTCCGGGGTCCTGTGGGGGGCGCGGGGCGATCTGGCCCCGGGGGGTGCCCCCACGGTGGCCTGGCCCGCGATCGGGGCCCACCGATCGGCGGGCGGGCCTGTGCCATGGGGGCACTCATTCCCTTCCGCCTTCGCCATGGTTTCACTATGGTGGAGGCGGAAGAGACCCCCTCCCCTGCGCATGCGCGGACCCGCGTCGCCCGGCGAAGACCTTTCGGCCCCGGCTGGTGTGGCGCCAAAGGCCTTTCCCGCCAGCCGGCGGAGCGCCAACCACTCCGGCGCGGGCCTAGCCCCTCAAGGTGACGGCTTGGCCGCTGAAGGTGCGGAAGCTCCGCACCTTTGGGGCGGCCCGACGCCGGAGTGGTTCCCGCCACTCCATCCCGCCGGGACCCCCCGCCCCGCTGGGTAGGGGAGAATCCCGCCCCTGGTTTCTGTCCAAGGCTTCACTTGCTCAGTTGCTCTGGTCCAATAAACTTCATAAATTGACAATATGGCCCCGGGTCACTGTCCTTGTGGAGTTTGTACATTCTCCCCGAGTCTGCGTGGGTCTCACCCCCACAACCCAAAGATGTGCTGGGTAGATAGAATGGCCATGCTAAATTTCACTTTAATTGGAAATAAATTTACAATAAAACGGCTGCTCTCCCAAACCCATCATCCACAAACCCCGCACCTTTGCACAGAATCTGTTTAGAGTTTGGGATTCGAAGCATGTGCTCACCTCTCGCCCAGTGTGAAGTCTCCATCCTTCATCGCTGGAACCAGTCTCAGCGCATTAACCTTTCCAAGTTCCTCATTGAACTGCTGACCTGCGGACAATGCAAGAACATAAGAGACAGAACTTACCATTGATCAGATATCACAGCATGGCCACGGAAAGGCACCTCCTGTTTCTAGTTAAAAGCCTGACAGACGGATAGAAGAAAGCGGAGAACGAGAGGGACAGATTGAAAAGATGGAAAGAGGGCGAGGCAGAGAGGAGAGAAGGGAAGAGGGAGAGAGGGAGTGGAGAGGGACAGATGGACAGAGAAAGCGGGAGAGAGAGACAGGAGACAGGCTGATGGAGAGGGGGAGACAGGCACAGATCAAGAGAGACAGCGGTTTCTGGACAGACACAAGGCTCTAGGACAGACACAGGTTGCGGGACAGGCACAGGTTGTGGGACAGACACAGGCTCCTGGACAGACACAGCCTCCTGGACAGACAAAGCCTCCTGGACAGACACAGGCTCCTGGACAGACACAGGCTCCTGGACAAACACAGGTTCCTGGACAGAAACACGTTGCTGGACAGGAACAGGTTGTTGGACAGACACATGCTCCTGGACAGATACAGGCTCCTGGACAGACATGGGCTCCTGGACAGGTACAGCCTCCTGGACAGACACAGGTTGTTGGACAGACACAGGTTGTTGGACAGACACAGCCTCCTGGACAGGCACAGGTTGCTGGACAGACACAGGCTCCTGGATAGACACAGGTTGTTGGACAGACACAGGTTCCTGGACAGACACAGGTTGTTGGACAGACACAGGTTGCTGGATACACACAGGTTCCTGGACAGACACAGGTTCTTGGACAGACACACGTTCCTGGACAGACACAGGTTCTTGGACAGGCACAGGTTGTTGGACAGACACAGGTTGCTGGACAGACACAGGCTCCTGGACAGACACAGGTCGTTGGACAGACACAGGTTGTTGGACAGACATAGGCTCCTGGACAGACACAGGTTCTTGGACAGGCACAGGTTGTTGGACAGACACAGGTTGCTGGACAGACACAGGCTCCTGGACTGACACAGGCTCCTGGAAAGACACAGGTTCCTGGACAGACACAGGTTCTTGGACAGGTACAGGTTCTTGGACAGACACAGGCTGCTGGACAGACACAGGCTGCTGGACAGACACAAGCTCCTGGACAGAGACAAGCTCCTGGACAAACACAGTGCCCTGGACAGACACAGGTTGTGGGACAGGCACAGTTTGTTGGACAGACACAGGCTCCTGGACAGATACAGCCTCCTGGCCAGACAAAGCCTCCCGGACAGACACAGGCTCCTGGACAGAAACAGGCTCCTGGACAGAAACACGTTGCTGGACAGGCGCAGGTTGTTGGACAGACACAGGGTCCTGGACAGACACAGGCTCCTGGACAGACACAGCCTTCTGGACAGACACTGCCACCTGTACAGACACAGGCTCCTGGACAGACACAGGCTCCTGGACGGACACGGGCTCCTGGACAGGCAAAGCCTCCTGGACAGACACAGGTTGTTGGACAGACACAGGTTGTTGGACAGACACAGGTTCCTGGACAGACACAGGTGTTGGACAGACATAGGCTCCTGGACAGACACATGTGTTGGACAGACATAGGCTCCTGGACAGACACAGGCTCCTGGACAGACACAGGCTCCTGGACCGACACAGGTTGTTGGATAGAAACAGCCTCCTGGACAGGAAAAGTTTGTTGGACAGGAAAAGGTTGTTGGACAGACACAGGTTCCTGGACAGACACAGGTTACTGGACAGGCACAAGTTGTTGGACAGACACAGGTTGCTGGACAGACACAGGCTCCTTGACTGACACAGGTTACTGGACAGACACAGGTTACTGGACAGGCACAAGTTGTTGGACAGACACAGGTTGCTGGACAGACACAGGCTCCTTGACTGACACAGGTTACTGGACAGACACAGGTTGTTGGACAGGAAAAGGTTGTTGGACAGACACAGGTTGTTGTACAGACACAGGTCGCTGGACAGACACAAGCTCCTGACAGACACAGGTTGTTCGACAGACACAGGTTGTTGTACAGACACAGGTCGCTGGACAGACACAAGCTCCTGACAGACACAGGTTGTTGGACAGACACAGGTTGTTGGACAGACACAGGTCGCTGGACAGACACAAGCTCCTGGACAGACACAGGTTGTTGGACAAACACAGGTTGTTGGACAGACACAGGTCGCTGGACAGACACAAGCTCCTGGACAGACACAGGTTGTTGGACAGACACAGGTTGTTGGACAGACACAGGTTGCTGGACAGACACAGGTTGTTGGACAGACACAGGTCGCTGGACAGACACAAGCTCCTGGACAGACACAGGTTGTTGGACAGACACAGGTTGTTGGACAGACACAGGTTGCTGGACAGACACTGGTTGTTGGACAGACACAGGTCGCTGGACAGACACATGCTCCTGGACTGACACAGGTTGTTGGACCGACACAGGTTGTTGGACAGACACAGGTTGCTGGACAGACACAGGTTGTTGGACAGATACAGGATCCTGGACAGACACAGGTTCCTGGACAGAGACAGGCACTTGGACAGACAGAGGTCGCTAGATAGACACAGGTTGCTGGACAGACACAGGGTCCTGGACAGACACAGGCTCCTGGACAGACACAGGCTCCTGGACCGACACGGGCTCCTGGACAGGCACAGCCTCCTGGACAGACACAGGTTGTTGGACAGACACAGGTTGTTGGACAGACACAGGCTCCTGGACAGACACAGGTGTTGGACACACAGGCTCCTGGACAGACACAGGCTCCTGGACAGACACAGGTTGCTGGACAGACACAGGTTCCTGGACAGACACAGGCTCCTGGACCGACACAGGTTGTTGGACAGAAACAGCCTCCTGGACAGGAAAAGGTTGTTGGACAGGAAAAGGTTGTTGGACAGACACAGGTTCCTGGACAGACACAGGTTACTGGACAGGCACAAGTAGTTGGACAGACACAGGTTGCTGGACAGACACAGGCTCCTTGACTGACACAGGTTACTGGACAGACACAGGTTGTTGGACAGGAAAAGGTTGTTGGACAGACACAGGTTGTTGTACAGACACAGGTCGCTGGACAGACACAAGCTCCTGACAGACACAGGTTGTTGGACAGACACAGGTTGTTGGACAGACACAGGTCGCTGGACAGACACAAGCTCCTGGACAGAGACAGGTTGTTGGACAGACACAGGTCGCTGGACAGACACAAGCTCCTGACAGACACAGGTTGTTGGACAGACACAGGTTGTTGGACAGACACAGGTCGCTGGACAGACACAAGCTCCTGGACAGACACAGGTTGTTGGACAAACACAGGTTGTTGGACAGACACAGGTCGCTGGACAGACACAAGCTCCTGGACAGACACAGGTTGTTGGACAGACACAGGTTGTTGGACAGACACAGGTTGCTGGACAGACACAGGTTGTTGGACAGACACAGGTCGCTGGACAGACACAAGCTCCTGGACAGACACAGGTTGTTGGACAGACACAGGTTGTTGGACAGACACAGGTTGCTGGACAGACACAGGTTGTTGGACAGACACAGGTCGCTGGACAGACACAAGCTCCTGGACTGACACAGGTTGTTGGACAGACACAGGTTGTTGGACAGACACAGGTTGCTGGACAGACACAGGTTGTTGGACAGATACAGGATCCTGGACAGACACAGGTTCCTGGACAGAGACAGGCACTTGGACAGACAGAGGTCGCTAGATAGACACAGGTTGCTGGACAGACACAGGGTCCTGGACAGACACAGGCTCCTGGACAGACACAGGCTCCTGGACCGACACGGGCTCCTGGACAGGCACAGCCTCCTGGACAGACACAGGTTGTTGGACAGACACAGGTTGTTGGACAGACACAGGCTCCTGGACAGACACAGGTGTTGGACAGACACAGGCTCCTGGACAGACACAGGCTCCTGGACAGACACAGGTTGCTGGACAGACACAGGTTCCTGGACAGACACAGGCTCCTGGACCGACACAGGTTGTTGGACAGAAACAGCCTCCTGGACAGGAAAAGGTTGTTGGACAGGAAAAGGTTGTTGGACAGACACAGGTTCCTGGACAGACACAGGTTACTGGACAGGCACAAGTAGTTGGACAGACACAGGTTGCTGGACAGACACAGGCTCCTTGACTGACACAGGTTACTGGACAGACACAGGTTGTTGGACAGGAAAAGGTTGTTGGACAGACACAGGTTGTTGTACAGACACAGGTCGCTGGACAGACACAAGCTCCTGACAGACACAGGTTGTTGGACAGACACAGGTTGTTGGACAGACACAGGTCGCTGGACAGACACAAGCTCCTGGACAGAGACAGGTTGTTGGACAGACACAGGTTGTTGGACAGACACAGGTCGCTGGACAGTCACAAGCTCCTGGACAGACACAGGTTGTTGGACAGACACAGGTTGTTGGACAGACACAGGTTGCTGGACAGACACAGGTTGTTGGACAGATACAGGATCCTGGACAGACACAGGTTCCTGGACAGTCACAGGCTGTTGGACAGATACAGGATCCTGGACAGACACAGGCTCCTGGACAGACACAGGTTGCTGGACAGACACAGGCTCCTGGATAGACACAGGTTGTTGGACAGACACAGGTTCCTGGACAGACACAGGTTGTTGGACAGACACAGGTTGCTGGATACACACAGGTTCCTGGACAGACACAGGATCTTGGACAGACACAGCCTCCTGGACAGACACTGCCACCTGTACAGACACAGGCTCCTGGACAGACACAGGCTCCTGGACCGACACGGGCTCCTGGACAGGCACAGCCTCCTGGACAGACACAGGTTGTTGGACAGACACAGGTTGTTGGACAGACACAGGCTCCTGGACAGACACAGGTGTTGGACAGACACAGGCTCCTGGACAGACACAGGCTCCTGGACAGACACAGCCTCCTGGACCGACACAGGTTGTTGGATAGAAACAGCCTCCTGGACAGGAAAAGGTTGTTGGACAGGAAAAGGTTGTTGGACAGACACAGGTTCCTGGACAGACACAGGTTACTGGACAGGCACAAGTTGTTGGACAGACACAGGTTTCTGGACAGACACAGGCTCCTTGACTGACACAGGTTACTGGACAGACACAGGTTACTTGACAGGCACAAGTTGTTGGACAGACACAGGTTGCTGGACAGACACAGGCTCCTTGACTGACACGTTACTGGACAGACACAGGTTGTTGGACAGGAAAAGGTTGTTGGACAGACACAGGTTGTTGGACAGACACAGGCTCCTGGACAGACACAGGTGTTGGACAGACATAGGCTCCTGGACAGACACATGTGTTGGACAGACATAGGCTCCTGGACAGACACAGGCTCCTGGACAGACACAGGCTCCTGGACCGACACAGGTTGTTGGATAGAAACAGCCTCCTGGACAGGAAAAGTTTGTTGGACAGGAAAAGGTTGTTGGACAGACACAGGTTCCTGGACAGACACAGGTTACTGGACAGGCACAAGTTGTTGGACAGACACAGGTTGCTGGACAGACACAGGCTCCTTGACTGACACAGTTTACTGGACAGACACAGGTTACTGGACAGGCACAAGTTGTTGGACAGACACAGGTTGCTGGACAGACACAGGCTCCTTGACTGACACAGGTTACTGGACAGACACAGGTTGTTGGACAGGAAAAGGTTGTTGGACAGACACAGGTTGTTGTACAGACACAGGTCGCTGGACAGACACAAGCTCCTGACAGACACAGGTTGTTGGACAGACACAGGTTGTTGTACAGACACAGGTCGCTGGACAGACACAAGCTCCTGACAGACACAGGTTGTTGGACAACACAGGTTGTTGGACAGACACAGGTCGCTGGACAGACACAAGCTCCTGGACAGACACAGGTTGTTGGACAAACACAGGTTGTTGGACAGACACAGGTCGCTGGACAGACACAAGCTCCTGGACAGACACAGGTTGTTGGACAGACACAGGTTGTTGGACAGACACAGGTTGCTGGACAGACACAGGTTGTTGGACAGACACAGGTCGCTGGACAGACACAAGCTCCTGGACAGACACAGGTTGTTGGACAGACACAGGTTGTTGGACAGACACAGGTTGCTGGACAGACACAGGTTGTTGGACAGACACAGGTCGCTGGACAGACACAAGCTCCTGGACTGACACAGGTTGTTGGACAGACACAGGTTGTTGGACAGACACAGGTTGCTGGACAGACACAGGTTGTTGGACAGATACAGCCTCCTGGACCGACACAGGTTGTTGGATAGAAACAGCCTCCTGGACAGGAAAAGTTTGTTGGACAGGAAAAGGTTGTTGGACAGACACAGGTTCCTGGACAGACAACTGTTACTGGACAGGCACAAGTTGTTGGACAGACACAGGCTCCTGGACCGACACAGGTTGTTGGATAGAAACAGCCTCCTGGACAGGAAAAGTTTGTTGGACAGGAAAAGGTTGTTGGACAGACACAGGTTCCTGGACAGACACAGGTTACTGGACAGGCACAAGTTGTTGGACAGACACAGGTTGCTGGACAGACACAGGCTCCTTGACTGACACAGGTTACTGGACAGACACAGGTTACTGGACAGGCACAAGTTGTTGGACAGACACAGGTTGCTGGACAGACACAGGCTCCTTGACTGACACAGGTTACTGGACAGACACAGGATGTTGGACAGGAAAAGGTTGTTGGACAGACACAGGTTGTTGTACAGACACAGGTCGCTGGACAGACACAAGCTCCTGACAGACACAGGTTGTTGGACAGACACAGGTTGTTGTACAGACACAGGTCGCTGGACAGACACAAGCTCCTGACAGACACAGGTTGTTGGACAGACACAGGTTGTTGGACAGACACAGGTCGCTGGACAGACACAAGCTCCTGGACAGTCACAGGTTGTTGGACAAACACAGGTTGTTGGACAGACACAGGTCGCTGGACAGACACAAGCTCCTGGACAGACACAGGTTGTTGGACAGACACAGGTTGTTGGACAGACACAGGTTGCTGGACAGACACAGGTTGTTGGACAGACACAGGTCGCTGGACAGACACAAGCTCCTGGACAGACACAGGTTGTTGGACAGACACAGGTTGTTGGACAGACACAGGTTGCTGGACAGACACAGGTTGTTGGACAGACACAGGTCGCTGGACAGACACAAGCTCCTGGACTGACAAAGGTTGTTGGACAGACACAGGTTGTTGGACAGACACAGGTTGCTGGACAGACACAGGTCGTTGGACAGATACAGCCTCCTGGACCGACACAGGTTGTTGGATAGAAACAGCCTCCTGGACAGGAAAAGTTTGTTGGACAGGAAAAGGTTGTTGGACAGACACAGGTTCCTGGACAGACAACTGTTACTGGACAGGCACAAGTTGTTGGACAGACACAGGTTGCTGGACAGACACAGGCTCCTTGACTGACACAGGTTACTGGACAGACACAGGTTACTGGACAGGCACAAGTTGTTGGACAGACACAGGTTGCTGGACAGACACAGGCTCCTTGACTGACACAGGTTACTGGACAGACACAGGCTCCTGGACCGACACGGGCTCCTGGACAGGCACAGCCTCCTGGACAGACACAGGTTACTGGACAGGCACAAGTTGTTGTACAGACACAGGTCGCTGGACAGACACAAGCTCCTGACAGACACAGGTTGTTGGACAGACACAGGTTGTTGTACAGACACAGGTCGCTGGACAGACACAAGCTCCTGACAGACACAGGTTGTTGGACAGACACAGGTTGTTGGACAGACACAGGTCGCTGGACAGACACAAGCTCCTGGACAGACACAGGTTGTTGGACAGACACAGGTTGTTGGACAGACACAGGTTGCTGGACAGACACAGGTTGTTGGACAGACACAGGTCGCTGGACACACACAAGCTCCTGGACTGACACAGGTTGTTGGACAGACACAGGTTGTTGGACAGTCACAGGTTGCTGGACAGACACAGGTTGTTGGACAGATACAGGATCCTGGACAGACACAGGTTCCTGGACAGAGACAGGCACTTGGGCAGACAGAGGTCGCTAGATAGACACAGGTTGCTGGACAGACACAGGGTCCTGGACAGACACAGGCTCCTGGACAGACACAGGCTCCTGGACCGACACGGGATCCTGGACAGGCACAGCCTCCTGGACAGACACAGGTTGTTGGACAGACACAGGTTGTTGGACAGACACAGGCTCCTGGACAGACACAGGTGTTGGACAGACACAGGCTCCTGGACAGACACAGGCTCCTGGACAGACACAGGTTGCTGGACAGACACAGGTTCCTGGACAGACACAGGCTCCTGGACCGACACAGGTTGTTGGACAGAAACAGCCTCCTGGACAGGAAAAGGTTGTTGGACAGGAAAAGGTTGTTGGACAGACACAGGTTCCTGGACAGACACAGGTTACTGGACAGGCACAAGTAGTTGGACAGACACAGCTTGCTGGACAGACACAGGCTCCTTGACTGACACAGGTTACTGGACAGACACAGGTTGTTGGACAGGAAAAGGTTGTTGGACAGACACAGGTTGTTGTACAGACACAGGTCGCTGGACAGACACAAGCTCCTGACAGACACAGGTTGTTGGACAGACACAGGTTGTTGGACAGACACAGGTCGCTGGACAGACACAAGCTCCTGGACAGAGACAGGTTGTTGGACAGACACAGGTTGTTGGACAGACACAGGTCGCTGGACAGTCGCAAGCTCCTGGACAGACACAGCTTGTTGGACAGACACAGGTTGTTGGACAGACACAGGTTGCTGGACAGACACAGCTTGTTGGACAGACACAGGTCGCTGGACAGACACAAGCTCCTGGACAGACACAGGTTGTTGGACAGACACAGGTTGTTGGACAGACACAGGTTGCTGGACAGACACAGGTTGTTGGACAGATACAGGATCCTGGACAGACACAGGTTCCTGGACAGTCACAGGCTGTTGGACAGATACAGGATCCTGGACAGACACAGGCTCCTGGACAGACACAGGTTGCTGGACAGACACAGGCTCCTGGATAGACACAGGTTGTTGGACAGACACAGGTTCCTGGACAGACACAGGTTGTTGCACAGACACAGGTTGCTGGATACACACAGGTTCCTGGACAGACACAGGTTCTTGGACAGACACAGCCTCCTGGACAGACACTGCCACCTGTACAGACACAGGCTCCTGGACAGACACATGCTCCTGGACCGACACGGGAACCTGGACAGGCACAGCCTCCTTGACAGACACAGGTTGTTGGACAGACACAGGTTGTTGGACAGACACAGGCTCCTGGACAGACAATGGTGTTGGACAGACACAGGCTCCTGGACAGACACAGGCTCCTGGACAGACACAGCCTCCTGGACCGACACAGGTTGTTGGATAGAAACAGCCTCCTGGACAGGAAAAGGTTGTTGGACAGGAAAAGGTTGTTGGACAGACACAGGTTCCTGGACAGACACAGGTTACTGGACAGGCACAAGTTGTTGGACAGACACAGGTTTCTGGACAGACACAGGCTCCTTGACTGACACAGGTTACTGGACAGACACAGGTTACTGGACAGGCACAAGTTGTTGGACAGACACAGGTTGCTGGACAGACACAGGCTCCTTGACTGACACGTTCCTGGACAGACACAGGTTGTTGGACAGGAAGAGGTTGTTGGACAGACACAGGTTGTTGTACAGACACAGGTCGCTGGACAGACACAAGCTCCTGACAGACACAGGTTGTTGGACAGACACAGGTTGTTGGACAGACACAGGTCGCTGGACAGACACAAGCTCCTGGACAGACACAGGTTGTTGGACAGACACAGGTTGTTGGACAGACACAGGTTGCTGGACAGACACAGGTTGTTGGACAGACACAGGTCGCTGGACAGACAGAAGCTCCTGGACAGACACAGGTTGTTGGACAGACACAGGTTGTTGGACAGACACAGTTTGCTGGACAGACACAGGTTGTTGGACAGACACAGGTCGCTGGACAGACACAAGCTCCTGGACTGACACAGGTTGTTGGACAGACACAGGTTGTTGGACAGACACATGTTGTTGGACAGATACAGGATCCTGGACAGACACAGGTTCCTGGACAGAGACAGGCACTTGGACAGACAGAGGTCGCTAGATAGACACAGGTTGCTGGACAGACACAGGATCCTGGACAGACACAGGCTCCTGGACAGACACAGCCTCCTGGACAGACACTGCCACCTGTACAGACACAGGCTCCTGGACAGACACAGGCTCCTGGACCGACACGGTCTCCTGGACAGGCACAGCCTCCTGGACAGACACAGGTTGTTGGACAGACACAGGTTGTTGGACAGACCCAGGCTCCTGGACAGACACAGGTGTTGGACAGACACAGGCTCCTGGACAGACACAGGCTCCTGGACAGACACAGGTTGCTGGACAGACACAGGTTCCTGGACAGACACAGGCTCCTGGACCGACACAGGTTGTTGGACAGAAACAGCCTCCTGGACAGGAAAAGGTTGTTGGACAGGAAAAGGTTGTTGGACAGACACAGGTTGCTGGACAGACACAGGTTGTTGGACAGATACAGGATCCTGGACAGACACAGGTTCCTGGACAGACACAGGCTGTTGGACAGATACAGGATCCTGGACAGACACAGGTTCCTGGACAGACACAGGCACTTGGACAGACAGAGGTCGCTAGATAGACACAGGTTGCTGGACAGACACAGGCTCCTGGATAGACACAGGTTGTTGGACAGACACAGGTTCCTGGACAGACACAGGTTGTTGGACAGACACAGGTTGCTGGATACACACAGGTTCCTGGACAGACACAGGTTCTTGGACAGACACACGTTCCTGGACAGACACAGGTTCTTGGACAGGCACAGGTTGTTGGACAGACACAGGTTGCTGGACAGACACAGGCTCCTGGACAGACACAGGTTGTTGGACAGACACAGGTTGTTGGACAGACATAGGCTCCTGGACAGACACAGGTTCTTGGACAGGCACAGGTTGTTGGACAGACACAGGTTGCTGGACAGACACAGGCTCCTGGACTGACACAGGCTCCTGGAAAGACACAGGTTCCTGGACAGACACAGGTTCTTGGACAGGTACAGGTTCTTGGACAGACACAGGCTGCTGGACAGACACAGGCTGCTGGACAGACACAAGCTCCTGGACAGAGACAAGCTCCTGGACAAACACAGTGCCCTGGACAGACACAGGTTGTGGGACAGGCACAGTTTGTTGGACAGACACAGGTTGTTGGACAGACATAGGCTCCTGGACAGACACAGGTTCTTGGACAGGCACAGGTTGTTGGACAGACACAGGTTGCTGGACAGACACAGGCTCCTGGACTGACACAGGCTCCTGGAAAGATACAGGTTCCTGGACAGACACAGGTTCTTGGACAGGTACAGGTTCTTGGACAGACACAGGCTGCTGGACAGACACAGGCTGCTGGACAGACACAAGCTCCTGGACAGAGACAAGCTCCTGGACAAACACAGTGCCCTGGACAGACACAGGTTGTGGGACAGGCACAGTTTGTTGGACAGACACAGGCTCCCGGACAGACACAGGCTCCTGGAAAGACAAAGGCTCCTGGACAGACACAGCCTCCTGGACAGACACTGCCACCTGTACAGACACAGGCTCCTGGACAGACACAGGCTTCTGGACCGACACGGGCTCCTGGACAGGCACAGCCTCCTGGACAGACACAGGTTGTTGGACAGACACAGGTTGTTGGACAGACACAGGCTCCTGGACAGACACAGGTGTTGGACAGACACAGGCTCCTGGACAGACACAGGCTCCTGGACAGACACAGCCTCCTGGACCGACACAGGTTGTTGGACAGAAACAGCCTCCTGGACAGGAAAAGGTTGTTGGACAGGAAAAGGTTGTTGGACAGACACAGGTTCCTGGACAGACACAGGTTACTGGACAGGCACAAGTAGTTGTACAGACACAGGTCGCTAGACAGACACAAGCTCCTGACAGACACAGGTTGTTGGACAGACACAGGTTGTTGGACAGACACAGGTCGCTGGACAGACACAAGCTCCTGGACAGACACAGGTTGTTGGACAGACACAGGTTGTTGGACAGACACAGGTTGCTGGACAGACACAGGTTGTTGGACAGACACAGGTCGCTGGACAGACACAAGCTCCTGGATTGACACAGGTTGTTGGACAGACACAGGTTGTTGGACAGACACAGGTTGCTGGACAGACACAGGTTGTTGGACAGATACAGCCTCCTGGACCGACACAGGTTGTTGGATAGAAACAGCCTCCTGGACAGGAAAAGTTTGTTGGACAGGAAAAGGTTGTTGGACAGACACAGGTTCCTGGACAGACAACTGTTACTGGACAGGCACAAGTTGTTGGACAGACACAGGTTGCTGGACAGACACAGGCTCCTTGACTGACACAGGTTACTGGACAGACACAGGTTACTGGACAGGCACAAGTTGTTGGACAGACACAGGTTGCTGGACAGACACAGGCTCCTTGACTGACACAGGTTACTGGACAGACACAGGCTCCTGGACCGACACGGGCTCCTGGACAGGCACAGCCTCCTGGACAGACACAGGTTACTGGACAGGCACAAGTTGTTGTACAGACATAGGTCGCTGGACAGACACAAGCTCCTGACAGACACAGGTTGTTGGACAGACACAGGTTGTTGTACAGACACAGGTCGCTGGACAGACACAAGCTCCTGACAGACACAGGTTGTTGGACAGACACAGGTTGTTGGACCGACACAGGTCGCTGGACAGACACAAGCTCCTGGACAGACACAGGTTGTTGGACAGACACAGGTTGTTGGACAGACACAGGTTGCTGGACAGACACAGGTTGTTGGACAGACACAGGTCGCTGGACAGACACAAGCTCCTGGACTGACACAGGTTGTTGGACAGACACAGGTTGTTGGACAGACACAGGTTGCTGGACAGACACAGGTTGTTGGACAGATACAGGATCCTGGACAGACACAGGTTCCTGGACAGAGACAGGTTGTTGGACAGAAACAGCCTCCTGGACAGGAAAAGGTTGTTGGACAGGAAAAGGTTGTTGGACAGACACAGGTTGCTGGACAGACACAGGTTGTTGGACAGATACAGGATCCTGGACAGACACAGGTTTCTGGACAGACACAGGCTGTTGGACAGATACAGGATCCTGGACAGACACAGGTTCCTGGACAGACACAGGCACTTGGACAGACAGAGGTCGCTAGATAGACACAGGTTGCTGGACAGACACAGGCTCCTGGATAGACACAGGTTGTTGGACAGACACAGGTTCCTGGACAGACACAGGTTGTTGGACAGACACAGGTTGCTGGATACACACAGGTTCCTGGACAGACACAGGTTCTTGGACAGACACATGTTCCTGGACAGACACAGGTTCTTGGACAGGCACAGGTTGTTGGACAGACACAGGTTGCTGGACAGACACAGGCTCCTGGACAGACACAGGTTGTTGGACAGACACAGGTTGTTGGACAGACATAGGCTCCTGGACAGACACAGGTTCTTGGACAGGCACAGGTTGTTGGACAGACACAGGTTGCTGGACAGACACAGGCTCCTGGACTGACACAGGCTCCTGGAAAGACACAGGTTCCTGGACAGACACAGGTTCTTGGACAGGTACAGGTTCTTGGACAGACACAGGCTGCTGGACAGACACAGGCTGCTGGACAGACACAAGCTCCTGGACAGAGACAAGCTCCTGGACAAACACAGTGCCCTGGACAGACACAGGTTGTGGGACAGGCACAGTTTGTTGGACAGACACAGGCTCCCGGACAGACACAGGCTCCTGGAAAGACAAAGGCTCCTGGACAGACACAGCCTCCTGGACAGACACTGCCACCTGTACAGACACAGGCTCCTGGACAGACACAGGCTTCTGGACCGACACGGGCTCCTGGACAGGCACAGCCTCCTGGACAGACACAGGTTGTTGGACAGACACAGGTTGTTGGACAGACACAGGCTCCTGGACAGACACAGGTGTTGGACAGACACAGGCTCCTGGACAGACACAGGCTCCTGGACAGACACAGCCTCCTGGACCGACACAGGTTGTTGGACAGAAACAGCCTCCTGGACAGGAAAAGGTTGTTGGACAGGAAAAGGTTGTTGGACAGACACAGGTTCCTGGACAGACACAGGTTACTGGACAGGCACAAGTAGTTGTACAGACACAGGTCGCTAGACAGACACAAGCTCCTGACAGACACAGGTTGTTGGACAGACACAGGTTGTTGGACAGACACAGGTCGCTGGACAGACACAAGCTCCTGGACAGACACAGGTTGTTGGACAGACACAGGTTGTTGGACAGACACAGGTTGCTGGACAGACACAGGTTGTTGGACAGACACAGGTCGCTGGACAGACACAAGCTCCTGGACTGACACAGGTTGTTGGACAGACACAGGTTGTTGGACAGACACAGGTTGCTGGACAGACACAGGTTGTTGGACAGATACAGCCTCCTGGACCGACACAGGTTGTTTGATAGAAACAGCCTCCTGGACAGGAAAAGTTTGTTGGACAGGAAAAGGTTGTTGGACAGACACAGGTTCCTGGACAGACAACTGTTACTGGACAGGCACAAGTTGTTGGACAGACACAGGTTGCTGGACAGACACAGGCTCCTTGACTGACACAGGTTACTGGACAGACACAGGTTACTGGACAGGCACAAGTTGTTGGACAGACACAGGTTGCTGGACAGACACAGGCTCCTTGACTGACACAGGTTACTGGACAGACACAGGCTCCTGGACCGACACGGGCTCCTGGACAGGCACAGCCTCCTGGACAGACACAGGTTACTGGACAGGCACAAGTTGTTGTACAGACACAGGTCGCTGGACAGACACAAGCTCCTGACAGACACAGGTTGTTGGACAGACACAGGTTGTTGTACAGACACAGGTCGCTGGACAGACACAAGCTTCTGACAGACACAGGTTGTTGGACAGACACAGGTTGTTGGACCGACACAGGTCGCTGGACAGACACAAGCTCCTGGACAGACACAGGTTGTTGGACAGACACAGGTTGTTGGACAGACACAGGTTGCTGGACAGACACAGGTTGTTGGACAGACACAGGTCGCTGGACAGACACAAGCTCCTGGACTGACACAGGTTGTTGGACAGACACAGGTTGTTGGACAGACACAGGTTGCTGGACAGACACAGGTTGTTGGACAGATACAGGATCCTGGACAGACACAGGTTCCTGGACAGAGACAGGCACTTGGGCAGACAGAGGTCGCTAGATAGACACAGGTTGCTGGACAGACACAGGGTCCTGGACAGACACAGGCTCCTGGACAGACACAGGCTCCTGGACCGACACGGGCTCCTGGACAGGCACAGCCTCCTGGACAGACACAGGTTGTTGGACAGACACAGGTTGTTGGACAGACACAGGCTCCTGGACAGACACAGGCTCCTGGACAGACACAGGCTCCTGGACAGACACAGGTTGCTGGACAGACACAGGTTCCTGGACAGACACAGGCTCCTGGACCGACACAGGTTGTTGGACAGAAACAGCCTCCTGGACAGGAAAAGGTTGTTGGACAGGAAAAGGTTGTTGGACAGACACAGGTTCCTGGACAGACACAGGTTACTGGACAGGCACAAGTAGTTGGACAGACACAGGTTGCTGGACAGACACAGGCTCCTTGACTGACACAGGTTACTGGACAGACACAGGTTGTTGGACAGGAAAAGGTTGTTGGACAGACACAGGTTGTTGTACAGACACAGGTCGCTGGACAGACACAAGCTCCTGACAGACACAGGTTGTTGGACAGACACAGGTTGTTGGACAGACACAGGTCGCTGGACAGACACAAGCTCCTGGACAGAGACAGGTTGTTGGACAGACACAGGTTGTTGGACAGACACAGGTCGCTGGACAGTCACAAGCTCCTGGACAGACACAGGTTGTTGGACAGACACAGGTTGTTGGACAGACACAGGTTGCTGGACAGACACAGCTTGTTGGACAGACACAGGTCGCTGGACAGACACAAGCTCCTGGACAGACACAGGTTGTTGGACAGACACAGGTTGTTGGACAGACACAGGTTGCTGGACAGACACAGGTTGTTGGACAGATACAGGATCCTGGACAGACACAGGTTCCTGGACAGTCACAGGCTGTTGGACAGATACAGGATCCTGGACAGACACAGGCTCCTGGACAGACACAGGTTGCTGGACAGACACAGGCTCCTGGATAACCACAGGTTGTTGGACAGACACAGGTTCCTGGACAGACACAGGTTGTTGCACAGACACAGGTTGCTGGATACACACAGGTTCCTGGACAGACACAGGTTCTTGGACAGACACAGCCTCCTGGACAGACACTGCCACCTGTACAGACACAGGCTCCTGGACAGACACAGGCTCCTGGACCGACACGGGAACCTGGACAGGCACAGCCTCCTTGACAGACACAGGTTGTTGGACAGACACAGGTTGTTGGACAGACACAGGCTCCTGGACAGACACAGGTGTTGGACAGACACAGGCTCCTGGACAGACACAGGCTCCTGGACAGACACAGCCTCCTGGACCGACACAGGTTGTTGGATAGAAACAGCCTCCTGGACAGGAAAAGGTTGTTGGACAGGAAAAGGTTGTTGGACAGACACAGGTTCCTGGACAGACACAGGTTACTGGACAGGCACAAGTTGTTGGACAGACACAGGTTTCTGGACAGACACAGGCTCCTTGACTGACACAGGTTACTGGACAGACACAGGTTACTGGACAGGCACAAGTTGTTGGACAGACACAGGTTGCTGGACAGACACAGGCTCCTTGACTGACACGTTCCTGGACAGACACAGGTTGTTGGACAGGAAGAGGTTGTTGGACAGACACAGGTTGTTGTACAGACACAGGTCGCTGGACAGACACAAGCTCCTGACAGACACAGGTTGTTGGACAGACACAGGTTGTTGGACAGACACAGGTCGCTGGACAGACACAAGCTCCTGGACAGACACAGGTTGTTGGACAGACACAGGTTGTTGGACAGACACAGGTTGCTGGACAGACACAGGTTGTTGGACAGACACAGGTCGCTGGACAGACAGAAGCTCCTGGACAGACACAGGTTGTTGGACAGACACAGGTTGTTGGACAGACACAGGTTGCTGGACAGACACAGGTTGTTGGACAGACACAGGTCGCTGGACAGACACAAGCTCCTGGACTGACACAGGTTGTTGGACAGACACAGGTTGTTGGACAGACACATGTTGTTGGACAGATACAGGATCCTGGACAGACACAGGTTCCTGGACAGAGACAGGCACTTGGACAGACAGAGGTCGCTAGATAGACACAGGTTGCTGGACAGACACAGGATCCTGGACAGACACAGGCTCCTGGACAGACACAGCCTCCTGGACAGACACTGCCACCTGTACAGACACAGGCTCCTGGACAGACACAGGCTCCTGGACCGACACGGTCTCCTGGACAGGCACAGCCTCCTGGACAGACACAGGTTGTTGGACAGACACAGGTTGTTGGACAGACCCAGGCTCCTGGACAGACACAGGTGTTGGACAGACACAGGCTCCTGGACAGACACAGGCTCCTGGACAGACACAGGTTGCTGGACAGACACAGGTTCCTGGACAGACACAGGCTCCTGGACCGACACAGGTTGTTGGACAGAAACAGCCTCCTGGACAGGAAAAGGTTGTTGGACAGGAAAAGGTTGTTGGACAGGAAAATGTTGTTGGACAGACACAGGTTGTTGTACAGACACAGGTCGCTGGACAGACACAAGCTCCTGACAGACACAGGTTGTTGGACAGACACAGGTTGTTGGACAGACACAGGTTCCTGGACAGACACAGACACTTGGACAGACAGAGGTCGCTAGATAGACACAGGTTGCTGGACAGACACAGGCTCCTGGATAGACACAGGTTGTTGGACAGACACAGGTTCCTGGACAGACACAGGTTGTTGGACAGACACAGGTTGCTGGATACACACAGGTTCCTGGACAGACACAGGTTCTTGGACAGACACACGTTCCTGGACAGACACAGGTTCTTGGACAGGCACAGGTTGTTGGACAGACACAGGTTGCTGGACAGACACAGGTTGTTGGACAGACACAGGTTGTTGGACAGACATAGGCTCCTGGACAGACACAGGTTCTTGGACAGGCACAGGTTGTTGGACAGACACAGGTTGCTGGACAGACACAGGCTCCTGGACTGACACAGGCTCCTGGAAAGACACAGGTTCCTGGACAGACACAGGTTCTTGGACAGGTACAGGTTCTTGGACAGACACAGGCTGCTGGACAGACACAGGCTGCTGGACAGACACAAGCTCCAGGACAGAGACAAGCTCCTGGACAAACACAGTGCCCTGGACAGACACAGGTTGTGGGACAGGCACAGTTTGTTGGACAGACACAGGCTCCCGGACAGACACAGGCTCCTGGAAAGACAAAGGCTCCTGGACAGACACAGCCTCCTGGACAGACACTGCCACCTGTACAGACACAGGCTCCTGGACAGACACAGGCTTCTGGACCGACACGGGCTCCTGGACAGGCACAGCCTCCTGGACAGACACAGGTTGTTGGACAGACACAGGTTGCTGGACAGACACAGGTTGTTGGACAGATACAGGATCCTGGACAGACACAGGTTCCTGGACAGACACAGGCTGTTGGACAGATACAGGATCCTGGACAGACACAGGTTCCTGGACAGACACAGGCACTTGGACAGACAGAGGTCGCTAGATAGACACAGGTTGCTGGACAGACACAGGCTCCTGGATAGACACAGGTTGTTGGACAGACACAGGTTCCTGGACAGACACAGGTTGTTGGACAGACACAGGTTGCTGGATACACACAGGTTCCTGGACAGACACAGGTTCTTGGACAGACACACGTTCCTGGACAGACACAGGTTCTTGGACAGGCACAGGTTGTTGGACAGACACAGGTTGCTGGACAGACACAGGCTCCTGGACAGACACAGGTTGTTGGACAGACACAGGTTGTTGGACAGACATAGGCTCCTGGACAGACACAGGTTCTTGGACAGGCACAGGTTGTTGGACAGACACAGGTTGCTGGACAGACACAGGCTCCTGGACTGACACAGGCTCCTGGAAAGACACAGGTTCCTGGACAGACACAGGTTCTTGGACAGGTACAGGTTCTTGGACAGACACAGGCTGCTGGACAGACACAGGCTGCTGGACAGACACAAGCTCCTGGACAGAGACAAGCTCCTGGACAAACACAGTGCCCTGGACAGACACAGGTTGTGGGACAGGCACAGTTTGTTGGACAGACACAGGCTCCCGGACAGACACAGGCTCCTGGAAAGACAAAGGCTCCTGGACAGACACAGCCTCCTGGACAGACACTGCCACCTGTACAGACACAGGCTCCTGGACAGACACAGGCTTCTGGACCGACACGGGCTCCTGGACAGGCACAGCCTCCTGGACAGACACAGGTTGTTGGACAGACACAGGTTGTTGGACAGACACAGGCTCCTGGACAGACACAGGTGTTGGACAGACACAGGCTCCTGGACAGACACAGGCTCCTGGACAGACACAGCCTCCTGGACCGACACAGGTTGTTGGACAGAAACAGCCTCCTGGACAGGAAAAGGTTGTTGGACAGGAAAAGGTTGTTGGACAGACACAGGTTCCTGGACAGACACAGGTTACTGGACAGGCACAAGTAGTTGTACAGACACAGGTCGCTAGACAGACACAAGCTCCTGACAGACACAGGTTGTTGGGCAGACACAGGTTGTTGGACAGACACAGGTCGCTGGACAGACACAAGCTCCTGGACAGACACAGGTTGTTGGACAGACACAGGTTGTTGGACAGACACAGGTTGCTGGACAGACACAGGTTGTTGGACAGACACAGGTCGCTGGACAGACACAAGCTCCTGGACTGACACAGGTTGTTGGACAGACACAGGTTGTTGGACAGACACAGGTTGCTGGACAGACACAGGTTGTTGGACAGATACAGCCTCCTGGACCGACACAGGTTGTTGGATAGAAACAGCCTCCTGGACAGGAAAAGGTTGTTGGACAGGAAAAGGTTGTTGGACAGACACAGGTTCCTGGACAGACACAGGTTACTGGACAGGCACAAGTAGTTGGACAGACACAGCTTGCTGGACAGACACAGGCTCCTTGACTGACACAGGTTACTGGACAGACACAGGTTGTTGGACAGGAAAAGGTTGTTGGACAGACACAGGTTGTTGTACAGACACAGGTCGCTGGACAGACACAAGCTCCTGACAGACACAGGTTGTTGGACAGACACAGGTTGTTGGACAGACACAGGTCGCTGGACAGACACAAGCTCCTGGACAGAGACAGGTTGTTGGACAGACACAGGTTGTTGGACAGACACAGGTCGCTGGACAGTCGCAAGCTCCTGGACAGACACAGGTTGATGGACAGACACAGGTTGTTGGACAGACACAGGTTGCTGGACAGACACAGCTTGTTGGACAGACACAGGTCGCTGGACAGACACAAGCTCCTGGACAGACACAGGTTGTTGGACAGACACAGGTTGTTGGACAGACACAGGTTGCTGGACAGACACAGGTTGTTGGACAGATACAGGATCCTGGACAGACACAGGTTCCTGGACAGTCACAGGCTGTTGGACAGATACAGGATCCTGGACAGACACAGGCTCCTGGACAGACACAGGTTGCTGGACAGACACAGGCTCCTGGATAGACACAGGTTGTTGGACAGACACAGGTTCCTGGACAGACACAGGTTGTTGCACAGACACAGGTTGCTGGATACACACAGGTTCCTGGACAGACACAGGTTCTTGGACAGACACAGCCTCCTGGACAGACACTGCCACCTGTACAGACACAGGCTCCTGGACAGACACATGCTCCTGGACCGACACGGGAACCTGGACAGGCACAGCCTCCTTGACAGACACAGGTTGTTGGACAGACACAGGTTGTTGGACAGACACAGGCTCCTGGACAGACACAGGTGTTGGACAGACACAGGCTCCTGGACAGACACAGGCTCCTGGACAGACACAGCCTCCTGGACCGACACAGGTTGTTGGATAGAAACAGCCTCCTGGACAGGAAAAGGTTGTTGGACAGGAAAAGGTTGTTGGACAGACACAGGTTCCTGGACAGACACAGGTTACTGGACAGGCACAAGTTGTTGGACAGACACAGGTTTCTGGACAGACACAGGCTCCTTGACTGACACAGGTTACTGGACAGACACAGGTTACTGGACAGGCACAAGTTGTTGGACAGACACAGGTTGCTGGACAGACACAGGCTCCTTGACTGACACGTTCCTGGACAGACACAGGTTGTTGGACAGGAAGAGGTTGTTGGACAGACACAGGTTGTTGTACAGACACAGGTCGCTGGACAGACACAAGCTCCTGACAGACACAGGTTGTTGGACAGACACAGGTTGTTGGACAGACACAGGTCGCTGGACAGACACAAGCTCCTGGACAGACACAGGTTGTTGGACAGACACAGGTTGTTGGACAGACACAGGTTGCTGGACAGACACAGGTTGTTGGACAGACACAGGTCGCTGGACAGACAGAAGCTCCTGGACAGACACAGGTTGTTGGACAGACACAGGTTGTTGGACAGACACAGGTTGCTGGACAGACACAGGTTGTTGGACAGACACAGGTCGCTGGACAGACACAAGCTCCTGGACTGACACAGGTTGTTGGACAGACACAGGTTGTTGGACAGACACATGTTGTTGGACAGATACAGGATCCTGGACAGACACAGGTTCCTGGACAGAGACAGGCACTTGGACAGACAGAGGTCGCTAGATAGACACAGGTTGCTGGACAGACACAGGATCCTGGACAGACACAGGCTCCTGGACAGACACAGCCTCCTGGACAGACACTGCCACCTGTACAGACACAGGCTCCTGGACAGACACAGGCTCCTGGACCGACACGGTCTCCTGGACAGGCACAGCCTCCTGGACAGACACAGGTTGTTGGACAGACACAGGTTGTTGGACAGACCCAGGCTCCTGGACAGACACAGGTGTTGGACAGACACAGGCTCCTGGACAGACACAGGCTCCTGGACAGACACAGGTTGCTGGACAGACACAGGTTCCTGGACAGACACAGGCTCCTGTACCGACACAGGTTGTTGGACAGAAACAGCCTCCTGGACAGGAAAAGGTTGTTGGACAGGAAAAGGTTGTTGGACAGACACAGGTTGCTGGACAGACACAGGTTGTTGGACAGATACAGGATCCTGGACAGACACAGGTTCCTGGACAGACACAGGCTGTTGGACAGATACAGGATCCTGGACAGACACAGGTTCCTGGACAGACACAGGCACTTGGACAGACAGAGGTCGCTAGATAGACACAGGTTGCTGGACAGACACAGGCTCCTGGATAGACACAGGTTGTTGGACAGACACAGGTTCCTGGACAGACACAGGTTGTTGGACAGACACAGGTTGCTGGATACACACAGGTTCCTGGACAGACACAGGTTCTTGGACAGACACACGTTCCTGGACAGACACAGGTTCTTGGACAGGCACAGGTTGTTGGACAGACACAGGTTGCTGGACAGACACAGGCTCCTGGACAGACACAGGTTGTTGGACAGACACAGGTTGTTGGACAGACATAGGCTCCTGGACAGACACAGGTTCTTGGACAGGCACAGGTTGTTGGACAGACACAGGTTGCTGGACAGACACAGGCTCCTGGACTGACACAGGCTCCTGGAAAGACACAGGTTCCTGGACAGACACAGGTTCTTGGACAGGTACAGGTTCTTGGACAGACACAGGCTGCTGGACAGACACAGGCTGCTGGACAGACACAAGCTCCTGGACAGAGACAAGCTCCTGGACAAACACAGTGCCCTGGACAGACACAGGTTGTGGGACAGGCACAGTTTGTTGGACAGACACAGGTTGTTGGACAGACATAGGCTCCTGGACAGACACAGGTTCTTGGACAGGCACAGGTTGTTGGACAGACACAGGTTGCTGGACAGACACAGGCTCCTGGACTGACACAGGCTCCTGGAAAGACACAGGTTCCTGGACAGACACAGGTTCTTGGACAGGTACAGGTTCTTGGACAGACACAGGCTGCTGGACAGACACAGGCTGCTGGACAGACACAAGCTCCTGGACAGAGACAAGCTCCTGGACAAACACAGTGCCCTGGACAGACACAGGTTGTGGGACAGGCACAGTTTGTTGGACAGACACAGGCTCCCGGACAGACACAGGCTCCTGGAAAGACAAAGGCTCCTGGACAGACACAGCCTCCTGGACAGACACTGCCACCTGTACAGACACAGGCTCCTGGACAGACACAGGCTTCTGGACCGACACGGGCTCCTGGACAGGCACAGCCTCCTGGACAGACACAGGTTGTTGGACAGACACAGGTTGTTGGACAGACACAGGCTCCTGGACAGACACAGGTGTTGGACAGACACAGGCTCCTGGACAGACACAGGCTCCTGGACAGACACAGCCTCCTGGACCGACACAGGTTGTTGGACAGAAACAGCCTCCTGGACAGGAAAAGGTTGTTGGACAGGAAAAGGTTGTTGGACAGACACAGGTTCCTGGACAGACACAGGTTACTGGACAGGCACAAGTAGTTGTACAGACACAGGTCGCTAGACAGACACAAGCTCCTGACAGACACAGGTTGTTGGACAGACACAGGTTGTTGGACAGACACAGGTCGCTGGACAGACACAAGCTCCTGGACAGACACAGGTTGTTCGACAGACACAGGTTGTTGGACAGACACAGGTTGCTGGACAGACACAGGTTGTTGGACAGACACAGGTCGCTGGACAGACACAAGCTCCTGGATTGACACAGGTTGTTGGACAGACACAGGTTGTTGGACAGACACAGGTTGCTGGACAGACACAGGTTGTTGGACAGATACAGCCTCCTGGACCGACACAGGTTGTTGGATAGAAACAGCCTCCTGGACAGGAAAAGTTTGTTGGACAGGAAAAGGTTGTTGGACAGACACAGGTTCCTGGACAGACAACTGTTACTGGACAGGCACAAGTTGTTGGACAGACACAGGTTGCTGGACAGACACAGGCTCCTTGACTGACACAGGTTACTGGACAGACACAGGTTACTGGACAGGCACAAGTTGTTGGACAGACACAGGTTGCTGGACAGACACAGGCTCCTTGACTGACACAGGTTACTGGACAGACACAGGCTCCTGGACCGACACGGGCTCCTGGACAGGCACAGCCTCCTGGACAGACACAGGTTACTGGACAGGCACAAGTTGTTGTACAGACACAGGTCGCTGGACAGACACAAGCTCCTGACAGACACAGGTTGTTGGACAGACACAGGTTGTTGTACAGACACAGGTCGCTGGACAGACACAAGCTCCTGACAGACACAGGTTGTTGGACAGACACAGGTTGTTGGACCGACACAGGTCGCTGGACAGACACAAGCTCCTGGACAGACACAGGTTGTTGGACAGACACAGGTTGTTGGACAGACACAGGTTGCTGGACAGACACAGGTTGTTGGACAGACACAGGTCGCTGGACAGACACAAGCTCCTGGACTGACACAGGTTGTTGGACAGACACAGGTTGTTGGACAGACACAGGTTGCTGGACAGACACAGGTTGTTGGACAGATACAGGATCCTGGACAGACACAGGTTCCTGGACAGAGACAGGTTGTTGGACAGAAACAGCCTCCTGGACAGGAAAAGGTTGTTGGACAGGAAAAGGTTGTTGGACAGACACAGGTTGCTGGACAGACACAGGTTGTTGGACAGATACAGGATCCTGGACAGACACAGGTTTCTGGACAGACACAGGCTGTTGGACAGATACAGGATCCTGGACAGACACAGGTTCCTGGACAGACACAGGCACTTGGACAGACAGAGGTCGCTAGATAGACACAGGTTGCTGGACAGACACAGGCTCCTGGATAGACACAGGTTGTTGGACAGACACAGGTTGCTGGATACACACAGGTTCCTGGACAGACACAGGTTCTTGGACAGACACATGTTCCTGGACAGACACAGGTTCTTGGACAGGCACAGGTTGTTGGACAGACACAGGTTGCTGGACAGACACAGGCTCCTGGACAGACACAGGTTGTTGGACAGACACAGGTTGTTGGACAGACATAGGCTCCTGGACAGACACAGGTTCTTGGACAGGCACAGGTTGTTGGACAGACACAGGTTGCTGGACAGACACAGGCTCCTGGACTGACACAGGCTCCTGGAAAGACACAGGTTCCTGGACAGACACAGGTTCTTGGACAGGTACAGGTTCTTGGACAGACACAGGCTGCTGGACAGACACAGGCTGCTGGACAGACACAAGCTCCTGGACAGAGACAAGCTCCTGGACAAACACAGTGCCCTGGACAGACACAGGTTGTGGGACAGGCACAGTTTGTTGGACAGACACAGGCTCCCGGACAGACACAGGCTCCTGGAAAGACAAAGGCTCCTGGACAGACACAGCCTCCTGGACAGACACTGCCACCTGTACAGACACAGGCTCCTGGACAGACACAGGCTTCTGGACCGACACGGGCTCCTGGACAGGCACAGCCTCCTGGACAGACACAGGTTGTTGGACAGACACAGGCTCCTGGACAGACACAGGTGTTGGACAGACACAGGCTCCTGGACAGACACAGGCTCCTGGACAGACACAGCCTCCTGGACCGACACAGGTTGTTGGACAGAAACAGCCTCCTGGACAGGAAAAGGTTGTTGGACAGGAAAAGGTTGTTGGACAGACACAGGTTCCTGGACAGACACAGGTTACTGGACAGGCACAAGTAGTTGTACAGACACAGGTCGCTAGACAGACACAAGCTCCTGACAGACACAGGTTGTTGGACAGACACAGGTTGTTGGACAGACACAGGTCGCTGGACAGACACAAGCTCCTGGACAGACACAGGTTGTTGGACAGACACAGGTTGTTGGACAGACACAGGTTGCTGGACAGACACAGGTTGTTGGACAGACACAGGTCGCTGGACAGACACAAGCTCCTGGACTGACACAGGTTGTTGGACAGACACAGGTTGTTGGACAGACACAGGTTGCTGGACAGACACAGGTTGTTGGACAGATACAGCCTCCTGGACCGACACAGGTTGTTGGATAGAAACAGCCTCCTGGACAGGAAAAGTTTGTTGGACAGGAAAAGGTTGTTGGACAGACACAGGTTCCTGGACAGACAACTGTTACTGGACAGGCACAAGTTGTTGGACAGACACAGGTTGCTGGACAGACACAGGCTCCTTGACTGACACAGGTTACTGGACAGACACAGGTTACTGGACAGGCACAAGTTGTTGGACAGACACAGGTTGCTGGACAGACACAGGCTCCTTGACTGACACAGGTTACTGGACAGACACAGGCTCCTGGACCGACACGGGCTCCTGGACAGGCACAGCCTCCTGGACAGACACAGGTTACTGGACAGGCACAAGTTGTTGTACAGACACAGGTCGCTGGACAGACACAAGCTCCTGACAGACACAGGTTGTTGGACAGACACAGGTTGTTGTACAGACACAGGTCGCTGGACAGACACAAGCTTCTGACAGACACAGGTTGTTGGACAGACACAGGTTGTTGGACCGACACAGGTCGCTGGACAGACACAAGCTCCTGGACAGACACAGGTTGTTGGACAGACACAGGTTGTTGGACAGACACAGGTTGCTGGACAGACACAGGTTGTTGGACAGACACAGGTCGCTGGACAGACACAAGCTCCTGGACTGACACAGGTTGTTGGACAGACACAGGTTGTTGGACAGACACAGGTTGCTGGACAGACACAGGTTGTTGGACAGATACAGGATCCTGGACAGACACAGGTTCCTGGACAGAGACAGGCACTTGGGCAGACAGAGGTCGCTAGATAGACACAGGTTGCTGGACAGACACAGGGTCCTGGACAGACACAGGCTCCTGGACAGACACAGGCTCCTGGACCGACACGGGCTCCTGGACAGGCACAGCCTCCTGGACAGACACAGGTTGTTGGACAGACACAGGTTGTTGGACAGACACAGGCTCCTGGACAGACACAGGCTCCTGGACAGACACAGGCTCCTGGACAGACACAGGTTGCTGGACAGACACAGGTTCCTGGACAGACACAGGCTCCTGGACCGACACAGGTTGTTGGACAGAAACAGCCTCCTGGACAGGAAAAGGTTGTTGGACAGGAAAAGGTTGTTGGACAGACACAGGTTCCTGGACAGACACAGGTTACTGGACAGGCACAAGTAGTTGGACAGACACAGGTTGCTGGACAGACACAGGCTCCTTGACTGACACAGGTTACTGGACAGACACAGGTTGTTGGACAGGAAAAGGTTGTTGGACAGACACAGGTTGTTGTACAGACACAGGTCGCTGGACAGACACAAGGTCCTGACAGACACAGGTTGTTGGACAGACACAGGTTGTTGGACAGACACAGGTCGCTGGACAGACACAAGCTCCTGGACAGAGACAGGTTGTTGGACAGACACAGGTTGTTGGACAGACACAGGTCGCTGGACAGTCACAAGCTCCTGGACAGACACAGGTTGTTGGACAGACACAGGTTGTTGGACAGACACAGGTTGCTGGACAGACACAGCTTGTTGGACAGACACAGGTCGCTGGACAGACACAAGCTCCTGGACAGACACAGGTTGTTGGACAGACACAGGTTGTTGGACAGACACAGGTTGCTGGACAGACACAGGTTGTTGGACAGATACAGGATCCTGGACAGACACAGGTTCCTGGACAGTCACAGGCTGTTGGACAGATACAGGATCCTGGACAGACACAGGCTCCTGGACAGACACAGGTTGCTGGACAGACACAGGCTCCTGGATAGACAAGGGTTGTTGGACAGACACAGGTTCCTGGACAGACACAGGTTGTTGCACAGACACAGGTTGCTGGATACACACAGGTTCCTGGACAGACACAGGTTCTTGGACAGACACAGCCTCCTGGACAGACACTGCCACCTGTACAGACACAGGCTCCTGGACAGACACAGGCTCCTGGACCGACACGGGAACCTGGACAGGCACAGCCTCCTTGAAAGACACAGGTTGTTGGACAGACACAGGTTGTTGGACAGACACAGGCTCCTGGACAGACACAGGTGTTGGACAGACACAGGCTCCTGGACAGACACAGGCTCCTGGACAGACACAGCCTCCTGGACCGACACAGGTTGTTGGATAGAAACAGCCTCCTGGACAGGAAAAGGTTGTTGGACAGGAAAAGGTTGTTGGACAGACACAGGTTCCTGGACAGACACAGGTTACTGGACAGGCACAAGTTGTTGGACAGACACAGGTTTCTGGACAGACACAGGCTCCTTGACTGACACAGGTTACTGGACAGACACAGGTTACTGGACAGGCACAAGTTGTTGGACAGACACAGGTTGCTGGACAGACACAGGCTCCTTGACTGACACGTTCCTGGACAGACACAGGTTGTTGGACAGGAAGAGGTTGTTGGACAGACACAGGTTGTTGTACAGACACAGGTCGCTGGACAGACACAAGCTCCTGACAGACACAGGTTGTTGGACAGACACAGGTTGTTGGACAGACACAGGTCGCTGGACAGACACAAGCTCCTGGACAGACACAGGTTGTTGGACAGACACAGGTTGTTGGACAGACACAGGTTGCTGGACAGACACAGGTTGTTGGACAGACACAGGTCGCTGGACAGACAGAAGCTCCTGGACAGACACAGGTTGTTGGACAGACACAGGTTGTTGGACAGACACAGGTTGCTGGACAGACACAGGTTGTTGGACAGACACAGGTCGCTGGACAGACACAAGCTCCTGGACTGACACAGGTTGTTGGACAGACACAGGTTGTTGGACAGACACATGTTGTTGGACAGATACAGGATCCTGGACAGACACAGGTTCCTGGACAGAGACAGGCACTTGGACAGACAGAGGTCGCTAGATAGACACAGGTTGCTGGACAGACACAGGATCCTGGACAGACACAGGCTCCTGGACAGACACAGCCTCCTGGACAGACACTGCCACCTGTACAGACACAGGCTCCTGGACAGACACAGGCTCCTGGACCGACACGGTCTCCTGGACAGGCACAGCCTCCTGGACAGACACAGGTTGTTGGACAGACACAGGTTGTTGGACAGACCCAGGCTCCTGGACAGACACAGGTGTTGGACAGACACAGGCTCCTGGACAGACACAGGCTCCTGGACAGACACAGGTTGCTGGACAGACACAGGTTCCTGGACAGACACAGGCTCCTGGACCGACACAGGTTGTTGGACAGAAACAGCCTCCTGGACAGGAAAAGGTTGTTGGACAGGAAAAGGTTGTTGGACAGGAAAAGGTTGTTGGACAGACACAGGTTGTTGTACAGACACAGGTCGCTGGACAGACACAAGCTCCTGACAGACACAGGTTGTTGGACAGACACAGGTTGTTGGACAGACACAGGTTCCTGGACAGACACAGACACTTGGACAGACAGAGGTCGCTAGATAGACACAGGTTGCTGGACAGACACAGGCTCCTGGATAGACACAGGTTGTTGGACAGACACAGGTTCCTGGACAGACACAGGTTGTTGGACAGACACAGGTTGCTGGATACACACAGGTTCCTGGACAGACACAGGTTCTTGGACAGACACACGTTCCTGGACAGACACAGGTTCTTGGACAGGCACAGGTTGTTGGACAGACACAGGTTGCTGGACAGACACAGGTTGTTGGACAGACACAGGTTGTTGGACAGACATAGGCTCCTGGACAGACACAGGTTCTTGGACAGGCACAGGTTGTTGGACAGACACAGGTTGCTGGACAGACACAGGCTCCTGGACTGACACAGGCTCCTGGAAAGACACAGGTTCCTGGACAGACACAGGTTCTTGGACAGGTACAGGTTCTTGGACAGACACAGGCTGCTGGACAGACACAGGCTGCTGGACAGACACAAGCTCCTGGACAGAGACAAGCTCCTGGACAAACACAGTGCCCTGGACAGACACAGGTTGTGGGACAGGCACAGTTTGTTGGACAGACACAGGCTCCCGGACAGACACAGGCTCCTGGAAAGACAAAGGCTCCTGGACAGACACAGCCTCCTGGACAGACACTGCCACCTGTACAGACACAGGCTCCTGGACAGACACAGGCTTCTGGACCGACACGGGCTCCTGGACAGGCACAGCCTCCTGGACAGACACAGGTTGTTGGACAGACACAGGTTGTTGGACAGACACAGGCTCCTGGACAGACACAGGTGTTGGACAGACACAGGCTCCTGGACAGACACAGGCTCCTGGACAGACACAGCCTCCTGGACTGACACAGGTTGTTGGACAGAAACAGCCTCCTGGACAGGAAAAGGTTGTTGGACAGGAAAAGGTTGTTGGACAGACACAGGTTCCTGGACAGACACAGGTTACTGGACAGGCACAAGTAGTTGGACAGACACAGGTTGCTGGACAGACACAGGCTCCTTGACTGACACAGGTTACTGGACAGACACAGGTTGTTGGACAGGAAAAGGTTGTTGGACAGACACAGGTTGTTGTACAGACACAGGTCGCTGGACAGACACAAGCTCCTGACAGACACAGGTTGTTGGACAGACACAGGTTGTTGGACAGACACAGGTCGCTGGACAGACACAAGCTCCTGGACAGAGACAGGTTGTTGGACAGACACAGGTTGTTGGACAGACACAGGTCGCTGGACAGTCACAAGCTCCTGGACAGACACAGGTTGTTGGACAGACACAGGTTGTTGGACAGACACAGGTTGCTGGACAGACACAGCTTGTTGGACAGACACAGGTCGCTGGACAGACACAAGCTCCTGGACAGACACAGGTTGTTGGACAGACACAGGTTGTTGGACAGACACAGGTTGCTGGACAGACACAGGTTGTTGGACAGATACAGGATCCTGGACAGACACAGGTTCCTGGACAGTCACAGGCTGTTGGACAGATACAGGATCCTGGACAGACACAGGCTCCTGGACAGACACAGGTTGCTGGACAGACACAGGCTCCTGGATAGACACAGGTTGTTGGACAGACACAGGTTCCTGGACAGACACAGGTTGTTGCACAGACACAGGTTGCTGGATACACACAGGTTCCTGGACAGACACAGGTTCTTGGACAGACACAGCCTCCTGGACAGACACTGCCACCTGTACAGACACAGGCTCCTGGACAGACACAGGCTCCTGGACCGACACGGGAACCTGGACAGGCACAGCCTCCTTGACAGACACAGGTTGTTGGACAGACACAGGTTGTTGGACAGACACAGGCTCCTGGACAGACACAGGTGTTGGACAGACACAGGCTCCTGGACAGACACAGGCTCCTGGACAGACACAGCCTCCTGGACCGACACAGGTTGTTGGATAGAAACAGCCTCCTGGACAGGAAAAGGTTGTTGGACAGGAAAAGGTTGTTGGACAGACACAGGTTCCTGGACAGACACAGGTTACTGGACAGGCACAAGTTGTTGGACAGACACAGGTTTCTGGACAGACACAGGCTCCTTGACTGACACAGGTTACTGGACAGACACAGGTTACTGGACAGGCACAAGTTGTTGGACAGACACAGGTTGCTGGACAGACACAGGCTCCTTGACTGACACGTTACTGGACAGACACAGGTTGTTGGACAGGAAGAGGTTGTTGGACAGACACAGGTTGTTGTACAGACACAGGTCGCTGGACAGACACAAGCTCCTGACAGACACAGGTTGTTGGACAGACACAGGTTGTTGGACAGACACAGGTCGCTGGACAGACACAAGCTCCTGGACAGACACAGGTTGTTGGACAGACACAGGTTGTTGGACAGACACAGGTTGCTGGACAGACACAGGTTGTTGGACAGACACAGGTCGCTGGACAGACAGAAGCTCCTGGACAGACACAGGCTCCTGGACAGACACAGGTTGTTGGACAGACACAGGTTGCTGGACAGACACAGGTTGTTGGACAGACACAGGTCGCTGGACAGACACAAGCTCCTGGACTGACACAGGTTGTTGGACAGACACAGGTTGTTGGACAGACACATGTTGTTGGACAGATACAGGATCCTGGACAGACACAGGTTCCTGGACAGACACAGGCACTTGGACAGACAGAGGTCGCTAGATAGACACAGGTTGCTGGACAGACACAGGATCCTGGACAGACACAGGCTCCTGGACAGACACAGCCTCCTGGACAGACACTGCCACCTGTACAGACACAGGCTCCTGGACAGACACAGGCTCCTGGACCGACACGGTCTCCTGGACAGGCACAGCCTCCTGGACAGACACAGGTTGTTGGACAGACACAGGTTGTTGGACAGACACAGGCTCCTGGACAGACACAGGTGTTGGACAGACACAGGCTCCTGGACAGACACAGGCTCCTGGACAGACACAGGTTGCTGGACAGACACAGGTTCCTGGACAGACACAGGCTCCTGGACCGACACAGGTTGTTGGACAGAAACAGCCTCCTGGACAGGAAAAGGTTGTTGGACAGGAAAAGGTTGTTGGACAGACACAGGTTGCTGGACAGACACAGGTTGTTGGACAGATACAGGATCCTGGACAGACACAGGTTCCTGGACAGACACAGGCTGTTGGACAGATACAGGATCCTGGACAGACACAGGTTCCTGGACAGACACAGGCACTTGGACAGACAGAGGTCGCTAGATAGACACAGGTTGCTGGACAGACACAGGCTCCTGGATAGACACAGGTTGTTGGACAGACACAGGTTCCTGGACAGACACAGGTTGTTGGACAGACACAGGTTGCTGGATACACACAGGTTCCTGGACAGACACAGGTTCTTGGACAGACACACGTTCCTGGACAGACACAGGTTCTTGGACAGGCACAGGTTGTTGGACAGACACAGGTTGCTGGACAGACACAGGCTCCTGGACAGACACAGGTTGTTGGACAGACACAGGTTGTTGGACAGACATAGGCTCCTGGACAGACACAGGTTCTTGGACAGGCACAGGTTGTTGGACAGACACAGGTTGCTGGACAGACACAGGCTCCTGGACTGACACAGGCTCCTGGAAAGACACAGGTTCCTGGACAGACACAGGTTCTTGGACAGGTACAGGTTCTTGGACAGACACAGGCTGCTGGACAGACACAGGCTGCTGGACAGACACAAGCTCCTGGACAGAGACAAGCTCCTGGACAAACACAGTGCCCTGGACAGACACAGGTTGTGGGACAGGCACAGTTTGTTGGACAGACACAGGCTCCCGGACAGACACAGGCTCCTGGAAAGACACAGGCTCCTGGACAGACACAGCCTCCTGGACAGACACTGCCACCTGTACAGACACAGGCTCCTGGACAGACACAGGCTTCTGGACCGACACGGGCTCCTGGACAGGCACAGCCTCCTGGACAGACACAGGTTGTTGGACAGACACAGGTTGTTGGACAGACACAGGCTCCTGGACAGACACAGGTGTTGGACAGACACAGGCTCCTGGACAGACACAGGCTCCTGGACAGACACAGCCTCCTGGACCGACACAGGTTGTTGGACAGAAACAGCCTCCTGGACATGAAAAGGTTGTTGGACAGGAAAAGGTTGTTGGACAGACACAGGTTCCTGGACAGACTCAGGTTACTGGACAGGCACAAGTTGTTGGACAGACACAGGTTGCTGGACAGACACAGGCTCCTTGACTGACACAGGTTACTGGACAGACACAGGTTACTGGACAGGCACAAGTTGTTGGACAGACACAGGTTGCTGGACAGACACAGGCTCCTTGACTGACACAGGTTACTGGACAGACACAGGTTGTTGGACAGGAAAAGGTTGTTGGACAGACACAGGTTGTTGTACAGACACAGGTCGCTGGACAGACACAAGCTCCTGACAGACACAGGTTGTTGGACAGACACAGGTTGTTGTACAGACACAGGTCGCTAGACAGACACAAGCTCCTGACAGACACAGGTTGTTGGACAGACACAGGTTGTTGGACAGACACAGGTCGCTGGACAGACACAAGCTCCTGGACAGACACAGGTTGTTGGACAGACACAGGTCGCTGGACAGACACAAGCTCCTGGACAGACACAGGTTGTTGGACAGACACAGGTTGTTGGACAGACACCGGTTGCTGGACAGACACAGGTTGTTGGACAGACACAGGTCGCTGGACAGACACAAGCTCCTGGACAGACACAGGTTGTTGGACAGACACAGGTTGTTGGACAGACACAGGTTGCTGGACAGACACAGGTTGTTGGACAGACACAGGTCGCTGGACAGACACAAGCTCCTGGACTGACACAGGTTGTTGGACAGACACAGGTTGTTGGACAGACACAGGTTGCTGGACAGACACAGGTTGTTGGACAGATACAGGATCCTAGACAGACACAGGTTCCTGGACAGACACAGGCACTTGGACAGACAGAGGTCGCTAGATAGACACAGGTTGCTGGACAGACACAGGTGTTGGACAGACACAGGCTCCTGGACAGACAAAGCCTCCTGGACAGACACAGCCTCCTGGACCGACACAGGTTGTTGGACAGAAACAGCCTCCTGGACAGGAAAAGGTTGTTGGACAGGAAAAGGTTGTTGGACAGATACAGGTTCCTGGACAGACACAGGTTACTGGACAGGCACAAGTTGTTGGACAGACACAGGTTTCTGGACAGACACAGGCTCCTTGACTGACACAGGTTACTGGACAGACACAGGTTACTGGACAGGCACAAGTTGTTGGACAGACACAGGTTGCTGGACAGACACAGGCTCCTGGACAGACACAGCCTCCTGGACCGACACAGGTTGTTGGATAGAAACAGCCTCCTGGACAGGAAAAGGTTGTTGGACAGGAAAAGGTTGTTGGACAGACACAGGTTCCTGGACAGACACAGGTTACTGGACAGGCATAAGTTGTTGGACAGACACAGGTTTCTGGACAGACACAGGCTCCTTGACTGACACAGGTTACTGGACAGACACAGGTTACTGGACAGGCACAAGTTGTTGGACAGACACAGGTTGCTGGACAGACACAGGCTCCTTGACTGACACGTTACTGGACAGACACAGGTTGTTGGACAGGAAAAGGTTGTTGGACAGACACAGGTTGTTGTACAGACACAGGTCGCTGGACAGACACAAGCTCCTGACAGACACAGGTTGTTGGACAGACACAGGTTGTTGGACAGACACAGGTCGCTGGACAGACACAAGCTCCTGGACAGACACAGGTTGTTGGACAGACACAGGTTGTTGGACAGACACAGGTTGCTGGACAGACACAGGTTGTTGGACAGACACAGGTCGCTGGACAGACAGAAGCTCCTGGACAGACACAGGTTGTTGGACAGACACAGGTTGTTGGACAGACACAGGTTGCTGGACAGACACAGGTTGTTGGACAGACACAGGTCGCTGGACAGACACAAGCTCCTGGACTGACACAGGTTGTTGGACAGACACAGGTTGTTGGACAGACACAGGTTGTTGGACAGATACAGGATCCTGGACAGACACAGGTTCCTGGACAGAGACAGGCACTTGGACAGACAGAGGTCGCTAGATAGACACAGGTTGCTGGACAGACACAGGATCCTGGACAGACACAGGCTCCTGGACAGACACAGCCTCCTGGACAGACACTGCCACCTGTACAGACACAGGCTCCTGGACAGACACAGGCTCCTGGACCGACACGGGCTCCTGGACAGGCACAGCCTCCTGGACAGAAACAGGTTGTTGGACAGACACAGGTTGTTGGACAGACACAGGCTCCTGGACAGACACAGGTGTTGGACAGACACAGGCTCCTGGACAGACACAGGCTCCTGGACAGACACAGGTTGCTGGACAGACACAGGTTCCTGGACAGACACAGGCTCCTGGACCGACACAGGTTGTTGGACAGAAACAGCCTCCTGGACAGGAAAAGGTTGTTGGACAGGAAAAGGTTGTTGGACAGACACAGGTTGCTGGACAGACACAGGTTGTTGGACAGATACAGGATCCTGGACAGACACAGGTTCCTGGACAGACACAGGCTGTTGGACAGATACAGGATCCTGGACAGACATAGGTTCCTGGACAGACACAGGCACTTGGACAGACAGAGGTCGCTAGATAGACACAGGTTGCTGGACAGACACAGGCTCCTGGATAGACACAGGTTGTTGGACAGACACAGGTTCCTGGACAGACACAGGTTGTTGGACAGACACAGGTTGCTGGATACACACAGGTTCCTGGACAGACACAGGTTCTTGGACAGACACACGTTCCTGGACAGACACAGATTCTTGGACAGGCACAGGTTGTTGGACAGACACAGGTTGCTGGACAGACACAGGCTCCTGGACAGACACAGGTTGTTGGACAGACACAGGTTGTTGGACAGACATAGGCTCCTGGACAGACACAGGTTCTTGGACAGGCACAGGTTGTTGGACAGACACAGGTTGCTGGACAGACACAGGCTCCTGGACTGACACAGGCTCCTGGAAAGACACAGGTTCCTGGACAGACACAGGTTCTTGGACAGGTACAGGTTCTTGGACAGACACAGGCTGCTGGACAGACACAGGCTGCTGGACAGTCACAAGCTCCTGGACAGAGACAAGCTCCTGGACAAACACAGTGCCCTGGACAGACACAGGTTGTGGGACAGGCACAGTTTGTTGGACAGACACAGGCTCCCGGACAGACACAGGCTCCTGGAAAGACACAGGCTCCTGGACAGACACAGGCTTCTGGACCGACACGGGCTCCTGGACAGGCACAGCCTCCTGGACAGACACAGGTTGTTGGACAGACACAGGTTGTTGGACAGACACAGGCTCCTGGACAGACACAGGTGTTGGACAGACACAGGCTCCTGGACAGACACAGGCTCCTGGACAGACACAGCCTCCTGGACCGACACAGGTTGTTGGACAGAAACAGCCTCCTGGACAGGAAAAGGTTGTTGGACAGGAAAAGGTTGTTGGACAGACACAGGTTCCTGGACAGACACAGGTTACTGGACAGGCACAAGTTGTTGGACAGACACAGGTTGCTGGACAGACACAGGCTCCTTGACTGACACAGGTTACTGGACAGACACAGGTTACTGGACAGGCACAAGTTGTTGGACAGACACAGGTTGCTGGACAGACACAGGCTCCTTGACTGACACAGGTTACTGGACAGACACAGGTTGTTGGACAGGAAAAGGTTGTTGGACAGACACAGGCTGTTGTACAGACACAGGTCGCTGGACAGACACAAGCACCTGACAGACACAGGTTGTTGGACAGACACAGGTTGTTGTACAGACACAGGTCGCTAGACAGACACAAGCTCCTGACAGACACAGGTTGTTGGACAGACACAGGTTGTTGGACAGACACAGGTCGCTGGACAGACACAAGCTCCTGGACAGACACAGGTTGTTGGACAGACACAGGTCGCTGGACAGACACAAGCTCCTGGACAGACACAGGTTGTTGGACAGACACAGGTTGTTCGACAGACACCGGTTGCTGGACAGACACAGGTTGTTGGACAGACACAGGTCGCTGGACAGACACAAGCTCCTGGACAGACACAGGTTGTTGGACAGACACAGGTTGTTGGACAGACACAGGTTGCTGGACAGACACAGGTTGTTGGACAGACACAGGTCGCTGGACAGACACAAGCTCCTGCACTGACACAGGTTGTTGGACAGACACAGGTTGTTGGACAGACACAGGTTGCTGGACAGACACAGGTTGTTGGACAGATACAGGATCCTAGACAGACACAGGTTCCTGGACAGACACAGGCACTTGGACAGACAGAGGTCACTAGATAGACACAGGTTGCTGGACAGACACAGGGTCCTGGACAGACACAGGCTCCTGGACAGACACAGCCTCCTGGACAGACACTGCCACCTGTACAGACACAGGCTCCTGGACAGACACAGGCTCCTGGACCGACACGGGCTCCTGGACAGGCACAGTCTCCTGGACAGACACAGGTTGTTGGACAGACACAGGTTGTTGGACAGACACAGGCTCCTGGACAGACACAGGTGTTGGACAGACACAGGCTCCTGGACAGACACAGGCTCCTGGACAGACACAGGTTGCTGGACAGACACAGGTTCCTGGACAGACACAGGCTCCTGGACCGACACAGGTTGTTGGACAGAAACAGCCTCCTGGACAGGAAAAGGTTGTTGGACAGGAAAAGGTTGTTGGACAGACACAGGTTCCTGGACAGACACAGGTTACTGGACAGGCACAAGTTGTTGGACAGACACAGGTTCCTGGACAGACACAGGTTACTGGACAGGCACAAGTTGTTGGACAGACACAGGCTCCTTGACTGACACAGGTTACTGGACAGACACAGGTTGTTGGACAGGAATAGGTTGTTGGACAGACACAGGTTGTTGTACAGACACAGGTCGCTGGACAGACACAAGCTCCTGACAGACACAGGTTGTTGGACAGACACAGGTTGTTGGACAGACACAGGTCGCTGGACAGACACAAGCTCCTGGACAGAGACAGGTTGTTGGACAGACAAAGGTTGTTGGACAGACACAGGCTCCTGGTCAGACACAGGTTGCTGGACAGACACAGGTTCCTGGACAGACACAGGCTCCTGGACCGACACAGGTTGTTGGACAGAAACAGCCTCCTGGACAGGAAAAGGTTGTTGGACAGGAAAAGGTTGTTGGACAGACACAGGTTGCTGGACAGACACAGGTTGTTGGACAGATACAGGATCCTGGACAGACACAGGTTCCTGGACAGACACAGGCTGTTGGACAGATACAGGATCCTGGACAGACACAGGTTCCTGGACAGACACAGGCACTTGGACAGACAGAGGTCGCTAGATAGACACAGGTTGCTGGACAGACACAGGCTCCTGGATAGACACAGGTTGTTGGACAGACACAGGTTCCTGGACAGACACAGGTTGTTGGACAGACACAGGTTGCTGGATACACACAGGTTCCTGGACAGACACAGGTTCTTGGACAGACACACGTTCCTGGACAGACACAGGTTCTTGGACAGGCACAGGTTGTTGGACAGACACAGGTTGCTGGACAGACACAGGCTCCTGGACAGACACAGGTTGTTGGACAGACACAGGTTGTTGGACAGACATAGGCTCCTGGACAGACACAGGTTCTTGGACAGGCACAGGTTGTTGGACAGACACAGGTTGCTGGACAGACACAGGCTCCTGGACTGACACAGGCTCCTGGAAAGACACAGGTTCCTGGACAGACACAGGTTCTTGGACAGGTACAGGTTCTTGGACAGACACAGGCTGCTGGACAGACACAGGCTGCTGAACAGACACAAGCTCCTGGACAGAGACAAGCTCCTGGACAAACACAGTGCCCTGGACAGACACAGGTTGTGGGACAGGCACAGTTTGTTGGACAGACACAGGCTCCCGGACAGACACAGGCTCCTGGAAAGACACAGGCTCCTGGACAGACACAGCCTCCTGGACAGACACTGCCACCTGTACAGACACAGGCTCCTGGACAGACACAGGCTTCTGGACCGACACGGGCTCCTGGACAGGCACAGCCTCCTGGACAGACACAGGTTGTTGGATAGACACAGGTTGTTGGACAGACACAGGCTCCTGGACAGACACAGGTGTTGGACAGACACAGGCTCCTGGACAGACACAGGCTCCTGGACAGACACAGCCTCCTGGACCGACACAGGTTGTTGGACAGAAACAGCCTCCTGGACAGGAAAAGGTTGTTGGACAGGAAAAGGTTGTTGGACAGACACTGGTTCCTGGACAGACACAGGTTACTGGACAGGCACAAGTTGTTGGACAGACACAGTTTGCTGGACAGACACAGGCTCCTTGACTGACACAGGTTACTGGACAGACACAGGTTACTGGACAGGCACAAGTTGTTGGACAGACACAGGTTGCTGGACAGACACAGGCTCCTTGACTGACACAGGTTACTGGACAGACACAGGTTGTTGGACAGGAAAAGGTTGTTGGACAGACACAGGTTGTTGTACAGACACAGGTCGCTGGACAGACACAAGCTCCTGACAGACACAGGTTGTTGGACAGACACAGGTTGTTGTACAGACACAGGTCGCTGGACAGACACAAGCTCCTGACAGACACTGGTTGTTGGACAGACACAGGTTGTTGGACAGACACAGGTCGCTGGACAGACACAAGCTCCTGGACAGACACAGGTTGTTGGACAGACACAGGTCGCTGGACAGACACAAGCTCCTGGACAGACACAGGTTGTTGGACAGACACAGGTTGTTGGACAGACACCGGTTGCTGGACAGACACAGGTTGTTGGACAGACACAGGTCGCTGGACAGACACAAGCTCCTGGACAGACACAGGTTGATGGACAGACACAGGTTGTTGGACAGACACAGGTTGCCGGACAGACACAGGTTGTTGGACAGACACAGGTCGCTGGACAGACACAAGCTCCTGGACTGACACAGGTTGTTGGACAGACACAGGTTGTTGGACAGACACAGGTTGCTGGACAGACACAGGTTGTTGGACAGATACAGGATCCTAGACAGACACAGGTTCCTGGACAGACACAGGCACTTGGACAGACAGAGGTCGCTAGATAGACACAGGTTGCTGGACAGACACAGGGTCCTGGACAGACACAGGCTCCTGGACAGACACAGCCTCCTGGACAGACACTGCCACTTGTACAGACACAGGCTCCTGGACAGACACAGGCTCCTGGACCGACACGGGCTCCTGGACAGGCACAGTCTCCTGGACAGACACAGGTTGTTGGACAGACACAGGTTGTTGGACAGACACAGGCTCCTGGACAGACACAGGTGTTGGACAGACACAGGTTGTTGTACAGACACAGGTCGCTGGACAGACACAAGCTCCTGACAGACACAGGTTGTTGGACAGACACAGGTTGTTGGACAGACACAGGTCGCTGGACAGACACAAGCTCCTGGACAGACACAGGTTGTTGGACAGACACAGGTTGTTGGACAGACACAGGTTGCTGGACAGACACAGGTTGTTGGACAGACACAGGTCGCTGGACAGACAGAAGCTCCTGGACAGACACAGGTTGTTGGACAGACACAGGTTGTTGGACAGACACAGGTTGCTGGACAGACACAGGTTGTTGGACAGACACAGGTCGCTGGACAGACACAAGCTCCTGGACTGACACAGGTTGTTGGACAGACACAGGTTGTTGGACAGACACAGGTTGTTGGACAGATACAGGATCCTGGACAGACACAGGTTCCTGGACAGAGACAGGCACTTGGACAGACAGAGGTCGCTAGATAGACACAGGTTGCTGGACAGACACAGGATCCTGGACAGACACAGGCTCCTGGACAGACACAGCCTCCTGGACAGACACTGCCACCTGTACAGACACAGGCTCCTGGACAGACACAGGCTCCTGGACCGACACGGGCTCCTGGACAGGCACAGCCTCCTGGACAGAAACAGGTTGTTGGACAGACACAGGTTGTTGGACAGACACAGGCTCCTGGACAGACACAGGTGTTGGACAGACACAGGCTCCTGGACAGACACAGGCTCCTGGACAGACACAGGTTGCTGGACAGACACAGGTTCCTGGACAGACACAGGCTCCTGGACCGACACAGGTTGTTGGACAGAAACAGCCTCCTGGACAGGAAAAGGTTGTTGGACAGGAAAAGGTTGTTGGACAGACACAGGTTGCTGGACAGACACAGGTTGTTGGACAGATACAGGATCCTGGACAGACACAGGTTCCTGGACAGACACAGGCTGTTGGACAGATACAGGATCCTGGACAGACATAGGTTCCTGGACAGACACAGGCACTTGGACAGACAGAGGTCGCTAGATAGACACAGGTTGCTGGACAGACTCAGGCTCCTGGATAGACACAGGTTGTTGGACAGACACAGGTTCCTGGACAGACACAGGTTGTTGGACAGACACAGGTTGCTGGATACACACAGGTTCCTGGACAGACACAGGTTCTTGGACAGACACACGTTCCTGGACAGACACAGATTCTTGGACAGGCACAGGTTGTTGGACAGACACAGGTTGCTGGACAGACACAGGCTCCTGGACAGACACAGGTTGTTGGACAGACACAGGTTGTTGGACAGACATAGGCTCCTGGACAGACACAGGTTCTTGGACAGGCACAGGTTGTTGGACAGACACAGGTTGCTGGACAGACACAGGCTCCTGGACTGACACAGGCTCCTGGAAAGACACAGGTTCCTGGACAGACACAGGTTCTTGGACAGGTACAGGTTCTTGGACAGACACAGGCTGCTGGACAGACACAGGCTGCTGGACAGTCACAAGCTCCTGGACAGAGACAAGCTCCTGGACAAACACAGTGCCCTGGACAGACACAGGTTGTGGGACAGGCACAGTTTGTTGGACAGACACAGGCTCCCGGACAGACACAGGCTCCTGGAAAGACACAGGCTCCTGGACAGACACAGGCTTCTGGACCGACACGGGCTCCTGGACAGGCACAGCCTCCTGGACAGACACAGGTTGTTGGACAGACACAGGTTGTTGGACAGACACAGGCTCCTGGACAGACACAGGTGTTGGACAGACACAGGCTCCTGGACAGACACAGGCTCCTGGACAGACACAGCCTCCTGGACCGACACAGGTTGTTGGACAGAAACAGCCTCCTGGACAGGAAAAGGTTGTTGGACAGGAAAAGGTTGTTGGACAGACACAGGTTCCTGGACAGACACAGGTTACTGGACAGGCACAAGTTGTTGGACAGACACAGGTTGCTGGACAGACACAGGCTCCTTGACTGACACAGGTTACTGGACAGACACAGGTTACTGGACAGGCACAAGTTGTTGGACAGACACAGGTTGCTGGACAGACACAGGCTCCTTGACTGACACAGGTTACTGGACAGACACAGGTTGTTGGACAGGAAAAGGTTGTTGGACAGACACAGGTTGTTGTACAGACACAGGTCGCTGGACAGACACAAGCACCTGACAGACACAGGTTGTTGGACAGACACAGGTTGTTGTACAGACACAGGTCGCTAGACAGACACAAGCTCCTGACAGACACAGGTTGTTGGACAGACACAGGTTGTTGGACAGACACAGGTCGCTGGACAGACACAAGCTCCTGGACAGACACAGGTTGTTGGACAGACACAGGTCGCTGGACAGACACAAGCTCCTGGACAGACACAGGTTGTTGGACAGACACAGGTTGTTCGACAGACACCGGTTGCTGGACAGACACAGGTTGTTGGACAGACACAGGTCGCTGGACAGACACAAGCTCCTGGACAGACACAGGTTGTTGGACAGACACAGGTTGTTGGACAGACACAGGTTGCTGGACAGACACAGGTTGTTGGACAGACACAGGTCGCTGGACAGACACAAGCTCCTGGACTGACACAGGTTGTTGGACAGACACAGGTTGTTGGACAGACACAGGTTGCTGGACAGACACAGGTTGTTGGACAGATACAGGATCCTAGACAGACACAGGTTCCTGGACAGACACAGGCACTTGGACAGACAGAGGTCACTAGATAGACACAGGTTGCTGGACAGACACAGGGTCCTGGACAGACACAGGCTCCTGGACAGACACAGCCTCCTGGACAGACACTGCCACCTGTACAGACACAGGCTCCTGGACAGACACAGGCTCCTGGACCGACACGGGCTCCTGGACAGGCACAGTCTCCTGGACAGACACAGGTTGTTGGACAGACACAGGTTGTTGGACAGACACAGGCTCCTGGACAGACACAGGTGTTGGACAGACACAGGCTCCTGGACAGACACAGGCTCCTGGACAGACACAGGTTGCTGGACAGACACAGGTTCCTGGACAGACACAGGCTCCTGGACCGACACAGGTTGTTGGACAGAAACAGCCTCCTGGACAGGAAAAGGTTGTTGGACAGGAAAAGGTTGTTGGACAGACACAGGTTCCTGGACAGACACAGGTTACTGGACAGGCACAAGTTGTTGGACAGACACAGGTTCCTGGACAGACACAGGTTACTGGACAGGCACAAGTTGTTGGACAGACACAGGCTCCTTGACTGACACAGGTTACTGGACAGACACAGGTTGTTGGACAGGAATAGGTTGTTGGACAGACACAGGTTGTTGTACAGACACAGGTCGCTGGACAGACACAAGCTCCTGACAGACACAGGTTGTTGGACAGACACAGGTTGTTGGACAGACACAGGTCGCTGGACAGACACAAGCTCCTGGACAGAGACAGGTTGTTGGACAGACAAAGGTTGTTGGACAGACACAGGCTCCTGGACAGACACAGGTTGCTGGACAGACACAGGTTCCTGGACAGACACAGGCTCCTGGACCGACACAGGTTGTTGGACAGAAACAGCCTCCTGGACAGGAAAAGGTTGTTGGACAGGAAAAGGTTGTTGGACAGACACAGGTTGCTGGACAGACACAGGTTGTTGGACAGATACAGGATCCTGGACAGACACAGGTTCCTGGACAGACACAGGCTGTTGGACAGATACAGGATCCTGGACAGACACAGGTTCCTGGACAGACACAGGCACTTGGACAGACAGAGGTCGCTAGATAGACACAGGTTGCTGGACAGACACAGGCTCCTGGATAGACACAGGTTGTTGGACAGACACAGGTTCCTGGACAGACACAGGTTGTTGGACAGACACAGGTTGCTGGATACACACAGGTTCCTGGACAGACACAGGTTCTTGGACAGACACACGTTCCTGGACAGACACAGGTTCTTGGACAGGCACAGGTTGTTGGACAGACACAGGTTGCTGGACAGACACAGGCTCCTGGACAGACACAGGTTGTTGGACAGACACAGGTTGTTGGACAGACATAGGCTCCTGGACAGACACAGGTTCTTGGACAGGCACAGGTTGTTGGACAGACACAGGTTGCTGGACAGACACAGGCTCCTGGACTGACACAGGCTCCTGGAAAGACACAGGTTCCTGGACAGACACAGGTTCTTGGACAGGTACAGGTTCTTGGACAGACACAGGCTGCTGGACAGACACAGGCTGCTGAACAGACACAAGCTCCTGGACAGAGACAAGCTCCTGGACAAACACAGTGCCCTGGACAGACACAGGTTGTGGGACAGGCACAGTTTGTTGGACAGACACAGGCTCCCGGACAGACACAGGCTCCTGGAAAGACACAGGCTCCTGGACAGACACAGCCTCCTGGACAGACACTGCCACCTGTACAGACACAGGCTCCTGGACAGACACAGGCTTCTGGACCGACACGGGCTCCTGGACAGGCACAGCCTCCTGGACAGACACAGGTTGTTGGATAGACACAGGTTGTTGGACAGACACAGGCTCCTGGACAGACACAGGTGTTGGACAGACACAGGCTCCTGGACAGACACAGGCTCCTGGACAGACACAGCCTCCTGGACCGACACAGGTTGTTGGACAGAAACAGCCTCCTGGACAGGAAAAGGTTGTTGGACAGGAAAAGGTTGTTGGACAGACACTGGTTCCTGGACAGACACAGGTTACTGGACAGGCACAAGTTGTTGGACAGACACAGTTTGCTGGACAGACACAGGCTCCTTGACTGACACAGGTTACTGGACAGACACAGGTTACTGGACAGGCACAAGTTGTTGGACAGACACAGGTTGCTGGACAGACACAGGCTCCTTGACTGACACAGGTTACTGGACAGACACAGGTTGTTGGACAGGAAAAGGTTGTTGGACAGACACAGGTTGTTGTACAGACACAGGTCGCTGGACAGACACAAGCTCCTGACAGACACAGGTTGTTGGACAGACACAGGTTGTTGTACAGACACAGGTCGCTGGACAGACACAAGCTCCTGACAGACACTGGTTGTTGGACAGACACAGGTTGTTGGACAGACACAGGTCGCTGGACAGACACAAGCTCCTGGACAGACACAGGTTGTTGGACAGACACAGGTCGCTGGACAGACACAAGCTCCTGGACAGACACAGGTTGTTGGACAGACACAGGTTGTTGGACAGACACCGGTTGCTGGACAGACACAGGTTGTTGGACAGACACAGGTCGCTGGACAGACACAAGCTCCTGGACAGACACAGGTTGATGGACAGACACAGGTTGTTGGACAGACACAGGTTGCTGGACAGACACAGGTTGTTGGACAGACACAGGTCGCTGGACAGACACAAGCTCCTGGACTGACACAGGTTGTTGGACAGACACAGGTTGTTGGACAGACACAGGTTGCTGGACAGACACAGGTTGTTGGACAGATACAGGATCCTAGACAGACACAGGTTCCTGGACAGACACAGGCACTTGGACAGACAGAGGTCGCTAGATAGACACAGGTTGCTGGACAGACACAGGGTCCTGGACAGACACAGGCTCCTGGACAGACACAGCCTCCTGGACAGACACTGCCACTTGTACAGACACAGGCTCCTGGACAGACACAGGCTCCTGGACCGACACGGGCTCCTGGACAGGCACAGTCTCCTGGACAGACACAGGTTGTTGGACAGACACAGGTTGTTGGACAGACACAGGCTCCTGGACAGACACAGGTGTTGGACAGACACAGGCTCCTGGACAGACACAGGTTGCTGGACAGACACAGGTTCCTGGACAGACACAGGCTCCTGGACCGACACAGGTTGTTGGACAGAAACAGCCTCCTGGACAGGAAAAGGTTGTTGGACAGGAAAAGGTTGTTGGACAGACACAGGTTCCTGGACAGACACAGGTTACTGGACAGGCACAAGTTGTTGGACAGACACAGGTTCCTGGACAGACACAGGTTACTGGACAGGCACAAGTTGTTGGACAGACACAGGCTCCTTGACTGACACAGGTTACTGGACAGACACAGGTTGTTGGACAGGAAAAGGTTGTTGGACAGACACAGGTTGTTGTACAGACACAGGTCGCTGGACAGACACAAGCTCCTGACAGACACAGGTTGTTGGACAGACACAGGTTGTTGGACAGACACAGGTCGCTGGACAGACACAAGCTCCTGGACAGAGACAGGTTGTTGGACAGACAAAGGTTGTTGGACAGACACAGGTTGCTGGACAGTCACAAGCTCCTGGACAGACACAGGTTGTTGGACAGACACAGGTTGTTGGACAGACACAGGTTGTTGGACAGACATAGGTTGTTGGACAGACACAGGTCGCTGGACAGACACAAGCTACTGGACAGACACAGGTTGTTGGACAGACACAGGTTGTTGGACAGACACAGGTTGCTGGACAGACACAGGTTGTTGGACAGATACAGGATCCTGGACAGACACAGGTTCCTGGACAGACACAGGCTGTTGGACAGATACAGGATCCTGGACAGACACAGGTTCCTGGACAGACACAGGCACTTGGACAGACCGAGGTCGCTAGATAGACACAGGTTGCTGGACAGACACAGGGTCCTGGACAGACACAGGCTCCTGGACAGACACAGCCTCGTGGACAGACACTGCCACCTGTACAGGCACAGGCTCCTGGACAGACACAGGCTCCTGGACCGACACGGGCTCCTGGACAGGCACAGCCTCTGGACAGACACAGGTTGTTGGACAGACACAGGTTGTTGGACAGACACAGGCTCCTGGACAGACACAGGTGTTGGACAGACACAGGCTCCTGGACAGACACAGGCTCCTGGACAGACACAGGTTGCTGGACAGACACAGGTTCCTGGACAGACACATGCTCCTGGACTGACACAGGTTGTTGGACAGAAACAGCCTCCTGGACAGGAAAAGGTTGTTGGACAGGAAAAGGTTGTTGGACAGACACAGGTTCCTGGACAGACACAGGTTACTGGACAGGCACAAGTTGTTGGACAGACACAGGTTGCTGGACGGACACAGGCTCCTTGACTGACACAGGTTATTGGACAGACAGAGGTTGTTGGACAGGAAAAGGTTGTTGGACAGACACATGTTGTTGTACAGACACAGGTCGCTGGACAGACACAAGCTCCTGACAGACACAGGTTGTTGGACAGACACAGGTTGTTGGACAGACACAGGTCGCTGGACAGACACAAGCTCCTGGACAGAGACAGGTTGTTGGACAGACACAGGTTGTTGGACAGACACAGGTCGCTGGACAGTCACAAGCTCCTGGACAGACACAGGTTGTTGGACAGACACAGGTTGTTGGACAGACACAGGTTGCTGGACAGACACCGATTGTTGGACAGACACAGTTCACTGGACAGACACAAGCTCCTGGACAGACACAGGTTATTGGACAGGCACAGGTTGCTGGACAGACACAGGTTGTTGGACGGATACAGGATCCTGGACAGACACAGGTTCCTGGACAGACACAGGCACTTGGACAGACACAGGTTGCTGGACAGACACAGGTTGCTGGACAGACACATGTTGTTGGACAGACACAGCCTCTTCGACAGACACAGGCTCCTGGATAGACACAGCCTCCTGGACAGACAGTCTCCTGGACAGACACAGGCTCCTGGACCGACACAGCCTCCTGGAAAGACAGTCTGCTGGTCAGTCACAGGCTCCTAGACAGACACAGCATCCTGGACTGACACTGGCTCCTGGACAGGCACAGGTTGCTGGACAGACACAGCCTCTTGGACAGACACAGGCTCCAGGACAGACACAGCCTCCTGGCCAGACACAGCCTCCTGGACAGACACAGGTTCCTGGACAAACACAGGGTGCTGGACAGACACAGGTTCCTGGACAGACACAGTCTCCTGGACAGACACAGGTTGTTGGACAGACACAGGTCGCTGGACAGACACAAGCTCCTGGACAGACACAGGTTGTTGGACAGACACAGGTTGTTGGACAGACACAGGTTGCTGGACAGACACAGGTTGTTGGACAGACACAGGTCGCTGGACAGACACAAGCTCCTGGACTGACACAGGTTGTTGGACAGACACAGGTTGTTGGACAGACACAGGTTGCTGGACAGACAAAGGTTGTTGGACAGATACAGGATCCTAGACAGACACAGGTTCCTGGACAGACAAAGGCACTTGGACAGACAGAGGTCGCTAGATAGACACAGGTTGCTGGACAGACACAGGGTCCTGGACAGACTCAGGCTCCTGGACAGACACAGCCTCCTGGACAGACACTGCCACCTGTACAGACACAGGCTCCTGGACAGACACAGGCTCCTGGACCGACACGGGCTCCTGGACAGGCACAGTCTCCTGGACAGACACAGGTTGTTGGACAGACACAGGTTGTTGGACAGACACAGGCTCCTGGACAGACACAGGTGTTGGACAGACACAGTCTCCTGGATAGACACAGGCTCCTGGACAGACACAGGTTGCTGGACAGACACAGGTTCCTGGACAGACACAGGCTCCTGGACTGACACAGGTTGTTGGACAGAAACAGCCTCCTGGACAGGAAAAGTTTGTTGGACAGGAAAAGGTTGTTGGACAGACACAGGTTCCTGGACAGACACAGGTTACTGGACAGGCACAAGTTGTTGGACAGACACAGGTTGCTGGACAGACACAGGCTCCTTGACTGACACAGGTTACTGGACAGACACAGGTTGTTGGACAGGAAAAGGTTGTTGGACAGACACAGGTTGTTGTACAGACACAGGTCGCTGGACAGACACAAGCTCCTGACAGACACAGGTTGTTGGACAGACACAGGTTGTTGGACAGACACAGGTCGCTGGACAGACACAAGCTCCTGGACAGAGACAGGTTGTTGGACAGACAAAGGTTGTTGGACAGACACAGGTTGCTGGACAGTCACAAGCTCCTGGACAGACACAGGTTGTTGGACAGACACAGGTTGTTGGACAGACACAGTTGCTGGACAGACACAGGTTGTTGGACAGACACAGGTCGCTGGACAGACACAAGCTCCTGGACAGACACAGGTTGTTGGACAGACACAGGTTGTTGTACAGACACAGGTTGCTGGACAGACACAGATTGTTGGACAGATACAGGATCCTGGACAGACACAGGTTCCTGGACAGACACAGGCTGTTGGACAGAAACAGGATCCTGGACAGACACAGGTTCCTGGACAGACACAAGCACTTGGACAGACAGAGGTCGCTAGATAGACACAGGTTGCTGGACAGACACAGGGTCCTGGACAGACACAGGCTCCTGGACAGACACAGCCTCCTGGACAGACACTGCCACCTGTACAGGCACAGGCTCCTGGACAGACACAGGCTCCTGGACCGACACGGGCTCCTGGACAGGCACAGCCTCTGGACAGACACAGGTTGTTGGACAGACACAGGTTGTTGGACAGACACAGGCTCCTGGACAGACACAGGTGTTGGACAGACACAGGCTCCTGGACAGACACAGGCTCCTGGACAGACACAGGTTGCTGGACAGACACAGGTTCCTGGACAGACACATGCTCCTGGACTGACACAGGTTGTTGGACAGAACCAGCCTCCTGGACAGGAAAAGGTTGTTGGACAGGAAAAGGTTGTTGGACAGACACAGGTTCCTGGACAGACACAGGTTACTGGACAGGCACAAGTTGTTGGACAGACACAGGTTGCTGGACAGACATAGGCTCCTTGACTGACACAGGTTATTGGACAGACAGAGGTTGTTGGACAGGAAAAGGTTGTTGGACAGACACATGTTGTTGTACAGACACAGGTCGCTGGACAGACACAAGCTCCTGACAGACACAGGTTGTTGGACAGACACAGGTTGTTGGACAGACACAGGTCGCTGGACAGACACAAGCTCCTGGACAGAGACAGGTTGTTGGACAGACACAGGTTGTTGGACAGACACAGGTCGCTGGACAGTCACAAGCTCCTGGACAGACACAGGTTGTTGGACAGACACAGGTTGTTGGACAGACACAGGTTGCTGGACAGACACCGATTGTTGGACAGACACAGGTCGCTGGACAGACACAAGCTCCTGGACAGACACAGGTTGTTGGACAGACACAGGTTGTTGGACAGACACAGGTTGCTGGACAGACACAGGTTGTTGGACGGATACAGGATCCTGGACAGACACAGGTTCCTGGACAGACACAGGCACTTGGACAGACACAGGTTGCTGGACAGACACAGGTTGCTGGACAGACACATGTTGTTGGACAGACACAGCCTCTTCGACAGACACAGACTCCTGGATAGACACAGCCTCCTGGACAGACAGTCTCCTGGACAGACACAGGCTCCTGGACCGACACAGCCTCCTGGAAAGACAGTCTGCTGGTCCGTCACAGGCTCCTAGACAGACACAGCGTCCTGGACCGACACTGGCTCCTGGACAGGCACAGGTTGCTGGACAGACACAGCCTCTTGGACAGACACAGGCTCCAGGACAGACACAGCCTCCTGGCCAGACACAGCCTCCTGGACAGACACAGGTTCCTGGACAAACACAGGGTGCTGGACAGACACAGGTTCCTGGACAGACACAGTCTCCTGGACAGACACAGGCTCCAGGACAGACACAGCCTCCTGGACAGACACAGGTTCCTGGACAAACACAGGTTGCTGGACAGACACAGTTTCCTGGACAGACACAATCTCCTGGACAGACACAGGTTCCTGGGCAGACACAGGCTCCTGGACAGTCACAGGTTGCTGGACAGACACAGGTTGCTGGACAGACACAGTTTCCTGGACAGACACAGGTTGCTGGACAAACACAGTTTCCTGGACAGACACAGTTTCCTGGACAGACACAGGCTCCTGGACAGTCACAGTCTCCTAGGGAGATACAGTCTCCTGGACAGACACAGGCTCCAGGACAGACACAGCCTCCTGGACAGACACAGCCTCCTGGACAGACACAGGTTCCTGGACAAACACAGGTTGCTGGACAGACACAGTTTCCTGGACAGACACAATCTCCTGGACAGACACAGGCTCCTGGACAGACACAGGTTGATGGACAGACACAGGTTGCTGGACAGACACAGTTTCCTGGACAGACACAATCTCCTGGACAGACACAGTTTCCTGGACAGACACAGGCTCCTGGACAGACACAGGCTCCTGGACAGACACAGGTTGCTGGACAGACACAGGCTCCTGGACAGACACAGGCTCCTAGACTGACACAGGTTGTTGGACAGACACAGGCTCCAGGACAGACATAGTCTCCTGGACTGACACAGTCTCCTGGACAGATCCAGTCTCCTGGACAGACACAGGCTCCAGGACAGACACAGCCTCCTGGACAGACACAGCCTCCTCGACACAGAGGTTCCTGGACACACACATGTTGCTGGACAGACACAGGTTCCTGGACAGACACAGGTTGCTGGACAGACACAGGTTCCTGGACAGACACAGCCTCTTGGACAGGATCAGGTTCCTGGACAGACACAGGTTGCTGGACAGACACAGGTTCCTGGACAGACACAGGCTCCAGGACAGACACAGGCTCCTGGACAGACACTGTTTCCTGGACAGACACAGGTTGCAGGACCGGCACCGGCTCCTGGACAGACACAGGTTGCTGGACAGACACGGGAGCCTGGACAGACACAGGCTCCTAGATTGACACAGGTTGTTGGACAGACACACACAGACTCCTGGACAGACACAGGTTGTTGTACAGACACAGGTCGCTGGACAGACACAAGCTCCTGACAGACACAGGTTGTTGGACAGACACAGGTTGTTGGACAGACACAGGTCGCTGGACAGACACAAGCTCCTGGACAGAGACAGGTTGTTGGACAGACAAAGGTTGTTGGACAGACACAGGTCGCTGGACAGTCACAAGCTCCTGGACAGACACAGGTTGTTGGACAGACACAGGTTGTTGGACAGACACAGGTTGCTGGACAGACACAGGTTGTTGGACAGACACAGGTCGCTGGACAGACACAAGCTCCTGGACAGACACAGGTTGTTGGACAGACACAGGTTGTTGGACAGACACAGGTTGCTGGACAGACACAGGTTGTTGGACAGATACAGGATGCTGGACAGACACAGGTTCCTGGACAGACACAGGCTGTTGGACAGATACAGGATCCTGGACAGACACAGGTTCCTGGACAGACACAGGCACTTGGACAGACAGAGGTCGCTAGATAGACACAGGTTGCTGGACAGACACAGGGTCCTGGACAGACACAGGCTCCTGGACAGACACAGCCTCCCGGACAGACACTGCCACCTGTACAGGCACAGGCTCCTGGACAGACACAGGCTCCTGGACCGACTCGGGCTCCTGGACAGGCACAGCCTCCTGGACAGACACAGGTTGTTGGACAGACACAGGTTGTTGGACAGACACAGGCTCCTGGACAGACACAGGTGTTGGACAGACACAGGCTCCTGGACAGACACAGGCTCCTGGACAGACACAGGTTGCTGGACAGACACAGGTTGCTGGACAGACACAGGTTGTTGGACAGATACAGGATCCTGGACAGACACAGGTTGCTGGACAGACACAGGGTCCTGGACCGACACGGGCTCCTGGACAGGCACAGCCTCCTGGACAGACACAGGTTGTTGGACAGACACAGGTTGTTGGACAGACACAGGCTCCTGGACAGACACAGGTGTTGGACAGACACAGGCTCCTGGACAGACACAGGCTCCTGGACAGACACAGGTTGCTGGACAGACACAGGTTCCTGGACAGACACAGGCTCCTGGACTGACACAGGTTGTTGGACAGAAACAGCCTCCTGGACAGGAAAAGGTTGTTGGACAGGAAAAGGTTGTTGGACAGACACAGGTTCCTGGACAGACACAGGTTACTGGACAGGCACAAGTTGTTGGACAGACACAGGTTGCTGGACAGACACAGGCTCCTTGACTGACACAGGTTACTGGACAGACAGAGGTTGTTGGACAGGAAAAGGTTGTTGGACAGACACAGGTTGTTGTACAGACACAGGTCGCTGGACAGACACAAGCTCCTGACAGACACAGGTTGTTGGACAGACACAGGTTGTTGGACAGACACAGGTCGCTGGACAGACACAAGCTCCTGGACAGAGGCAGGTTGTTGGACAGACACAGGTTGTTGGACAGACACAGGTCGCTGGACAGTCACAAGCTCCTGGACAGACACAGGTTGTTGGACAGACACAGGTTGTTGGACAGACACAGGTTGCTGGACAGACACAGGTTGTTGGACAGACACAGGTCGCTGGACAGACACAAGCTCCTGGACTGACACAGGTTGTTGGACAGACACAGGTTGTTGGACAGACACAGGTTGCTGGACAGACACAGGTTGTTGGACAGATACAGGATCCTGGACAGACACAGTTTCCTGGACAGACACAGGCACTTGGACAGACAGAGGTCGCTAGATAGACACAGGTTGCTGGACAGACACAGGTTGCTGGACAGACACAGCCTCTTCGACAGACACAGGCTCCTGGATAGACACAGCCTCCTGGACAGACAGTCTCCTGGACAGACACAGGCTCCTGGACCAACACCGGCACTTGGACGGACAGAGGTCGCTCGATAGACACAGGTTGCTGGACAGAGACAGGTTGCTGGACAGACACATGTTGTTGGACAGACACAGCCTCTTCGACAGACACAGACTCCTGGATAGACACAGCCTCCTGGACAGACAGTCTCCTGGAAGACACAGGCTCCTGGACCAACACAGCCTCCTGGAAAGACCGTCTGCTGGTCAGTCACAGGCTCCTAGACAGACACAGCCTCCTGGACCGACACTGGCTCCTGGACAGGCACAGGTTGCTGGACAGACACAGCCTCTTGGACAGACACAGGCTCCAGGACAGACACAGCCTCCTGGCCAGACACAGCCTCCTGGACAGACACAGGTTCCTGGACAAACACAGGGTGCTGGACAGACACAGGTTCCTGGACAGACACAGTCTCCTGGACAGACACAGGCTCCAGGACCGACACAGCCTCCTGGACAGACACAGGTTCCTGGACAAACACAGGTTGCTGGACAGACACAGTTTCCTGGACAGACACAATCTCCTGGACAGACACAGGTTCCTGGACAGACACAGGCTCCTGGACAGTCACAGGTTGCTGGACAGACACAGGTTGCTGGACAGACACAGTTTCCTGGACAGACACAATCTCCTGGACAGACACAGTTTCCTGGACAGACACAGGCTCCTGGACAGTCACAGTCTCCTAGGGAGATACAGTCTCCTGGACAGACACAGGCTCCAGGACAGACACAGCCTCCTGGACAGACACAGCCTCCTGGACAGACACAGGTTCCTGGACAAACACAGGTTGCTGGACAGACACAGTTTCCTGGACAGACACAATCTCCTGGACAGACACAGGCTCCTGGACAGACACATGTTGCTGGACAGACACAGGTTGCTGGACAGACACAGTTTCCTGGACACACACAATCTCCTGGACAGACACAGTTTCCTGGACAGACACAGGCTCCTGGACAGACACAGGCTCCTGGACAGACACAGGTTGCTGGACAGACACTGGCTCCTGGACAGACACAGGCTCCTAGACTGACACAGGTTGTTGGACAGACACAGGCTCCAGGACAGACATAGTCTCCTGGACTGACACAGTCTCCTGGACAGATCCAGTCTCCTGGACAGACACAGGCTCCAGGACAGACACAGCCTCCTGGACAGACACAGCCTCCTCGACACACAGGTTCCTGGACAAACACATGTTGCTGGACAGACACAGGTTCCTGGACAGACACAGGTTGCTGGACAGACACAGGTTCCTGGACAGACACAGGCTCCTGGACAGTCACAGGTTGCTGGACAGACACAGGTTGCTGGACAGACACAGTTTCCTGGACAGACACAATCTCCTGGACAGACACAGTTTCCTGGACAGACACAGGCTCCTGGACAGTCACAGTCTCCTAGGGAGATACAGTCTCCTGGACAGACACAGGCTCCAGGACAGACACAGCCTCCTGGACAGACACAGCCTCCTGGACAGACACAGGTTCCTGGACAGACACAGGCTCCAGGACAGACACAGGCTCCTGGACAGACACTGTTTCCTGGACAGACACAGGTTGCAGGACCGGCACAGGCTCCTGGACAGGCACAGGTTACTGGACAGACACAGGAGCCTGGACAGACACAGGCTCCTAGATTGACACAGGTTGTTGGACAGACACACACGGACTCCTGGACAGACACAGGTTGCTGGACAGACACAGGTTGCTGGACAGACACAGGCTCCAAGACTGGTATAGCCTCCTGGACTGACACAGTCTCCTGGACAGATGCAGTCTCCTGGACAGGTACAGGCTCCTGGACTGACACAGGGTGTTGGACAGGCACAGCTTCCTGGACAGACACTGGTTGCTGGACAGACACAGCCTCCTGGACAGACACAGATTGCTGGACAGTCACAGATTGCTGTACAGACACAGGCTCCTGGACAGACGCAAGCTCCTGAACAGACACAGCCTCCAGGATAGACGCAGGTTGTTGGACAGACACAGGCTACTGGACAGACACAGGTTGCTGGGCAGACACAGGCTCTTGGACAGACACAGGTTGCTGGACAGTCACAGGCTCCTGGACACACACAGGTTCCTGGACAGACACAGGTTGCTGGACACACACAGGCTCAAGGACAGACACAGGCTCTTGGACAGATACAGGCTCCTGGACAGACACAGGTTCCTGGACAGACACAGGCTCCAGGACAGACACAGGCTCCTGGACAGACACTGTTTCCTGGACAGACACATGTTGCAGGACCGGCACAGGCTCCTGGACAGACACAGGTTGCTGGACAGACACAGGAGCCTGGACAGACACAGGCTCCTAGATTGACACAGGTTGTTGGACAGACACACACGGACTCCTGGACAGACACAGGTTGCTGGACAGACACAGGTTGCTGGACAGACACAGGCTCCAAGACTGGTATAGTCTCCTGGACTGACACAGTCTCCTGGACAGATGCAGTCTCCTGGACAGGTACAGGCTCCTGGACTGACACAGGGTGTTGGACAGGCACAGCTTCCTGGACAGACACTGGTTGCTGGACAGACACAGCCTCCTGGACAGACACAGATTGCTGGACAGTCACAGATTGCTGGACAGACACAGGCTCCTGGACAGACGCAAGCTCCTGAACAGACACAGCCTCCTGGATAGACGCAGGTTGCTGGACAGACACAGGCTACTGGACAGACACAGGTTGCTGGGCAGACACAGGCTCTTGGACAGACACAGGTTGCTGGACAGTCACAGGCTCCTGGACACACACAGGTTCCTGGACAGACACAGGTTGCTGGACACACACAGGCTCAAGGACAGACACAGGCTCTTGGACAGATACAGGCTCCTGGACAGACACAGGTTCCTGGACAGTCACAGGCTCTTGGACACACACAGGCTCCTGGACAGACACAGATTGCTGGACCGTCACAGATTGCTGGACAGACACAGGCTCCTGGACAGACGCAAACTCCTGGACAGACACAGCCTCCTGGATAGACGCAGGTTGCTGAACAGACACAGGCTACTGGACAGACACAGGTTGCTGGGCAGACACAGGCTCTTGGACAGACACAGGTTGCTGGACAGTCACAGGCTCCTGGACACACACAGGTTCCTGGACAGACACAGGTTGCTGGACACACACAGGCTCAAGGACGGACACAGGCTCTTGGACAGATACAGGCTCCTGGACAGACACAGGTTCCTGGACAGTCACAGGCTCTTGGACACACACAGGCTCCTGGACAGACACAGGTTCCAGGACAGTCACAGGCTCTTGTACACACACAGGTTCCTGGACAGACACAGGCTCCTGGAAAGTCACTGTCTCCCACTTGAGCCTCAATGAAGACGCACAGTGATAAAGTTTCCCATCTCATTCTGAGTATTATTAAATAGCGGACAGTGGTGTAAACTGACCCCTGACATTGCACCAACCCTTACCTGTTAACAGATTAACAAGTTTAAACTCAAATGCAATGTTGTTCTTCTTGGCAAAAATGTAGACTGCTCGGCAGGGCTGGGAATGCAGATCCAAGTACAGCTCCAGGCCCATTTTGTTCTTCACACTTTTCAGAGCAACAAGACTCAAGGTGCTGGCGGTTCAGTCCTTGCTTATATAAAGTCAATCCCTCCCCCAATGCTCAGGAAAAGACTGGTTGGAAATAGAGGCCAAAGATCAAGTGATGTTAATCAGTGAGGGAGTGTGTGTGTTATAGTTCACTCAAGACTCTGAGTTGCAGTGCCAACATACACCTTTACATGCATGTTATCACCTGGAGACACGGATAGATTTTGTAACAGCTTCAACATTCTTTCCTATCAAATGGGTGATCCCGTTATGAAAGTTTCAGCAAGCCTTGGAATGGGATCTGAACCGGGAGCCTCAGAGTCCGAAGCAGGGACATTATCCACTGTCCCACAGAATCTCTCAATGAGGGGGGAGTGGAAACAAATTCTACTCCGCTGTGAAAACAACCCCCCTGTGACTTGCCAAACCCAAAAGTTTCAGTGCGTACAACAGAAGAAAAAGTGATCATATTCCTTAAAAATTTGGGCATTTGTTTCACAGAATGTCTGTTTGTTTTTAAACTGGACAGAAATGTGAACGATGTTTCCAGTGCAGGGATCTGCCTTCAGCCCAGATGGAAGGCAGAGCAGGAACCCCCAGTTTAAAAATCGCTGTAAAAATGAATGATTACCTGATGTGTCCTGTAAATATAACACAGTTTAACAAATGATAATGGTTTGTTGATTATGATGTTCAAGATATATAGTTTTTTTTAATTTTTAAAAATAATTTTTATTAAAGGTTTTCATAAAATATCAATAACAAAATGAGAAAGAAAAAAGAACCCAACAGGGTTAAGTACAAAACACAATCTAAAAAAGCAACCCCCCAACCCCCCCCCCCCCGTACCTATATAATAAATTAACATTAACACCCCGACTTAACACAACAGGTGTATACACCCCCTCAGACCCTTCCAGTGTAAGTAACATAAACAAAAATAAAGTTAACCCCCCCCCACCGAGCTGCTGCTGCCATTGACCAATGTCTATTGTTCTGCCAGAAAGTCTAAGAACGGTTGCCACCACCTAAAGAACCCTTGTACTGACCCTCTCAAGGCGAATTACACCCTCTCCAATTTAATGAACCCTGCCATATCGCTGATCCAGGATTCCACGCTTGGGGGCCTCGCATCTTTCCACTGAAGGAGAATCCTTCGCCGGGCTACCAGGGACGCAAAGGCCAGAATTCCGGCCTCTTTCGCCTCCTGCACTCCCGGCTCCTCTGCCACCCCAAATATTGCGAGCCCCCAGCCCGGTCTGACCCTGGATCCTGCCACCCTCAACACCGTCCTCGCTACGCCCTTCCAAAATTCCTCCAGCGCTGGGCATGCCCAGAACATCTGGGTGTGATTTGCTGGGCTCCCTGAGCACCTAACACACCTGTCCTCACCCCCAAAGAACCGGCTCATCCTTGTCCCGGTCATGTGTGCCCTGTGCAGCACCTTAAACTGTATGAGGCTGAGCCTCGCTCACGAAGAGGAAGAATTCACCCTCCCTAGGGCATCTGCCCACGTCTCCTCTTTGATCTCCTCTCCCAACTCCTCCTCCCACTTACCTTACAACTCCACCACCAAGGCCTCCTCCTCCTCCTGCATCACCTGGTAAGTTTCCGAGATCTTCCCCACTCCCACCCACCCCCCCGAGAGCACCCTGTCCTGTACTGTGTGTGGCAGTACCGCGGGAATTCCACCACCTGCCGTCTGGCAAACACCCTTACCTGTAAGTACCTGAAGGTGTTCCCCGGGGGGGAGCCCGTACTTCTCCTCCAGCTCACCCAAGCTCGCGAACTTCCCGTCCACAAACAGGTCCCCCAACTTTCGTATCCCTGCCCTGTGCCACCCGAAAACCCTCCACCTGTGGTTCCCCCGTAATGGGGTCCACGCCGAGGCCCCAACTTCCCCCGTATGCCGCCTCCACTGCCCCCAAATTTTGAGGGCAGCCACCACCACCGGACTTGTGGTATACCTCCTTGGAGGGAGCGGCAGCGGCACCGTTGCCAGCGCCCCCAGACTCGTACCCACACAGGACGCCGTCTCCAGCCTCTTTCATGCAGCCCCCTCCCCCTCCATCACCCACTTGCGCACCATCGTCGCATTGGCGGCCCAGTAGTACCCACAGAGGTTGGGCAGCGCCAGCCTCCCCCTATCTCTACTCCGCTCCAGGAACATCCTTCTCACCCTCGGAGTCCCTCGCGCCCACACAAACCCCATTATACTCCTGTTAACCTGCCTGATAAAAGCCTTCGGGATAAACACGAGAGGCACTGGAACAGGAACAAAAACCATGGGAGCACCGTCATTTTGATTGACTGCACCCTACCCGCCAGGGACAGCGGCAGCGCGTCCCACCTCTTGAACTCCTCCTCCATTTGCTCCACCAGCCTTGTAAAGTTAAGCCTATGCAGGGTCCCCCAGCTCCTGGCCACCTGGATCCCCAAATATCTGAAACTCCTCTCCGCCCTTTTTAGTGGGAGCTCGCCAATCCCCCTCTTCTGGTCCCCTGGGTGAACTACGAACAGCTCGCTCTTCCCCATGTTGAGCTTGTACCCCGAAAAGTCCCCGAATTCCCTAAGGATCCTCATTACTTCTGGCATTCCCCCCACCGGGCCCGCCACATACAGCAGCAGGTCATACGCATAAAGCGACACCCTATGCTCCTCCCCACCCCGCACCAACCCCCTCCAGTTCCTCGACTCTCTCAGTGCCATAGCCAGGGGTTCAATCGCCAGTGCGAATAGCAGGGGTGACAGGAGACACCCCTGTCTCGTCCCTCGATGCAACCGAAAGTACTCGGACCTCCTCCTATTTGTGGCCACACTCGCCATCGGGACCTCATACAACAGCCTAACCCACCTGACAAACCCCTCCCCAAACCTGAACCTCTTCAGCACCTCCCATAGGTACCCCCACTCTACCCTATCGAAGGCTTTCTCAGCGTCCATCGCCACCACTATCTCCGCCTCCCCCTCCCTCGCCGGCATCATGATAACGTTCAAAAGCCTCCGCACATTCGCGTTCAACTGTCTCCCCTTCACAAACCCCGTCTGGTCTTCATGGATGATCTGCGGCACACAATCCTCAATCCTCATGGCTAAGACCTTCGCCAGCACCTTGGCATCTACATTTAGCAAGGAAATCGGTCTGTAAGACCCACACTGCAGAGGATCCTTGTCCCGCTTCAGGATCAAGGAGATCAGTGCCTGGGACATCGTCGGGGGTAAAGTCCCCCCCTCCTTTGCCTCATTAAAGGTCCTAACTAACAGCGGGCCCAATAGGTCCATATATTTTTTATAGAATTCAACCGGGAAACCATCCGGCCCCGGTGCCTTCCCCGCCTGCATGCTTCCTATCCCTTTGATCAGCTCCTCCAGCCCAATCGGGGCCCCCAGTCCCGCCACCAGTCCCTCTTCCACCTTTGGAAACCTCAATTGGTCCAGGAAACGGCCCATCCCTCCCTCCTCCCGTGGGGGCTCGGATCGGTACAATTCCTCGTAGAAGTCCCTGAAGACCCCATTGATGCCAACCCCACTCCCCACCACACTCCCTCCCCTGTCCTTAACTCCCCCGATCTCCCTAGCTGCGTCCCGCTTCCAAAGCTGATGCGCCAGCATCCGGCTTGCCTTTTCCCCATACTCGTAGACCGCCCCCTGGGCCTTCCTCCACTGCACCTCCGCCTGCCTGGTGGTCACCAGGTCGAATTCGGCCTGGAGGCTGCGCCTCTTCCTCAACAATCCTTCCTCAGGTTCTTCTGCATACCTCCTGTCTACCCTCACCATCTCCCCCACCAGCTTCTCCCTCTCCCCCTGCTCCCTCCGCTCCTTGTGGGCCCTAATGGAGATCAGCTCTCCCCTCACCACCGCCTTCAGTGCCTCCCATACCATCCCAACTCGGACCTCCCCATTGTCGTTGGTCTCCAAGTACCTCTCTATACTTCCTCGGACCCGCTCGCTCACCTCCTCGTCTGCCAACAGCCCCACCTCCAAGCGCCACAGCGGGCGCTGGTCCCTCTCCTCCCCCATCTCCAAGTCCACCCAATGCGGGGCGTGGTCCGAAATGGCTATTGCCGAATACTCGGTATCCTCCACTCTCGCTATCAGCGCCCTACTCAAAATGAAAAAGTCGATTCGAGAATAAGCCATATGGACACGTGAGAAGAATGAAAATTCCCTAGCCCCCGGCCTTGCAAATCTCCAAGGGTCCACCCCTCCCATTTGGTCCATAAATCCCCTCAACACTCTAGCCGCCGCCGGCTTCCTACCCGTCCTAGACCTGGAGCGATCCAGTGCCGGATCCAACACCGTGTTAAAGTCTCCCCCCATTATCAGGCCCCCCACTTCCAAGTCTGGGATCCGACCCAACATACGCCACATAAAACCCACATCGTCCCAGTTCGGAGCATACACATTGACCAGTACCACTCTCTCTCCCTGCAACTTACCACTTACCATTATGTACCTACCGCCATTGTCTGCACAATGCTCGACGCCTCGAATGACACCTTCTTTCCCACCAAGATCGCCACCCCTCGATTTTTGGCATCTAGCCCCGAGTGAAACACCTGACCTACCCACCCTTTCCTCAGTCTTACCTGGTCTGCCACCTTCAGGTGTGTATCCTGGAGCATAACCACATCCGCCTTGAGCCCCTTCAGGTGCGCGAACACGCGGGCCTGATTAACCGGCCCATTCAGTCCCCTTACATTCCAGGTTATCAGCCGGATCAGGGGGCTACCCGCCCCCTTCCCCCGCCGACTAGCCATGACCCCCTCCTCGGCCAGCCACGTGCCCGCACCCCACACCCGGCCTGTTCCCCACAGCGGCATACCCCCGTCTCGACCCCCCCCCCCCCCCCCCCCCCCACTCGCTCCAGCTCCTCCTTGACCTTAGCAGCAGCAACCCGATTCCCCCCCACCCACCCCCCGACCCCTCACCCCCCCCGGCTAGGACCCATCCTAGCTGGTTTACTCCCCCCATTGCACTTCCGCAAGTCAGCTGACTCCTGCTGACCCCAGCCACTCCCGCCTCCCCTTCGACTCCTCCCATTGTGTGGCACACCCTCCTCTCCCGCTCCCCATCGACAGGCTCCCCCCCTCCCCCCTCCATTCTAAGCGCGGGAAACAATCCTCGCTTCCCCGCCCTGGCCCCGCCCCCCCCAGTCTTCGGCGCGGGAAAAAAGCCCGCGCTCTCCACCTACCAGGCCCCGCCACCAACCAAAACAGTGCCCAACCCGCCCCATCCACCCTCCCCAACCCGAAAGAGAAAAACACAGAGAAAAAGAAACTCAAAACAATGCAAAGGGCCCCCCCCCCCGCCCCCGCGAACCAAAAATAGGCATAACATATCCACCGCAGTCCCCAATCGCCCATCCCGGCCCTCAGTCTGTGTCCAACATCTCGGCCTGAACAAAGGCCCACGCCTCCTCTGGAGACTCCAAATAATGGTGCCGGTCCTTGTAGGTAACCCACAGTCGCGCCGGCTGCAACATGCCAAACTTCTCCCCCTTCCTGTGCAGCACCGCCTTCGCTCGATTGTACCCGGCCCTCCTCTTCGCCACCTCCGCACTCCAGTCCTGGTATATCCGAACCTCCGCGTTCTCCCACCTGCTGCTCCTCTCCTTCTTGGCCCACCTGAGCACACACTCCCGATCGACGAACCGATGGAATCGCACCAGCACCGCCCGCGGAGGCTCGTTAGCCTTGGGCTTCCTCGCCAATACTCTATGGGCCCCTTCCAGCTCCAGGGGCCCCTGGAAGGACCCCGCTCCCATCAGCGAGTTCAACATGGTGACCACATAGGCCCCCATGTCCGGCCCCTCCAGCCCCTCCGGGAGGCCCAGAATCCGCAGATTCTTCCGCCTCGACCGATTCTCCATCTCCTTGAACCGCTCCTGCCATTTCTTGTGGAGCGCCTCGTGCGCCTCCACCTTTACCGCCAGGCCTAAGATCTCGTCCTCATTGTCAGAGATCTTTTGTCGAGCCTCTCGGATCGCCACCCCCTGGGCCGTCTGTGTCTCCAGCAGCTTATCAATAGAAGCCTTCATCGTCTCTAGCAGGTCCGTTTTAATCTCTCTGAGGCAGCGCTGGATACCCTCCTGTTGCTCCTCCGCCCACTGCCTCCACGCAGCCTGGTCTCCGCCCGCCGCCATTTTGTCCTTCTTCCCTCCCTTCTTCTGTTCCACCACCACCTTTTTTCTCGCCCCGCTCCTAGTTAAAGCCATATACTGATGGGGAGCTTTTATTAACTCCTTCCCACACCGGGAAACGTCGAAAAAGTGCCCATGGGGGCCCTGAAAAGAGCCCAAAAGTCAGTTTTTGCGGGAGCCGCCGAATGTGCGACTTAGCTCCGCATAGCCGCAACCGGAAGTCTCGAGAGGGAATCCTTTTGGCAGTGTTCACTTCACCAATCTGCCCCAAAAAGTCTGTGAAAACTCCTGAAAAAGGTCTGAGAGTAAGTTCCAGACGGGAGCTGCTGAATGCGCGACCTACTCCTCCATGGCCGCCACTGGAAGCCTCGTCCCCGCTTCTTCAATGGCCTTGGTAGATCTTTTCACAGTTGTTCTACAGGCCTCCCAACAGCCAGCGGGAGATAGAGGAGCAGATAGGTAGACAGATTTTGGAAAAGAGTAAAAACAACAGGGTTGTGGTGATGGGAGACTTCAACTTCCCCAATATTGACTGGGACTCACTTAGTGCCAGGGGCTTAGACGGGGCGGAGTTTGTAAGGAGCATCCAGGAGGGCTTCTTAAAACAATATGTAGACAGTCCAACTAGGGAAGGGGCGGTACTGGACCTGGTATTGGGGAATGAGCCCGGCCAGGTGGTAGATGTTTCAGTAGGGGAGCATTTCGGTAACAGTGATCACAATTCAGTAAGTTTTAAAGTACTGGTGGACAAGGGTAAGGGTGGTCCTAGGATGAATGTGCTAAATTGGGGGAAGACTAATTATAACAATATTAGGCGGGAACTGAAGAACATAGATTGGGGGCGGATGTTTGAGGGCAAATCAACATCTGACATGTGGGAGGCTTTCAAGTGGCAGTTGAAAGGGATTCAGGACCGGCATGTTCCTGTGAGGAAGAAGGATAAATACGGCAATTTTCGGGAACCTTGGATGACGAGAGATATTGTAGGCCTCGTCAAAAAGAAAAAGGAGGCATTTATCAGGGCTAAAAGGCTGGGAACAGACGACGCCTGTGTGGCATATAAGGAAAGTAGGAAGGAACTTAAGCAAGGAGGGCTAGAAGGGGTCACGAAAAGTCATTGGCAAATAGGGTTAAGGAAAATCCCAAGGCTTTTTACACGTACATAAAAAGCAAAAGGGTAGCCAGGGAAAGGGTTGGCCCACTGAAGGATAGGCAAGGGAATCTATGTGTGGAGCCAGAGGAAATGGGCGAGGTACTAAATGAATAATTTGCATCAGTATTCACCAAAGAGAAGGAATTGGTAGATGTTGAGTCTGGAGAAGGGTGTGTAGATAGCCTGGGTCACATTGAGATCCAAAAAGAAGAGGTGTTGGGTGTCTTAAAAAATATTAAGGTAGATAAGTCCCCAGGGCCTGATGGGATGTACCCCAGAATACTGAAGGAGGCTGGAGAGGAAATTGCTGAGGCCTTGACGGAAATCTTTGGATCCTCGCTGTCTTCGGGGGATGCCCCGGAAGACTGGAGAATAGCCAATGTTGTTCCTCTGTTTAAGAAGGGTAGCAAGGATAATCCCGGGAACTACAGGCCGGTGAGCCTTACTTCAGTGGTAGGGAAATTACTGGAGAGAATTCTTCGAGACAGGATCTACTCCCATTTGGAAGCAAATGGACGTATTAGTGAGAGGCAGCACGGTTTTGTGAAGGGGAGGTCGTGTCTCACTAACTTGATAGAGTTTTTCGAGGAGGTCACTAAGATGATTGATGCAGGTAGGGCAGTGGATGTTGTCTATATGGACTTCAGTAAGGCCTTTGACAAGGTCCCTCATGGTAGACCAGTACAAAAGGTGAAGTCACACGGGATCAGGGGTGAGCTGGCAAGGTGGATACAGAACTGGCTAGGCCATAGAAGGCAGAGAGTAGCAATGGAAGGATGCTTTTCTAATTGGAGGGCTGTGACCAGTGGTGTTCCACAGGGATCAGTGCTGGGGCCTTTGCTCTTTGTAGTATATATAAATGATTTGGAGGAAAATGTAACTGGTCTGATTAGTAAGTTTGCAGACGACACAAAGGTTGGTGGAATTGCGGATAGCGATGAGGACTGTCGGAGGATACAGCAGGATTTAGATTGTTTGGAGACTTGGGCGGAGAGATGGCAGATGGAGTTTAATCTGGACAAATGTGAGGTAATGCATTTTGGAAGGTCTAATGCAGGTTGGGAATATACGGTGAATGGTAGAACCCGCAAGAGTATTGAAAGTCAAAGAGATCTCGGAGTACAGGTCCACAGGTCACTGAAAGGGGCAACACAGGTGGAGAAGGTAGTCAAGAAGGCATACGGCATGCTTGCCTTCATTGGCCGGGGCATTGAGTATAAGAATTGGCAAGTCATGTTGCAGCTGTATAGAACCTTAGTTAGGCCACACTTGGAGTATAGTGTTCAATTCTGGTCGCCACACTACCAGAAGGATGTGGAGGCTTTAGAGAGGGTGCAGAAGAGATTTACCAGAATGTTGCCTGGTATGGAGGGCATTAGCTATGAGGAGCGGTTGAATAAACTCGGTTTGTTCTCACTGGAACGAAGGAGGTTGAGGGGAGACCTGATAGAGGTATACAAAATTATGAGGGGCATAGACAGAGTGGATAGTCAGAGGCTTTTCCCCAGGGCATAGGTTTAAGGTGAGAGGGGCAAGGTTTAGAGTAGATGTACGAGGCAAGTTTTTTACGCAGAGGGTAGTGGGTGCCTGGAACTCGCTACCGGAGGAGGTGGTGGAAGCAGGGACGATAGTGACATTTAAGGGGCATCTTGACAAATACATGAATAGGATGGGAATAGAGGGATACGGACCCAGGAAGTGTAGAAGATTGTAGTTTAGTTGGGCAGCATGGTCGGCACGGGCTTGGAGGGCCGAAGGGCCTGTTCCTGTGCTGTACATTTCTTTGTTCTTTGTTCTTTGTTCCCTCTGCTGCTAGAATTCACCTTTAATAGAGGCCCTCAAGTCAGGTTGCAGCTTTAAGCTTGCCCTTACCCCGCCTGCATGCTGGAAGAGGCTCCTCTTTCCCCTGCAGTTACAGACAAATCTTTTACTGTTTCTGCCGGGTCTGGTAACCAAAAGGCATAACATTCCTGGGGGACACTGTCAGGGGAATGTTGCAGTCTTCTTCCCATCCGGGAAATGTCAAACAAATGCCGTGGGGGCCCTGTAAAAGAGCCCAAAAGTCCGTTCCAAGCGGGAGCTACCGAATATGCGACCTAGCTCTGCATAGCCGCACCCGGAAGTCCAAGATATATAGTTAATCGGCATTGTTTGATTAATCATAGAATTTACAGTGCAGAAGGAGGCCATTCGGCCCATCAGGTCTGCACCAACCCTCTGAAAGTGCACTCCACTCAAGCCCATTCCCCACCCTATTTCAATAACCCCTTAACCTAACAAACACATCCCTGGACACTTAGGGGCAATTTAGTGTGGCCAATCCACCTAACCTGCAAACGTTTGGACTGTGGGAGGAAACCGGAGCACCCGGAGGAAACCCACGCAGATACGGGGAGTAGTGCAAACTCCACACAGACAGTGACCTGAGGCCCGAATTGAACCCAGGTCCCTGGAGCAGTGAGGCAGCAGTGCTGCCAGGACTGGGATCACACATATGGGATCACCTTGGGCAGTATGGTGGCACAGTGGTTAGCAGGTCAGGTGGATTGGCCATGCTAAATTGCTCCTTAGTATCCAAAAGGTGGGGTTACTGGGTTGTGGCGATGGGGTAGGATGCTCTTTCCAAGGGCCAGTGCAGACTCGATGGGCCAAATGGCCTCCTTCTGCAATGTAAATTCTATGATTCTATGGAGAGGGTGATCTGGGACGCTGGGTGAGTAGTTAGGAGGCAGAGAGAGCTAGAAGACTGTGATTAAACCTACTAAAAGATCAACATCTTGCCTTGTACGTCACAATGTGGTTTAGATCCATTTGTCACAAAGATTAACGTCTTTCTTTGTACATCACAATGTGGTTTATAATAATAATCTTTATCAGTGTCACGAATAGGCTTACATTAACACTGCAATGAAGTTACTGTGAAAATCCCCTAGTCGCCACACTCCGGCACCTGTTCGGGTACACAGAGGGAGAGTTCAGAATGTCCAATTCACCTAACATCACGTCTTTTGGGACTTGTGGGAGGAAATCGGAGCACCCGGAGGAATCCCACACAGACACCCAAGGCGGAAATCGAACCCGCGTCCCTGGCGCTGTGAAGCAGCAGTGCTTGGATACATTGATCACAAACATGAAGTTGTGATATTATAGATCTTGTAAAAAAAATTAATCTTTCTTTTAAATAGACAGAGGAAACCTTGAAAGTGGCTGCCAGGGACCACCTGACCTTTCACAACTGCAATATGGCCAAGTTTCTGGAAAGCTAGCAGACATATCGAGATCTGTGAAGATATTTGAAATTCAATCTGCATTTCCACAAGAGTAAACAGAAACTCATCAATAATATGTTCCTTGGTGGTGTGGACAGCTCTTTTGTTGTATCCCCTTCTCCTGGTATTGTTGCAAAGTGCCCTCACGAGTGTGGGGTGAAAAACTTTGACATGTCCCTCTTCACCCCCCTTTTTGTAACTGCCACTCACGTCCTGTCCTACCAAACGATTATTTGAATTGCTTTCCTACCTCACAAATGCTGATGGCTGCGACATTTAAAAGGTTAATTACCTTGGCTAAAAGATTATGGATAGGACTATGCCCCAGACCTGGGATAATCCAGTACCTAGTATCGAAATATGATTTGACAGTTTGAGACAGAAGCCAATTTGAGCTTTATCAAGTCTGGCCGAGCACGGCCACTTTTTGCAGAAGTGATGGCCTCAGCACCCAGCGGGCATGGCAGGTGGGAAGGCAGTGCCGCTGGGCACTCTGCCCCATGATACTCTGATGACTGTCTGCATGATCTGGTGGCAGCAAATGAAAAAATAATGGTGGCAAGAGGAGGCCACCCCACTGGACAAAGAAGGCCTAGAGGGAGCTGGTTGCCCAGGTGAGTGGTATTACGATCCCAGTCCAGACCCCAACAGTGGCTAGGATACTGGGCAGAAACCCCAATATTTTACTTTAATTTTGTAAGAACTGTGAGGAAAGGATACCTCACTCCAGGAGTGATTTCACGGAGAAATAGGGATATGGTATATTAAAACAAACTTTATTACTAACACAGTGTTAAAATATCTTTTCATCACAAAAGAAAATAGCTTACAATTACCCCTTAAACAATGTTAATTAATTCAGTGACACAATAATCCTTAACTGCTGTCTCCCCCCCCCATCCCAAAGATGCGCAGAGTAAGTGGATTTGTATGGCTAAATTGCCCCTTAATCGGAAAAATTAAAAATAAATAATTAACTGCTTTCTTTATTACTACTTAAACATCAAGGGGAAAAAAATCTCAGCTCCCAATGCACTGTAACAACCAGTGACTCATAGGAATGCTTGTTTTACAAAGAAGCTCTTTAAGAAATGGGTGATCTCTTGATGCTGCTTTAAAAATAAGATCAGACTCCTGTCAGACCCATGCAGAAACTCTGGCTGTATGTCTTCAGATGCTGTTTCGCAGCTTGTTTCAGCTCCCCCTTTTTCTCAGACAAGTTGTACAGAGCGCAGCAAACCACAATGATAACCCACACTCGCTCTACAGGTTACTGCAGGTCACCAATGGAATTGTCCAGGGAGTGGAACCTCATCTTCAATAACCCTATTGTTGCGGCGGCACGATAGCACAGTGGATAGCACTGGGACTGCGGCACTGAGGACCCTGGTTTGATCCCAGCCCTGGGTCACGGTCCGTGTGGGGTTTGCACATTCTCCCCGTTCTGAGTGGGTTACACCCCAATAACCCAAAGATGTGCAGGTTAGGTGGATTATCCATTCTAAATTGCCCCTTAATTGGAAAAAAAGTAATTGGGTACTCTAAATTTATAAAACAAAAAAAAAGAAAAAACAAGAAAAGCCTTATTGTCCTCTCAACTACAACACTTGTGGAGACAGGACACCGTTTATACCTCTCTTCTGCCTCTGTCCTAGGGTGCCGGAGTGGCATCATGAGCCCCTTTGTAACCCAACAACAAACCACCCAGCTGAGCTGGAGTCACAAATAGCCTTGGTGCCAGGGAATGGCGCAGGTTCTATGCATCATGGGAGCTGTCAGGGTATCTTACAGAGATCTGAAGAATTTGGGTCCTGTGGTAAGAATCTGGATCATGGGGTTGTGTACTATCTGGGCGTTCATGAAGTAGTAACTCTTCTTATTCACAAAGACACTCAGATGACCTGCTGCCGCCTTGATGGCCACATTGGAGCAGACAATGGCACCCTGGGTATAGGGGAACCTAGCAATAGCTGTGTCGCCTCACGCTCGCTCAGCCTGGCAGGCTCGGTCTGTCCGGTAATGAATGAATGTGCGACCAGTCTGAACTGAACATCAGTTACAAGCTTGACACAGCTGGACAGCTGATTGCCCAGTGCTTACCCAGACCTTTCTGTTTGTTCAATCCTCACCTGTGGTGTGACTGCCTCACTGAACGTGCTAGCCACGACCTGCTCAGTATCACGTAGACTCCCCACTGATACCACCCTCAGCTTCAGCTCCAAAATGAGGTTAGCCAGTGGCTGCAGTTGGACACACGTGGTCACCAGAGACCACTGAAGCTTCCATGATTGGCCACTTCTCACAGGAGAAGCAGATCATGGGTGTGAGCTCTCCTGCCATGACTACCCTTAACCCATTATTTACTCCCTTCAAAACATTATCCTTACATAAGAATACGATTAACTTACCTCCCTTACACTAACTTCACTTCCTTTATCCTACTTTGCTTCCTTACATTACTTTATCATGACCTTAACCTTCATTTATTTGTGTTGTTTGCCTGTTACTCCCTTCTTTCAAAACAAAAAACACTTTTTAAACTCATGACTGGTTTATCGCAATGCGGACTGCTTCACTGTGACGCTGACTGCGAGGTCTCCATTCCCAGACTGCTTCACTGTGACGCTGACTGCGAGGACACATTTCCCAGACTGCTTCACTGTGACGCTGACTGCGAGGACACCATTCCCAGACTCATTCACTGTGACGCTGACTGCGAGGACACCATTCCCAGACTGCTTCACTGTGACACTGACTGCGATGACACCATTCCCAGACTGCTTCACTGTGACGCTGACTGTGAGGACACCATTCCCAGACTGCTTCACTGTGACACTGACTGCGAGGACACATTTCCCAGACTGCTTCACTGTGACGCTGACTGCGAGGACACCATTCCCAGACTCATTCACTGTGACGCTGACTGCGAGGACACCATTCCCAGACTGCTTCACTGTGACACTGACTGCGATGACACCATTCCCAGACTGCTTCACTGTGACGCTGACTGTGAGGACACCATTCCCAGACTGCTTCACTGTGACGCTGACTGCGAGGTCTCCATTCCCAGACTGCTTCACTGTGACGCTGACTGCGAGGACACCATTCCCAGACCCCTTCACTGTGACGCCATTCCCAGACTGCTTCACTGTGACGCTGACTGCGAGGACACCATTCCCAGACTGCTTCACTGTGACGCTGACTGCGAGGACACCATTCCCAGACTGCTTCACTGTGACGCTGACTGCGAGGACACCATTCCCAGACTGCTTCATTTGACGCTGACTGCGAGGACATCATTCCCAGACTGCTTCACTGTGACACTGACTGCGAGGACACCATTCCCAGACTGCTTCACTGTAACGCTGATTGTGAGGACACCTTTCCCAGACTGCTTCACTGTGACGCTGACTGCGAGGACATCATTCCCAGAATGCTTCACTGTGACGCTGACTGCGAGGACATCATTCCCAGACTGCTTCTGTGTGACGCTGACTGCGAGGACACCATTCCCAGAATGCTTCACTGTGGCGCTGACTGCGAGGACATCATTCCCAGACTGCTTCACTGTGACGCTGACTGCGAGGACATCATTCCCAGAATGCTTCACTGTGACGCTGACTGCGAGGACACCATTCCCAGACTGCTTCACTGTGACGCTGACTGCGAGGACACCATTCCCAGACTGCTTCACTGTGACGCTGACTGCGAGGACACCATTCCCAGACTGCTTCACTGTGACGCTGACTGCAAGGACACCATTCCCAGACTGCTTCATCGTGACGCTGACTGCGAGGGCACCTTTCCCAGACTGCTTCACTGTGACACTGACTGTGAGGACACAATTCCCAGACTGCTTCAATGTGGTGCTGACTGCAAGGACACCATTCCCAGACTGCTTCACTGTGACACTGACTGTGAGGACACAATTCCCAGACTGCTTCACTGTGACACAGCTGTGATGACACCATTCCTAGACTGCTTCACTGTGATGGTGTCAGTGTGGACGCCATTCCCTGACTGCTTCACGGCGATGCAGACTGTAAGGACACCATTCCCTGACTGCTTCACTGTGACGCTGACTGCGAGGACACCATTCCCAGACTGCTTCACTGTGAAGCTGACTGCGAGGACACCATTCCCAGACTGCTTCACTGTGACGCTGACTGCAAGGACACCATTCCCAGACTGCTTCAATGTGACGCTGACTGCGAGGACACCATTCCCAGAATGCTTCACTGTGACGCTGATTGCGAGGACACCATTCCCAGACTGCTTCAATGTGACGCTGACTGCGAGGACACCATTCCCAGACTGCTTCACAGTGACGCTGACTGCAAGGACACCATTCCCAGACTGCTTCAATGTGAAGCTGACTGCGAGGACACCATTCCCAGACTGCTTCACAGTGACGCTGACTGCAAGGACACCATTCCCAGACTGTTTCAATGTGGTGCTGACTGCGAGGACACCATTCCCAGACTGCTTCACTGTGACGCTGACTGCAAGGACACCATTCCCAGACTGCTTCAATGTGACGCTGACTGCGAGGACACCATTCCCAGAATGCTTCACTGTGACGCTGACTGCGAGGACACCATTCCCAGACTGCTTCACTGTGACGCTGACTGCGAGGACACCATTCCCAGACAGCTTCACTGTGACGCTGACTGCGAGGACATCATTCCCAGACTGCTTCACTGTGACGCTGACTGCGATGTCTCCATTCCCAGACTGCTTCACTGTGACGCTGGCTGCGAGGACACCATTCCCAGACTGCTTCACTGTGACGCTGACTGCGAGGACACCATTCCCAGACTGCTTCACTGTGACGCTGACTGCGAGGACACCATTCCCAGACTGCTTCACTATGAAGCTGACTGCGGGGGCACCATTCCCAGACTGCTTCACTGTGACGCTGACTGCGATGACACCATTCCCAGAATGCTTCAGTGACGCTGACTGCGAGGACACCATTCCCAGAATGCTTCAGTGACGCTGACTGCAAGGACACCATTCCCAGACTGCTTCACTGTGACGCTGACTGCGATGACACCATTCCTAGACTGCTTCACTGTGACGCTGACTGCGAGGACACCATTCCCAGACTGCTTCACTGTGAGGCTGACTGAGAGGACACCATTCCCAGACTGCTTCACTGTGACGCTGACTGCAAGGACACCATTCCCAGACTGCTTCAATGTGGTGCTGACTGCGAGGACACCATTCCCAGACTGCTTCACTGTGACGCTGACTGCAAGGACACCATTCCCAGACTGCTTCAATGTGGTGCTGACTGCGAGGACATCATTCCCAGACTGCTTCACTGTGACGCTGACTGTGAGGACACAATTCCCAGACTGCTTCACTGTGACACTGACTGTGAGGACACAATTCCCAGACTGCTTCACTGTGACACAGCTGCGATGACACCATTCCCAGACTGCTTCACTGTGATACTGTCAGTGTGGACGCCATTCCCTGACTGCTTCACGGCGATGCAGACTGTAAGGACACCATTCCCAGACTGCTTCACCGTGACGCTGACTGAGAGGACACCATTCCCAGACTGCTTCACTGTGACGCTGACTGCAAGGACACCATTCCCAGAGTGCTTCAATGTGGTGCTGACTGCGAGGACATCATTCCCAGACTGCTTCACTGTGACACTGACTGAGAGGACACAATTCCCAGACTGCTTCACTGTGACACTGACTGTGAGGACACAATTCCCAGACTGCTTCACTGTGACACAGCTGCGATGACACCATTCCCAGACTGCTTCACTGTGATACTGTCAGTGTGGACTCCATTCCCAGACTGCTTCACGGCGATGCAGACTGTAAGGACACCATTCCCTGACTGCTTCACTGTGACGCTGACTGCGAGGACATCATTCCCTGACAGCTTCACTGTGACGCTGACTGCGATGTCTCCATTCCCAGACTGCTTCACTGTGACGCTGAATGCGAGGACACCATTCCCAGACTGCTTCACTGTGACGCTGACTGCGAGGACACCATTCCCAGACTGCTTCACTGTGACGCTGACTGCGAGGACACCATTCCCAGACTGCTTCACTGTGACGCTGACTGCAAGGACACCATTCCCAGACTGCTTCACCGTGACACTGACTGCGAGGACACCATTCCCAGACTGCTTCAATGTGGTGCTGACTGCAAGGACACCATTCCCAGATTGCTTCACTGTGACACTGACTGTGAGGACACAATTCCCAGACTGCTTCACTGTGACCCTGAGTGCAAGGACACCATTCCCAGACTGCTTCACTGTGACGCTGACTGCAAGGACACCATTCCCAGACTGCTTCACCGTGACACTGACTGCGAGGACACCATTCCCAGACTGCTTCAATGTGGTGCTGACTGCAAGGACACCATTCCCAGATTGCTTCACTGTGACACTGACTGCGAGGACACCATTCCCAGACTGCTTCACTGTGACGCTGACTGCGAGGACACCATTCCCAGACTGCTTCACTGTGACACTGACTGTGAGGACACAATTCCCAGACTGCTTCACTGTGACACAGCTGTGATGACACCATTCCTAGACTGCTTCACTGTGATGGTGTCAGTGTGGACGCCATTCCCTGACTGCTTCACGGCGATGCAGACTGTAAGGACACCATTCCCTGACTGCTTCACTGTGACGCTGACTGCGAGGACACCATTCCCAGACTGCTTCACTGTGAAGCTGACTGCGAGGACACCATTCCCAGACTGCTTCACTGTGACGCTGACTGCAAGGACACCATTCCCAGACTGCTTCAATGTGACGCTGACTGCGAGGACACCATTCCCAGACTGCATCACTGTGACGCTGACTGCGAGGACACCATTCCCAGACTGCTTCATTTGACGCTGACTGCGAGGACATCATTCCCAGACTGCTTCACTGTGACACTGACTGCGAGGACACCATTCCCAGACTGCTTCACTGTAACGCTGACTGTGAGGACACCTTTCCCAGACTGCTTCACTGTGACGCTGACTGCGAGGACATCATTCCCAGAATGCTTCACTGTGACGCTGACTGCGAGGACATCATTCCCAGACTGCTTCACTGTGACGCTGACTGCGAGGACACCATTCCCAGAATGCTTCACTGTGGCGCTGACTGCGAGGACATAATTCCCAGACTGCTTCACTGTGACGCTGACTGCGAGGACATCATTCCCAGAATGCTTCACTGTGACGATGACTGCGAGGACACCATTCCCAGACTGCTTCACTGTGACGCTGACTGCGAGGACACCATTCCGAGACTGCTTCACTGTGACGCTGACTGCGAGGACACCATTCCCAGACTGCTTCACTGTGACGCTGACTGCAAGGACACCATTCCCAGACTGCTTCACCGTGACGCTGACTGCGAGGACACCATTCCCAGGCTGCTTCAATGTGGTGCTGACTGCAAGGACACCATTCCCAGACTGCTTCACTGTGACACTGACTGTGAGGACACAATTCCCAGACTGCTTCACTGTGACACAGCTGTGATGACACCATTCCTAGACTGCTTCACTGTGATGGTGTCAGTGTGGACGCCATTCCCTGACTGCTTCACGGCGATGCAGACTGTAAGGACACCATTCCCAGACTGCTTCACTGTGACGCTGACTGCAAGGACACCATTCCCAGACTGCTTCAATGTGACGCTGACTGCGAGGACACCATTCCCAGAATGCTTCACTGTGACGCTGACTGCGAGGACACCATTCCCAGACTGCTTCAATGTGACGCTGACTGCGAGGACACCATTCCCAGACTGCTTCACAGTGACGCTGACTGCAAGGACACCATTCCCAGACTGCTTCAATGTGAAGCTGACTGCGAGGACACCATTCCCAGACTGCTTCACAGTGACGCTGACTGCAAGGACACCATTCCCAAACTGCTTCAATGTGGTGTTGACTGCGAGGACACCATTCCCAGACTGCTTCACTGTGACGCTGACTGCAAGGACACCATTCCCAGACTGCTTCAATGTGACGCTGACTGCGAGGACACCATTCCCAGAATGCATCACTGTGACGCTGACTGCGAGGACACCATTCCCAGACTGCTTCACTGTGACGCTGACTGCGAGGACACCATTCCCAGACAGCTTCACTGTGACGCTGACTGCGAGGACATCATTCCCAGACTGCTTCACTGTGATGCTGACTGCGATGTCTCCATTCCCAGACTGCTTCACTGTGACGCTGGCAGCGAGGACACCATTCCCAGACTGCTTCACTGTGACGCTGACTGCGAGGACACCATTCCCAGACTGCTTCACTGTGACGCTGACTGCGAGGACACCATTTCCAGACTGCTTCACGGTGAAGCTGACTGCGGGGACACCATTCCCAGACTGCTTCACTGTGACGCTGACTGCGATGACACCATTCCCAGAATGCTTCAGTGACGCTGACTGCGAGGACACCATTCCCAGAATGCTTCAGTGACGCTGACTGCGAGGACACCATTGCCAGACTGCTTCACTGTGACGCTGACTGCGATGACACCATTCCTAGACTGCTTCACTGTGACGCTGACTGCGAGGACACCATTCCCAGACTGCTTCACTGTGAGGCTGACTGAGAGGACACCATTCCCAGACTGCTTCACTGTGACGCTGACTGCAAGGACACCATTCCCAGACTGCTTCAATGTGGTGCTGACTGCGAGGACACCATTCCCAGACTGCTTCACTGTGACGCTGACTGCAAGGACACCATTCCCAGACTGCTTCAATGTGGTGCTGACTGCGAGGACATCATTCCCAGACTGCTTCACTGTGACGCTGACTGTGAGGACACAATTCCCAGACTGCTTCACTGTGACACTGACTGTGAGGACACAATTCCCAGACTGCTTCACTGTGACACAGCTGCGATGACACCATTCCCAGACTGCTTCACTGTGATACTGTCAGTGTGGACGCCATTCCCTGACTGCTTCACGGCGATGCAGACTGTAAGGACAACATTCCCTGACTGCTTCACTGTGACGCTGACTGCGAGGACATCATTCCCTGACAGCTTCACTGTGACGCTGACTGCGATGTCTCCATTCCCAGACTGCTTCACTGTGACGCTGAATGCGAGGACACCATTCCCAGACTGCTTCACTGTGACGCTGACTGCGAGGACACCATTCCCAGACTGCTTCACTGTGACGCTGACTGCGAGGACACCATTCCCAGACTGCTTCACTGTGACGCTGACTGCGAGGACACCATTCCCAGACTGCTTCACTGTGACGCTGACTGCGAGGACACCATTCCCAGACTGCTTCACTGTGACGCTGACTGCAAGGACACCATTCCCAGACTGCTTCACCGTGACGCTGACTGCGAGGACACCATTCCCAGACTGCTTCAATGTGGTGCTGACTGCAAGGACACCATTCCCAGATTGCTTCACTGTGACACTGACTGTGAGGACCCAATTTCCAGACTGCTTCACTGTGACACTGAGTGCAAGGACACCATTCCCAGACTGCTTCACTGTGACACTGACTGTCAGGACACAATTCCCAGACTGCTTCACTGTGACACAGCTGTGATGACACCATTCCTAGACTGCTTCACTGTGATGGTGTCAGTGTGGACGCCATTCCCTGACTGCTTCACGGCGATGCAGACTGTAAGGACACCATTCCCTGACTGCTTCACTGTGACGCTGACTGCGAGGACACCATTCCCAGACTGCTTCACTGTGAAGCTGACTGCGAGGACACCATTCCCAGACTGCTTCACTGTGACGCTGACTGCAAGGACACCATTCCCAGACTGCTTCAATGTGACGCTGACTGCGAGGACACCATTCCCAGAATGCTTCACTGTGACGCTGACTGCGAGGACATCATTCCCAGACTGCTTCACTGTGACGCTGACTGCGAGGACACCATTCCCAGACAGCTTCACTGTGACGCTGACTGCGAGGACATCATTCCCAGACTGCTTCACTGTGACGCTGACTGCGATGTCTCCATTCCCAGATTGCTTCACTGTGACGCTGACTGCGATGACACCATTCCCAGACTGCTTCACTGTGACGCTGACTGCGAGGACACCATTCCCAGACTGCTTCACTGTGAAGCTGACTGCGGGGACACCATTCCCAGACTGCTTCACTGTGACGCTGACTGCTATGACACCATTCCCAGAATGCTTCAGTGACGCTGACTCCGAGGACACCATTCCCAGACTGCTTCAGTGTGACGCTGACTGCGATGACACCATTCCCAGAATGCTTTAGTGACGCTGACTGCGAGGACACCATTCCCAGACTGCTTCACTGTGACGCTGACTGCGATGACACCATTCCTAGACTGCTTCACCGTGACGCTGACTGAGAGGACACCATTCCCAGACTGCTTCACTGTGACGCTGACTGCAAGGACACCATTCCCAGACTGCTTCAATGTGGTGCTGACTGCGAGGACATGATTCCCAGACTGCTTCACTGTGACACTGAGTGCAAGGACACCATTCCCAGACTGCTTCACTGTGACACTGACTGTGAGGACACAATTCCCAGACTGCTTCACTGTGACACAGCTGCGATGACACCATTCCCAGACTGCTTCACTGTGACTCTGACTGCGAGGACACCATTCCCAGACTGCTTCACTGTGACACTGACTGTGAGGACACAATTCCCAGACTGCTTCACTGTGATACTGTCAGTGTGGACGCCATTCCCTGACTGTTCACGGCGATGCAGACTGTAAGGACACCATTCCCTTACTGCTTCACTGTGAGGCTGACTGCGAGGACACCATTCCCTGACTGCTTCACTGTGACGCTGACTGCGAGGACACCATTCCCAGACTGCTTCACTGTGACACTGACTGCGAGGACACCATTCCCAGACTGCTTCACTGTGACACTGACTGCGAGGACACCATTCCCAGACTGCTTCACTGTGACACTGAATGCGAGGACACCATTCCCAGACTGCTTCACTGTGACGCTGACTGCGAGAACACCATTCCCAGACTGCTTCACCGTGACGCTGACTGCGAGGACACCATTGCCAGACTGCTTCACCGTGACGCTGACTGCGAGGACACCATTCCCAGACCGCTTCACTGTGACGCTGACTGCGAGGACACCATTGCCAGACTGCTTCACTGTGACGCTGACTGCGAGGACACCATTCCCAGACTGCTTCACTGTGACGCTGACTGCGAGGACACCATTCCGAGACTGCTTCACTGTGACGCTGACTGCGAGGACACCATTCCCAGACTTCTTCACTGTGACGCTGACTGCGAGGACACCATTCCCAGACTGCTTCACTGTGACGCTGACTGCGAGGACACCATTCCCAGACTGCTTCACTGTGACGCTGACTGCGAGGACACCATTCCCAGAATGCTTCACTGTGATGCTGACTGCGAGGACATCATTCCCAGACTGCATCACTGTGACGCTGACTGCGAGGACACCATTCCCAGAATGCTTCACTGTGATGCTGACTGCGAGGACACCATTCCCAGACTGCTTCAATGTGACGCTGACTGCGAGGACACCATTCCCAGAATGCTTCACTGTGACGATGACTACGAGGACACCATTCCCAGACTGCTTCATTTGATGCTAACTGCGAGGACACCATTCCCAGACTGCTTCAGTGTGACGCTGACTGCGAGGACATCATTCCCAGACTGCTTCACTGTGACGCTGACTGCGAGGACACCATTCCCAGACTGCTTCACTGTGACGCTGACTGCGAGGACATCATTCACAGACTGCTTCACTGTGACGCTGACTGCGATGACACCATTCCCAGACTGCTTCACTGTGACACTGACTGCGAGGACACCATTGCCAGACTGCTTCACTGTGACGCTGACTGCGATGTCTCCATTCCCAGACTGCTTCACTGTGACGCTGAATGCGAGGACACCATTCCCAGACTGCTTGACCGTGACGCTGACTGCGAGGACACCATTCCCAGACTGCTTCACCGTGACGCTGACTGAGAGGACACCATTCCCAGACTGCTTCACTGTGACGCTGACTGCAAGGACACCATTCCCAGACTGCTTCACTGTGACGCTGACTGCGAGGACACCATTCCCAGACTGCTTCAATGTGGTGCTGACTGCGAGGACATCATTCCCAGACTGCTTCACTGTGACACTGACTGAGAGGACACAATTCCCAGACTGCTTCACACTGACACTGACTGTGAGGACACAATTCCCAGACTGCTTCACTGTGACACTGACTGTGAGGACACAATTCCCAGACTGCTTCACTGTGACACAGCTGCGATGACACCATTCCCAGACTGCTTCACTGTGATGGTGTCAGTGTGGACGCCATTCCCTGACTGCTTCACGGCGATGCAGACTGTAAGGACACCATTCCCTGACTGCTTCACTGTGACGCTGACTGCGAGGACATCATTCCCTGACAGCTTCACTGTGACGCTGACTGCGATGTCTCCATTCCCAGACTGCTTCACTGTGACGCTGAATGCGAGGACACCATTCCCAGACTGCTTCACTGTGACGCTGACTGCGAGGACACCATTCCCAGACTGCTTCACTGTGACGCTGACTGCGAGGACACCATTCCCAGACTGCTTCACTGTGACGCTGACTGCAAGGACACCATTCCCAGACTGCTTCACTGTGACACTGACTGTGAGGACACAATTCCCAGACTGCTTCACTGTGACACTGAGTGCAAGGACACCATTCCCAGACTGCTTCACTGTGACACTGACTGTGAGGACACAATTCCCAGGCTGCTTCACTGTGACACAGGTGTGATGACACCATTCCTAGACTGCTTCACTGTGATGGTGTCAGTGTGGACGCCATTCCCTGACTGCTTCATGGCGATGCAGACTGTAAGGACACCATTCCCTGACTGCTTCACTGTGACGCTGACTGCGAGGACACCATTCCCAGACTGCTTCACTGTGAAGCTGACTGCGAGGACACCATTCCCAGAATGCTTCACTGTGACGCTGACTGCAAGGACACCATTCCCAGACTGCTTCAATGTGACGTTGACTTCGAGGACACCATTCCCAGAATGCTTCACTGTGACGCTGACTGCGAGGACACCATTCCCAGACAGCTTCACTGTGACGCTGACTGCGAGGACACCATTCCCAGACTGCTTCACTGTGACGCTGACTGCGATGACACCATTCCCAGACTGCTTCACTGTGACGCTGACTGCGAGGACACCATTCCCAGAATGCTTCAGTGACGCTGACTGCGGGGACACCATTCCCAGACTGCTTCACTGTGACGCTGACTGCGATGACACCATTCCCAGAATGCTTCAGTGACGCTGACTGCGAGGACACCATTCCCAGAATGCTTCAGTGACACTGACTGCGAGGACACCATTCCCAGACTGCTTCACTGTGACGCTGACTGCGAGGACACCATTCCTAGACTGCTTCACCGTGACGCTGACTGAGAGGACACCATTCCCAGACTGCTTCACTGTGACGCTGACTGCAAGGACACCATTCCCAGACTGCTTCAATGTGGTGCTGACTGCGAGGACATCATTCCCAGACTGCTACACTGTGACACTGACTGCGAGGACACCATTCCCAGACTGCTTCACTGTGACACTGACTGTGAGGACACAATTCCCAGACTGCTTCACTGTGACACAGCTGCGATGACACCATTCCCAGACTGCTTCACTGTGACACTGAATGCGAGGACACCATTCCCAGACTGCTTCACTGTGACGCTGACTGCGAGAACACCATTCCCAGACTGCTTCACCGTGACGCTGACTGCGAGGACACCATTGCCAGACTGCTTCACCGTGACGCTGACTGCGAGGACACCATTCCCAGACTGCTTCACTGTGACTCTGACTGCGAGGACACCATTGCCAGACTGCTTCACTGTGACGCTGACTGCGAGGACACCATTCCCAGACTGCTTCACTGTGACGCTGACTGCGAGGACACCATTCCGAGACTGCTTCACTGTGACGCTGACTGCGAGGACACCATTCCCAGACTTCTTCACTGTGACGCTGACTGCGAGGACACCATTCCCAGACTGCTTCACTGTGACGCTGACTGCGAGGACACCATTCCCAGACTGCTTCACTGTGACGCTGACTGCGAGGACACCATTCCCAGAATGCTTCACTGTGACGCTGACTGCGAGGACACCATTCCCAGAATGCTTCACTGTGATGCTGACTGCGAGGACACCATTCCCAGACTGCTTCAATGTGACGCTGACTGCGAGGACACCATTCCCAGAATGCTTCACTGTGACGCTGACTGCGAGGACACCATTCCCAGACTGCTTCATTTGATGCTTACTGCGAGGACACCATTCCCAGACTGCTTCAGTGTGACGCTGACTGCGAGGACATCATTCCCAGACTGCTTCACTGTGACGCTGACTGCGATGACACCATTCCCAGACTGCTTCACTGTGACGCTGACTGCAAGGACATCATTCCCAGACTGCTTCACTGTGAGGCCGACTGCGAGGACACCATTGCCAGACTGCTTCACTGTGACGCTGACTGCGAGGACACCATTCCCAGACTGCTTCACCGTGACGCTGACTGCGAGGTCGCCATTCCCAGACTGCTTCACAGTGACGCTGACTGCGAGGACACCATTCCCAGACTGCTTCACTGTGACGCTGACTGCGAGGACATCATTCCCAGACTGCTTCACTGTGACGCTGACTGCGATGACACCATTCCCAGACTGCTTCACTGTGACACTGACTGCGAGGACACCATTGCCAGACTGCTTCACTGTGACGCTGACTGCGATGTCTCCATTCCCAGACTGCTTCACTGTGACGCTGAATGCGAGGACACCATTCCCAGACTGCTTGACCGTGACGCTGACTGCGAGGACACCATTCCCAGACTGCTTCACCGTGACGCTGACTGAGAGGACACCATTCCCAGACTGCTTCACTGTGACGCTGACTGCAAGGACACCATTCCCAGACTGCTTCAATGTGGTGCTGACTGCGAGGACATCATTCCCAGACTGCTTCACTGTGACACTGACTGAGAGGACACAATTCCCAGACTGCTTCACTGTGACACTGACTGTGAGGACACAATTCCCAGACTGCTTCACTGTGACACTGACTGTGAGGACACAATTCCCAGACTGCTTCACTGTGACCCAGCTGCGATGACACCATCCCCAGACTGCTTCACTGTGATACTGTCAGTGTGGACGCCATTCCCTGACTGCTTCACGGCGATGCAGACTGTAAGGACACCATTCCCTGACTGCTTCACTGTGACGCTGACTGCGATGTCTCCATTCCCAGACTGCTTCACTGTGACGCTGAATGCGAGGACACCATTCCCAGACTGCTTCACTGTGACGCTGACTGCGAGGACACCATTCCCAGACTGCTTCACTGTGACGCTGACTGCGAGGACACCATTCCCAGACTGCTTCACTGTGACGCTGACTGCAAGGACACCATTCCCAGACAGCTTCACTGTGACACTGACTGTGAGGACACAATTCCCAGACTGCTTCACTGTGACACTGAGTGCAAGGACACCATTCCCAGACTGCTTCACTGTGACACTGACTGTGAGGACACAATTCCCAGACTGCATCACTGTGACACAGGTGTGATGACACCATTACTAGACTGCTTCACTGTGATGGTGTCAGTGTGGACGCCATTCCCTGACTGCTTCACGGCGATGCAGACTGTAAGGACACCATTCCCTGACTGCTTCACTGTGATGCTGACTGCGAGGACGCCATTCCCTGACTGCTTCACGGCGATGCAGACTATAAGGACACCATTCCCCGACTGCTTCACTGTGACGCTGACTGCGAGGACACCATTCCCAGACTGCTTCACTGTGAAGCTGACTGCGAGGACACCATTCCCAGAATGCTTCACTGTGACGCTGACTGCAAGGACACCATTCCCAGACTGCTTCAATGTGACGTTGACTGCGAGGACACCATTCCCAGAATGCTTCACTGTGACGCTGACTGCGAGGACACCATTCCCAGACAGCTTCACTGTGACGCTGACTGCGAGGACACCATTCCCAGACTGCTTCACTGTGACGCTGACTGCGATGACACCATTCCCAGACTGCTTCACTGTGACGCTGACTGCGAGGACACCATTCCCAGAATGCTTCAGTGACGCTGACTGCGGGGACACCATTCCCAGACTGCTTCACTGTGACGCTGACTGCGATGACACCATTCCCAGAATGCTTCAGTGACGCTGACTGCGAGGACACCATTCCCAGAATGCTTCAGTGACGCTGACTGCGAGGACACCATTCCCAGACTGCTTCACTGTGACGCTGACTGCGAGGACACCATTCCTAGACTGCTTCACCGTGACGCTGACTGAGAGGACACCATTCCCAGACTGCTTCACTGTGACGCTGACTGCAAGGACACCATTCCCAGACTGCTTCAATGTGGTGCTGACTGCGAGGACATCATTCCCAGACTGCTTCACTGTGACACTGAGTGCAAGGACACCATTCCCAGACTGCTTCACTGTGACACTGACTGTGAGGACACAATTCCCAGACTGCTTCACTGTGACACAGCTGCGATGACACCATTCCCAGACTGCTTCACTGTGATACTGTCAGTGTGGACGCCATTCCCTGACTGCTTCACGGCGATGCAGACTGTAAGGACACCATTCCCTGACTGCTTCACTGTGAGGCTGACTGCGAGGAAACCATTCCCTGACTGCTTCACTGTGACGCTGACTGCGAGGACACCATTCCCAGACTGCTTCACTGTGACACTGACTGCGAGGACACCATTCCCAGACTGCTTCACTGTGACACTGACCGCGAGGACACCATTCCCAGACTGCTTCACTGTGACGCTGACCGCGAGGACACCATTCCCAGACTGCTTCACCGTGACGCTGACTGCGAGGACACCATTGCCAGACTGCTTCACCGTGACGCTGACTGCGAGGACACCATTGCCAGACTGCTTCACTGTGACGCTGACTGCGAGGACACCATTCCCAGACTGCTTCACTGTGACGCTGACTGCGAGGACACCAATTCCCAGACTTCTTCACTGTGACGCTGACTGCGAGGACACCATTCCCAGACTGCTTCACTGTGACGCTGACTGCGAGGACACCATTCCCAGACTGCTTCACTGTGATGCTGACTGCGAGGACACCATTCCCAGACTTCTTCACTGTGACGCTGACTGCGAGGCCACCATTCCCAGACTGCTTCACTGTGACGCTGACTGCGAGGACACCATTCCCAGACTGCTTCACTGTGACGCTGACTGCGAGAACACCATTCCCAGAATGCTTCACTGTGATGCTGACTGCGAGGACATCATTCCCAGACTGCTTCACTGTGACGCTGACTGCGAGGTCACCATTCCCAGAATGCTTCACTGTGATGCTGACTGCGAGGACACCATTCCCAGACTGCTTCAATGTGACACTGACTGCGAGGACACCATTCCCAGAATGCTTCACTGTGACGCTGACTGCGAGGACACCATTCCCAGACTGCTTCATTTGATGCTGACTGCGAGGACACCATTCCCAGACTGCTTCACTGTGACGCTGACTGCGAGGACATCATTCCCAGAATGCTTCACTGTGACGCTGACTGCGAGGACATCATTCCCAGAATGCTTCACTGTGATGCTGACTGCGAGGACATCATTCCCAGAATGCTTCACTGTGACGCTGACTGCGAGGACACCGTTCCCAGACTGCTTCACTGTGATGCTGACTGCGAGGACACCATTCCCAGACTGATTCAATGTGACGCTGACTGCGAGGACACCATTCCCAGAATGCTTCACTGTGACGCTGACTGCGAGGACATCATTCCCAGACTGCTTCACTGTGACGCTGACTGCGATGACACCATTCCCAGACTGCTTCACTGTGACGCTGACTGCGAGGACATCATTCCCACACTGCTTCACTGTGAGGCTGACTGCGAGGACACCATTGCCAGACTGCTTCACTGTGACGCTGACTGCGAGGACACCATTCCCAGACTGCTTCACCGTGACGCTGACTGCGAGGACACCATTCCCAGACTGCTTCACTGTGACGCTGACTGCGAGGACACCATTCCCAGACTGCTTCACTGTGACGCTGACTGCGAGGACATCATTCCCAGACTGCTTCACTGTGACGCTGACTGCGATGACACCATTCCCAGACTGCGACACTGTGACACTGACTGCGAGGACACCATTGCAAGAATGCTTCACTGTGATGCTGACTGCGATGTCTCCATTCCCAGACTGCTTCGCTGTGACGCTGAATGCGAGGACACCATTCCCAGACAACTTCACCGTGACGCTGACTGCGAGGACACCATTCCCAGACTGCTTCACTGTGGCGCTGACTGCGAGGACATCATTCCCAGACTGCTTCACTGTGACGCTGACTGCGATGACACCATTCCCAGACTGCTTCACTGTGACACTGACTGCGAGGACACCATTGCCAGACTGCTTCACTGTGACGCTGACTGCGAGGACACCTTTCCCAGACTGCTTCACTGTGACGCTGACTGCGAGGACACCATTCCCAGATTGCTTCACTGTGACGCTGACTGCGAGGACACCATTGCCAGACTGCTTCACTGTGACGCTGACTGCGAGGACACCATTCCCAGACTGCTTCACTGCGACACTGACTGCGAGGACACCATTCCCAGACTTCTTCACTGCGACACTGCCTGCGAGGACACCATTCCCAGAATGCTTCACTGTGACGCTGACTGCGAGGACACCATTCCCAGAATCCTTCACTGTGACGCTGAATGCGAGGACACCATTCCCAGACTGCTTCACTGTGACGCTGACTGCGAGGACATCATTCCCAGACTGCTTCACTGTGACGCTGACTGCGAGGACACCATTCCCAGAATGCTTCACTGTGACGCTGACTGCGAGGACACCATTCCCAGACTGCTTCACTGTGACGCTGACTGCGAGGACACCATTCCCAGACTGCTTCATTTGATGCTGACTGCGAGGACACCATTCCCAGACTGCTTCACTGTGACGCTGACTGCGAGGACACCATTCCCAGACTGCTTCACTGTGATACTGTCAGTGTGGACGCCATTCCCTGACTGCTTCACGGCGATGCAGACTGTAAGGACACCATCCCTGACTGCTTCACTGTGAGGCTGACTGCGAGGACACCATTCCCTGACTGCTTCACTGTGACGCTGACTGCGAGGACACCATTCCCAGACTGCTTCACTGTGACGCTGACTGCGAGGACACCATTCCCTGACTGCTTCACTGTGACGCTGACTGCGAGGACACCATTCCCAGACTGCTTCACTGTGAAGCTGACTGCGAGGACACCATTCCCAGACTGCTGCACTGTGACGCTGACTGCGATGACACCATTCCCAGACTGTTTCACCGTGACGCTGACTGAGAGGACACCATTCCCAGACTGCTTCACTGTGACGCTGACTGCAAGGACACCATTCCCAGACTGCTTCAATGTGGTGCTGACTGCGAGTACATCATTCCCAGACTGCTTCACTGTGACGCTGACTGCGAGGGCATTATTCCGAGACTGCTTCACTGTGACGCTGACTGCAAGGACAGAATTCCCAGACTGGTTCCCTGTGACACAGCTGCGATGACACCATTCCCAGACTGCTTCACTGTGATGGTGTCAGTGTGGACTCCATTCCCTGACTGCTTCATGGCGATGCAGACTGTAAAAACACCATTCCCAGACTGCTTCAGTGTGACGCTGACTGCGAGGAGACCATTCCGAGACTGCTTCACTGTGACGCTGACTGCGAGGACACCATTCCCAGACTGCTTCACTGTGACGCTGACTGCGAGGACACCATTCCCAGACTGCTTCACCATGACGTTGACTGCGAGGAGACCATTCCCAGACTGCTTCACTGTGACGCTGGCTGCGAGGAGACCATTCCGAGACTGCTTCACTGTGACGCTGACTGCGAGGACACCATTCCCAGACTGCTTCACTGTGAAGCTGACTGCGAGGACACCATTCCCAGGCTGCTTCACTGTGACGCTGACTGTAAGGACACCATTCCCAGACTGCTTCACTGTGACGCTGACTGCGATGACACCATTCCCAGACTGCTTCACCGTGACGCTGACTGAGAGGACACCATTCCCAGACTGCTTCACTGTGACGCTGACTGCAAGGACACCATTCCCAGACTGCTTCACTGTGACGCTGACTGCGAGGACACCGTTCCCAGACTGCTTCACTGTGAAGCTGACTGCAAGGACACCATTCCCTGACTGCTTCAATGTGGTGCTGACTGCGAGGACATCATTCCCAGACTGCTTCACTGTGACGCTGACTGCGAGGGCATTATTCCGAGACTGCTTCACTGTGACGCTGACTGCAAGGACAGAATTCCCAGACTGGTTCCCTGTGACACAGCTGCGATGACACCATTCCCAGACTGCTTCACTGTGATGGTGTCAGTGTGGACTCCATTCCCTGACTGCTTCATGGCGATGCAGACTGTAAAACACCATTCCCAGACTGCTTCACTGTGACACTGACTGCGAGGACACCATTCTCAGACTGCTTCACTGTGAAGCTGACTGCGAGGACACCATTCCCAGACTGCTTCACCGTTACGCTGACTGCGAGGCCACCATTCCCAGACTGCTTCACTGTGAAGCTGACTGCGAGGACACCATTCCCAGACTGCTTCACTGTGACGCTGACTGCGATGACACCTTTCCCAGACTGCTTCACCGTGACGCTGACTGAGAGGACACCATTCCCAGACTGCTTCACTGAGACACGGACTGCAAGGACACCATTCCCAGACTGCTTCAATGTGGTGCTGACTGCGAGGACATCATTCCCAGACTGCTTCACTGTGACGCTGACTGCGAGGACATTATTCCGAGACTGCTTCACTGTGACGCTGACTGTGAGGACATTATTCCGAGACTGCTTCACTGTGACGCTGACTGCAAGGACATTATTCCGAGACTGCTTCAATGTGGTGCTGACTGCGAGGACATCATTCCCAGACTGCTTCACTGTGACGCTGACTGCGAGGACATTATTCCGAGACTGCGTCACTGTGACGCTGACTGCAAGGACAGACTTCCCAGACTGTTTCCCTGTGACACAGCTGCGATGACACCATTCCTAGACTGCTTCACTGTGATGGTGTCAGTGTGGACGCCAATCCCTGACTGCTTCACGGCGATGCAGACTGTAAGGACACCATTCCCTGACTGCTTCAGTGTGACGCTGACTGCGAGGACACCATTCTCAGATTGCTTCACTGTGACGCTGACTGCGAGGACACCATTCCCTGACTGCTTCACTGTGACGCTGACTGTGAGGACACCATTCCCAGAATGCTTCAGTGACACTGACAATGGAGACACCTTTCCCAGAATGCTTCAGTGACACTGACAGTGGAGACACCATTCCCAGACTGCTTCACTGTGACGCTGACTGCGAGGACACCATTCCCAGACTGCTTCACTATGTCGCTGACTGCAAGGACACCATTCCCAGACTGCTTTACTGTGGTGCTGACTGTGAGGAGACCATTCCCAGACGGCTTCACTGTGTCGCTGACTGCAAGGACACCATTCCCAGACTGCTTCAATGTGGTGCTGACTGCGAGGACATCATTCCCAGACTGCTTCACTGTGACGCTGACTGCGAGGACATTATTCCGAGACTGCTTCACTGTGACGCTGACTGCTAGGACAGAGTTCCAGACTGGTTCCCTGTGATATTGGTTGCGAGGACACAATTCCCAGCCTGCTTCACTTCATTACTGACTGTGAGGACATGAATCCCAGACTGCTTCACTATGACTTTGACTGCAAGGACACCATTCCCAGACTACTTCACTGTGACACAGCTGCGATGACACCATTCCCAGACTGCTTCACTGTGATACTGTCAGTGTGGACGCCATTCCCTGACTGCTTCACGGCGATGCAGACTGTAAGGACACCATTCCCTGACTGCTTCACTGTGAGGCTGACTGCGAGGACACCATTCCCTGACTGCTTCACTGTGACGCTGACTGCGAGGACACCATTCCCAGACTGCTTCACTGTGACGCTGACTGCGAGGAGACCATTCCGAGACTGCTTCACTGTGACGCTGACTGCGAGGACACCATTCCCAGACTTCTTCACTGTGACGCTGACTGCGAGGACACCATTCCCAGACTGCTTCACTGTGACGCTGACTGCGAGGACACCATTCCCAGACTGCTTCACTGTGACGCTGACTGCGAGGACACCATTCCCAGACTGCTTCACTGTGAAGCTGACTGCGAGGACACCATTCCCAGACTGCTTCACTGTGACGCTGACTGCGATGACACCATTCCCAGACTGCTTCACCGCGACACTGACTGAGAGGACACCATTCCCAGACTGCTTCACTGTGACGCTGACTGCAAGGACACCATTCCCAGACTGCTTCAATGTGGTGCTGACTGCGAGTACATCATTCCCAGACTGCTTCACTGTGACGCTGACTGCGAGGGCATTATTCCGAGACTGCTTCACTGTGACGCTGACTGCAAGGACAGAATTCCCAGACTGGTTCCCTGTGACACAGCTGCGATGACACCATTCCCAGACTGCTTCACTGTGATGGTGTCAGTGTGGACTCCATTCCCTGACTGCTTCATGGCGATGCAGACTGTAAAAACACCATTCCCTGACAGCTTCAGTGTGACTCTGACTGCGAGGACACCATTCCCAGACTGCTTCACTGTGAGGCTGACTGCGAGGACACCATTCCCAGACTGCTTCACTGTGACGCTGACTGCGAGGACACCATTCCCAGACCCCTTCACTGTGACGCTGACTGTGAGGACCCCATTCCCAGACTGCTTCACTGTGACGCTGACTGCGAGGACACCATTCCCAGACTGCTTCACTATGTCATGACTGCAAGGACACCATTCCCAGACTGCTTCACAGTGGTGCTAACTGTGAGGAGACCATTCCCAGACTGCTTCACTGTGTCGCTGACTGCAAGGACACCATTCCCAGACTGCTTCACAGTGGTGCTGACTGTGAGGAGACCATTCCCTGACTGCTTCACTGTGACGCTGACTGCGAGGACACCATTCCCAGACTGCTTCACCATGACGTTGACTGCGAGGAGACCATTCCCAGACTGCTTCACTGTGACGCTGGCTGCGAGGAGACCATTCCGAGACTGCTTCACTGTGACGCTGACTGCGAGGACACCATTCCCAGACTGCTTCACTGTGAAGCTGACTGCGAGGACACCATTCCCAGGCTGCTTCACTGTGACGCTGACTGTAAGGACACCATTCCCAGACTGCTTCACTGTGACGCTGACTGCGATGACACCATTCCCAGACTGCCTCACCGTGACGCTGACTGAGAGCACACCATTCCCAGACTGCTTCACTGTGACGCTGACTGCAAGGACACCATTCCCAGACTGCTTCACTGTGACGCTGACTGCGAGGACACCGTTCCCAGACTGCTTCACTGTGAAGCTGACTGCAAGGACACCATTCCCTGACTGCTTCAATGTGGTGCTGACTGCGAGGACATCATTCCCAGACTGCTTCACTGTGACGCTGACTGCGAGGGCATTATTCCGAGACTGCTTCACTGTGACGCTGACTGCAAGGACAGAATTCCCAGACTGGTTCCCTGTGACACAGCTGCGATGACACCATTCCCAGACTGCTTCACTGTGATGGTGTCAGTGTGGACTCCATTCCCTGACTGCTTCATGGCGATGCAGACTGTAAAACACCATTCCCAGACTGCTTCACTGTGACACTGACTGCGAGGACACCATTCTCAGACTGCTTCACTGTGAAGCTGACTGCGAGGACACCATTCCCAGACTGCTTCACTGTGACGCTGACTGCGATGACACCATTCCCAGACTGCCTCACCGTGACGCTGACTGAGAGGACACCATTCCCAGACTGCTTCACTGTGACGCTGACTGCAAGGACACCATTCCCAGATTGCTTCACTGTGACGCTGACTGCGAGGACACCGTTCCCAGACTGCTTCACTGTGAAGCTGACTGCAAGGACACCATTCCCTGACTGCTTCAATGTGGTGCTGACTGCGAGGACATCATTCCCAGACTGCTTCACTGTGACGCTGACTGCGAGGGCATTATTCCGAGACTGCTTCACTGTGACGCTGACTGCAAGGACAGAATTCCCAGACTGGTTCCCTGTGACACAGCTGCGATGACACCATTCCCAGACTGCTTCACTGTGATGGTGTCAGTGTGGACTCCATTCCCTGACTGCTTCATGGCGATGCAGACTGTAAAACACCATTCCCAGACTGCTTCACTGTGACACTGACTGCGAGGACACCATTCTCAGACTGCTTCACTGTGAAGCTGACTGCGAGGACACCATTCCCAGACTGCTTCACCGTTACGCTGACTGCGAGGCCACCATTCCCAGACTGCTTCACTGTGAAGCTGACTGCGAGGACACCATTCCCAGACTGCTTCACTGTGACGCTGACTGCGATGACACCTTTCCCAGACTGCTTCACCGTGACGCTGACTGAGAGGACACCATTCCCAGACTGCTTCACTGAGACACGGACTGCAAGGACACCATTCCCAGACTGCTTCAATGTGGTGCTGACTGCGAGGACATCATTCCCAGACTGCTTCACTGTGACGCTGACTGCGAGGACATTATTCCGAGACTGCTTCACTGTGACGCTGACTGTGAGGACATTATTCCGAGACTGCTTCACTGTGACGCTGACTGCAAGGAGATTATTCCGAGACTGCTTCAATGTGGTGCTGACTGCGAGGACATCATTCCCAGACTGCTTCACTGTGACGCTGACTGCGAGGACATTATTCCGAGACTGCGTCACTGTGACGCTGACTGCAAGGACAGACTTCCCAGACTGTTTCCCTGTGACACAGCTGCGATGACACCATTCCTAGACTGCTTCACTGTGATGGTGTCAGTGTGGACGCCATTCCCTGACTGCTTCACGGCGATGCAGACTGTAAGGACACCATTCCCTGACTGCTTCAGTGTGACGCTGACTGCGAGGACACCATTCTCAGATTGCTTCACTGTGACGCTGACTGCGAGGACACCATTCCCTGACTGCTTCACTGTGACGCTGACTGTGAGGACACCATTCCCAGAATGCTTCAGTGACACTGACAATGGAGACACCTTTCCCAGAATGCTTCAGTGACACTGACAGTGGAGACACCATTCCCAGACTGCTTCACTGTGACGCTGACTGCGAGGACACCATTCCCAGACTGCTTCACTATGTCGCTGACTGCAAGGACACCATTCCCAGACTGCTTTACTGTGGTGCTGACTGTGAGGAGACCATTCCCAGACGGCTTCACTGTGTCGCTGACTGCAAGGACACCATTCCCAGACTGCTTCAATGTGGTGCTGACTGCGAGGACATCATTCCCAGACTGCTTCACTGTGACGCTGACTGCGAGGACATTATTCCGAGACTGCTTCACTGTGACGCTGACTGCTAGGACAGAATTCCAGACTGGTTCCCTGTGATATTGGTTGCAAGGACACAATTCCCAGCCTGCTTCACTTCATTACTGACTGTGAGGACATGAATCCCAGACTGCTTCACTATGACTTTGACTGCAAGGACACCATTCCCAGACTACTTCACTGTGACACAGCTGCGATGACACCATTCCCAGACTGCTTCACTGTGATACTGTCAGTGTGGACGCCATTCCCTGACTGCTTCACGGCGATGCAGACTGTAAGGACACCATTCCCTGACTGCTTCACTGTGAGGCTGACTGCGAGGACACCATTCCCTGACTGCTTCACTGTGACGCTGACTGCGAGGACACCATTCCCAGACTGCTTCACTGTGACGCTGACTGCGAGGAGACCATTCCGAGACTGCTTCACTGTGACGCTGACTGCGAGGACACCATTCCCAGACTTCTTCACTGTGACGCTGACTGCGAGGACACCATTCCCAGACTGCTTCACTGTGACGCTGACTGCGAGGACACCATTCCCAGACTGCTTCACTGTGACGCTGACTGCGAGGACACCATTCCCAGACTGCTTCACTGTGAAGCTGACTGCGAGGACACCATTCCCAGACTGCTTCACTGTGACGCTGACTGCGATGACACCATTCCCAGACTGCTTCACCGCGACACTGACTGAGAGGACACCATTCCCAGACTGCTTCACTGTGACGCTGACTGCAAGGACACCATTCCCAGACTGCTTCAATGTGGTGCTGACTGCGAGTACATCATTCCCAGACTGCTTCACTGTCACGCTGACTGCGAGGGCATTATTCCGAGACTGCTTCACTGTGACGCTGACTGCAAGGACAGAATTCCCAGACTGGTTCCCTGTGACACAGCTGCGATGACACCATTCCCAGACTGCTTCACTGTGATGGTGTTAGTGTGGACTCCATTCCCTGACTGCTTCATGGCGATGCAGACTGTAAAAACACCATTCCCTGACAGCTTCAGTGTGACTCTGACTGCGAGGACACCATTCCCAGACTGCTTCACTGTGAGGCTGACTGCGAGGACACCATTCCCAGACTGCTTCACTGTGACGCTGACTGCGAGGACACCATTCCCAGACCCCTTCACTGTGACGCTGACTGTGAGGACCCCATTCCCAGACTGCTTCACTGTGACGCTGACTGCGAGGACACCATTCCCAGACTGCTTCACTATGTCATGACTGCAAGGACACCATTCCCAGACTGCTTCACAGTGGTGCTAACTGTGAGGAGACCATTCCCAGACTGCTTCACTGTGTCGCTGACTGCAAGGACACCATTCCCAGACTGCTTCACAGTGGTGCTGACTGTGAGGAGACCATTCCCTGACTGCTTCACTGTGACGCTGACTGCGAGGACACCATTCCCAGACTGCTTCACTGTGACGCTGACTGTGAGGAGACCATTCCCAGACTGCTTCACTGTGACGCTGACTGCGAGGACACCATACCCAGACTGCTTCACTGTGACGCTGACTGCGAGGACACCATTCCCAGACTGCTTCACCATGACGCTGACTGCGAGGACACCATTCCCAGACTGCTTCACTGTGACGCTGACTGCGATGACACCTTTCCCAGACTGCTTCACCGTGACGCTGACTGAGAGTACACCATTCCCAGACTGCTTCACTGAGACACTGACTGCAAGGACACCATTCCCAGACTGCTTCAATGTGGTGCTGACTGCGAGGACGTCATTCCCAGACTGCTTCACTGTGACGCTGACTGCGAGGATATTATTCCGAGACTGCTTCACTGTGACGCTGACTGCGAGTACATCATTCCCAGACTGCTTCACTGTGACGCTGACTGCGAGGACATTATTCCGAGACTGCTTCACTGTGACGCTGACTGCAAGGACAGACTTCCCAGACTGTTTCCCTGTGACACAGCTGCGATGACACCATTCCTAGACTGCTTCACTGTGACGCTGACTGCGAGGACACCATTCCCTGACTGCTTCAGTGTGACGCTGACTGTAAGGACACCATTCCCAGACTGCTTCACTGTGACGCTGACTGCGAGGACACCATTCCCAGAATGCTTCAGTGACACTGACAATGGAGACACCTTTCCCAGAATGCTTCAGTGACACTGACAGTGGAGACACCATTCCCAGACTGCTTCACTGTGACGCTGACTGCGAGGACACCATTCCCAGACTGCTTCACTATGTCGCTGACTGCAAGGACACCATTCCCAGACTGCTTTACTGTGGTGCTGACTGTGAGGAGACCATTCCCAGACGGCTTCACTGTGGCGCTGACTGCGAGGGCATTATTCCGAGACTGCTTCACTGTGACGCTGACTGCAAGGACAGAATTCCCAGACTGGTTCCCTGTGACACAGCTGCGATGACACCATTCCCAGACTGCTTCACTGTGATGGTGTCAGTGTGGACTCCATTCCCTGACTGCTTCATGGCGATGCAGACTGTAAAAACACCATTCCCAGACTGCTTCACTGTGACACTGACTGCGAGGACACCATTCCCTGACTGCTTCACTGTGACGCTGACTGTGAGGACACCATTCCCAGAATGCTTCAGTGACACTGACAATGGAGACACCTTTCCCAGAATGCTTCAGTGACACTGACAGTGGAGACACTATTCCCAGACTGCTTCACTGTGACGCTGACTGCGAGGACACCATTCCCAGACTGCTTCACTATGTCGCTGACTGCAAGGACACCATTCCCAGACTGCTTTACTGTGGTGCTGACTGTGAGGAGACCATTCCCAGACGGCTTCACTGTGTCGCTGACTACGAGGGCATTATTCCGAGACTGCTTCACTGTGACGCTGACTGCAAGGACAGAATTCCCAGACTGGTTCCCTGTGACACAGCTGCGATGACACCATTCCCAGACTGCTTCACTGTGATGGTGTCAGTGTGGACTCCATTCCCTGACTGCTTCATGGCGATGCAGACTGTAAAAACACCATTCCCAGACTGCTTCACTGTGACACTGACTGCGAGGACACCATTCCCTGACTGCTTCACTGTGACACTGACTGCGAGGACATCATTCCCAGACTGCTTCACTGTGACGCTGACTGCGAGGACACCATTCCCTGACTGCTTCACTGTGACGCTGACTGTGAGGACCCCATTCCCAGACTGCTTCACTGTGACGCTGACTGCGAGGACACCATTCCCTGACTGCTTCAGTGTGATGCAGACTGTACGGACACCATTCCCTGACTGCTTCAGTGTGATGCTGACTGCGAGGGCACCATTCCCAGAATGCTTCAGTGACACTGACAATGGAGACACCTTTCCCAGAATGCTTCAGTGACACTGACAGTGGAGACACCATTCCCAGACTGCTTCACTATGTCGCTGACTGCAAGGACACCATTCCCAGTTTGCTTCACTGTGGTGCTGACTGTGAGGAGACCATTCCCAGACTGCTTCACTGTGTCGCTGACTGCAAGGACACCATTCCCAGACTGCTTCAATGTGGTGCTGACTGTGAGGAGACCATTCCCAGACTGCTTCACTGTGACGCTGACTGCGAGGACATTATTCCGAGACTGCTTCACTGTGATGCTGACTGCTAGGCCAAAATTCCCGGACTGGTTCCCTGTGATATTGGTTGCAAGGACACAATTCCCAGACTGCTTCACTTCATTACAGACTGTGAGGACATGAATCCCAGACTGCTTCACTATGACTTGGACTGCAAGGACACCATTTCCAGACTGCTTCACTGTGACACAGCTGCAAGGACACTATTTCCAGACTGCTTCACTGTGACACAGCTGCGATGACACTATTCCCAGACTGCTTCCCTGTAATGCTGTCAGTGTGGACGCCATTCCCTGACTGCTTCACGGCGATGCAGACTGTAAAGACACCATTCCCTGACTGCTTCACTGTGACGCTGACTGCGAGGACACCATCCCTGACTGCTTCACTGTGACGCTGACTGCGAGGACACCATTCCTAGACTGCTTCACTGTGACGCTGACTGCGAGGTCTCCATTCCCAGACTGCTTCACCGTGACGCTGACTGCGAGGACACCATTCCCAGACTGCTTCACTGTGACGCTGACTGCGAGGACACCATTCCTAGACTGCTTCACTGTGACGCTGACTGCGAGGACACCATTCCCAGACTGCTTCACTGTGACGCTGACTGCGAGGACACCATTCCCAGACTGCTTCACTGTGACACTGACTGCGAGGACACCATTCCCAGACTGCTTCACTGTAATGCTGACTGCGAGGACATCATTCCCAGACTGCTTCACTGTGACGCTGACTGCGAAGACATCATTCCCAGATTGTTTCACTGTGACGCTGACTGCGAGGACACCATTCCCAGAATGCTTCAGTGACACTGACAGTGGAGACCCCATTCCCAGAATGCTTCAGTACACTGACTGTGAGGACACCATTCCCAGACTGCTTCACTGTGACGCTGACTGCGAAGACATCATTCCCAGATTGTTTCACTGTGACGCTGACTGCGAGGACACCATTCCCAGAATGCTTCAGTGACACTGACAGTGGAGACCCCATTCCCAGACTGCTTCAGTGACACTGACTGCGAGGACACCATTCCCAGACTGCTTCACTGTGACACTGACTGTGAGGACACCATTCCCAGACTGCTTCACTGTGACGCTGACTGTGAGGACACCATTCCCAGACTGCTTCACTGTGACACTGACTGCGAGGACACCATTCCCAGACTGCTTCACTGTGACACTGACAGCGAGGACACCATTCCCAGACTGCTTCACTGTGACGCTGACTGCGAGGACACCATTCCCAGACTGCTTCACTGTGACACTGACTGTGAGGACACAATTCCCAGACTGCTTCACTGATGCTGACTGCGAGGACACCATTCCCAGACTGCTTCACTGTGACGCTGACTGCGAGGACACCATTCTCTGAATGCTTCACTGTGACGCTGACTGCGAGGATACCATTCCCAGAATGCTTCAGTGACACTGACAGTGGAGACACCATTCCCAGAATGCTTCAGTGACGCTGACTGCGAGGACACCATTCCCAGACTGCTTCACTGTGACGCTGATTGCGAGGACACCATTCCCAGACTGCTTCACTGTGACGCTGACTGCGAGGACACCATTCCCAGACTGCTTCACTGTGACGCTGACTGCGAGGATACCATTCTCTGACTGCTTCACTGTGACGCTGATTGCGAGGACACCATTCCCAGAATGCTTAACTGTGACGCTGACTGCGAGGACACCATTCCCAGACTGCTTCACTGTGACGCTGACTGCAAGGACACCATTCCCAGACTGCTTCACTGTGACACTGACTGTGAGGACACCATTCCCAGACTGCTCCACTGTGACACTGACTGCGAGGACACCATTCCCAGACTGCTTCACCGTGACGCTGACTGCGAAGACACCATTCCCAGACTCATTCACTGTGAGGCTGACTGCGAGGACACCATTCCCAGACTGCTTCACTGTGGTGCTGACTGTGAGGCCACCTTTCCCAGACTGCTTCAATGTGACGCTGACTGCGAGGACACCATTCCCAGAATGCTTCAGTGACGCTGACTGCGAGGACACCATTCCCAGACTGCTTCACTGTGACGCTGACTGCGATGACGCCATTCCCAGACTGCTTCACTGTGACGCTGACTGCGAGGACACCATTCCCAGACTGCTTCACCGTGACGCTGACTGCGAGGACACCATTCCCAGACTGTTTCACTGTGACGCTGACTGCGAGGACACCATTCCCAGACTGCTTCACTGTGACGCTGACTGCGAGGACACCATTCCCAGACAGCTTCACTGTGACGCTGACTGCGAGGACACCATTCCCAGACTGCTTCACTGTGAGGCTGACTGCGAGGACACCATTCCCAGACAGCTTCACTGTGACGCTGACTGCGAGGACACCATTCCCAGACTGCTTCACTGTGACGCTGACTGCGAGGACACCATTCCCAGACTGCTTCACTGTGACGCTGACTGTGAGGTCTCCATTCCCAGACAGCTTCTCTGCGATGCTGACTTTGAGGACACCATTCCCAGAACACATTTGGAGATCATTCAGTCCATTGGGCCCATGTTGTCCCACAGCAGTCATCCACCCTAATCCCACTATCCAGAACTTGGACTGTACTGTTGAGGGTCATAGATCCTCAAATGCTTACCCAGAGGATAGCACAGTGGCTCAGTGGTTAGCAATGCAGTATATGCCGCTGAGGACGCGGTTCAATCCCGGCCCCGGGTCACTGTCCGTGTGGAGTTTGCACGTTCTCCCCGTGTCTGCGTGGGTTTCCCCCCCCAGAATCTAAAAAGATGTGCGGGGTAGGTGGATTGGCCACGTTAAACTGCCCCTTAAATTGGAAAAAAATAATTGGGTGCTCTAAATTTCTTTCTTAAAACACCTCAAATGCTTACCCAAGTATTTTAAAAATGTGATGGTGGTTTCTGTCTCTACTACTCTTTTAGGCCGGGTTCCCAGATCCCAACCCCACTCTGGGTGAAAATGATTTCCTCTTGAGTCTGTTCTGAACCTCCCACCGGAAATCCATATCCTTTGTTCATGGACCCTTCCAGTTAGAGGAAATTGGACCCTCCGACCAATTCTATGTGTGGAATTCTGCTGTTTTTTAGCAAAGTTCAATTCGGGCGGGAAATGTGGAGTGCAGTCCACCAGTTTTCAAATAGCCACAGTTGAGATACTCTATCTATATATCACAGCACGGTGGCACAATGGTTAGCACTGCCAAGTTCCATTCCGGTCTTGGGCGACTGTCCGTGTGGAGTTTGCACATTCTCCCCTTCTCTACCTGGATTTCCTCCTGGTGCTCCGGTTTCCTCACCCAGTCTAAGGCTGCCAATTGGCCTCCTTCTGCAAGATAGGGCTTCTATGAAACAAACATCGTGGGCGGGATTCTCTGCTACCCGACGGGGCTGGGGGTTCCGGCGTAATGGAGTGGCGGGAACCACTCCGGCGTGGGGCCGGCCCAAAGGGGCGAATTTCTCCGCACCTTTAGGGGCCAAGCCCTCACCTTGAGGGGCTAGGCCTGCGCCGGAGTGGTTTCCGCTCCGCTGGCGGGACAGGCCTTTGGCACCACGCCAGCCGGCGACGAAATGTCTTCGCCGGGCGACGCATGCGCGGGAGCGTTAGCGGCCGCTCACGGCATCCCCGCGCATGCGCAGGGGAGGGGGTCTCTTCCGCCTCCGCCATAGTGAAGACCATGGCGAAGGCGGAAGAAAAAGAGTGCCCCAAGGCACAGGCCCGCCCGCAGATCGGTGGGCCCCGATCGCGGGCCAGCCCACCGTGGGGGCACACCCCGGGGCCAAATAGCCACCCGCCACAAGGACCCCGGAGCCTGCCCGCGCCGCCTCGTCCCGCCGGTAAGGTAGGTGGTTTAATCCACGCCGGCTGGCAAGGGTTGACAGTGGCGGGACTTCGGCCCATCGCAGGCCGGAGAATCGCCGGGGGTGGGCTAACCAACCGGCGCGATTCCCGCCGACCGATTCCCGCCCCCGCCGAATCTCTGGTGGCGGAGAATTCGGGACACGGCGGGGGCGGGATTCACGCCAGCCCCCGGCGATTCTCCGACTCGGTGGGGGATCGGAGAATCGCACCCCTGGTCTTTGTTAAGGGCAGGTCATGTCTGACCTACTTGATTGAATTTTTCAAAGAGGTGACCAGATTTTTAGATGAGTGGAATGCATTTGACGTAGTCTAACTGGTCTTCAGCAAGGCTTTTGGTGACTTCTGGGTGCGGCGATGACCAGCTGAGTCGCACGTTTCGGCAGCTCCCATTGGAACGGACTTTTGGGCTCTTAATAGGAGCCCCAACGGCAATTTAAACGGCCAAAAACACTGTGCGGTAAACCAGAAGGGAATTCCCCCGGACACGCATGGATAAGGGAGAGGATAGCGGCCGGATTGCGGAGGATCCTCTGGAGCAGCGGCAAGGAAGGGAAGCTCAAAGCAAGATGGCGTCGGAAGGTGGCCGTTTGTTATGGGGCCCGGACCAACAAGAGTTCCTGCGGCGCTGTGTGGAAGAGCTGAAGAAGGAGTTGAAGAAGGAGCTGTTGGCCCCGATATTACAGGTGATTGAAGGGCTAAAGGAGGAGCAGAAGACCCAAGAGCTGGAGCTTCGGGTCATGAAGGCAAAGGCTGCTGAAAATGAAGACGAAATACAGGGCCTGGTGGTGAAGACAGAGACGCACGAGGCACAGCACAAAAGGTGTGTGGAAAGGCTGGAAGTACTGGAGAATAATTCGAGGAGGAATTTAAGAGTTCTGGGTCTTCTCGAAGGTGCAGAAGGGGCGGACGTGGGAACATATGTGAGCACGATGCTTCACTCGCTAATGGGATCGGAGGCCCCGACGGGCCCTTTGGAGGTGGAGGGAGCCTATCGAGTTCTGGCGCGAAGACCAAAGGCTGGAGAAATACCTCGAGCTGTAGTGGTGAGGTTTCTCCGCTACAACGACAGAGAGATCGTCCGCAGATGGGCGAAGAAAACTCGGAGCTGTAGGTGGGAGAACGCAGTGATCCGCGTATACCAGGATTGGAGTGCGGAGGTGGCGAGAAGGAGGGCAAGTTTTAATCGGGGTAAGGCGGTGCTTCACAAAAAGAAGATCCAGTTGGAATGTTGCAACTGGCGAGATTGTGGGTCACACACCAAGGGAAGCACCACTACTTTGAGACGGCAGAAGAGGTGTGGACATTCATTGTGGACGAGAAGCTGGGATAGTCTGGCGAGAGAAAGAGCTTTTGGGACAAAGTGGTGGGGTGATTATGTGGGGCGAGAAAAGGGGGGGATGATTTTTCAATTTGTTAATTTTGTGATCCTGTAACTTTTCTCTCTTCCCCATGTTGGGGGGGGGGGGGGAGTATGAGGAACTGTGGGCGCCGGCCATTAGGGGCGGGGCCGAGTGGGAAACGCGGGCTTTGTTCCCGCGCTACGGTAATTATGGCGGGAACAGGGACGCAGGAAGGAGGGGGCCTTGCACAGTGGGGGCCGAGGACAAGGGGGGAAGCCGAGGTCAGCCAGAGTTCGCTGACTTCTGGGAGCAACATGGGGGGTGCAACTACGCTAGAGGGGGATCTAGCGGAGGGGGGGGAGGGGGGGTTAACTGGGCTGCTGCTGCTAAGGAGAAGGGGAGCTGTTATGGGATGGGGTGGTCGAGGCGGGAGGGCACCGTCGGGGGGATACACGGGTACGTGGGAACCGGGTGAGGAGCAGGGTTAAAAAAGGGGATGGCTGGTCGACAAGGGGGGGGGGGGGGGGTGGTAAAGAGCCCCCCAACCCGGCTGATCACGTGGAACGTGAGAGGGCTGAACGGGCCGATTAAAAGGGCACGGGTACTCGCACACCTAAAGAAATTAAAGGCAGATGTGGTTATGTTGCAGGAGACGCATCTGAAACTGATAGACCAGGTCAGACTATGTAAAGGATGGGTGGGGCAGGTGTTTCATTCGGGTTTAGATACGAAGAACAGGGGGGTGGCTATCTTAGTGGGGAAACGGGTACTGTTTGAGGCAAAGGCCACAGTGGCGGATAGTGGGGGTAGATATGTGATGGTGAGTGGCAGATTGCAAGGGTGGTTCTAGTGAACGTATACGCCCCGAACTGGGATGATGCAAATTTTATGAGGCGTATGTTGGGACGTATCCCGGACCTGGAGGTGGGAAAGTTGGTAATGGGGGGAGACTTCAATACGGTGCTTGATCCAGGGCTGGACCGGTCGAGGTCCAGGACCGGGAGGTGGCCGGCAGCGGCCAGGGTGCTCAAGGACTTCATGGAGCAGATGGGAGGGGTAGACCCCTGGAGATTTAGTAGGCCTAGGAGTAAGGAGTTCTCATTTTTCTCCCATGTTCACAAAGTATACTCATGGATAGACTTTTTTGTCTTGGGAAGGGCACTGATTCCGACGGTGACAGGGACGGAATATACGGCCATAGCCATTTCGGACCACGCTCCACATTGGGTAGACCTGGAGGTAGGAGAGGAAAAAGAACAGCACCCACTCTGGAGAATGGATATGGGCTGATTGACGGATGAGGGGTTATGTTTAAGGGTGAGGGGGTGCATCGAAAGGTACTTGGAGCTTAATGACAATGGAGAGGTTCAGGTGGGAGTGGTCTGGGAGGCGTTGAAGGCGGTGGTCAGAGGGGAACTGATATCCATAAGGGCACATAAAGGGAAGCAAGAGGGTAAAGAAAGGGAGCGATTGCTGAAAGAACTTTTGAGGGTGGACAGGCAATATGCGGAGGCACCGGATGAGGGACTGTACAGGGAAAGACAAAGGCTACATGTGGAATTTGACCTGCTGACCACGGGTAAGGCAGAGGCACAGTGGAGGAGGGCACAGGGTGTACAGTATGAGTATGGAGAGAAGGCGAGTCGGCTACTGGCCCACCAATTGAGGAAGAGGGGAGCAGCGAGGGAGATAGGTGGGGTTGAGAGATGAGGAGGGAGAGATGGAACGGGGTGCGGAGAGAGTGAACGGGGTGTTCAAGGCATTTTATGAGAGGTTATATAAGGCTCAGCCCCCGGAAGGGAAGGAGGGAATGATGTGTTTCTTGGATCAGCTGGAATTCCCTAAGGTGGAGGAGCAGGAGAGGGCGGGACTGGGAGCACAGATTGAGATGGAGGAGGTGGTAAAAGGGATTGGGAGCATGCAGGCGGGGAAGGCCCCGGGACCGGACGGATTCCCGATGGAATTTTATCGGAAATATATGGACCTACTGGCCCCGCTTTTGACGAGAACCTTTAATGAGGCCAGGGAAAGGGGGCAGCTGCCCCCGACTATGTCGGAGGCAACGATATCGCTCCTTTTGAAGAAGGAAAAAGACCCGCTGCAGTGTGGGTCCTACAGGCCCATTCCCCTTTTAAATGTAGCCGCTAAGCTCCTGGCCAAGGTGATGGCGACGAGGATAGAGGATTGTGTCCCGGGGGTGGTCCACGAGGATCAAACTGGGTTCGTTAAGGGGAGACAGCTGAACACGAACATACGGAGGTTGCTAGGGGTAATGATGATGCCCCCACCAGAGGGGGAGGCGGAGATAGTGGTGGCAATGGACGCCGAGAAAGCATTCGACAGAGTGGAGTGGGATTATCTGTGGGAGGTGCTGAGGAGATTTGGTTTTGGAGAAGGGTTTATTGGATGGGTACAGCTGCTGTATAGGGCCCCGGTGGCGAGCGTGGTCATGAACAGACAGAGGTCTGACTACTTCCGTCTACATAGAGGGACGAGGCAGGGGTGTCCCCTGTCTCCGTTACTGTTTGCATTGGCGATTGAGCCCCTGGCCATAGCACTGAGGGGCTCCAGGAAGTGGAGGGGAGTACTCAGGGGAGGAGAAGTACACCGGGTATCTTTGTATGCAGATGATTTATTGCTGTATGTTGCGGACCCAGTGGAGGGGATGCCTGAGATAATGCAGACACTCAGGGAGTTTGGGGAATTTTCGGGGTACAAATTGAATATGGGGAAGAGTGAGTTGTTTGTGGTGCATCCAGGGGAGCAGAGCAGGGGAATAGATGACTTACCGCTGAGGAAGGTAACAAGAGATTTCCGGTACTTAGGGATTCAGATAGCCAGGAATTGGGGAACCTTACATAGGCTTAAGTTAACAAGATTGGTGGAACAGATGGAGGAGGATTTTAAGAGATGGGACATGGTGCCCCTGTCACTGGTGGGTAGGGTGCAGGCGGTCAAAATGGTAGTCCTCCCGAGATTCCTCTTTGTGTTTCAGTGCCTTCCGGTGATGGTCACGAAGGCTTTTTTCAAGAAAATTGAGAAAAGTGTTGTGGTAGTATGTATTGGGGGTCATGTGGGACTGGAAGCCCTAATGTCATTGGCTGACAGATCCCGGGTCCTGGTTGGCCGTTGACCTCATACTCCGCCCTGAAGGCGAAGTATAAGAAGCCGGTGCCTTCCCCCGCAGGCCAGTTTACTATCGGGCTGCTGGGGAACAGACACGCTTAATAAAGCCTCATCGACTTCACTCTATTTGTCTCACGGAGTCTTTGTGCGCCACAATTTATTAAGCGTGCCTAAAAAGGACTATGGAGCTCAGGATCATTCCAGAATGCCTGAGGATCAGCCCCCACGCAGTGAATGCGGCAGCAGCCTTCAAACACTGGCAGACTTGCTTTGAGGCCTACATCACATCGACCACAGGCCGAGTCTCAGACGAACAAAAACTGCAGGTCCTGCACTCGAGGGTGAGCACGGAGATTTTCACCCTCATTGAAGACACCCGCGATTTCCAGATGGCCTTCACAGCACTGAGAAGTCTCTACGTTCGCCCAGTTAACCAAATCTACGCTCGCTACCAGCTCGCGACAAGACGGCAAGCTCCCGGAGAATCGATGGACGAGTTCTACGCCGCGCTGCTGATTTTGGGACGAGCCTGCAGCTGCCCGTCGGTGAACGCAAACGAACACACGGACATGTTAGTACGCGATGCTTTTGTTGCAGGTATGCAATCCTCCCAAATCCGCCAAAGACTTCTAGAAAAAGAGTCACTAGGACTCTCAGAGGCACGGGCCCTGGCAGCCTCGCTGGACGTAGCCGCGCGTAATACCCGCGCCTACGGCCCCGACCGCGCGGCAGGCCATTGGGCCCCGTACGTACCCGCCGCGGCAAACCCCCTACCCCCCCCCCCCGGACACCCCACAGGCTTGCGCAGTCCAAACGGCGAGTCGCACCGGGGGCGCCCGCTGTTATTTCTGTGGCCAGGCGAAGCACCCCCGACAACGCTGTCCGGCCCGCGCAGCCATCTGCAAAAGCTGCGGGAAAAAGGGCCACTATGCGGTGGTGTGCCGATCCCGCGTGGTCGCCGCCGTCCCGGGAGAACAGGGAGCCCTACAGGCAGTCTATGCCTCCCAACCCCCCCAGCACGCCATGTGCGACCCGCAGGCGCCGCCATTTTGGGTCCCGACCACCGCAGCCCCGGGAGAACTGGGAGCCCTGCACGCCGCCTACGGTCCCCAACCCCCCTCCCCGCAGTCCATGTACGACCCGCCGCCGCGCTCCCGATTTGGGTGCCGGCCAACACTCTCCACGGAGAGGAGGGTTTTTTTCGCATCCCGAACGCCACCCTCACCCCCGTCCCGCGCCCCACGCCTGACCCGCCGGCGCCACCTACCTTGACCCCGACCACCGCTGTCCCCGGCGAGGGAGCTCCGCACGGTGCCAGCGCTCGCGGCCCCACGCCTGACCCGCCAGCGCCGCCGACCTGGGCCCTCACCCCGTCCCGCGCCCCACGCCTGACCCGCCAGCGCCGCCGACCTGGGCCCTCACCCCCGTCCCGCGCCCCATGCCTGACCCGCCGGCAATACAACTTACCTGGACCCCGATCTCCGTCCCCGGCGAGGGACCTCCTCACGGTCCCAGCGCTCGCAGTACTGACCCGCCGGCCTTGGCCCCGACCACCGCTGTCCCCGGCGAGGGAGATCCGCGCGGTCCTAGCGCCCGCGGCCCGGGTGCTCGCAATGCAGGAACTCCGCGCGGTCCTAGCGCCCCCAGACCCCCCAGCACTCAATGTGCGACCCGCAGACGCCGCCATTTTGGGTCCCGACCACCACGAGGGGAGGAGGGGCCCCGCCACCTTGGACCGCCCCCGACCTGTACGACGCATGGGGGCGGCCATTTTGTCCACCCCCGACGCCATCTTGTGACCCCTCAGCTACGGGCGAGGTATGGGGGTGGCCATTTTGTCCATCCCCGACGCCATCTTGGACGGCAACAACGGACCCTACCCGATTACTACAACCACGGCTCGCTTCGGTTACACTCGATCAGGCTCGGCCCCGGACTCTCCAGACGACGACGACAACGGTCCTAATTAACGGCCACGAGACGCCATGCCTAGTCGACTCCGAGAGCACGGAAAGTTTTATACATCCTGACACGGTAAGACGCTGTTCCTTAACTACCTTCCCCAGCGCACAAAAGATTTGCCTAGCTGCAGGATCCCACTCCGTACAGATCCAGGGATTCCGCATAGTTACCCTAACGGTACAGGGGAGGGAATTCAAAAACTACAAACTTAACGTCCTTCCCCAACTCTGTGCCCCCACCTTGCTGGGCTTAGATTTTCAATGTAACCTACAGAGCCTTACGTTTAAATTCGGCGACCCCATACCCCCACTCACTATCTGCGGCCTCGCCACCCTCAAGGTGCAACCCCCGTCCTTGTTTGCGAACCTCACCCCGGATTGCAAACCCGTCGCCACTAGGAGCAGACGGTACAGCGCCCAGGACCGGACCTTCATTCGCTCCGAAGTCCAGCGGCTACTAAAGGAGGGCATAATCCAGGCCAGCAATAGTCCCTGGAGAGCGCAGGTGGTAGTAGTGAAGACAGGGGAGAAACAAAGGATGGTCATTGACTATAGCCAGACCATCAACAGGTACACACAACTAGACGCGTACCCTCTCCCCCGCATATCCGACATGGTCAATCGGATTGCCCAGTATAAAGTCTTCTCCACCGTGGACCTCAAGTCCCCATCCGCCCAAGTGACCGCAAGTACACAGCCTTCGAGGCAGACGGGCGATTATACCACTTCCTAAGGGTCCCTTTTGGCGTCACAAACGGCGTCTCGGTCTTCCAACGGGAAATGGACCGAATGGTTGATCAACATGGGTTACGGGCCACGTTCCCGTACCTCGACAATGTAACCATCTGCGGCCACGATCAGCAGGGCCACGACGCCAACCTCCAAAAATTCCTCCAGACTGCCAAAGCCTTGAACCTCACGTACAACGAGGACAAGTGCGTTTTTAGCACCGATCGGCTAGCCATTCTGGGCTACATAGTGCGCAATGGGATAATAGGCCCCGACCCCGAACGTATGCGCGCACTCATGGAATTTCCCCTCCCGCACTGCCCAAAAGCCCTGAAACGCTGCCTGGGGTTCTTTTCATACTACGCCCAGTGGGTCCCCCAGTACGCAGACAAGGCCCGCCCCCTAATACAGACCACGACTTTCCCGCTGTCGACAGAGGCTTGCCAGGCTTTCAGCCGCATCAAAGCGGACATCGCAAAGGCCACGATGCGCGCCATCGACGAGTCCCTCCCCTTCCAGGTCGAGAGCGACGCCTCTGACGTAGCTCTAGCGGCTACCCTTAACCAAGCGGGTAGACCCGTGGCCTTCTTCTCCCGAACCCTCCACGCCTCAGAAATCCGCCACTCCTCAGTGGAAAAGGAAGCCCAAGCCATAGTGGAAGCTGTGCGACATTGGAGGCATTACCTGGCCGGCGGGAGATTCACTCTCCTCACTGACCAACGGTCGGTAGCCTTCATGTTCGATAATGCACAGCGGGGCAAGATCAAGAACGACAAGATCTTGCGGTGGAGGATCGAACTCTCCACCTTCAACTATGAGATCTTGTACCGGCCCGGAAAGCTGAACGAGCCGTCTGATGCCCTATCCCGCGGGACATGTGCCAACGCACAAATTGACCGCCTCCAAGCCCTCCACGAGGACCTCTGCCACCCGGGGGTCACTCGGTTTTACCACTTCATCAAGTCCCGCAATCTCCCATACTCCTTAGAGGAGGTCCGTACAGTCACAAGAGACTGCCACATCTGCGCAGAATGCAAACCGCATTTTTTCAGGCCAGATGGAGCGCACCTGATTAAGGCTTCCCGTCCCTTTGAACGCCTCAGTCTCGATTTCAAAGGGCCCCTCCCCTCCACCGACCGCAACGCGTATTTCCTTAATGTAGTGGACGAATACTCCCGCTTCCCTTTTGCCATTCCCTGCTCCGACATGACCGCGGCCACAGTCATTAAAGCCCTGAACAGCATATTCACACTGTTCGGTTACCCCGCATACGTCCACAGCGACAGGGGGTCCTCTTTCATGAGTGGCGAGCTGCGCCAGTTCCTGCTCAGCGAGGGTATAGCTTCAAGCAGGACGACCAGCTACAACCCCCGGGGGAACGGGCAAGTAGAAAGGGAGAACGGCACGGTCTGGAAGGCCGTCCTACTGGCCCTACGGTCCAGGGATCTCCCAGTTTCACGGTGGCAGGAGGTCCTCCCGGACGCTCTCCATTCCATCCGGTCGTTATTCTGTACGAGCACTAATCAAACGCCTCACGAGCGTCTCCTTGTCTTCCCTAGGAGGTCCTCCTCTGGAACGTCGCTGCCGACCTGGCTGGCGGCCCCAGGACCCATCCTGCTCCGAAAGCACGTGCGGGCACATAAGGCGGACCCGTTGGTCGAAAGGGTTCACCTCCTCCACGCAAACCCCCAGTACGCCTACGTGGAGTACCCCGACGGCCGACAGGACACGGTCTCCCTGCGGGATCTGGCGCCCGCCGGCACCACGCACCCCCCCCCCCGACACCATCAACCCAACCGCCCCCCCTTCCTGCCACCGCCGCACCCCGCGACCGCCCCCTTCCCAGGAGGATCAGTCCCCCTCCCCTTTGCACCGACAGCTGAAACCGTGCGGCTCCCGGAGGCGACAACGCTGGTACAAGCACCACCACCACCGCCGGGGCCGAGGCGATCGACACGGACGACCAGACCGCCCGACCGACTCGTGGCGTCGATGTAAAACAAAGATGGACTGTCCAATGAACATTTTGTTTTTCCTATATCCTCTGTAAATAGTTGTAACAGGACGATACTGTCCAATACGGTACTACCATGTAACTGTTCTATCCTCCCAGGACCAGTACTGTAAACCCTTACCACCATACGAAGCATCACCCCGCCGGGTTCATTTTTGACAAGGGGTGAATGTGGTAGTATGTATTGGGGGTCATGTGGGACTGGAAGCCCTAATGTCATTGGCTGACAGATCCCGGGTCCTGGTTGGCCGTTGACCTCATACTCCGCCCTGAAGGCGAAGTATAAGAAGCCGGTGCCTTCCCCCGCAGGCCAGTTTACTATCGGGCTGCTGGGGAACAGACACGCTTAATAAAGCCTCATCGACTTCACTCTGTTTGTCTCACGGAGTCTTTGTGCGCCACAAGTGTCATGAGTTTTGTGTGGGCCGGGAAGACCCCGAGAGTGAGGAGGGGGTTCTTGCAGCGTAGCAGGGATAGGGGGGGGCTGGCACTACCGAGCCTAAGTGAATACCACTGGGCTGCCAATATCTCAATGGTGTGTAAGTGGATGGGAGAAGGGGAGGGAGCGACGTGGAAGAGATTGGAGATGGCGTCCTGCAAAGGAACCAGCCTACAAGCAATGGTGACGGCGCCGTTGCCGTTCTCCCCGAAGAAATACACCACAGGTCCAGTGGTGGTGGCAACACTAAAAATTTGGGGGCAGTGGAGACGACATAGGGGAAGGACGGGAGCCTCGGTGCGGTCCCCGATAAGAAATAACCATAGGTTTGTCCCGGGGAGAATGGATGGGGGATTTGGAGCATGGCAGACAGCGGGGGTTGTGCAACTGAGAGATCTGTTCGTAGACGGGACGTTTGCGAGTCTGGGAGTGCTGACGGAAAAATATGGGTTGCCCCAAGGGAATGCATTTCGGTACATGCAACTGAGGGCTTTTGCGAGGCAGCAGGTGAGGGAATTCCCGCAGCAGGAGGTTCAGGATAGAGTGATCTCGGGGAAATGGGTGGGCTATGGTAGGGTGTCGGATATATACAGGGAAATGAGGGACGAGGGGGAGATCATGGTAGATGAGCTGAAGGGGAAATGGGAAGAAGAGCTGGGGGAAGAGATTGAGGAGGGGCTGTGGGCTGATGCCCTACGTAGGGTAAACTCGTCGTCCTCATGCGCCAGGCTCAGCCTGATACAATTCAAGGTTTTACACAGGGCGCACATGACCGGAGCAAGGCTCAGTAAATTTTTCGGGGTAGAGGATAGGTGTGGGAGATGCTCGAGAAGCCCAGCAAACCACACCCACATGTTTTGGTCGTGTCCGGCACTGCAGGGGTTCTGGGTGGGGGTGGCAAAGGTGCTTCCGAAGGTGGTGGGGGTCCGGGTCGAGCCAGGCTGGGGGTTGGCTATATTCGGGGTTGCAGAAGAGCCGGGAGTGCAGGAGGCGAAAGAGGCTGATGTCTTGGCCTTTGCGTCCCTAGTAGCCCGGCGAAGGATATTGCTTATGTGGAAGGAAGCCAAACCCCCGGGCGTGGAGACCTGGATAAATGACATGGCAGGGTTTATAAAACTAGAACGGATAAAGTTCGCACTAAGAGGTTCGGCTCAAGGGTTCACCAGGCGGTGGCAACCGTTCATTGACTACCTCGCAGAACGATAAAGGAAATGGGAAGGTAGCAGCAGCAACCCAGGGGGGGAGGGGGGGAGGGCCCGGGCGGGTCCTCGGGGATGTTTGTGTATAGATATTTGTACCAGGTTATGTATAATGGATTGTTTGATTTTATTTTTGGAGAGTTATTATTTTTGTTATGGCAGTTGCCATTTAGTTTATATATTATTTATTTATTTGTTAAAACGGCCACTGTTATTTATACTGTTTCATTGTCAAAAAAGGAAAACCTTTGTATTGTTTTGTTTGGCTGAAAAATTTGAATAAAATATCCTTTTTTAAAAAGCAAGGCTTTTGGTAAGCCCCACATGGGAAACGGATAATGAAGGTAAGAGCCTCTGGGATCCAAGGAAATTTGGCAATTGTCTGAGTGGCAGGAAGCAGAGGGTGATGATCGAGCGTGTCTTTCTGACAGGAAGCCTGTGTTGAATGGGATTCTGCAGGGATCAGTGTTGGGGGCCTTGCTGATTGTGGGTTATATAAATGATTTAGATATGAATGTAGGAGAGTTGATCTGTAAGTTTGCAAATGATGCGAAAATTGATGCCGTGCTTAATAGTGAGGAGGATAACGGGCGGCACATGACACAGTGGTTAGCACTGCTGCCTAGGGCACTGAGGACCCGAGTTCAATCCCGACTCTGGGTCACTGGCCGTGTGGAGTTTGCACATTCTCCCCATGTCTGCATGGGCTTCACCCCCACAAGCCAAAGATGGGCAGGTTAAGTGGATTGGCCACGCTAAATTGCCCCTTAATTGGAAAAAAATAATTGGTTACTCTAATTATTCAAAATAATACAGAGGAGGATAGCCTTCAGTTACAGGAGGATATAGACGGGCTGGTCAGATGGGCTGATCAGTGGCAAATGGAATTCAATCCGGAAAGTGTGAGGTGATGCACTTGGGTAGGACAAACAAGGCAAGGGAATACATGATAAACAGCAGGACCCTGGGAAGCACTGAGGATCAGAGGGACCTTGCTGTGCATGCACACCGGTCCCTTACGGTAGCAGAGCAGGTGGATACAGCGATTAAGAAGGCATATGGTGTACTTGCCTTTATTAGCCAAGGCACAGAGTTTAAGAGCAGGGAGGCGATGTGAGAACTGTATAAAACATTGGTTAGTTCACAGCTAGAGTATTGTGCACAGTTCTGGGGCGCGATTTAACCGAAGAAATTCTGTGTTGTTTTGGGCGAGCCTTGCGGGGTATTTCTCACTGGCTTTTTGGGTGAGATCCACACCGCTATTTCCCCACACTTAGGGTGCGATTTAACGGGACAGGTTCTAAGTGCCATATCAGGCGAGGTTTCCTGGGAGCTCTTCGACGGCCGTGTTGGCGAGACCGTGACCAGTATCCAACGGCAGTTAGTGCCAGAAACGATCCCCCAGGACCTCCACGGCAGAACTGGTTGTCCGACAGTCGCCTTGCTTGGTTCCGTGCCTGGCAACTCCCTGCTAACAAGGGGGAGCTGCACATAAACGCTCCCTCTGAGCACAGTCCAGTCAGCGTACAGCCATGCCACCACGTAGAACAGCACCGCACTTCGGAGAGGCCGACCTGGCCAGGCGAGACGGGACATCCTGTTCCCGCGAAGGAGTTGGAGGACCAGCCACAGGGCCACCAATGCCGCCTGGGAGGCACTGGCAATGGTCGTCAGTTTGGGTAACTTAACCTGGAGGACTGCCGTACAATGTCGGAAGAAGAGCAACCACCTCTAACGGGCCGCACTGGTAAGTTGACACCAGCCCCCTGGCACCAGTATCGCCTGCCAGCACCCTGAACCTCCCCCTCCAACCTCAACAAGACAGTGATAGGCACCTCGCCACCACCCCCAGCATTATACTGCATCGCTATCCCAGCACACCTTGGCACTTATCGGCACTACCCCTCCATGCCCAGGGCGGTGTCCACACAAGCCACCTGCCAAAGACCCCCTTGATGCATCAAAGTGTGGCTCACACTGCCCTCTCTTTGTCTCCACAGGAGAAGCTGGCACATAATCGGCGGGAGAGGGCACAGACGGGCGGCGGGGTGCCGGACATCTGCATCTTCAACCGCCCCATGAGGAACTGACCCTGGAGATCACGGGGATGACCAAGGAGAGAGCAGTCACCAACAGTGAGGTTGGCCTGCACCATACAGGTGAGGATTCACTGTCCCCCGCCCCCACCCAGGTGACCTGTCTGAAGTGAATTGTTCATGTCAGACAAGATGACCCTTCCCCCTCACTGACCACATGTCCATTTTCTCGCATGATCTCCATGTGATGGGGCTGGGCCATTCGGAGTCGCCCCCCGCCCCCCCCCCCCACCCTTGGCCACCCAAGGGACAACCTCGCTGGAGAGCTCCAAGAAGGCCACCATTGAGTCGTCACAGCTATCACCGCCACCTTCCACCAGGGACACTCCCCTCGGTGGGAGACATTAGTGGTCCGGTTTCTGGGGCACTATTTGGTGAGAACTACACAGTTGCTGATGCACGTCAGCTGGAGGCAGGACTATCCAAGGAAGTCCACAGTTGGCGGTCTGCTGGATCCCAGGACCCAGCTGAGTCCCAGTCAGATGCCGAGCCTCTGGACAACGGGATCCCAGAGCTGATGCAGTCACTAGGGCGCGGCCGTGACATTCAGGAGGGGATGTCAGCATACTCTCGGGAGTGCATTGCCGATTGGAGCAGTCCCAAAGGCTGCAGGCGCAAGAGATGGCGCCGGCAATGCGTGGCACGGAGGCCAACACTGCTAACGTGGCAGCCACAGTGGAAAGCCTGCAGTACGCCACCAGCAGCATGAATGGTGGTGTCTAAGGAGCCGCTCAGTCAGCGATGACCATGGCTGATGGTCCCGCCAGCATTTCCCAGTCCCTGGGAGGACGTGCCCCAGACGCAGGTGGACATTGCTGGGGCACAGCCGAGCATGGCCCAGCCACTGAGGAGCTTCGCCGAGGGCTTTAGAACCATGGCACAGATAACGGGGAGGCACCAGAGCCGGCAAGGGCCAGTTGATGCCGAGGCCTCAGTGGGCAGAACAGGGTGGCATGGCGAACCCGGTGCCACCGGTAAGGCAGCCTGGGCCGTCTCTACCTCCAACGTGCATCCTGGGGACACACCTGGACGTAGCGGCAGAGCACGGAAAGCTAAAGATGTTGCTGATCACTGACTGGGCGAGGTGGGGGACACCATTGGTAGGTAAGGACAATGAAGGTTTTGAATTTTCACAATTAAACCATGTTACGACAGACGCAACGCTTCCGTCCTGCTTCTCTAGGGGCTGGTTTAGCTCAGTGGGCTAAACAGCTGGCTTGTAATGTAGAACAAGGCCAGCAGCAGCGTTCAATTCCCGTACCGGCCTCCCCGAACAGGCGCCGGAATGTGGCGACTAGGGGCTTTTCACAGTAACTTCATTTGAAGCCTACTTGTGACAGTAAGTGATTATTATTATTATTCCCAATCTCCGCCGCCACCCCCACCCCCCCCCAACGTTGCTCTCCATTCCCACCCCCCCTTCACACTCCCTGCACAGTGGTCCAGCCCCCCGTGCCGACCCCGTTCAGAGGATGGGTGTGAGCGCGCTGTCAGCGGAAAGACAGGAGTCGGACTTCTGCAGAAACTGAGGAGCACCTGAGCTTTCCTCACAGCGAGTCATCATCACCGTCCTGCCTTGTATAGCGATCCGCTGACAGTGCCAACAGGCCCATCACCCTGGAGTGATGTTACACAGACCATGGGAGGGTGGAACGGGAATGTGTACCCCTGGGGTGAGGTGGTGGTAAGAGCTGAGGGTGGGGTTGCGAGCTGGGGTTCTGAGTGTGGGTTGGGGGTGTGGGCTGAGAGGGGGGGGGGGGCTGGAGGCAAAGGTTAAAGTGAGGGCTCAGAGTGGGGGTGCTGTGGGGGTGAGGATCGAGGTGCAAGGGTGAAGGCAAGGGCACTGTAGAGGAGTCTGCACGTCCATGGTGCCAGAGGCCTGGTCACTAAAGTCTTGTGTTATCTGTTGGTGCTGCTTATGCGACTTACAGAAGCTGATGGCAGTTCCCAACATACCCACACACTGTCAGCACCCACACACTGTCAGCACCCACACACTGTCAGCACCCACACACTGACAGCACCCACACACTGACAGCACCCACACACTGACAGGTACCCACACACTGACAGCACCCACACACTGACAGCCCCCACACACTGACAGGTACCCACACACTGTCAGCACCCAAACACTGACAGCACCCACACACTGTCAGCACCCACACACTGACAGCACCCACACACTGTCAGCACCCACACACTGACAGCACCCACACACTGTCAGCACCCACACACTGACAGCACCCACACACTGACAGCACCCACACACTGACAGGTACCCACACACTGACAGCACCCACACACTGACAGCACCCACACACTGACAGGTACCCACACACTGTCAGCACCCAAACACTGACAGCACCCACACACTGACAGGTACCCACACACTGACAGCACCCACACACTGACAGGTACCCACACACTGACAGGTACCCACACACTGACAGCACCCACACACTGACAGCAATCCACACACTGACAGAACCCACACACTGACAGCACCCACACAGACAGCACCCACACAGACAGCACCCACACACTGACAGGTACCCACATACTGACAACACGCACACACTGACAGCACCCACACACTGACAGCACCCACACACTGACAGGTACCCACACACAGACAGCACCCACACACTGACAGGTACCGACTCACTGACAGGCACCCACACACTGTCAGCACCCACACACTGACAGCACCCACACGCTGACAGGTACATGCACACTGAAGGTACCCACACACTGACAGGTACCAACACACTAACAGGTACACACACACTGACAGGTACCCACTTACTGACAGCACCCACACACTGTCAGCACCCACACACTGACAGTGCCCACACACTGACAAAACCCACACGCTGACTGCACTCATACACTGACAGGTACCCCCACACTAACAGGTGCCCGCACACTGACAGGTACCGATAAAGTTACAGGTCCCGACACACTGACAGCACCCACACGCTGACAGCTACCCGCATACAGACAGGTACCCGCACACTGACAGCTACCCGCATACTGACAGGTACCCGCACACTGACAGCATCCACACACTGACAGGTACCCACACACTGACAGCACCCACACACTGACAGCACCCACACACTGACAGCACCTACACACTGACAGCACCCACACACTGACAGGTACCCACACACTGACAGAACCCACACACTGACAGCACCCACACACTGACAGCACCCACACACTGACAGGTACCCACACACTGACAGCACCCACACACTGACAGCACCCACACACTGACAGCAATCCACACACTAACAGCACCCACACACTGACAGCACCCACACACTGACAGCACCCACACAGACAGCACCCACACACTGACAGCACCCACACAGTGACCGGTCCCCACACACTGACAGCACCCACACACTGACAGGTACCCACACACTGACAACACCCACACACTGACAGCACCCACACACTGACAGCACCCACACACTGACAACACACACACACTGACAGCACCCTCACACTGACAACACCCTCACACTGACAGGTACCCACACACTGACAGCACCCACACACTGACAGGTACCCACACACTGACAGCACCCACACACTGACAGCACCCACACACTGACAGGTACCCACACACTGACAGCACCCACACACTGAAAGCACCCACACACTGATAGCACCCACACACTGCCAGCACCCACACACTGATAGCACCCACACACTGACAGGTACCCACACACTGACAGCACCCACACACTGACAGGTACCCACACACTGACAGCACCCACACACTGACAGCACCCACACACTGACAGGTACCCACACACTGACAGCATCCACACACTGACAGGTACCCACACACTGACAGCACCCACACACTGACAGGTACCCACACACTGACAGCACCCACACACTGACAGGTACCCACACACTGACAGCACCCACACACTGACAGGTACCCACACACTGACAGGTACCCACACACTGACAGCACCCACACACTGACAGCACCCACAAACTGACAGCACCCACACACTGACCGGTACCCACACACTGACAGGTACCCACACACTGACAGCACCCACACACTGACAGCCCCCACACACTGACAGGTACCCACACACTGACAGCAACCACACACTGACAGGTACCCACACACTGACAGGTACCCACACACTGACAGCACCCACACACTGACAGCACCCACACACTGACAGGTACCCACACACTGACAGCACCCACACACTGACAGCACCCACACACTGACAGGTACCCACACACTGACAGCACCCACACACTGACAGCACCCACACACTGACAGAACCCACACACTGACAGCACCCACACACTGACAGGTACCCACACACTGACAGCACCCACACACTGACAGGTACCCACACACTGACAGCACCCACACAGTGACAGCACCCACACACTGGCAGGTACCCACACACTGACAGCACCCACACACTGACAGCACCCACACACTGACAGGTACCCACACACTGACAGCACCCACACACTGACAGGTACCCACACACTGACAGCACCCACACACTGACAGGTACCCACACACTGACAGCACCCACACACTGACAGCACCCACACACTGACAGGTACACACACACTGACAGGTACCCACACACTGACAGCACCCACACACTGACAGCACCCACACACTGACAGGTACCCACACACTGACAGCACCCACACACTGACAGCACCCACAAACTGACAGGTACCCACACACTGACAGCACCCACATACTGACAGGTACCCACACACTGACAGCACCCACACACTGACAGGTACCCACACACTGACAGCACCCACACACTGACAGGTACCCACACACTGACAGCACCCACACACTGACAGCACCCACACACTGACAGCACCCACACACTGACAGGTACCCACACGCTGACAGGTACCCACACACTGACAGCACCCACACATTGACAGCACCCACACACTGACAGGTACCCACACACTGACAGCACCCACACACTGACAGGTACCCACACACTGACAGCACCCACACACTGACAGCACCCACACACTGACAGGTACCCACACACTGACAGCACCCACACACTGACAGCACCCACACACTGACAGGTACCCACACACTGACAGCACCCACACACTGACAGCACCCACATACTGACAGAACCCACACACTGACAGCACCCACACACTGACAGGTACCCACACACTGACAGCACCCACACACTGACAGGTACCCACACACTGACAGCACCCACACAGTGACAGCACCCACACACTGGCAGGTACCCACACACTGACAGCACCCACACACTGACAGCACCCACACACTGACAGCACCCACACACTGACAGGTACCCACACACTGACAGCACCCACACACTGACAGGTACCCACACACTGACAGCACCCACACACTGACAGGTACCCACACACTGACAGCACCCACACACTGACAGGTACCCACACACTGACAGCACCCACACACTGACAGCACCCACACACTGACAGGTACACACACACTGACAGGTACCCACACACTGACAGCACCCACACACTGACAGCACCCACACACTGACAGGTACCCACACACTGACAGCACCCACACACTGACAGCACCCACACACTGACAGGTACCCACACACTGACAGCACCCACACACTGACAGGTACCCACACACTGACAGCACCCACACACTGACAGCACCCACACACTGACAGCACCCACACACTGACAGGTACCCACACACTGACAGCACCCACACACTGACAGCACCCACACACTGACAGCACCCACACACTGACAGGTACCCACACACTGACAGCACCCACACACTGACAGCACCCACACACTGACAGGTACCCACACACTGACAGCACCCACACACTGACAGCACCCACACACTGACAGCACCCACACACTGACAGGTACCCACACACTGACAGCACCCACACACTGACAGCACCCACACACTGACAGCACCCACACGCTGACAGCACCCACACACAGAAAGCACCCACACAGTGACAGGTACCCACACACTGACAGCACCCACACACTGACATCACCCACACACTGACAGCACCCACACACTGACAGGTACCCACACGCTGACAGGTACCCACACAGTGACAGCACCCACACACTGACAGGTACCCACACACTGACAGCACCCACACACTGACAGTACCCACACACTGACAGCACCCACACACTGACAGCACCCACACACTGACAGGTACCCACACACTGACAGCACCCACACACTGACAGGTACCCACACGCTGACAGGTACCCACACAGTGACAGCACCCACACACTGACAGGTACCCACACACTGACAGCACCCACACACTGACAGCACCCACACACTGACAGCACCCACACACTGTCATGTACCCACACACTGACAGCACCCACACACTAACAGGTACACACACACTGACACGTACCCACTTACTGACAGCACCCACACACTGTCAGCACCCACACACTGACAGTGCCCACACACTGACAAAACCCACACACTGACTGCACTCATACACTGACAGGTACCCCCACACTAACAGGTGCCCGCACACTGACAGGTACCGATAAACTTACAGGTCCCGACACACTGACAGCACCCACACGCTGACAGCTACCCGCATACTGACAGGTACCCGCACACTGACAGCTACCCGCATACTGACAGGTACCCGCACACTGACAGCATCCACACACTGACAGGTATCCACACACTGACAGCACCCACACACTGACAGCACCCACACACTGACAGCACCTACACACTGACAGCACCCACACACTGACAGGTACCCACACACTGACACAACCCACACACTGACAGCACCCACACACTGACAGCACCCACACACTGACAGGTACCCACACACTGACAGCACCCACACACTGACAGCACCCACACACTGACAGCAATCCACACACTAACAGCACCCACACACTGACAGCACCCACACACTGACAGCACCCACACAGACAGCACCCACACACTGACAGCACCCACACACTGACAGGTACCCACACACTGACAACACCCACACACTGACAGCACCCACACACTGACAGCACCCACACACTGACAGGTACCCACACACTGACAGGTACCCACACACTGACAGAACCCACACACTGACAGCAATCCACACACTGACAGCACCCACACACTGACAGCACCCACACACTGACAGCACCCACACAGACAGCACCCACACACTGACAGCACCCACACACTGACAGGTACCCACACACTGACAACACGCACACACTGACAGCACCCACACACTGACAGCACCCACACACTGACAGGTACCCACACACTGACAGCACCCACACACTGACAGGTACCGACTCACTGACAGCACCCACACACTGACAGGTACCCACACACTGACAGCACCCACACACTGACAGCACCCACATACTGACAGAACCCACACACTGACAGCACCCACACACTGACAGGTACCCACACACTGACAGCACCCACACACTGACAGGTACCCACACACTGACAGCACCCACACAGTGACAGCACCCACACACTGGCAGATACCCACACACTGACAGCACCCACACACTGACAGCACCCACACACTGACAGCACCCACACACTGACAGGTACCCACACACTGACAGCACCCACACACTGACAGGTACCCACACACTGACAGCACCCACACACTGACAGGTACCAACACACTGACAGCACCCACACACTGACAGGTACCCACACACTGACAGCACCCACACACTGACAGCACCCACACACTGACAGGTACACACACACTGACAGGTACCCACACACTGACAGCACCCACACACTGACAGCACCCACACACTGACAGGTACCCACACACTGACAGCACCCACACACTGACAGCACCCACACACTGACAGGTACCCACACACTGACAGGTACCCACACACTGACAGCACCCACACACTGACAGCACCCACACACTGACAGGTACCCACACACTGACAGCACCCACACACTGACAGGTACCCACACACTGACAGCACCCACACACTGACAGCACCCACACACTGACAGCACCCACACACTGACAGGTGCCCACACACTGACAGCACCCACACACTGACAGCACCCACACACTGACAGGTACCCACACACTGACAGCACCCACACACTGACAGCACCCACACACTGACAGCACCCACACACTGACAGGTACCCACACACTGACAGCACCCACACACTGACAGCACCCACACACTGACAGCACCCACACGCTGACAGCACCCACACACAGAAAGCACCCACACACTGACAGGTACCCACACACTGACAGCACCCACACACTGACAGCACCCACACACTGACAGCACCCACACACTGACAGGTACCCACACGCTGACAGGTACCCACACAGTGACAGCACCCACACACTGACAGGTACCCACACACTGACAGCACCCACACACTGACAGTACCCACACACTGACAGCACCCACACACTGACAGCACCCACACACTGACAGGTACCCACACACTGACAGCACCCACACACTGACAGGTACCCACACGCTGACAGGTACCCACACAGTGACAGCACCCACACACTGACAGGTACCCACACACTGACAGCACCCACACACTGACAGTACCCACACACTGACAGCACCCACACACTGACAGCACCCACACACTGTCATGTACCCACACACTGACAGCACCCACACACTAACAGGTACACACACACTGACACGTACCCACTTACTGACAGCACCCACACACTGTCAGCACCCACACACTGACAGTGCCCACACACTGACAAAACCCACACACTGACTGCACTCATACACTGACAGGTACCCCCACACTAACAGGTGCCCGCACACTGACAGGTACCGATAAACTTACAGGTCCCGACACACTGACAGCACCCACACGCTGACAGCTACCCGCATACTGACAGGTACCCGCACACTGACAGCTACCCGCATACTGACAGGTACCCGCACACTGACAGCATCCACACACTGACAGGTACCCACACACTGACAGCACCCACACACTGACAGCACCCACACACTGACAGCACCTACACACTGACAGCACCCACACACTGACAGGTACCCACACACTGACAGAACCCACACACTGACAGCACCCACACACTGACAGCACCCACACACTGACAGGTACCCACACACTGACAGCACCCACACACTGACAGCACCCACACACTGACAGCAATCCACACACTAACAGCACCCACACACTGACAGCACCCACACACTGACAGCACCCACACAGACAGCACCCACACACTGACAGCACCCACACACTGACAGGTACCCACACACTGACAACACCCACACACTGACAGCACCCACACACTGACAGCACCCACACACTGACAGGTACCCACACACTGACAGGTACCCACACACTGACAGCACCCACACACTGACAGCACCCACACACTGACAGCACCCACACACTGACAGCACCCACACAGACAGCACCCACACACTGACAGCACCCACACACTGACAGGTACCCACACACTGACAACACGCACACACTGACAGCACCCACACACTGACAGCACCCACACACTGACAGGTACCCACACACTGACAGCACCCACACACTGACAGGTACCGACTCACTGACAGGCACCCACACACTGTCAGCACCCACACACTGACAGCACCCACACGCTGACAGGTACATGCACACTGAAGGTACCCACACACTGACAGGTACCAACACACTAACAGGTACACACACACTGACAGGTACCCACTTACTGACAGCACCCACACACTGTCAGCACCCACACACTGACAGTGCCCACACACTGACAAAACCCACACACTGACTGCACTCATACACTGACAGGTTCCCCCACACTAACAGGTGCCCGCACACTGACAGGTACCGATAAACTTACAGGTCCCGACACACTGACAGCACCCACACGCTGACAGCTACCCGCATACTGACAGGTACCCGCACACTGACAGCGACCCGCAGACTGACAGGTACCCGCACACTGACAGCTACCCGCATACTGACAGGTACCCGCACACTGACAGCTACCCGCATACTGACAGGTACCCGCACACTGACAGCATCCACACACTGACAGGTACCCACACACTGACAGGTACCCACACACTGACAGGTACCCACACACTGACAGCACCCACACACTGACAGCACCTACACACTGACAGGACCCACACACTGACAGGTACGCACACACTGACAGAACCCACACACTGACAGCACCCACACACTGACAGCACCCACACACTGACAGGTACCCACACACTGACAGCACCCACACACTGACAGCACCCACACACTGACAGCAATCCACACACTAACAGCACCCACACACTGACAGCACCCACACACTGACAGCACCCACACAGACAGCACCCACACACTGACAGCACCCACACAGTGACAGGTACCCACACACTGACAACACCCACACACTGACAGCACCCACACACTGACAGCACCCACACACTGACAGGTACCCACACACTGAGAGGTACACACACACTGACAGCACCCACACACTGACAGGTACCCACAGACTGACAACACCCACACACTGACAGCACCCACACACTGACAGCACCCACACACTGACAACACCCACACACTGACAGCACCCTCACACTGACAGCACCCTCACACTGACAGGTACCCACACACTGACAGCACCCACACACTGACAGGTACCCACACACTGACAGCACCCACACACTGACAGCACCCACACACTGACAGGTACCCACACACTGACAGCACCCACACACTGACAGGTACCCACACACTGACAGCACCCACACACTGAAAGCACCCACACACTGATAGCATCCACACACTGCCAGCACCCACACACTGATAGCACCCACACACTGACAGGTACCCACACACTGACAGCACCCACACACTGACAGGTACCCACACACTGACAGCACCCACACACTGACAGGTACCCACACACTGACAGCACCCACACACTGACAGCACCCACACACTGACAGGTACCCACACACTGACAGCACCCACACACTGACAGGCACCCACACACTGACAGGTACCCACACACTGACAGCACCCACACACTGACAGCACCCACAAACTGACAGCACCCACACACTGACCGGTACCCACACACTGACAGGTACCCACACACTGACAGCACCCACACACTGACAGCACCCACACACTGGCAGCACCCACACACTGACAGGTACCCACACACTGACAGGTACCCACACACTGACAGCACCCACACACTGACAGGTACCCACACACTGACAGCACCCACACACTGACAGCACCCTCACACTGACAGCACCCACACACTGACAGAACCCACACACTGACAGCACCCACACACTGACAGGTACCCACACACTGACAGCACCCACACACTGACAGGTACCCACACACTGACAGCACCCACACACTGACAGCACCCACACGCTGGCAGGTACCCACACACTGACAGGTACCCACACACTGACAGCACCCACACACTGACAGCACCCACACACTGACAGCACCCACACACTGACAGGTACCCACACACTGACAGCACCCACACACTGACAGGTACCCACACACTGACAGCACCCACACACTGACAGGTACCCACACACTGACAGCACCCACACACTGACAGGTACCCACACACTGACAGCACCCACACACTGACAGCACCCACACACTGACAGGTACACACACACTGACAGGTACCCACACACTGACAGCACCCACACACTGACAGCACCCACACACTGACAGGTACCCACACACTGACAGCACCCACACACTGACAGCACCCACACACTGACAGGTACCCACACACTGACAGCACCCACACACTGACAGCACCCACACACTGACAGCACCCACACACTGACAGCACCCACACACTGACAGGTACCCACACACTGACAGCACCCACACACTGACAGCACCCACACACTGACAGCACCCACACACTGACAGGTACCCACACACTGACAGCACCCACACACTGACAGCACCCACACACTGACAGCACCCACACACTGACAGGTACCCACACACTGACAACACGCACACACTGACAGCACCCACACACTGACAGCACCCACACACTGACAGGTACCCACACACTGACAGCACCCACACACTGACAGGTACCGACTCACTGACAGGCACCCACACACTGTCAGCACCGACACACTGACAGCACCCACACGCTGACAGGTACATGCACACTGAAGGTACCCACACACTGACAGGTACCAACACACTAACAGGTACACACACACTGACAGGTACCCACTTACTGACAGCACCCACACACTGTCAGCACCCACACACTGACAGTGCCCACACACTGACAAAACCCACACACTGACTGCACTCATACACTGACAGGTACCCCCACACTAACAGGTGCCCGCACACTGACAGGTACCGATAAACTTACAGGTCCCGATACACTGACAGCACCCACACGCTGACAGCTACCCGCATACTGACAGGTACCCGCACACTGACAGCTACCCGCATACTGACAGGTACCCGCACACTGACAGCATCCACACACTGACAGGTACCCACACACTGACAGGTACCCACACACTGACAGGTACCCACACACTGACAGCACCCACACACTGACAGCATCTACACACTGACAGCACCCACACACTGACAGAACCCACACACTGACAGCACCCACACACTGACAGCAACCACACACTGACAGGTACCCACACACTGACAGCACCCACACACTGACAGCACCCACACACTGACAGCAATCCACACACTAACAGCACCCACACACTGACAGCACCCACACACTGACAGCACCCACACAGACAGCACCCACACACTGACAGCACCCACACAGTGACAGGTACCCACACACTGACAACACCCACACACTGACAGCACCCACGCACTGACAGCACCCACACACTGACAGGTACCCACACACTGACAGGTACCCACACACTGACAGCACCCACACACTGACAGGTGCCCACACACTGACAACACCCACACACTGACAGCACCCACACACTGACAGCACCCACACACTGACAACACCCTCACACTGACAGGTACCCACACACTGACAGCACCCACACACTGACAGGTACCCACACACTGACAGCACCCACACACTGACAGGTACCCACACACTGACAGCACCCACACACTGACTGGTACCCACACACTGACAGCACCCACACACTGAAAGCACCCACACACTGATAGCACCCACACACTGCCAGCACCCACACACTGATAGCACCCACACACTGACAGGTACCCACACACTGACAGCACCCACACACTGACAGGTACCCACACACTGACAGCACCCACACACTGACAGGTACCCACACACTGACAGCACCCACACACTGACAGCACCCACACACTGACAGGTACCCACACACTGACAGCACCCACACACTGACAGGTACCCACACACTGACAGCACCCACACACTGACAGGTACCCACACACTGACAGGTACCCACACACTGACAGCACCCACACACTGACAGCACCCACAAACTGACAGCACCCACACACTGACCGTTACCCACACACTGACAGGTACCCACACACTGACAGCACCCACACGCTGACAGCTACCCGCATACTGACAGGTACCCGCACACTGACAGCTACCCGCATACTGACAGGTACCCGCACACTGACAGCATCCACACACTGACAGGTACCCACACACTGACAGCACCCACACACTGACAGCACCTACACACTGACAGCACCCACACACTGACAGGTACCCACACACTGACAGAACCCACACACTGACAGCACCCACACACTGACAGCAATCCACACACTAACAGCACTCACACACTGACAGCACCCACACACTGACAGCACCCACACAGACAGCACCCACACACTGGCAGCACCCACACAGTGACAGGTACCCACACACTGACAACACCCACACACTGACAGCACCCACACACTGACAGCACCCACACACTGACAGGTACCCACACACTGACAGGTACCCACACACTGACAGCACCCACACACTGACAGGTACCCACACACTGACAACACCCACACACTGACAGCACCCACACACTGACAGCACCCACACACTGACAACACCCACACACTGACAGCACCCTCAAACTGACAACACCCTCACACTGACAGGTACCCACACACTGACAGCACCCACACACTGACAGGTACCCACACACTGACAGCACCCACACACTGACAGGTACCCACACACTGACAGCACCCACACACTGAAAGCACTCACACACTGATAGCACCCACACACTGCCAGCACCCACACACTGATAGCACCCACACACTGACAGGTACCCACACACTGACAGCACCCACACACTGACAGGTACCCACACACTGACAGCACCCACACACTAACAGCACCCACACACTGACAGGTACCCACACACTGACAGCATCCACACACTGACAGGTACCCCAACACTGACAGCACCCACACGCTGACAGCTACCCGCATACTGACAGGTACCCGCACACTGACAGCTAAGCGCATACTGACAGGTACCCGCACACTGACAGCATCCACACACTGACAGGTACCCACACACTGACAGCACCCACACACTGACAGCACCCACACACTGACAGCACCTACACACTGACAGCACCCACACACTGACAGGTACCCCCACACTGACAGAACCCACACACTGACAGCACCCACACACTGACAGCACCCACACACTGACAGGTACCCACACACTGACAGCACCCACACACTGACAGCACCCACACACTGACAGCAATCCACACACTAACAGCACCCACACACTGACAGCACCCACACAGAGAGCACCCACACACTGACAGCACCCACACAGTGACAGGTACCCACACACTGACAACACCCACACACTGACAGCACCCACACACTGACAGGTACCCACACACTGACAGGTACCCACACACTGACAGCACCCACACACTGACAGGTACCCACACACTGACAGCACCCACACACTGACAGCACCCTCACACTGACAGCACCCACACACTGACAGCACCCTCACACTGACAACACCCTCACACTGACAGGTACCCACACACTGACAGCACCCACACACTGACAGGTACCCACACACTGACAGCACCCACACACTGACAGCACCCACACACTGACAGGTACCCACACACTGACAGCACCCACACACTGACAGGTACCCACACACTGACAGCACCCACACACTGAAAGCACCCACACACTGATAGCACCCACACACTGCCAGCACCCACACACTGATAGCACCCACACACTGACAGGTACCCACACACTGACAGCACCCACACACTGACAGGTACCCACACACTGACAGCACCCACACACTGACAGCACCCACACACTGACAGGTACCCACACACTGACAGCATCCACACACTGACAGGTACCCACACACTGACAGGTACCCACACACTGACAGCACCCACACACTGACAGCACCCACACACTGACAGGTACCCACACACTGACAGCACCCACACACTGACAGGTACCCACACACTGACAGCACCCACACACTGACAGGTACCCACACACTGACAGCACCCACACACTGACAGCACCCACACACTGACAGGTACCCACACACTGACAGCACCCACACACTGACAGGTACCCACACACTGACAGCACCCACACACTGACAGGTACCCACACACTGACAGGTACCCACACACTGACAGCACCCACACACTGACAGCACCCACACACTGACAGGTACCCACACACTGACAGCACCCACACACTGACAGCACCCACACACTGACAGGTACCCACACACTGACAGCACCCACACACTGACAGGTACCCACACACTGACAGCACCCACACACTGACAGCACCCACACACTGACAGGTACCCACACACTGACAGCACCCACACACTGACAGCACCCACACACTGACAGGCACCCACACACTGACAGCACCCACACACTGACAGCACCCACACACTGACAGAACCCACACTCTGACAGGTACCCACACACTGACAGCACCCACACACTGACAGGTACCCACACACTGACAGCACCCACACACTGACAGGTACCCATACACTGACAGCACCCACACACTGACAGGTACCCACACACTGACAGCACCCACACACTGACAGCACCCACACACTGACAGGTACACACACACTGACAGCACCCACACACTGACAGCACCCACACACTGACAGGTACCCACACACTGACAGCACCCACACACTGACAGCACCCACACACTGACAGGTACCCACACACTGACAGCACCCACACACTGACAGGTACCCACACACTGACAGCACCCACACACTGACAGCACCCACACACTGACAGGTACCCACACACTGACAGCACCCACACACTGACAGGTACCCACACACTGACAGCACCCACACACTGACAGCACCCACACACTGACAGCACCCACACACTGACAGGTGCTCACACACTGACAGCACACACACACTGACAGCACCCACACACTGACAGGTACCCACACACTGACAGCACCCACACACTGACAGCACCCACACACTGACAGCACCCACACACTGACAGGTACCCACACACTGACAACACGCACACACTGACAGCACCCACACACTGACAGCACCCACACACTGACAGGTACCCACACACTGACAGCACCCACACACTGACAGGTACCCACACACTGACAGCACCCACACAGTGACAGCACCCACACACTGGCAGGTACCCACACACTGACAGCACCCACACACTGACAGCACCCACACACTGACAGCACCCACACACTGACAGGTACCCACACACTGACAGCACCCACACACTGACAGGTACCCACACACTGACAGCACCCACACACTGACAGGTACCCACACACTGACAGCACCCACACACTGACAGGTACCCACACACTGACAGCACCCACACACTGACAGCACCCACACACTGACAGGTACACACACACTGACAGGTACCCACACACTGACAGCACCCACACACTGACAGCACCCACACACTGACAGGTACCCACACACTGACAGCACCCACACACTGACAGCACCCACACACTGACAGGTACCCACACACTGACAGCACCCACACACTGACAGGTACCCACACACTGACAGCACCCACACACTGACAGCACCCACACACTGACAGGTACCCACACACTGACAGCACCCACACACTGACAGGTACCCACACACTGACAGCACCCACACACTGACAGCACCCACACACTGACAGCACCCACACACTGACAGGTGCCCACACACTGACAGCACCCACACACTGACAGCACCCACACACTGACAGGTACCCACACACTGACAGCACCCACACACTGACAGCACCCACACACTGACAGGTACCCACACACTGACAGCACCCACACACTGACAGCACCCACACGCTGACAGCACCCACACACAGATAGCACCCACACACTGACAGGTACCCACACACTGACAGCACCCACACACTGACAGCACCCACACACTGACAGCACCCACACACTGACAGGTACCCACACGCTGACAGGTACCCACACAGTGACAGCACCCACACACTGACAGGTAACCACACACTGACAGCACCCACACACTGACAGTACCCACACACTGACAGCACCCACACACTGACAGCACCCACACACTGACAGGTACCCACACACTGACAGCACCCACACACTGACAGGTACCCACACGCTGACAGGTACCCACACAGTGACAGCACCCACACACTGACAGGTACCCACACACTGACAGCACCCACACACTGACAGTACCCACACACTGACAGCACCCACACACTGACAGCACCCACACACTGTCATGTACCCACACACTGACAGCACCCACACACTAACAGGTACACACACACTGACACGTACCCACTTACTGACAGCACCCACACACTGTCAGCACCCACACACTGACAGTGCCCACACACTGACAAAACCCACACACTGACTGCACTCATACACTGACAGGTACCCCCACACTAACAGGTGCCCGCACACTGACAGGTACCGATAAACTTACAGGTCCCGACACACTGACAGCACCCACACGCTGACAGCTACCCGCATACTGACAGGTACCCGCACACTGACAGCTACCCGCATGCTGAGAGGTACCCGCACGCTGACGGCATCCACACACTGACAGGTACCCACACACTGACAGCACCCACACACTGACAGCACCCACACACTGACAGCACCTACACACTGACAGCACCCACACACTGACAGGTACCCACACACTGACAGAACCCACACACTGACAGCACCCACACACTGACAGCACCCACACACTGACAGGTACCCACACACTGACAGCACCCACACACTGACAGCACCCACACACTGACAGCAATCCACACACTAACAGCACCCACACACTGACAGCACCCACACACTGACAGCACCCACACAGACAGCACCCACACACTGACAGCACCCACACACTGACAGGTACCCACACACTGACAACACCCACACACTGACAGCACCCACACACTGACAGCACCCACACACTGACAGGTACCCACACACTGACAGGTACCCACACACTGACAGAACCCACACACTGACAGCACCCACACACTGACAGCAATCCACACACTGACAGCACCCACACACTGACAGCACCCACACACTGACAGCACCCACACAGACAGCACCCACACACTGACAGCACCCACACACTGACAGGTACCCACACACTGACAACACGCACACACTGACAGCACCCACACACTGACAGCACCCACACACTGACAGGTACCCACACACTGACAGCACCCACACACTGACAGGTACCGACTCACTGACAGGCACCCACACACTGTCAGCACCCACACACTGACAGCACCCACACGCTGACAGGTACATGCACACTGAAGGTACCCACACACTGACAGGTACCAACACACTAACAGGTACACACACACTGACAGGTACCCACTTACTGACAGCACCCACACACTGTCAGCACCCACACACTGACAGTGCCCACACACTGACAAAACCCACACACTGACTGCACTCATACACTGACAGGTACCCCCACACTAACAGGTGCCCGCACACTGACAGGTACCGATAAACTTACAGGTCCCGACACACTGACAGCACCCACACGCTGACAGCTACCCGCATACTGACAGGTACCCGCACACTGACAGCTACCCGCAGACTGACAGGTACCCGCACACTGACAGCTACCCGCATACTGACAGGTACCCGCACACTGACAGGTACCCGCACACTGACAGCTACCCGCATACTGACAGGTACCTGCACACTGACAGGTACCCACACACTGACAGGTACCCACACACTGACAGGTACCCACACACTGACAGCACCCACACACTGACAGCACCTACACACTGACAGCACCCACACACTGACAGGTACGCACACACTGACAGAACCCACACACTGACAGCACCCACACACTGACAGCACCCACACACTGACAGGTACCCACACACTGACAGCACCCACACACTGACAGCACCCACACACTGACAGCAATCCACACACTAACAGCACCCACACACTGACAGCACCCACACACTGACAGCACCCACACAGACAGCACCCACACACTGACAGCACCCACACAGTGACAGGTACCCACACACTGACAACACCCACACACTGACAGCACCCACACACTGACAGCACCCACACACTGACAGGTACCCACACACTGACAGGTACCCACACACTGACAGCTCCCACACACTGACAGGTACCCACACACTGACAACACCCACACACTGACAGCACCCACACACTGACAGCACCCACACACTGACAACACCCACACACTGACAGCACCCTCACACTGACAGCACCCTCACACTGACAGGTACCCACACACTGACATCGCCCACACACTGACAGGTACCCACACACTGACAGCACCCACACACTGACAGCACCCACACACTGACAGGTACCCACACACTGACAGCACCCACACACTGACAGGTACCCACACACTGACAGCACCTACACACTGAAAGCACCCACACACTGATAGCACCCACACACTGCCAGCACCCACACACTGATAGCACCCACACACTGACAGGTACCCACACACTGACAGCACCCACACACTGACAGGTACCCACACACTGACAGCACCCACACACTGACAGGTACCCACACACTGACAGCACCCACACACTGACAGCACCCACACACTGACAGGTACCCACACACTGACAGCACCCACACACTGACAGGTACGCACACACTGACAGGTACCCACACACTGACAGCACCCACACACTGACAGCACCCACAAACTGACAGCACCCACACACTGACCGGTACCCACACACTGACAGGTACCCACACACTGACAGCACCCACACACTGGCAGCACCCACACACTGACAGGTACCCACACACTGACAGGTACCCACACACTGACAGCACCCACACACTGACAGCACCCACACACTGACAGGTACCCACACACTGACAGCACCCACACACTGACAGCACCCACACACTGACAGGTACCCACACACTGACAGCACCCACACACTGACAGCACCCACACACTGACAGAACCCACACACTGACAGCACCCACACACTGACAGGTCCCCACACACTGACAGCACCCACACACTGACAGGTACCCACACACTGACAGCACCCACACACTGACAGCACCCACACGCTGGCAGGTACCCACACACTGACAGGTACCCACACAGTGACAGCACCCACACACTGACAGCACCCACACACTGACAGCACCCACACACTGACAGGTACCCACACACTGACAGCACCCACACACTGACAGGTACCCACACACTGACAGCACCCACACACTGACAGGTACCCACACACTGACAGCACCCACACACTGACAGGTACCCACACACTGACAGCACCCACACACTGACAGCACCCACACACTGACAGGTACACACACACTGACAGGTACCCACACACTGACAGCACCCACACACTGACAGCACCCACACACTGACAGGTACCCACACACTGACAGCACCCACACACTGACAGCACCCACACACTGACAGGTACTCACACACTGACAGCACCCACACACTGACAGGTACCCACACACTGACAGCACCCACACACTGACAGCACCCACACACTGACAGCACCCACACACTGACAGGTACCCACACACTGACAGCACCCACACACTGACAGCACCCACACACTGACAGCACCCACACACTGACAGGTGCCCACACACTGACAGCACCCACACACTGACAGCACCCACACACTGACAGGTACCCACACACTGACAGCACCCACACACTGACAGCACCCACACACTGACAGCACCCACACACTGACAGGTACCCACACACTGACAACACGCACACACTGACAGCACCCACACACTGACAGCACCCACACACTGACAGGTACCCACACACTGACAGCACCCACACACTGACAGGTACCGACTCACTGACAGGCACCCACACACTGTCAGCACCCACACACTGACAGCACCCACACGCTGACAGGTACATGCACACTGAAGGTACCCACACACTGACAGGTACCAACACACTAACAGGTACACACACACTGACAGGTACCCACTTACTGACAGCACCCACACACTGTCAGCACCCACACACTGACAGTGCCCACACACTGACAAAACACACACACTGACGGCACTCATAGACTGACAGGTACCCCCACACTAACAGGTGCCCGCACACTGACAGGTACCGATAAACTTACAGGTCCCGACACACTGACAGCACCCACACGCTGACAGCTACCCGCATACTGACAGGTACCCGCACACTGACAGCTACCCGCGTACTGACAGGTACCCGCACACTGACAGCATCCACACACTGACAGGTACCCACACACTGACAGGTACCCACACACTGACAGCACCCACACACTGACAGCACCCACACACTGACAGGTACCCACACACTGACAGCACCCACACACTGACAGCACCCACACACTGACAGCAATCCACACACTAACAGCACCCACACACTGACAGCACCCACACACTGACAGCACCCACACAGACAGCACCCACACACTGACAGCACCCACACAGTGACAGGTACCCACACAGACAGCACCCACACACTGACAGCACCCACACAGTGACAGGTACCCACACACTGACAACACCCACACACTGACAGCACCCACACACTGACAGGTACCCACACACTGACAGATACCCACACACTGACAGCACCCACACACTGACAGGTGCCCACACACTGACAACACCCACACACTGACAGCACCCACACACTGACAGCACCCACACACTGACAACACCCTCACACTGACAGGTACCCACACACTGACAGCACCCACACACTGACAGGTACCCACACACTGACAGAACCCACACACTGACAGCACCCACACACTGACAGGTACCCACACACTGACAGCACCCACACACTGACAGGTACCCACACACTGACAGCACCCACACACTGAAAGCACCCACACACTGATAGCACCCACACACTGCCAGCACCCACACACTGATAGCACCCACACACTGACAGGTACCCACACACTGACAGCACCCACACACTGACAGGTACCCACACACTGACAGCACCCACACACTGACAGGTACCCACACACTGACAGCACCCACACACTGACAGGTACCCACACACTGACAGCACCCACACACTGACAGGTACCCACACACTGACAGCACCCACACACTGACAGGTACCCACACACTGACAGGTACCCACACACTGACAGCACCCACACACTGACAGCACCCACAAACTGACAGCACCCACACACTGACCGGTACCCACACACTGACAGGTACCCACACACTGACAGCACCCACACACTGACAGCAACCACACGCTGACAGCTACCCGCATACTGACAGGTACCCGCACACTGACAGCTACCCGCATACTGACAGGTACCCGCACACTGACAGCATCCACACACTGACAGTTACCCACACACTGACAGCACCCACACACTGACAGCACCTACACACTGACAGCACCCACACACTGACAGGTACCCACACACTGACAGAACCCACATACTGACAGCACCCACACACTGACAGCAATCCACACACTAACAGCACCCACACACTGACAGCACCCACACACTGACAGCACCCACACAGACAGCACCCACACACTGACAGCACCCACACAGTGACAGGTACCCACACACTGACAACACCCACACACTGACAGCACCCACACACTGACAGCACCCACACACTGACAGGTACCCACACACTGACAGGTACCCACACATTGACAGCACCCACACACTGACAGGTACCCACACACTGACAACACCCACACACTGACAGCACCCACACACTGACAGCACCCACACACTGACAACACCCACACACTGACAGCACCCTCAAACTGACAACACCCTCACACTGACAGGTACCCACACACTGACAGCACCCACACACTGACAGGTACCCACACACTGACAGCACCCACACACTGACAGCACCCACACACTGACAGGTACCCACACACTGACAGCACCCACACACTGACAGGTACCCACACACTGACAGCACCCACACACTGAAAGCACTCACACACTGATAGCACCCACACACTGCCAGCACCCACACACTGATAGCACCCACACACTGACAGGTACCCACACACTGACAGCACCCACACACTGACAGGTACCCACACACTGACAGCACCCTCACACTGACAGCACCCACACACTGACAGGTACCCACACACTGACAGCATCCACACACTGACAGGTACCCACACACTGACAGCACCCATACGCTGACAGCTACCCGCATACTGACAGGTACCCGCACACTGACAGCTACCCGCATACTGACAGGTACCCGCACACTGACAGCATCCACACACTGACAGGTACCCTCACACTGACAGCACCCACACACTGACAGCACCCACACACTGACAGCACCTACACACTGACAGCACCCACACACTGACAGGTACCCCCACACTGACAGAACCCACACACTGACAGCACCCACACACTGACAGCACCCACACACTGACAGGTACCCACACACTGACAGCACCCACACACTGACAGCACCCACACACTGACAGCAATCCACACACTAACAGCACCCACACACTGACAGCACCCACACACTGACAGCACCGACACAGACAGCACCCACACACTGACAGCACCCACACAGTGACAGGTACCCACACACTGACAACACCCACACACTGACAGCACCCACACACTGACAGGTACCCACACACTGACAGGTACCCACACACTGACAGCACCCACACACTGACAGGTACCCACACACTGACAGCACCCAAACACTGACAGCACCCTCACACTGACAGCACCCACACACTGACAACACCCACACACTGACAGCACCCTCACACTGACAACACCCTCACACTGACAGGTACCCACACACTGACAGCACCCACACACTGACAGGTACCCACACACTGACAGCACCCACACACTGACAGCACCCACACACTGACAGGTACCCACACACTGACAGAACCCACACACTGACAGGTACCCACACACTGACAGCACCCACACACTGAAAGCACCCACACACTGATAGCACCCACACACTGCCAGCACCCACACACTGATAGCACCCACACACTGACAGGTACCCACACACTGACAGCACCCACACACTGACAGGTACCCACACACTGACAGCACCCACACACTGACAGCACCCACACACTGACAGGTACCCACACACTGACAGCATCCACACACTGACAGGTACCCACACACTGACAGCACCCACACACTGACAGGTACCCACACACTGACAGCACACACACACTGACAGCACCCACACACTGACAGGTACCCACACACTGACAGCACCCACACACTGACAGGTACCCACACACTGACAGCACCCACACACTGACAGGTACCCACACACTGACAGCACCCACACACTGACAGGTACCCACACACTGACAGCACCCACACACTGACAGCACCCACACACTGACAGCACCCACACACTGACAGAACCCACACTCTGACAGGTACCCACACACTGACAGCACCCACACACTGACAGGTACCCACACACTGACAGCACCCACACACTGACAGGTACCCACACACTGACAGCACCCACACACTGACAGGTACCCACACACTGACAGCACCCACACACTGACAGCACCCACACACTGACAGGTACACACACACTGACAGCACCCACACACTGACAGCACCCACACACTGACAGGTACCCACACACTGACAGCACCCACACACTGACAGCACCCACACACTGACAGGTACCCACACACTGACAGCACCCACACACTGACAGGTACCCACACACTGACAGCACCCACACACTGACAGCACCCACACACTGACAGGTACCCACACACTGACAGCACCCACACACTGACAGGTACCCACACACTGACAGCACCCACACACTGACAGCACCCACACACTGACAGCACCCACACACTGACAGGGGCCCACACACTGACAGCACCCACACACTGACAGCACCCACACACTGACAGGTACCCACACACTGACAGCACCCACACACTGACAGCACCCACACACTGACAGCACCCACACACTGACAACACCCACACACTGACAGCACCCACACACTGACAGCACCCACACACTGACAGGTACCCACACACTGACAGCACCCACAAACTGACAGGTACCGACTCACTGACAGGCACCCACACACTGTCAGCACCCACACACTGACAGCACCCACACGCTGACAGGTGCATGCACACTGAAGGTACCCACACACTGACAGGTACCAACACACTAACAGGTACACACACATTAACAGGTACCCACTTACTGACAGCACCCACACACTGTCAGCACCCACACACTGACAGCACCCACACACTGACAGCACCCACACACTGACAGGTACCCACACACTGACAGCACCCACACACTGACAGGTACCCACACACTGACAGCACCCACACACTGACAGCACCCACACACTGACAGCACCCACACACTGACAGGTGCCCACACACTGACAGCACCCACACACTGACAGCACCCACACACTGACAGGTACCCACACACTGACAGCACCCACACACTGACAGCACCCACACACTGACAGCACCCACACACTGACAGGTACCCACACACTGACAACACGCACACACTGACAGCACCCACACACTGACAGCACCCACACACTGACAGGTACCCACACACTGACAGCACCCACACACTGACAGGTACCGACTCACTGACAGGCACCCACACACTGTCAGCACCCACACACTGACAGCACCCACACGCTGACAGGTACATGCACACTGAAGGTACCCACACACTGACAGGTACCAACACACTAACAGGTACACACACACTGACAGGTACCCACTTACTGACAGCACCCACACACTGTCAGCACCCACACACTGACAGTGCCCACACACTGACAAAACCCACACACTGACTGCACTCATACACTGACAGGTACCCCCACACTAACAGGTGCCCGCACACTGACAGGTACCGATAAACTTACAGGTCCCGACACACTGACAGCACCCACACGCTGACAGCTACCCGCATACTGACAGGTACCCGCACACTGACAGCTACCCGTATACTGACAGGTACCCGCACACTGACAGCATCCACACACTGACAGGTACCCACACACTGACAGCACCCACACACTGACAGCACCCACACACTGACAGCACCTACACACTGTCAGCACCCACACACTGACAGGTACCCACACACTGACAGAACCCACACACTGACAGCACCCACACACTGACAGCACCCACACACTGACAGGTACCCACACACTGACAGCACCCACACACTGACAGCACCCACACACTGACAGCAATCCACACACTAACAGCACCCACACACTGACAGCACCCACACACTGACAGCACCCACACAGACAGCACCCACACACTGACAGCACCCACACAGTGACAGGTACCCACACACTGACAACACCCACACACTGACTGCACCCACACACTGACAGGTACCCACACACTGACAGGTACCCACACACTGACAGCACCCACACACTGACAGGTACCCACACACTGACAACACCCACACACTGACAGCACCCACACACTGACAGCACCCACACACTGACAACACCCACACACTGACAGCACCCATACACTGACAACACCCACACACTGACAGCACCCTTACACTGACAACACCCTCACACTGACAGGTACCCACACACTGACAGCACCCACACACTGACAGGTACCCACACACTGACAGCACCCACACACTGACAGCACACACACACTGACAGCACCCACACACTGACAGCACCCACACACTGACAGGTACCCACACACTGACAGCACCCACACACTGAAAGCACCCACACACTGATAGCACCCACACACTGCCAGCACCCACACATTGATAGCACCCACACACTGACAGGTACCCACACACTGACAGCACCCACACACTGACAGGTACCCACACACTGACAGCACCCACACACTGACAGGTACCCACACACTGACAGCACCCACACACTGAAAGCACCCACACACTGATAGCACCCACACACTGACAGCACCCACACACTGACAGCACCCACACACTGACAGGTACCCACACACTGACAGCACCCACACACTGAAAGCACCCACACACTGATAGCACCCACACACTGCCAGCACCCACACACTGAAAGCACCCACACACTGATAGCACCCACACACTGCCAGCACCCACACATTGATAGCACCCACACACTGACAGGTACCCACAAACTGACAGCACCCACACACTGACAGGTACCCACACACTGACAGCACCCACACACTGACAGCACCCACACACTGACAGGTACCCACACACTGACAGCATCCACACACTGACAGGTACCCACACACTGACAGCACCCACACGCTGACAGCTACCCGCATACTGACAGGTACCCGCACACTGACAGCTACCCGCATACTGACAGGTACCCGCACACTGACAGCATCCACACACTGACAGGTACCCACACACTGACAGCACCCACACACTGACAGCACCCACACACTGACAGCACCCACACACTGACAGGTACCCACACACTGACAGAACCCACACACTGACAGCACCCACACACTGACAGCACCCACACACTGACAGGTACCCACACACTGACAGCACCCAAACACTGACAGCGCCCACACACTGACAGCAATCCACACACTAACAGCACCCACACACTGACAGCACCCACACACTGACAGCACCCACACAGACAGCACCCACACACTGACAGCACCCACACAGTGACAGGTACCCACACACTGACAACACCCACACACTGACAGCACCCACACACTGACAGCACCCACACACTGACAGGTACCCACACACTGACAGGTACCCACACACTGACAGCACCCACACACTGACAGGTACCCACACACTGACAGCACCCACACACTGACAGCACCCACACACTGACAACACCCACACACTGACAGCACCCTCACACTGACAACACCCTCACACTGACAGGTACCCACACACTGACAGCACCCACACACTGACAGGTACCCACACACTGACAGCACCCACACACTGACAGCACCCACACACTGACAGGTACCCACACACTGACAGCACCCACACACTGACAGGTACCCACACACTGACTGCACCCACACACTGAAAGCACCCACACACTGATAGCACCCACACACTGCCAGCACCCACACACTGATAGCACCCACACACTGACAGGTACCCACACAGTGACAGCACCCACACACTGACAGGTACCCACACACTGACAGCACCCACACACTGACAGCACCCACACACTGACAGGTACCCACACACTGACAGCATCCACACACTGACAGGTACCCACACACTGACAGCACCCACACACTGACAGGTACCCACACACTGACAGCACCCACACACTGACAGCACCCACACACTGACAGGTACCCACACACTGACAGCACCCACACACTGACAGGTACCCACACACTGACAGCACCCACACACTGACAGGTACCCACACACTGACAGGTACCCACACACTGACAGCACCCACACACTGACAGCACCCACAAACTGACAGCACCCACACACTGACCGGTACCCACACACTGACAGCACCCACACACTGACAGCACCCACACACTGATAGGTACCCACACACTGACAGCACCCACACACTGACAGGTACCCACACACTGACAGGTACCCACACACTGACAGCACCCACACACTGACAGCACCCACACACTGACAGGTACCCACACACTGACAGCACCCACACACTGACAGCACCCACACACTGACAGGTACCCACACACTGACAGCACCCACACACTGACAGCACCCACACACTGACAGAACCCACACACTGACAGCACCCACACACTGACAGGTACCCACACACTGACAGCACCCACACACTGACAGGTACCCACACACTGACAGCACCCACACACTGACAGCACCCACACACTGGCAGGTACCCACACACTGACAGCACCCACACACTGACAGCACCCACACACTGACAGGTACCCACACACTGACAGCACCCACACACTGACAGTTACCCACACACTGACAGCACCCACACACTGACAGGTACCCACACACTGACAGCACCCACACACTGACAGGTACCCACACACTGACAGCACCCACACACTGAGAGGTACCCACACACTGACAGGTACCCACACACTGACAGCACCCACACACTGACAGGTACCTACACACTGACAGGTACCCACACACTGACAGCACCCACACACTGACAGGTACCCACACACTGACAGCACCCACACACTGACAGCACCCACACACTGACAGCACCCACACACTGACAGGTACCCACACACTGACAGCACCCACACACTGACAGCACCCACACACTGACAGGTACCCACACACTGACAGCACCCACACACTGACAGCACCCACACACTGACAGGTACCCACACACTGACAGGTACCCACACACTGACAGCACCCACACACTGACAGCACCCACACACTGACAGCACCCACACACTGACAGGTACCCACACACTGACAGCACCCACACACTGACAGCACCCACACACTGACAGGTACCCACACACTGACAGCACCCACACACTGACAGCACCCACACACTGACAGCACCCACACACTGACAGCACCCACACACTGACAGGTACCCACACACTGACAGCACCCACACACTGACAGCACCCACACACTGGCAGGTACCCACACACTGACAGCACCCACACACTGACAGCACCCACACACTGACAGGTACCCACACACTGACAGCACCCACACACTGACAGTTACCCACACACTGACAGCACCCACACACTGACAGGTACCCACACACTGACAGCACCCACACACTGACAGGTACCCACACACTGACAGCACCCACACACTGACAGCACCCACACACTGACAGGTACACACACACTGACAGATACCCACACACTGACAGCACACACACACTGACAGCACCCACACACTGACAGATACCCACACACTGACAGCACCCACACACTGTCAGCACCCACACACTGACAGGTACCCACACACTGACAGCACCCACACACTGACAGCACCCACACACTGACAGCACCCACACACTGACAGCACCCACACACTGACAGGTACCCACACACTGACAGCACCCACACACTGACAGGTACCCACACACTGACAGCACCCACACACTGACAGCACCCACACACTGACAGCACCCACACACTGACAGGTGCCCACACACTGACAGCACCCACACACTGACAGCACCCACACACTGACAGGTACCCACACACTGACAGCACCCACACACTGACAGCACCCACACACTGACAGCACCCACACACTGACAGGTACCCACACACTGACAGCACCCACACACTGACAGGTACCGACTCACTGACAGGCACCCATACACTGTCAGCACCCACACACTGACAGGTACCCACACGCTGACAGGTACATGCACACTGAAGGTACCCACACACTGACAGGTACCAACACACTAACAGGTACACACACACTGACAGGTACCCACTTACTGACAGCACCCACACACTGTCAGCACCCACACACTGACAGTGCCCACACACTGACAAAACCCACACACTGACAGGTACCCACACACTGACAGCACCCACACACTGACAGCACCCACACACTGACAGGTACCCACACACTGACAGGTACCCACACACTGACAGCACCCACACACTGACAGGTACCTACACACTGACAGGTACCCACACACTGACAGCACCCACACACTGACAGGTACCCACACACTGACAGCACCCACACACTGACAGCACCCACACACTGACAGCACCCACACACTGACAGGTACCCACACACTGACAGCACCCACACACTGACAGCACCCACACACTGACAGGTACCCACACACTGACAGCACCCACACACTGACAGCACCCACACACTGACAGGTACCCACACACTGACAGGTACCCACACACTGACAGCACCCACACACTGACAGCACCCACACACTGACAGGTACCCACACACTGACAGCACCCACACACTGACAGGTACCCACACACTGACAGCACCCACACACTGACAGCACCCACACACTGACAGGTACCCACACACTGACAGCACCCACACACTGACAGGTACTCACACACTGACAGCACCCACACACTGACAGCACCCACACACTGACAGGTACCCACACACTGACAGCACCCACACACTGACAGGTACCCACACACTGACAGCACCCACACACTGACAGCACCCACACACTGACAGCACCCACACACTGACAGGTACCCACACACTGACAGCACCCACACACTGACAGCACCCACACACTGACAGCACCCACACACTGACAGGTACCCACACACTGACAGCACCCACACACTGACAGGTACCCACACACTGACAGCACCCACACACTGACAGCACCCACACACTGACAACACCCACACACTGACAGCACCCTCACACTGACAGCACCCACACACTGACAGCACCCACACACTGACAGGTACCCACACACTGACAGCACCCACACACTGACAACACCCACACACTGACAGCACCCACACACTGACAGCACCCACACACTGACAGGTACATGCACTCTGACAGGCTTTCTAGTGGGCGGGGCTAACCGGATGGTCAGAGCTGGGAGCCTGCAGTGGGCGGGACTGCGTTCGACAGTGGGCGGAACTAATAGAGTGGGCGGGGCGCTGCTCGCCAGTGGGCGGGGCTATCCGAGTGGGCGGGGTTTGCCCCTCGCGGTCAGCTCCGCTCGCTCGGCTCTGCAGTGCTGCTCCGATGGCGCTCCAGCTCTACGCGGACCTCTGCTCCCAGCCCTGCCGCTCCGTTTATATCTTCCTGCAGAAAAACAACATTCCGTTCCAGCTCAAAGAGATTCGGCTGTTGGTCGGTAAGAAAGAGAAACCAGAGAGAGAGTGAGAAACCAGAGAGAGAGTGAGAAACCAGAGAGAGAGTGAGAAACCAGAGAGAGAGTGAGAAACCAGAGAGTGAGAAACCAGAGAGAGAGTGAGAAACCAGAGAGTGAGAAACCAGAGAGTGAGAAACCAGAGAGAGAGTGAGAAACCAGAGAGTGAGAAACCAGAGAGAGAGTGAGAAACCAGAGAGTGAGAAACCAGAGAGTGAGTGAGAAACCAGAGAGTGAGAAACCAGAGAGAGAGTGAGAAACCAGAGAGAGAGTGAGAAACCAGAGAGTGAGAAACCAGAGAGTGAGTGAGAAACCAGAGAGTGAGAAACCAGAGAGAGAGTGAGAAACCAGAGAGAGAGTGAGAAACCAGGGAGACAGTGAGAAACCAGAGAGAGAGTGAGAAACCAGAGAGAGAGCGAGAAACCAGAGAGAGAGTGAGAAACCAGAGAGAGAGTGAGAAACCAGAGAGTGAGAAACCAGAGAGAGAGTGAGAAACCAGAGAGAGAGTGAGAAACCAGAGAGAGAGTGAGAAACCAGAGAGAGAGTGAGAAACCAGAGAGAGAGTGAGAAACCAGAGAGTGAGAAACCAGAGAGAGAGTGAGAAACCAGAGAGAGTGTGAGAAACCAGAGAGAGAGTGAGAAACCAGAGAGAGAGTGAGAAACCAGAGAGAGAGAGTGAGAAACCAGAGAGAGAGTGAGAAACCAGAGAGTGAGAAACCAGAGAGAGAGTGAGAAACCAGAGAGAGTGTGAGAAACCAGAGAGAGTGTGAGAAACCAGATAGAGAGTGAGAAACCAGAGAGAGAGTGAGAAACCAGAGAGAGAGTGAGAAACCAGAGAGAGAGAGTGAGAAACCAGAGAGAGAGTGAGAAACCAGAGAGAGTGTGAGAAACCAGATAGAGAGTGAGAAACCAGAGAGAGAGTGAGAAACCAGAGAGAGAGTGAGAAACCAGAGAGAGAGAGTGAGAAACCAGAGAGAGAGAGTGAGAAACCAGAGAGAGAGTGAGAAACCAGAGAGAGAGAGTGAGAAACCAGAGAGAGAGTGAGAAACCAGAGAGAGAGTGAGAAACCAGAGAGAGAGTGAGAAACCAGAGAGAGAGTGAGAAACCAGAGAGAGAGTGAGAAACCAGAGAGAGAGTGAGAAACCAGAGAGAGAGTGAGAAACCAGAGAGAGAGAGTGAGAAACCAGAGAGAGAGAGTGAGGAACCAGAGAGAGAGAGTGAGAAACCAGAGAGAGAGTGAGAAACCAGAGAGAGAGAGTGAGAAACCAGAGAGAGAGAGTGAGAAACCAGAGAGAGAGAGTGAGAAACCAGAGAGAGAGAGTGAGAAACCAGAGAGAGAGAGTGGGAAACCAGAGAGAGAGTGAGAAACCAGAGAGAGAGAGTGAGAAACCAGAGAGAGAGTGAGAAACCAGAGAGAGAGTGAGAAACCAGAGAGAGAGTGAGAAACCAGAGAGAGAGAGTGAGAAACCAGAGAGAGAGAGTGAGAAACCAGAGAGAGAGAGTGAGAAACCAGAGAGAGAGAGTGGGAAACCAGAGAGAGAGTGAGAAACCAGAGAGAGAGAGTGAGAAACCAGAGAGAGAGTGAGAAACCAGAGAGAGAGAGAAACCAGAGAGAGAGAGAGAGAAACCAGAGAGAGAGAGTGAGAAACCAGAGAGAGAGAGTGAGAAACCAGAGAGAGAGAGTGAGAAACCAGAGAGAGAGAGTGAGAAACCAGAGAGAGAGAGAGAAACCAGAGAGAGAGAGTGAGAAACCAGAGAGAGAGAGTGAGAAACCAGAGAGAGAGAGTGGGAAACCAGAGAGAGAGTGAGAAACCAGAGAGAGAGAGTGAGAAACCAGAGAGAGAGTGAGAAACCAGAGAGAGAGAGAAACCAGAGAGAGAGAGTGAGAAACCAGAGAGAGAGAGTGAGAAACCAGAGAGAGAGAGTGAGAAACCAGAGAGAGAGTGAGAAACCAGAGAGAGAGAGAAACCAGAGAGAGAGAGTGAGAAACCAGAGAGAGAGAGTGAGAAACCAGAGAGAGAGAGAAACCAGAGAGAGAGAGTGAGAAACCAGAGAGAGAGAGTGAGAAACCAGAGAGAGAGAGTGAGAAACCAGAGAGAGAGAGTGAGAAACCAGAGAGAGAGAGTGAGAAACCAGAGAGAGAGAGTGAGAAACCAGAGAGAGAGAGTGAGAAACCAGAGAGAGAGAGTGAGAAACCAGAGAGAGAGTGAGAAACCAGAGAGAGAGTGAGAAACCAGAGAGAGAATGAGAAACCAGAGAGAGAGTGAGAAACCAGAGAGAGAGAGAAACCAGAGAGAGAGAGTGAGAAAGCAGAGAGAGAGAGAAACCAGAGAGAGAGAGTGAGAAACCAGAGAGAGAGAGTGAGAAACCAGAGAGAGAGAGTGAGAAACCAGAGAGAGAGAGTGAGAAACCAGAGAGAGAGAGTGAGAAACCAGAGAGAGAGTGAGAAACCAGAGAGAGTGAGAAACCAGAGAGAGTGAGAAACCAGAGAGAGAGAGAGTGAGAAACCAGAGAGAGAGAGAGTGAGAAACCAGAGAGAGAGAGAGTGAGAAACCAGAGAGAGAGAGAGTGAGAAACCAGAGAGAAAGTGAGAAACCAGAGAGAGAGTGAGAAACCAGAGAGAGAGAGAGTGAGAAACCAGAGAGAGAGAGAAACCAGAGAGAGAGAGAGAAACCAGAGAGAGAGAGAGAAACCAGAGAGAGAGAGAGAAACCAGAGAGAGAGAGAGAAACCAGAGAGAGAGAGAGAAACCAGAGAGAGAGTGAGAAACCAGAGAGAGAGTGAGAAACCAGAGAGAGAGTGAGAAACCAGAGAGAGAGAGAGAAACCAGAGAGAGAGAGAGAAACCAGAGAGAGAGAGAGAAACCAGAGAGAGAGAGAAAAACCAGAGAGAGAGAGAGAAACCAGAGAGAGAGAGAGAAACCAGAGAGAGAGAGAGAAACCAGAGAGAGAGAGAGAAACCAGAGAGAGAGAGAGAAACCAGAGAGAGAGAGAGAAACCAGAGAGAGAGAGAGAAACCAGAGAGAGAGAGAGAAACCAGAGAGAGAGAGAGAAACCAGAGAGAGAGAGAGAAACCAGAGAGAGAGAGAGAAACCAGAGAGAGAGAGAGAAACCAGAGAGAGAGAGAGAAACCAGAGAGAGAGAGAGAAACCAGAGAGAGAGAGAGAAACCAGAGAGAGAGAGAGAAACCAGAGAGAGAGAGAGAAACCAGAGAGAGAGAGAGAAACCAGAGAGAGAGAGAGAAACCAGAGAGAGAGAGAGAAACCAGAGAGAGAGAGAGAAACCAGAGAGAGAGAGAGAAACCAGAGAGAGAGAGAGAAACCAGAGAGAGAGAGAGAAACCAGAGAGAGAGAGAGAAACCAGAGAGAGAGAGAGAAACCAGAGAGAGAGAGAGAAACCAGAGAGAGAGAGAGAAACCAGAGAGAGAGAGAGAAACCAGAGAGAGAGAGAGAAACCAGAGAGAGAGAGAGAAACCAGAGAGAGAGAGAGAAACCAGAGAGAGAGAGAGAAACCAGAGAGAGAGAGAGAAACCAGAGAGAGAGAGAGAAACCAGAGAGAGAGAGAGAGAAACCAGAGAGAGAGAGAGAGAAACCAGAGAGAGAGAGAGAAACCAGAGAGAGAGAGAGAAACCAGAGAGAGAAACCAGAGAGAGAGTGAGAAACGAGAGAGAGTGAGAAACCATAGAGAGAGAGAAACCAGAGAGAGCGAGAAACCAGAGAGCGAGAAACCAGAGAGCGAGAAACCAGAGAGCGAGAAACCAGAGAGCGAGAAACCAGAGAGCGAGAAACCAGAGAGCGAGAAACCAGAGAGCGAGAAACCAGAGAGCGAGAAACCAGAGAGCGAGAAACCAGAGAGCGAGAAACCAGAGAGAGAGACTGGGAAACCAGAGAGAGAGAGTGGGAAACCAGAGAGAGAGAGTGGGAAACCAGAGAGAGAGTGAGAGAGTGAGGGAGAGTGAGAAACAAGAGAGTGGGAAACCAGAGAGAGAGTGGGAAACCAGAGAGAGAGTGAGAAACCAGAGAGAGAGTGAGAAACCAGAGAGAGAGTGAGAAACCAGAGAGAGAGTGAGAAACCAGAGAGAGAGTGAGAAACCAGAGAGAGAGAGAGAAACCAGAGAGAGAGTGAGAGAAACCAGAGAGAGAGTGAGGGAGAGTGAGAAACAAGAGAGTGGGAAACCAGAGAGAGTGAGGGAGAGTGAGAAACAAGAGAGTGGGAAACCAGAGAGAGAGTGAGAAACCAGAGAGAGTGAGGGAGAGTGAGAAACCAGAGAGTGAGAAACCAGAGAATGAGAGAGAGTGAGAAACCAGAGAGTGAGAAACCAGAGAGTGAGAAACCAGAGAGTGAGAAACCAGAGAGTGAGAAACCAGAGAGTGAGAAACCAGAGAGTGAGAAACCAGAGAGTGAGAAACCAGAGAGTGAGAAACCAGAGAGTGAGAAACCAGAGAGAGAGAGAGAGAAACCAGAGAGAGAGAGTGAGAAACCAGAGAGAGAGAGTGGGAAACCAGAGAGAGAGTGAGAAACCAGAGAGAGTGAGGGAGAGTGAGAAACAAGTGAGTGAGAAACCAGAGAGAGAGTGAGAAACCAGAGAGAGAGTGAGAAACCAGAGAGAGAGTGAGAAACCAGAGAGAGAGTGAGAAACCAGAGAGAGAGTGAGAAACCAGAGAGAGAGTGAGAAACCAGAGAGAGAGTGAGAAACCAGAGAGAGAGTGAGAAACCAGAGAGAGAGTGAGAAACCAGAGAGAGAGTGAGAAACCAGAGAGAGAGTGAGAAACCAGAGAGAGAGTGAGAAACCAGAGAGAGAGTGAGAAACCAGAGAGAGAGTGAGAAACCAGAGAGAGAGTGAGAAACCAGAGAGAGAGTGAGAAACCAGAGAGAGAGTGAGAAACCAGAGAGAGAGTGAGAAACCAGAGAGAGAGTGAGAAACCAGAGAGAGAGTGAGAAACCAGAGAGAGAGTGAGAAACCAGAGAGAGAGTGAGAAACCAGAGAGAGAGTGAGAAACCAGAGAGAGAGTGAGAAACCAGAGAGAGAGTGAGAAACCAGAGAGAGAGTGAGAAACCAGAGAGAGAGTGAGAAACCAGAGAGAGAGTGAGAAACCAGAGAGAGAGTGAGAAACCAGAGAGAGAGTGAGAAACCAGAGAGAGAGTGAGAAACCAGAGAGAGAGTGAGAAACCAGAGAGAGAGTGAGAAACCAGAGAGAGAGTGAGAAACCAGAGAGAGAGTGAGAAACCAGAGAGAGAGTGAGAAACCAGAGAGAGAGTGAGAAACCAGAGAGAGAGTGAGAAACCAGAGAGAGAGTGAGAAACCAGAGAGAGAGTGAGAAACCAGAGAGAGAGTCAGAAACCAGAGAGAGAGTCAGAAACCAGAGAGTCAGAAACCAGAGAGAGAGTCAGAAACCAGAGAGAGAGTGGGAAACCAGAGAGAGAGTGGGAAACCAGAGAGAGAGTGAGAAACCAGAGAGAGTGAGGGAGAGTGAGAAACCAGAGAGTGAGAAACCAGAGAGAGAGTGAGAAACCAGAGAGAGAGTGAGAAACCAGAGAGAGAGTGAGAAACCAGAGAGAGAGTGAGAAACCAGAGAGTGAGAAACCAGAGAGTGAGAAACCAGAGAGTGAGAAACCAGAGAGTGAGAAACCAGAGAGTGAGAAACCAGAGAGTGAGAAACCAGAGAGTGAGAAACCAGAGAGTGAGAAACCAGAGAGTGAGAAACCAGAGAGTGAGAAACCAGAGAGTGAGAAACCAGAGAGTGAGAAACCAGAGAGTGAGAGAGAGAAACCAGAGAGTGAGAGTGGGAAACCAGAGAGAGAGAGTGGGAAACCAGAGAGAGAGAGTGGGAAACCAGAGAGAGAGTGAGAAACCAGAGAGAGTGAGGGAGAGTGAGAAACAAGAGAGTGGGAAACCAGAGAGAGAGTGAGAAACCAGAGAGAGAGTGAGAAACCAGAGAGAGAGTGAGAAACCAGAGAGTGAGAAACCAGAGAGAGAGAAACCAGAGAGAGAGAGAGAGAAACCAGAGAGAGAAAGTGGGAAACCAGAGAGAGAGTGAAAAACCAGAGAGAGTGAGGGAGAGTGAGAAACAGAGTGAGAAACAAGAGAGTGGGAAACCAGATAGAGAGTGAGAAACCAGAGAGCGTGAGAAACCAGAGAGAGCGTGAGAAACCAGAGAGAGCGTGAGAAACCAGAGAGAGCGTGAGAAACCAGAGAGAGCGTGAGAAACCAGAGAGAGCGTGAGAAACCAGAGAGAGCGTGAGAAACCAGAGAGAGCGTGAGAAACCAGAGAGAGCGTGAGAAACCAGAGAGAGCGTGAGAAACCAGAGAGAGCGTGAGAAACCAGAGAGAGCGTGAGAAACCAGAGAGAGCGTGAGAAACCAGAGAGAGCGTGAGAAACCAGAGAGAGCGTGAGAAACCAGAGAGAGCGTGAGAAACCAGAGAGAGCGTGAGAAACCAGAGAGAGCGTGAGAAACCAGAGAGAGCGTGAGAAACCAGAGAGAGCGTGAGAAACCAGAGAGAGCGTGAGAAACCAGAGAGAGCGTGAGAAACCAGAGAGAGCGTGAGAAACCAGAGAGAGCGTGAGAAACCAGAGAGAGCGTGAGAAACCAGAGAGAGCGTGAGAAACCAGAGAGAGCGTGAGAAACCAGAGAGAGCGTGAGAAACCAGAGAGAGCGTGAGAAACCAGAGAGAGCGTGAGAAACCAGAGAGAGCGTGAGAAACCAGAGAGAGCGTGAGAAACCAGAGAGAGCGTGAGAAACCAGAGAGAGCGTGAGAAACCAGAGAGAGCGTGAGAAACCAGAGAGAGCGTGAGAAACCAGAGAGAGCGTGAGAAACCAGAGAGAGCGTGAGAAACCAGAGAGAGCGTGAGAAACCAGAGAGAGCGTGAGAAACCAGAGAGAGCGTGAGAAACCAGAGAGAGCGTGAGAAACCAGAGAGAGCGTGAGAAACCAGAGAGAGCGTGAGAAACCAGAGAGAGCGTGAGAAACCAGAGAGAGCGTGAGAAACCAGAGAGAGCGTGAGAAACCAGAGAGAGCGTGAGAAACCAGAGAGAGCCTGAGAAACCAGAGAGAGCCTGAGAAACCAGAGAGAGCCTGAGAAACCAGAGAGAGCCTGAGAAACCAGAGAGAGCCTGAGAAACCAGAGAGAGCCTGAGAAACCAGAGAGAGCCTGAGAAACCAGAGAGAGCCTGAGAAACCAGAGAGAGCCTGAGAAACCAGAGAGAGCCTGAGAAACCAGAGAGAGCCTGAGAAACCAGAGAGAGCCTGAGAAACCAGAGAGAGCCTGAGAAACCAGAGAGAGCCTGAGAAACCAGAGAGAGCCTGAGAAACCAGAGAGAGCCTGAGAAACCAGAGAGAGCCTGAGAAACCAGAGAGAGCCTGAGAAACCAGAGAGAGCCTGAGAAACCAGAGAGAGCCTGAGAAACCAGAGAGAGCCTGAGAAACCAGAGAGAGCCTGAGAAACCAGAGAGAGCGTGAGAAACCAGAGAGAGCGTGAGAAACCAGAGAGAGCGTGAGAAACCAGAGAGAGCGTGAGAAACCAGAGAGAGCGTGAGAAACCAGAGAGAGCGTGAGAAACCAGAGAGAGCGTGAGAAACCAGAGAGAGCGTGAGAAACCAGAGAGAGCGTGAGAAACCAGAGAGAGCGTGAGAAACCAGAGAGAGCGTGAGAAACCAGAGAGAGCGTGAGAAACCAGAGAGAGCGTGAGAAACCAGAGAGAGCGTGAGAAACCAGAGAGAGCGTGAGAAACCAGAGAGAGCGTGAGAAACCAGAGAGAGCGTGAGAAACCAGAGAGAGCGTGAGAAACCAGAGAGAGCGTGAGAAACCAGAGAGAGCGTGAGAAACCAGAGAGAGCGTGAGAAACCAGAGAGAGCGTGAGAAACCAGAGAGAGCGTGAGAAACCAGAGAGAGCGTGAGAAACCAGAGAGAGCGTGAGAAACCAGAGAGAGCGTGAGAAACCAGAGAGAGCGTGAGAAACCAGAGAGAGCGTGAGAAACCAGAGAGAGCGTGAGAAACCAGAGAGAGCGTGAGAAACCAGAGAGAGCGTGAGAAACCAGAGAGAGCGTGAGAAACCAGAGAGAGCGTGAGAAACCAGAGAGAGCGTGAGAAACCAGAGAGAGCGTGAGAAACCAGAGAGAGCGTGAGAAACCAGAGAGAGTGAGGGAGAGTGAGAAACAAGAGAGTGGGAAACCAGAGAGAGAGAGTGAGAAACCAGAGAGAGTGAGGGAGAGTGAGAAACAAGAGAGTGGGAAACCAGAGAGAGAGAGAGAAACCAGAGAGAGAGTGAGAAACCAGAGAGAGTGAGGGAGAGTGAGAAACAAGAGAGTGGGAAACCAGAGAGAGAAAGAGAAACCAGAGAGAGAGTGAGAAACCAGAGAGAGTGAGGGAGAGTGAGAAACAAGAGAGTGGAAACCAGAGAGAGAGAGTGAGTGAGGAACCAGAGAGAGAGAGTGAGGAACCAGAGAGAGAGAGTGAGGAACCAGAGAGAGAGAGTGAGGAACCAGAGAGAGAGAGTGAGGAACCAGAGAGAGAGAGTGAGGAACCAGAGAGAGAGAGTGAGGAACCAGAGAGAGAGAGTGAGGAACCAGAGAGAGAGAGTGAGGAACCAGAGAGAGAGAGTGAGGAACCAGAGAGAGAGAGTGAGGAACCAGAGAGAGAGAGTGAGGAACCAGAGAGAGAGAGTGAGGAACCAGAGAGAGAGAGTGAGGAACCAGAGAGAGAGAGTGAGGAACCAGAGAGAGAGAGTGAGGAACCAGAGAGAGAGAGTGAGGAACCAGAGAGAGAGAGTGAGGAACCAGAGAGAGAGAGTGAGGAACCAGAGAGAGAGAGTGAGGAACCAGAGAGAGAGAGTGAGGAACCAGAGAGAGAGAGTGAGGAACCAGAGAGAGAGAGTGAGGAACCAGAGAGAGAGAGTGAGGAACCAGAGAGAGAGAGTGAGGAACCAGAGAGAGAGAGTGAGGAACCAGAGAGAGAGAGTGAGGAACCAGAGAGAGAGAGTGAGGAACCAGAGAGAGAGAGTGAGGAACCAGAGAGAGAGAGTGAGGAACCAGAGAGAGAGAGTGAGGAACCAGAGAGAGAGAGTGAGGAACCAGAGAGAGAGTGAGAAACCAGAGAGAGAGTGAGAAACCAGAGAGAGAGTGAGAAACCAGAGAGAGAGTGAGAAACCAGAGAGAGAGTGAGAAACCAGAGAGAGAGTGAGAAACCAGAGAGAGAGTGAGAAACCAGAGAGAGAGTGAGAAACCAGAGAGAGAGTGAGAAACCAGAGAGAGAGTGAGAAACCAGAGAGAGAGTGAGAAACCAGAGAGAGAGTGAGAAACCAGAGAGAGAGAGTGAGAAACCAGAGAGAGTGAGAAACCAGAGAGAGTGAGAAACCAGAGAGAGAGAGTGAGAAACCAGAGAGAGAGAGTGAGAAACCAGAGAGAGAGAGTGAGAAACCAGAGAGAGAGAGTGAGAAACCAGAGAGAGAGTGAGAAACCAGAGAGAGAGAGAGAGAAACCAGAGAGAGAGAGAGAGAAACCAGAGAGAGAGAGAGAGAAACGAGAGAGAGAGAGAGAGAGAGAGAAACCAGAGAGAAACCAGAGAGAGAGTGAGGAACCAGAGAGAGAGAGAGAGAGAATCCAGAGAGAGAGAGAGAATCCAGAGAGAGAGAGAGAATCCAGAGAGAGAGAGAGAAACCAGAGAGAGAGAAACCAGAGAGAGAGAAACCAGAGAGAGAGAAACCAGAGAGAGAGAAACCAGAGAGAGAGAGAGAGAAACCAGAGAGATAGTGAGAAACCAGAGAGAGAGAGAGAAACCAGAGAGAGAGAGAGAGAAACCAGAGAGAGAGAGAGAGAAACCAGAGAGAGAGAGAGAGAAACGAGAGAGAGAGAGAGAGAGAGAGAAACCAGAGAGAAACCAGAGAGAGAGTGAGGAACCAGAGAGAGAGAGAGAGAATCCAGAGAGAGAGAGAGAATCCAGAGAGAGAGAGAGAATCCAGAGAGAGAGAGAGAATCCAGAGAGAGAGAGAGAAACCAGAGAGAGAGAAACCAGAGAGAGAGAAACCAGAGAGAGAGAAACCAGAGAGAGAGAAACCAGAGAGAGAGAGAGAGAAACCAGAGAGATAGTGAGAAACCAGAGAGAGAGAGAGAAACCAGAGAGAGAGAGAGAAACCAGAGAGAGAGAGAGAAACCAGAGAGAGAGTGAGAAACCAGAGAGAGAGTGAGAAACCAGAGAGAGTGAGAAACCAGAGAGAGAGTGAGAAACCAGAGAGAGAGTGAGAAACCAGAGAGAGAGTGAGAAACCAGAGAGAGAGTGAGAAACCAGAGAGAGAGTGAGAAACCAGAGAGAGAGTGAGAAACCAGAGAGAGAGTGAGAAACCAGAGAGAGAGTGAGAAACCAGAGAGAGAGTGAGAAACCAGAGAGAGAGTGAGAAACCAGAGAGAGAGAGTGAGAAACCAGAGAGAGAGAGTGAGAAACCAGAGAGAGAGAGTGAGAAACCAGAGAGAGAGAGTGAGAAACCAGAGAGAGAGTGAGAAACCAGAGAGAGAGAGTGAGAAACCAGAGAGAGAGAGTGAGAAACCAGAGAGAGAGAGTGAGAAACCAGAGAGAGAGAGTGAGAAACCAGAGAGAGAGAGTGAGAAACCAGAGAGAGAGAGTGAGAAACCAGAGAGAGAGAGTGAGAAACCAGAGAGAGAGAGTGAGAAACCAGAGAGAGAGAGTGAGAAACCAGAGAGAGAGAGTGAGAAACCAGAGAGAGAGAGTGAGAAACCAGAGATAGAGAGTGAGACCAGAGAGAGAGAGAGAAACCAGAGAGAGAGAGAGAGAATCCAGAGAGAGAGAGAGAGAAACCAGAGAGAGAGTGAGAAACCAGAGAGAGAGAGAGAGAGAAACCAGAGAGAGAGTGAGGAACCAGAGAGAGAGAGAGAGAGAAACCAGAGAGAGAGTGAGGAACCAGAGAGAGAGTGAGAGAAACCAGAGAGAGGGTGAGAGAAACCAGAGAGAGAGTGAGAGAAACCAGAGAGAGAGTGAGAGAAACCAGAGAGAGGGTGAGAGAAACCAGAGAGAGAGTGAGAGAAACCAGAGAGAGAGTGAGAGAAACCAGAGAGAGAGTGAGAAACCAGAGAGAGAGTGAGAGAAACCAGAGAGAGAGTGAGAGAAACCAGAGAGAGAGTGAGAGAAACCAGAGAGAGAGTGAGAGAAACCAGAGAGAGAGTGAGAGAAACCAGAGAGAGAGTGAGAAACCAGAGAGAGAGTGAGAAACCAGAGAGAGAGTGAGAAACCAGAGAGAGAGAGCGAGAAACCAGAGAGAGAGAGAGAGAAACCAGAGAGAGAGTGAGAAACCAGAGAGAGAGTGAGAAACCAGAGAGAGAGTGAGAAACCAGAGAGAGAGTGAGAGAAACCAGAGAGAGAGTGAGAGAAACCAGAGAGAGAGTGAGAAACCAGAGAGAGAGTGAGAAACCAGAGAGAGAGTGAGAGAAACCAGAGAGAGAGTGAGAAACCAGAGAGAGAGAGAGAAACCAGAGAGAGAGTGAGGAACCAGAGAGAGAGAGTGAGGAACCAGAGAGAGAGAAACCAGAGAGAGAGAAACCAGAGAGAGAGAGAGAAACCAGAGAGAGAGTGAGGAACCAGAGAGAGAGAGTGAGGAACCAGAGAGAGAGAGTGAGGAACCAGAGAGAGAGAAACCAGAGAGAGAGAAACCAGAGAGAGAGAAACCAGAGAGAGAGAAACCAGAGAGAGAGAAACCAGAGAGAGAGAAACCAGAGAGAGAGAAACCAGAGAGAGAGAAACCAGAGAGAGAGTGAGGGAGAGTGAGAAACCAGAGAGTGGGAAACCAGATAGAGAGTGGGAAACCAGATAGAGAGTGGGAAACCAGAGAGAGAGAGCGAGAAACCAGAGAGAGAGAGAGAGAAACCAGAGAGAGAGTGAGGAACCAGAGAGAGAGGGAGAGAATCCAGAGAGAGAGAGAGAATCCAGAGAGAGAGAGAGAATCCAGAGAGAGAGAGAGAATCCAGAGAGAGAGAATCCAGAGAAAGAGTGAGAAACCAGAGAGAGAGAGAGAGAAACCAGAGAGAGGGTGAGAAACCAGAGAGAGAGAAACCAGAGAGAGAGAGAGAGAAACCAGAGAGAGAGTGAGGAACCAGAGAGAGAGAGAGGAACCAGAGAGAGAGAGAGGAACCAGAGAGAGAGTGAGAAACCAGAGAGAGAGTGAGAAACCAGAGAGAGAGAGTGAGAAACCAGAGAGAGAGTGAGAAACCAGAGAGAGAGAGTGAGAAACCAGAGAGAGAGAGTGAGAAACCAGAGAGAGAGAGTGAGACACCAGAGAGAGAGAGTGAGAAACCAGAGACAGAGAGTGAGAAACCAGAGAGATAGAGAAACAAGAGAGAGAGTGAGAAACCAGAGAGAGAGTGGGAAACCAGAGAGAGAGAGAGAGAAACCAGAGAGAGAGAGAGAAACCAGAGAGAGAGAGAGAGAGAAACCAGAGAGAGAGAGAGAGAAACCAGAGAGAGAGAGAGAGAAACCAGAGAGAGAGAGAGAGAAACCAGAGAGAGAGAGAGAGAAACCAGAGACAGAGAGAGAGAAACCAGAGAGAGAGAGAGGAACCAGAGGGAGAGTGAGAAACCAGAGAGAGAGAGTGAGAAACCAGAGAGAGAGAGTGAGAAACCAGAGAGAGAGTGTGAGAAACCAGAGAGAGAGTGAGAAACCAGAGAGAGAGTGGGAAACCAGAGAGAGAGAGTGAGAAACCAGAGAGAGAGAGTGAGAAACCAGAGAGAGAGAGTGAGAAACCAGAGAGAGAGAGTGGGAAACCAGAGAGAGAGTGAGAAACCAGAGAGAGTGAGGGAGAGTGAGAAACAAGAGAGTGGGAAACCAGATAGAGAGTGGGAAACCAGATAGAGAGTGGGAAACCAGAGAGAGAGTGAGAAACCAGAGAGAGAGTGAGAAACCAGAGAGAGAGTGAGAAACCAGAGAGAGAGTGAGAAACCAGAGAGAGAGTGAGAAACCAGAGAGAGAGTGAGAAACCAGAGAGAGAGTGAGAAACCAGAGAGAGAGTGAGAAACCAGAGAGAGAGTGAGAAACCAGAGAGAGAGTGAGAAACCAGAGAGAGAGTGAGAAACCAGAGAGAGAGTGAGAAACCAGAGAGAGAGTGAGAAACCAGAGAGAGAGTGAGAAACCAGAGAGAGAGTGAGAAACCAGAGAGAGAGTGAGAAACCAGAGAGAGAGTGAGAAACCAGAGAGAGAGTGAGAAACCAGAGAGAGAGTGAGAAACCAGAGAGAGAGTGAGAAACCAGAGAGAGAGTGAGAAACCAGAGAGAGAGTGAGAAACCAGAGAGAGAGTGAGAAACCAGAGAGAGAGTGAGAAACCAGAGAGAGAGTGAGAAACCAGAGAGAGTGAGAAACCAGAGAGAGAGTGAGAAACCAGAGAGAGAGTGAGAAACCAGAGAGAGAGTGAGAAACCAGAGAGAGAGTGAGAAACCAGAGAGAGAGTGAGAAACCAGAGAGAGAGTGAGAAACCAGAGAGAGAGTGAGAAACCAGAGAGAGAGTGAGAAACCAGAGAGAGAGTGAGAAACCAGAGAGAGAGTGAGAAACCAGAGAGAGAGTGAGAAACCAGAGAGAGAGTGAGAAACCAGAGAGAGAGTGAGAAACCAGAGAGAGAGTGAGAAACCAGAGAGAGAGTGAGAAACCAGAGAGAGAGTGAGAAACCAGAGAGAGAGTGAGAAACCAGCGAGAGAGTGAGAAACCAGCGAGAGAGTGAGAAACCAGCGAGAGAGTGAGAAACCAGCGAGAGAGTGAGAAACCAGAGAGAGAGTGAGAAACCAGAGAGAGAGTGAGAAACCAGAGAGAGAGTGAGAAAACCAGAGAGAGAGTGACAAACCAGAGAGAGCGTGAGAAACCAGAGAGAGCGTGAGAAACCAGAGAGAGAGTGAGAAACCAGAGAGAGAGTCAGAAACCAGAGAGAGAGTGAGAAACCAGAGAGAGTGAGAAACCAGAGAGAGTGAGAAACCAGAGAGAGAGAGTGAGAAACCAGAGAGAGAGTGAGAAACCAGAGAGAGAGAGAGAGAAACCAGAGAGAGAGAGAGAGAAACCAGAGAGAGAGAGAGAGAAACGAGAGAGAGAGAGAGAGAGAGAAACCAGAGAGAAACCAGAGAGAGAGTGAGGAACCAGAGAGAGAGAGAGAGAATCCAGAGAGAGAGAGAGAATCCAGAGAGAGAGAGAGAATCCAGAGAGAGAGAGAGAAACCAGAGAGAGAGAAACCAGAGAGAGAGAAACCAGAGAGAGAGAAACCAGAGAGAGAGAAACCAGAGAGAGAGAGAGAGAAACCAGAGAGAGAGAGAGAAACCAGAGAGAGAGAGAGAAACCAGAGAGAGAGTGAGAAACCAGAGAGAGAGTGAGAAACCAGAGAGAGTGAGAAACCAGAGAGAGAGTGAGAAACCAGAGAGAGAGTGAGAAACCAGAGAGAGAGTGAGAAACCAGAGAGAGAGTGAGAAACCAGAGAGAGAGTGAGAAACCAGAGAGAGAGTGAGAAACCAGAGAGAGAGTGAGAAACCAGAGAGAGAGTGAGAAACCAGAGAGAGAGTGAGAAACCAGAGAGAGAGTGAGAAACCAGAGAGAGAGTGAGAAACCAGAGAGAGAGTGAGAAACCAGAGAGAGAGAGTGAGAAACCAGAGAGAGAGAGTGAGAAACCAGAGAGAGAGAGTGAGAAACCAGAGAGAGAGAGTGAGAAACCAGAGAGAGAGTGAGAAACCAGAGAGAGAGAGTGAGAAACCAGAGAGAGAGAGTGAGAAACCAGAGAGAGAGAGTGAGAAACCAGAGAGAGAGAGTGAGAAACCAGAGAGAGAGAGTGAGAAACCAGAGAGAGAGAGTGAGAAACCAGAGAGAGAGAGTGAGAAACCAGAGAGAGAGAGTGAGAAACCAGAGATAGAGAGTGAGACCAGAGAGAGAGAGAGAAACCAGAGAGAGAGAGAGAGAGAATCCAGAGAGAGAGAGAGAGAAACCAGAGAGAGAGTGAGAAACCAGAGAGAGAGAGAGAGAGAAACCAGAGAGAGAGTGAGGAACCAGAGAGAGAGAGAGAGAGAAACCAGAGAGAGAGTGAGGAACCAGAGAGAGAGTGAGAGAAACTAGAGAGAGGGTGAGAGAAACCAGAGAGAGAGTGAGAGAAACCAGAGAGAGGGTGAGAGAAACCAGAGAGAGGGTGAGAGAAACCAGAGAGAGAGTGAGAGAAACCAGAGAGAGAGTGAGAGAAACCAGAGAGAGAGTGAGAAACCAGAGAGAGAGTGAGAGAAACCAGAGAGAGAGTGAGAGAAACCAGAGAGAGAGTGAGAGAAACCAGAGAGAGAGTGAGAGAAACCAGAGAGAGAGTGAGAGAAACCAGAGAGAGAGTGAGAGAAACCAGAGAGAGAGTGAGAAACCAGAGAGAGAGTGAGAAACCAGAGAGAGCGAGAAACCAGAGAGAGAGAGAGAGAAACCAGAGAGAGAGTGAGAAACCAGAGAGAGAGTGAGAAACCAGAGAGAGAGTGAGAGAAACCAGAGAGAGAGTGAGAGAAACCAGAGAGAGAGTGAGAAACCAGAGAGAGAGTGAGAAACCAGAGAGAGAGTGAGAAACCAGAGAGAGAGTGAGAGAAACCAGAGAGAGAGTGAGAAACCAGAGAGAGAGAGAGAAACCAGAGAGAGAGTGAGGAACCAGAGAGAGAGAGTGAGGAACCAGAGAGAGAGAAACCAGAGAGAGAGAAACCAGAGAGAGAGAAACCAGAGAGAGAGAAACCAGAGAGAGAGAAACCAGAGAGAGAGAAACCAGAGAGAGAGAAACCAGAGAGAGAGAAACCAGAGAGAGAGTGAGGGAGAGTGAGAAACCAGAGAGTGGGAAACCAGATAGAGAGTGGGAAACCAGATAGAGAGTGGGAAACCAGAGAGAGAGAGCGAGAAACCAGAGAGAGAGAGAGAGAAACCAGAGAGAGAGTGAGGAACCAGAGAGAGAGTGAGGAACCAGAGAGAGAGGGAGAGAATCCAGAGAGAGAGAGAGAATCCAGAGAGAGAGAGAGAATCCAGAGAGAGAGAATCCAGAGAAAGAGTGAGAAACCAGAGAGAGAGAGAGAGAAACCAGAGAGAGGGTGAGAAACCAGAGAGAGAGAAACCAGAGAGAGAGAGAGAGAAACCAGAGAGAGAGTGAGGAACCAGAGAGAGAGAGAGGAACCAGAGAGAGAGAGAGGAACCAGAGAGAGAGTGAGAAACCAGAGAGAGAGTGAGAAACCAGAGAGAGAGAGTGAGAAACCAGAGAGAGAGTGAGAAACCAGAGAGAGAGAGTGAGAAACCAGAGAGAGAGAGTGAGAAACCAGAGAGAGAGAGTGAGACACCAGAGAGAGAGAGTGAGAAACCAGAGACAGAGAGTGAGAAACCAGAGAGATAGAGAAACAAGAGAGAGAGTGAGAAACCAGAGAGAGAGTGGGAAACCAGAGAGAGAGAGAGAGAAACCAGAGAGAGAGAGAGAAACCAGAGAGAGAGAGAGAGAGAAACCAGAGAGAGAGAGAGAGAAACCAGAGAGAGAGAGAGAGAAACCAGAGAGAGAGAGAGAGAAACCAGAGAGAGAGAGAGAGAAACCAGAGACAGAGAGAGAGAAACCAGAGAGAGAGAGAGGAACCAGAGGGAGAGTGAGAAACCAGAGAGAGAGAGTGAGAAACCAGAGAGAGAGAGTGAGAAACCAGAGAGAGAGAGTGAGAAACCAGAGAGAGAGTGTGAGAAACCAGAGAGAGAGTGAGAAACCAGAGAGAGAGTGGGAAACCAGAGAGAGAGAGTGAGAAACCAGAGAGAGAGAGTGAGAAACCAGAGAGAGAGAGTGAGAAACCAGAGAGAGAGAGTGGGAAACCAGAGAGAGAGTGAGAAACCAGAGAGAGTGAGGGAGAGTGAGAAACAAGAGAGTGGGAAACCAGATAGAGAGTGGGAAACCAGATAGAGAGTGGGAAACCAGAGAGAGAGTGGGAAACCAGAGAGAGAGTGAGAAACCAGAGAGAGAGTGAGAAACCAGAGAGAGAGTGAGAAACCAGAGAGAGAGTGAGAAACCAGAGAGAGAGTGAGAAACCAGAGAGAGAGTGAGAAACCAGAGAGAGAGTGAGAAACCAGAGAGAGAGTGAGAAACCAGAGAGAGAGTGAGAAACCAGAGAGAGAGTGAGAAACCAGAGAGAGAGTGAGAAACCAGAGAGAGAGTGAGAAACCAGAGAGAGAGTGAGAAACCAGAGAGAGAGTGAGAAACCAGAGAGAGAGTGAGAAACCAGAGAGAGAGTGAGAAACCAGAGAGAGAGTGAGAAACCAGAGAGAGAGTGAGAAACCAGAGAGAGTGAGAAACCAGAGAGAGAGTGAGAAACCAGAGAGAGAGTGAGAAACCAGAGAGAGAGTGAGAAACCAGAGAGAGAGTGAGAAACCAGAGAGAGAGTGAGAAACCAGAGAGAGAGTGAGAAACCAGAGAGAGAGTGAGAAACCAGAGAGAGAGTGAGAAACCAGAGAGAGAGTGAGAAACCAGAGAGAGAGTGAGAAACCAGAGAGAGAGTGAGAAACCAGAGAGAGAGTGAGAAACCAGAGAGAGAGTGAGAAACCAGAGAGAGAGTGAGAAACCAGAGAGAGAGTGAGAAACCAGAGAGAGAGTGAGAAACCAGAGAGAGAGTGAGAAACCAGAGAGAGAGTGAGAAACCAGAGAGAGAGTGAGAAACCAGCGAGAGAGTGAGAAACCAGCGAGAGAGTGAGAAACCAGCGAGAGAGTGAGAAACCAGAGAGAGAGTGAGAAACCAGAGAGAGAGTGAGAAACCAGAGAGAGAGTGAGAAACCAGAGAGAGCGTGAGAAACCAGAGAGAGAGAGCGAGGAACCAGAGAGAGAGAGCGAGGAACCAGAGAGAGAGAGCGAGGAACCAGAGAGAGAGAGCGAGGAACCAGAGAGAGAGAGCGAGGAACCAGAGAGAGAGAGCGAGGAACCAGAGAGAGAGAGCGAGGAACCAGAGAGAGAGAGAGAGAGTGAGGAACCAGAGAGAGAGAGTGAGGAACCAGAGAGAGAGAGTGAGGAACCAGAGAGAGAGAGAGTGAGGAACCAGAGAGAGAGAGTGAGGAACCAGAGAGAGAGAGAGTGAGGAACCAGAGAGAGAGAGAGTGAGGAACCAGAGAGAGAGAGAGTGAGGAACCAGAGAGAGAGAGAGAGTGAGGAACCAGAGAGAGAGAGAGAGTGAGGAACCAGAGAGAGAGAGAGAGTGAGGAACCAGAGAGAGAGAGTGAGGAACCAGAGAGAGAGAGTGAGGAACCAGAGAGAGAGAGAGAGAAACCAGAGAGAGAGAGAGAGAGTGAGGAACCAGAGAGAGAGAGTGAGGAACCAGAGAGAGAGAGAGAGAGACCAGAGAGAGAGAAACCAGAGAGAGAGAAACCAGAGAGAGAGAAACCAGAGAGAGAGAAACCAGAGAGAGAGAAACCAGAGAGAGAGAAACCAGAGAGAGAGAAACCAGAGAGAGAGAAACCAGAGAGAGAGAAACCAGAGAGAGAGAAACCAGAGAGAGAGAGAGAAACCAGAGAGAGAGTGAGAAACCAGAGAGAGAGAGCGAGAAACCAGAGAGAGAGGGATGAAACCAGAGAGAGAGTGAGGAACCAGAGAGAGAGGGAGAGAATCCAGAGAGAGAGAGAGAATCCAGAGAGAGAGAGAGAATCCAGAGAGAGAGAATCCAGAGAAAGAGTGCGAAACCAGAGAGAGAGAGAGAGAAACCAGAGAGAGGGTGAGAAACCAGAGAGAGAGAAACCAGAGAGAGAGAGAGAGAAACCAGAGAGAGAGTGAGGAACCAGAGAGAGAGAGAGAGAAACCAGAGAGAGGGTGAGAAACCAGAGAGAGAGAAACCAGAGAGAGAGAGAGAGAAACCAGAGAGAGGGTGAGAAACCAGAGAGAGAGAAACCAGAGAGAGAGAGAGAGAAACCAGCGAGAGAGTGAGGAACCAGAGAGAGAGAGAGGAACCAGAGAGAGAGTGAGAAACCAGAGGGAGAGAGTGAGAAACCAGAGAGAGAGAGTGAGAAACCAGAGAGAGAGAGTGAGAAACCAGAGAGAGAGAGTGAGAAACCAGAGAGAGAGAGTGAGAAACCAGAGAGAGAGAGTGAGAAACCAGAGAGAGAGAGTGAGAAACCAGAGAGAGAGAGTGAGAAACCAGAGAGAGAGAGTGAGAAACCAGAGACAGAGAGTGAGAAACCAGAGACAGAGAGTGAGAAACCAGAGAGAGAGAGAAACAAGAGAGAGAGTGAGAAACCAGAGAGAGAGTGGGAAACCAGAGAGAGAGAGAGAGAAACCAGAGAGAGAGAGAGAGAGAGAAACCAGAGAGAGAGAGAGAGAAACCAGAGAGAGAGAGAGAGAAACCAGAGAGAGAGAGAGAGAAACCAGAGAGAGAGAGAGAGAAACCAGAGAGAGAGAGAGAGAAACCAGAGAGAGAGAGAGAGAAACCAGAGAGAGAGAGAGAGAAACCAGAGAGAGAGAGAGAGAAACCAGAGAGAGAGAGAGGAACCAGAGGGAGAGTGAGAAACCAGAGAGAGAGAGTGAGAAACCAGAGAGAGAGAGTGAGAAACCAGAGAGAGAGAGTGAGAAACCAGAGAGAGAGAGTGAGAAACCAGAGAGAGAGAGTGAGAAACCAGAGAGAGAGAGAGAGAAACCAGAGAGAGAGTGGGAAACCAGAGAGAGTGAGGGAGAGTGAGAAACAAGAGAGTGGGAAACCAGAGAGAGAGAGAGAAACCAGAGAGAGAGAGTGGAACCAGAGAGAGAGAGAGTGGAACCAGAGAGAGAGAGAGAGTATCCAGAGAGAGAGAGAGAGAAACCAGAGAGAGAGAGAGAGAAACCAGAGAGAGAGAGTGAGGAACCAGAGAGAGAGAGTGAGGAACCAGAGAGAGAGAGTGAGGAACCAGAGAGAGAGAGAGAGAAACCAGAGAGAGAGAGTGAGGAACCAGAGAGAGAGAGTGAGTGAGGAACCAGAGAGAGAGAGTGAGGAACCAGAGAGAGAGAGTGAGGAACCAGAGAGAGAGAGAGTGAGGAACCAGAGAGAGAGAGAGTGAGGAACCAGAGAGAGAGAGAGTGAGGAACCAGAGAGAGAGAGAGTGAGGAACCAGAGAGAGAGAGAGTGAGGAACCAGAGAGAGAGAGTGAGGAACCAGAGAGAGAGAGTGAGGAACCAAAGAGAGAGAGTGAGGAACCAGAGAGAGAGAGTGAGGAACCAGAGAGAGAGAGTGAGGAACCAGAGAGAGAGAGTGAGGAACCAGAGAGAGAGAGTGAGGAACCAGAGAGAGAGAGTGAGGAACCAGAGAGAGAGAGTGAGGAACCAGAGAGAGAGAGTGAGGAACCAGAGAGAGAGAGTGAGGAACCAGAGAGAGAGAGAGTGAGGAACCAGAGAGAGAGAGTGAGGAACCAGAGAGAGAGAGTGAGGAACCAGAGAGAGAGAGTGAGGAACCATAGAGAGAGAGTGAGGAACCATAGAGAGAGAGTGAGGAACCAGAGAGAGAGAGTGAGGAACCAGAGAGAGAGAGTGAGGAACCAGAGAGAGAGAGTGAGGAACCAGAGAGAGAGAGTGAGGAACCAGAGAGAGAGAGTGAGGAACCAGAGAGAGAGAGTGAGGAACCAGAGAGAGAGAGTGAGGAACCAGAGAGAGAGAGTGAGGAACCAGAGAGAGAGAGTGAGGAACCAGAGAGAGAGAGTGAGGAACCAGAGAGAGAGTGAGAAACCAGAGAGAGAGTGAGGAACCAGAGAGAGAGTGAGGAACCAGAGAGAGAGAGAGTGAGGAACCAGAGAGAGAGAGAGTGAGGAACCAGAGAGAGAGAGAGTGAGGAACCAGAGAGAGAGAGAGTGAGGAACCAGAGAGAGAGAGAGTGAGGAACCAGAGAGAGAGAGAGTGAGGAACCAGAGAGAGAGAGAGAGTGAGGAACCAGAGAGAGAGAGAGTGAGAGAAACCAGAGAGAGTGTGAGAAACCAGAGAGAGAGAGAGAAACCAGAGAGAGAGTGAGGAACTCTCTCTGTACAGAGTACAGAACTCTGGTCCGGCCGCATTTGGAGTATTGCGTACAGTTCTGGTCACCGCATTATAGGAAGGACGTGGAGGCTTTGGAGCGGGTGCAGAGGAGATTTACCAGGATGTTGCCTGGTATGGAGGGAAAATCTTATGAGGAAAGGCTGATGGACTTGAGGTTGTTTTCGTTAGAGAGAAGAAGGTTAAGAGGAGACTTAATAGAGGCATACAAAATGATCAGAGGGTTAGATAGGGTGGACAGTGAGAGCCTTCTCCCGCGGATGGAAATGGCTAGCACGAGGGGACATAGCCTTAAACTGAGGGGTAATAGATATAGGACAGAGGTCAGGGGTAGGTTCTTTACGCAAAGAGTAGTGAGGCCGTGGAATGCCCTACCTGCTACAGTAGTGAACTCGCCAACATTAAGGGCATTTAAAAGTTTATTGGATAAACATATGGATGATAATGGTATAGTGTAGGTTAGATGGCTTTTGTTTCGGTGCAACATCGTGGGCCGAAGGGCCTGTACTGCGCTGTATTGTTCTATGTTCTATGTTCTATGAACCAGAGAGAGAGAGTGAGGAACCAGAGAGAGAGAGAGAGAAACCAGAGAGAGAGAAACCAGAGAGAGAGAAACCAGAGAGAGAGAAACCAGAGAGAGAGAAACCAGAGAGAGAGAAACCAGAGAGAGAGTGAGAAACCAGAGAGAGAGTGAGAAACCAGAGAGAGAGAGCGAGAAACCAGAGAGAGAGAGAGAGAAACCAGAGAGAGAGAGAGAAACCAGAGAGAGAGTGAGGAACCAGAGAGAGAGGGAGAGAATCCAGAGAGAGAGAGAGAATCCAGAGAGAGAGAGAGAATCCAGAGAGAGAGAATCCAGAGAAAGAGTGAGAAACCAGAGAGAGAGTGAGAAACCAGAGAGAGAGTGGGAAACCAGAGAGAGAGAGTGAGAAACCAGAGAGAGAGAGTGAGAAACCAGAGAGAGAGAGTGGGAAACCAGAGAGAGAGTGAGAAACCAGAGAGAGTGAGGGAGAGTGAGAAACAAGAGAGTGGGAAACCAGATAGAGAGTGGGAAACCAGATAGAGAGTGGGAAACCAGAGAGAGAGTGAGAAACCAGAGAGAGAGTGAGAAACCAGAGAGAGAGTGAGAAACCAGAGAGAGAGTGAGAAACCAGAGAGAGAGTGAGAAACCAGAGAGAGAGTGAGAAACCAGAGAGAGAGTGAGAAACCAGAGAGAGAGTGAGAAATCAGAGAGAGAATGAGAAACCAGAGAGAGAGTGAGAAACCAGAGAGAGAGTGAGAAACCAGAGAGAGAGTGAGGAACCAGAGAGAGAGAGAGTGAGGAACCAGAGAGAGAGAGAGTGAGGAACCAGAGAGAGAGAGAGTGAGGAACCAGAGAGAGAGAGAGTGAGGAACCAGAGAGAGAGAGAGTGAGGAACCAGAGAGAGAGAGAGTGAGGAACCAGAGAGAGAGAGAGTGAGGAACCAGAGAGAAAGAGAGGGAGGAACCAGAGAGAGAGAGAGTGAGGAACCAGAGAGAGAGAGAGTGAGGAACCAGAGAGAGAGAGAGTGAGGAACCAGAGAGAGAGAGAGTGAGGAACCAGAGAGAGAGAGAGTGAGGAACCCGAGAGAGAGAGAGTGAGGAACCAGAGAGAGAGAGAGTGAGGAACCAGAGAGAGAGAGAGTGAGGAACCAGAGAGAGAGAGAGTGAGGAACCAGAGAGAGAGAGAGTGAGGAACCAGAGAGAGAGAGAGTGAGGAACCAGAGAGAGAGAGAGTGAGGAACCAGAGAGAGAGAGAGTGAGGAACCAGAGAGAGAGAGAGTGAGGAACCAGAGAGAGAGAGAGTGAGGAACCAGAGAGAGAGAGAGTGAGGAACCAGAGAGAGAGAGAGTGAGGAACCAGAGAGAGAGAGAGTGAGGAACCAGAGAGAGAGAGAGTGAGGAACCAGAGAGAGAGAGAGAGAGAAACCAGAGAGAGAGAGAGAGAGAGAGAGAGAGAAACCAGGGAGAGAGAGTGAGAAACCGGAGAGAGAGTGGTAAACCGGAGAGAGAGAAACCAGAGAGAGAGAGAGAGAGAAACCAGGGAGAGAGAGTGAGAAACCGGAGAGAGAGTGGTAAACCGGAGAGAGAGTGAGAAACCAGAGAGAGTGAGAAACCAGAGAGAGTGAGAAACCAGAGAGAGTGAGAAACCAGAGAGAGTGAGAAACCAGAGAGAGTGAGAAACCAGAGAGAGTGAGAAACCAGAGAGAGAGAGAAACCAGAGAGAGAGAGAGAGTGAGAAACCGGAGAGAGAGTGTGAAACCGGAGAGAGAGTGTGAAACCGGAGAGAGAGTGTGAAACCGGAGAGAGAGTGTGAAACCGGAGAGAGAGTGTGAAACCGGAGAGAGAGCGTGAAACCGGAGAGAGAGCGTGAAACCGGAGAGAGAGCGTGAAACCGGAGAGAGAGCGTGAAACCGGAGAGAGAGCGTGAAACCGGAGAGAGAGCGTGAAACCGGAGAGAGAGCGTGAAACCGGAGAGAGAGCGAGAAACCGGAGAGAGAGCGGGAAACCAGAGGGAGAGAGGGGGCGGGAAACCAGAGGGAGAGAGGGGGCGGGAAACCAGAGGGAGAGAGGGGGCGGGAAACCAGAGGGAGAGAGGGGGCGGGAAACCAGAGGGAGAGAGGGGGCGGGAAACCAGAGGGAGAGAGGGGGCGGGAAACCAGAGGGAGAGAGGGGGCGGGAAACCAGAGGGAGAGAGGGGGCGGGAAACCAGAGGGAGAGAGGGGGCGGGAAACCAGAGGGAGAGAGGGGGCGGGAAACCAGAGGGAGAGAGGGGGCGGGAAACCAGAGGGAGAGAGGGGGCGGGAAACCAGAGGGAGAGAGGGGGCGGGAAACCAGAGGGAGAGAGGGGGCGGGAAACCAGAGGGAGAGAGGGGGCGGGAAACCAGAGGGAGAGAGGGGGCGGGAAACCAGAGGGAGAGAGGGGGCGGGAAACCAGAGGGAGAGAGGGGGCGGGAAACCAGAGGGAGAGAGGGGGCGGGAAACCAGAGGGAGAGAGGGGGCGGGAAACCAGAGGGAGAGAGGGGGCGGGAAACCAGAGGGAGAGAGGGGGCGGGAAACCAGAGGGAGAGAGGGGGCGGGAAACCAGAGGGAGAGAGGGGGCGGGAAACCAGAGGGAGAGAGGGGGCGGGAAACCAGAGGGAGAGAGGGGGCGGGAAACCAGAGGGAGAGAGGGGGCGGGAAACCAGAGGGAGAGAGGGGGCGGGAAACCAGAGGGAGAGAGGGGGCGGGAAACCAGAGGGAGAGAGGTGGCGGGAAACCAGAGGGAGAGAGGGGGCGGGAAACCAGAGGGAGAGAGGGGGCGGGAAACCAGAGGGAGAGAGGGGGCGGGAAACCAGAGGGAGAGAGGGGGCGGGAAACCAGAGGGAGAGAGGGGGCGGGAAACCAGAGGGAGAGAGGGGGCGGGAAACCAGAGGGAGAGAGGGGGCGGGAAACCAGAGGGAGAGAGGGGGCGGGAAACCAGAGGGAGAGAGGGGGCGGGAAACCAGAGGGAGAGAGGGGGCGGGAAACCGGAGGGAGAGAGGGGGCGGGAAACCGGAGGGAGAGAGAGGGGGGGGAAACCGGAGAGAGAGAGAGGGGGGGGGGCGGGAAACCGGAGAGAGAGAGAGGGGGTGGGCGGGAAACCGGAGAGAGAGAGAGGGGGGGGGGCGGGAAACCGGAGAGAGAGAGAGGGGGGGGGGCGGGAAACCGGAGAGAGAGAGAGGGGGGGGGCGGGAAACCGGAGAGAGAGAGAGGGGGGGGGGGCGGGAAACCGGAGAGAGAGAGAGGGGGGGGGGCGGGAAACCGGAGAGAGAGAGAGGGGGGGGGCGGGAAACCGGAGAGAGAGAGAGGGGGGGGGCGGGAAACCGGAGAGAGAGAGAGGGGGGGGCGGGAAACCGGAGAGAGAGAGAGAGGGGGGGGCGGGAAACCGGAGAGAGAGAGAGGGGGGGCGGGAAACCGGAGAGAGAGAGAGGGGGGGGCGGGAAACCGGAGAGAGACAGTGAGAAACCAGAGAGAGAGTGAGAAACCAGAGAGAGAGAGAGAGAGAGAAACCAGAGAGAAAGTGAGAAACCAGAGAGAGAGAGAGAGAGAAACCAGAGAGAGAGAGAGAAACCAGAGAGAGAGTGAGAAACCAGAGAGAGAGAAACCAGAGAGAGAGAGAGAGAGAAACCAGAGAGAAAGTGAGAAACCAGAGAGAGAGAGAGAGAGAAACCAGAGAGAGAGAAACCAGAGAGAGAGTGAGAAACCAGAGAGAGAGTGAGAAACCAGAGAGAGAGAGTGAGAAACCAGAGAGAGCGAGCGGGAAACCAGAGAGAGAGTGAGAAACCAGATAGAGAGTGAGAAACCAGATAGAGAGTGAGAAACCAGAGAGAGAGTGAGAAACCAGAGAGAGAGTGAGAAACCAGAGAGAGAGTGAGAAACCAGAGAGAGTGAGAAACCAGAGAGAGAGTGAGAGAAACCAGAGAGAGAGTGAGAAACCAGAGAGAGAGTGGGAAACCAGTGCGCGAGAAACCCGAGAGAGAGTAAGAAACCAGAGATAGAGTGGGAAACCAGAAAGAGTGAGAAACCTGATAGAGAGTGAGAAACCAGAGAGAGAGTGGGAAACCAGGGAGAGAGTGAGAAACCAGAGAGAGAGTGAGAAACCAGAGAGAGAGTGAGAAACCAGAGAGAGAGAGAGAGAGAGAAACCAGAGAGAGAGAGAAACCAGAGAGAGAGAGAAACCAGAGAGAGAGAGAAACGAGAGAGAGAGTGAGAAACGAGAGAGAGAGTGAGAAAGCAGAGAGAGAGAGAGAGAGAGAGAAACCAGAGAGAGAGTGGGAAACCAGAGCGAGAGAAACCAGAGAGAGAGTGAGAAACCAGAGAGAGAGTGGGAAACCAGAGCGAGAGAAAGCAGAGAGAGAGTGAGAAACCAGAGAGAGAGTGAGAAACCAGAGAGGGAGTGAGAAACCAGGGAGACAGTGAGAAACCAGAGAGAGAGTGAGAAACCAGAGAGAGAGTGAGAAACCAGAGAGAGAGTGAGAAACCAGAGAGAGAGTGAGAAACCAGAGAGAGAGTGAGAAACCAGAGAGAGAGTGAGAAACCAGAGAGAGAGTGAGAAACCAGAGAGAGAGTGAGAAACCAGAGAGAGAGTGAGAAACCAGAGAGAGAGTGAGAAACCAGAGAGAGAGTGAGAAACCAGAGAGAGAGAGATAGAAACCAGAGAGAGCAAGAGAGAAACCAGAGAGAGCGAGAGAGAAACCAGAGAGAGCGAGAGAGAAACCAGAGAGAGCGAGAGAGAAACCAGAGAGAGAGAGAGAGAGAAACCAGATAGAGTGAGAAACCAGAGAGAGAGAGTGAGAAACCAGAGAGAGCGAGAGCGTAACCAGAGAGAGTGAGAAACCAGAGAGAGAGTGAGAAATCAGAACGAGAGTGAGAAACCAGAGAGAGAGAGTGAGAAACCAGAGAGAGAGTGAGAAACCAGAGAGAGAGAGTGAGAAACCAGAGAGAGAGTGAGAAACCAGAGAGAGAGTGAGAAACCAGAGAGAGAGTGAGAAACCAGAGAGAGAGTGAGAAACCAGAGAGAGTGAGAAACCAGAGAGAGAGTGAGAAACCAGAGAGAGAGTGAGAAACCAGAGAGAGAGTGAGAAACCAGAGAGAGAGTGAGAAACCAGAGAGAGAGTGAGAAACCAGAGAGAGAGTGAGAAACCAGAGAGAGAGTGAGAAACCAGAGAGAGAGTGAGAAACCAGAGAGAGAGTGAGAAACCAGAGAGAGAGTGAGAAACCAGAGAGAGAGTGAGAAACCAGAGAGAGAGTGAGAAACCAGAGAGAGAGTGAGAAACCAGAGAGAGAGTGAGAAACCAGAGAGAGAGTGAGAAACCAGAGAGAGAGTGAGAAACCAGAGAGAGAGTGAGAAACCAGAGAGAGAGTGGGAAACCAGAGAGAGAGTGGGAAACCAGAGAGAGAGTGGGAAACCAGAGAGAGAGTGGGAAACCAGAGAGAGAGTGGGAAACCAGAGAGAGAGTGAGAAACCAGAGAGAGAGTGAGAAACCAGAGAGAGAGTGAGAAACCAGAGAGAGAGTGAGAAACCAGAGAGAGAGTGAGAAACCAGAGAGAGAGTGAGAAACCAGAGAGAGAGTCAGAAACCAGAGAGAGAGTCAGAAACCAGAGAGAGAGTCAGAAACCAGAGAGTCAGAAACATGAGAGAGAGAGAGAGAGAAACCAGAGAGAGAGTGAGAAACCAGAGAGAGAGAGAGAGAGAAACCAGAGAGAGAGAGAGAAACCAGAGAGAGAGTGAGAAACCAGAGAGAGAGTGAGAAACCAGAGAGAGAGAGTGAGAAACCAGAGAGAGAGTGAGAAACCAGAGAGAGAGAGAGAGAGAAACCAGAGAGAGAGTGAGAAACCAGAGAGAGAGAGAGAGAGAAACCAGAGAGAGAGTGAGAAACCAGGGAGAGAGTGAGAAACCAGGGAGAGAGTGAGAAACCAGGGAGAGAGTGAGAAACCAGGTAGAGAGTGAGAAACCAGAGAGAGAGTGAGAAACCAGAGAGAGAGTGAGAAACCAGAGAGAGAGTGAGAAACCAGAGAGAGAGTGAGAAACCAGAGAGAGAGTGAGAAACCAGAGAGAGAGTGAGAAACCAGAGAGAGAGTGAGAAACCAGAGAGAGAGTGAGAAACCAGAGAGAGAGTGAGAAACCAGAGAGAGAGTGAGAAACCAGAGAGAGAGTGAGAAACCAGAGAGAGAGTGAGAAACCAGAGAGAGAGTGAGAAACCAGAGAGAGAGTGAGAAACCAGAGAGAGAGTGAGAAACCAGAGAGAGAGTGAGTAACCAGAGAGAGAGTGAGTAACCAGAGAGAGAGTGAGAAACCAGAGAGAGAGTGAGAAACCAGAGAGAGAGTGAGAAACCAGAGAGAGTGAGAGAGAATCCAGAGTGAGAGAGAATCCAGAGTGAGAGAGAATATAGAGAGAGACTGAGAACCCAGAGAGAGACTGAGAACCCAGAGAGAGAGTGAGAACCCAGAGAGAGAGTGAGAACCCAGAGAGAGAGTGAGAACCCAGAGAGAGAGTGAGAACCCAGAGAGAGAGTGAGAACCCAGAGAGAGAGTGAGAACCCAGAGAGAGTGTGAGAACCCAGAGAGAGTGTGAGAACCCAGAGAGAGAGTGAGAACCCAGAGAGAGAGTGAGAACCCAGAGAGAGAGTGAGAACCCAGAGAGAGAGTGAGAACCCAGAGAGAGAGTGAGAACCCAGAGAGAGAGTGAGAACCCAGAGAGAGAGAGTAGCAGGAGAGAGAGTGAGTAAATAGAGAGAGAGGGAGAGACTGGAGGGAGATGGAGAAAAAGAGAGTGAGTGACTAGAGAGAGAGGGAGGAACCAGACCAGAGAGAGAGGGTGAAACCAGAGCGAGAGAAACCAGAAAGAAAATGAGAAACCAGAGAGAGAGTGAGAAACCAGGGAGACAGTGAGAAACCAGAGAGAGAGTGAGAAACGAGAGAGAGAGTGAGAAAGCAGAGAGAGAGAGAAACCAGAGAGAGAGTGAGAAACCAGAGAGAGAGTGAGAAACCAGAGAGAGAGTGAGAAACGAGAGAGAGAGTGAGAAAGCAGAGAGAGTGAGAAAGCAGAGAGAGAGAGAAACCAGAGAGAGAGTGAGAAACCAGAGAGAGAGAGTGAGAAACCAGAGAGAGCGACTGAGAAACCAGAGAGAGTGTGAGAAACCAGATAGAGAGTGAGAAACCAGAGAGAGAGTGAGAAACCAGAGAGAGAGTGAGAAACCAGAGAGAGAGTAAGAAACCAGAGAGAGAGTGAGAAACCAGGGAGACAGTGAGAAACCAGAGAGAGAGTGGGAAACCAGAGCGCGAGAAACCAGAGAGAGAGTGAGAAACCAGAGAGAGAGTGAGAAACCAGAGAGAGAGTGAGAAACCAGAGAGAGAGTGAGAAACCAGAGAGAGAGTGAGAAATCAGAGAGAGAGTGAGAAACCAGAGAGAGAGTGAGAAACCAGAGAGTGTGAGAAACCAGGGAGACAGTGAGAAACCAGAGAGTGAGAAACCAGAGAGAGAGTGAGAAACCAGTGAGAGAGAGAAACCAGAGAGAGAGTGAGAAACCAGAGAGAGAGAATGAAACCAGAGAGAATGAAACCAGAGAGAGAGAATGAAACCAGAGAGAGAGTGAGAAACCAGAGAGAGAGTGAGAAACCAGAGAGAGAGTGAGAAACCAGAGAGAGAGTGAGAAACCAGAGAGAGAGTGAGAAACCAGAGAGAGAGTGAGAAACCAGAGAGAGAGTGAGAAACCAGAGAGAGAGTGAGAAACCAGAGAGAGAGTGAGAAACCAGAGAGAGAGTGAGAAACCAGAGAGAGAGTGAGAAACCAGAGAGAGAGTGAGAAACCAGAGAGAGAGTGAGAAACCAGAGAGAGAGTGAGAAACCAGAGAGAGAGTGAGAAACCAGAGAGAGAGTGAGAAACCAGAGAGAGAGTGAGAAACCAGTGAGAGACTGAGAAACCAGAGAGAGAGAGAGAAACCAGAGAGAGAGAGTGAGAAACCAGAGAGAGAGTGAGAAACCAGAGAGAGAGTGAGAAACCAGAGAGAGAGTGAGAAACCAGAGAGAGAGTGAGAAACCAGAGAGAGAGTGAGAAACCAGAGAGTGTGAGAAACCAGAGAGAGAGTGAGAAACCAGAGAGAGAGTGAGAAACCAGAGAGAGAGTGAGAAACCAGAGAGAGAGTGAGAAACCAGAGAGAGAGTGAGAAACCAGAGAGAGAGTGAGAAACCAGAGAGAGAGTGAGAAACCAGAGAGAGAGTGAGAAACCAGAGAGAGAGTGAGAAACCAGAGAGAGAGTGAGAAACCAGAGAGAGAGTGAGAAACCAGAGAGAGAGTGAGAAACCAGAGAGAGAGTGAGAAACCAGAGAGAGAGTGAGAAACCAGAGAGAGAGTGAGAAACCAGAGAGAGAGAGAGAAACCAGAGAGAGAGTGAGAAACCAGAGAGAGAGAGAGAGAGAAACCAGAGAGAGAGTGAGAAACCAGAGAGAGAGTGAGAAACCAGAGAGAGAGAGTGAGAAACCAGAGAGAGAGTGAGAAACCAGAGAGAGAGAGAGAGAGAAACCAGAGAGAGAGTGAGAAACCAGAGAGAGAGAGAGAGAGAAACCAGAGAGAGAGTGAGAAACCAGGGAGAGAGTGAGAAACCAGGGAGAGAGTGAGAAACCAGGGAGAGAGTGAGAAACCAGGTAGAGAGTGAGAAACCAGAGAGAGAGTGAGAAACCAGAGAGAGAGTGAGAAACCAGAGAGAGAGTGAGAAACCAGAGAGAGAGTGAGAAACCAGAGAGAGAGTGAGAAACCAGAGAGAGAGTGAGAAACCAGAGAGAGAGTGAGAAACCAGAGAGAGAGTGAGAAACCAGAGAGAGAGTGAGAAACCAGAGAGAGAGTGAGAAACCAGAGAGAGAGTGAGAAACCAGAGAGAGAGTGAGAAACCAGAGAGAGAGTGAGAAACCAGAGAGAGAGTGAGAAACCAGAGAGAGAGTGAGTAACCAGAGAGAGAGTGAGTAACCAGAGAGAGAGTGAGAAACCAGAGAGAGAGTGAGAAACCAGAGAGAGAGTGAGAAACCAGAGAGAGTGAGAGAGAATCCAGAGTGAGAGAGAATCCAGAGTGAGAGAGAATATAGAGAGAGACTGAGAACCCAGAGAGAGACTGAGAACCCAGAGAGAGAGTGAGAACCCAGAGAGAGAGTGAGAACCCAGAGAGAGAGTGAGAACCCAGAGAGAGAGTGAGAACCCAGAGAGAGAGTGAGAACCCAGAGAGAGAGTGAGAACCCAGAGAGAGTGTGAGAACCCAGAGAGAGTGTGAGAACCCAGAGAGAGAGTGAGAACCCAGAGAGAGAGTGAGAACCCAGAGAGAGAGTGAGAACCCAGAGAGAGAGTGAGAACCCAGAGAGAGAGTGAGAACCCAGAGAGAGAGTGAGAACCCAGAGAGAGAGAGTAGCAGGAGAGAGAGTGAGTAAATAGAGAGAGAGGGAGAGACTGGAGGGAGATGGAGAAAAAGAGAGTGAGTGACTAGAGAGAGAGGGAGGAACCAGACCAGAGAGAGAGGGTGAAACCAGAGCGAGAGAAACCAGAAAGAAAATGAGAAACCAGAGAGAGAGTGAGAAACCAGGGAGACAGTGAGAAACCAGAGAGAGAGTGAGAAACGAGAGAGAGAGTGAGAAAGCAGAGAGAGAGAGAAACCAGAGAGAGAGTGAGAAACCAGAGAGAGAGTGAGAAACCAGAGAGAGAGTGAGAAACGAGAGAGAGAGTGAGAAAGCAGAGAGAGTGAGAAAGCAGAGAGAGAGAGAAACCAGAGAGAGAGTGAGAAACCAGAGAGAGAGAGTGAGAAACCAGAGAGAGCGACTGAGAAACCAGAGAGAGTGTGAGAAACCAGATAGAGAGTGAGAAACCAGAGAGAGAGTGAGAAACCAGAGAGAGAGTGAGAAACCAGAGAGAGAGTAAGAAACCAGAGAGAGAGTGAGAAACCAGGGAGACAGTGAGAAACCAGAGAGAGAGTGGGAAACCAGAGCGCGAGAAACCAGAGAGAGAGTGAGAAACCAGAGAGAGAGTGAGAAACCAGAGAGAGAGTGAGAAACCAGAGAGAGAGTGAGAAACCAGAGAGAGAGTGAGAAATCAGAGAGAGAGTGAGAAACCAGAGAGAGAGTGAGAAACCAGAGAGTGTGAGAAACCAGGGAGACAGTGAGAAACCAGAGAGTGAGAAACCAGAGAGAGAGTGAGAAACCAGTGAGAGAGAGAAACCAGAGAGAGAGTGAGAAACCAGAGAGAGAGAATGAAACCAGAGAGAATGAAACCAGAGAGAGAGAATGAAACCAGAGAGAGAGTGAGAAACCAGAGAGAGAGTGAGAAACCAGAGAGAGAGTGAGAAACCAGAGAGAGAGTGAGAAACCAGAGAGAGAGTGAGAAACCAGAGAGAGAGTGAGAAACCAGAGAGAGAGTGAGAAACCAGAGAGAGAGTGAGAAACCAGAGAGAGAGTGAGAAACCAGAGAGAGAGTGAGAAACCAGAGAGAGAGTGAGAAACCAGAGAGAGAGTGAGAAACCAGAGAGAGAGTGAGAAACCAGAGAGAGAGTGAGAAACCAGAGAGAGAGTGAGAAACCAGAGAGAGAGTGAGAAACCAGAGAGAGAGTGAGAAACCAGTGAGAGACTGAGAAACCAGAGAGAGAGAGAGAAACCAGAGAGAGAGAGTGAGAAACCAGAGAGAGAGTGAGAAACCAGAGAGAGAGTGAGAAACCAGAGAGAGAGTGAGAAACCAGAGAGAGAGTGAGAAACCAGAGAGAGAGTGAGAAACCAGAGAGAGTGAGAAACCAGAGAGAGAGTGAGAAACCAGAGAGAGAGTGAGAAACCAGAGAGAGAGTGAGAAACCAGAGAGAGAGTGAGAAACCAGAGAGAGAGTGAGAAACCAGAGAGAGAGTGAGAAACCAGAGAGAGAGTGAGAAACCAGAGAGAGAGTGAGAAACCAGAGAGAGAGTGAGAAACCAGAGAGAGAGTGAGAAACCAGAGAGAGAGTGAGAAACCAGAGAGAGAGTGAGAAACCAGAGAGAGAGTGAGAAACCAGAGAGAGAGTGAGAAACCAGAGAGAGAGTGAGAAACCAGAGAGAGAGTGGGAAACCAGAGAGAGAGTGGGAAACCAGAGAGAGAGTGGGAAACCAGAGAGAGAGTGAGAAACCAGAGAGAGAGTGAGAAACCAGAGAGAGAGTGAGAAACCAGAGAGAGAGTCAGAAATCAGAGAGAGAGTGAGAAACCAGAGAGAGAGTCAGAAACCAGAGAGAGAGTCAGAAACCAGAGAGAGAGTGAGAAACCAGAGAGAGAGTCAGAAACCAGAGAGAGTGTCAGAAACATGAGAGAGAGAGAGAGAGAAACCAGAGAGAGAGTGTGAAACCAGAGAGAGAGAGAGAGAGAGAAACCAGAGAGAGAGTGAGAAACCAGAGAGAGAGTGAGAAACCAGAGAGAGAGTGAGAAACCAGAGAGAGAGTGAGAAACCAGAGAGAGAGTGAGAAACCAGAGAGAGAGTGAGAAACCAGAGAGAGAGTGAGAAACCAGAGAGAGAGTGAGAAACCAGAGAGAGAGAAACCAGAGAGAGAGTGAGAAACCAGAGAGAGAGAGAGAGAGAAACCAGAGAGAGAGTGAGAAACCAGGGAGAGAGTGAGAAACCAGGGAGAGAGTGAGAAACCAGGGAGAGAGTGAGAAACCAGAGAGAGAGTGAGAAACCAGAGAGAGAGTGAGAAACCAGAGAGAGAGTGAGAAACCAGAGAGAGAGTGAGAAACCAGAGAGAGAGTGAGAAACCAGAGAGAGAGTGAGAAACCAGAGAGAGTGAGAGAGAATCCAGAGTGAGAGAGAATACAGAGAGAGAGAGAAACCAGAGAGAGACTGAGAAACCAGAGAGAGAGTGAGAAACCAGAGAGAGCGTGAGAAAGCAGAGAGAGAGTGAGAAAGCAGAGAGAGAGTGAGAAAGCAGAGAGAGAGTGAGAAAGCAGAGAGAGAGTGAGAAAGCAGAGAGAGAGTGAGAAAGCAGAGAGAGAGTGAGAAAGCAGAGAGAGAGTGAGAAAGCAGAGAGAGAGTGAGAAAGCAGAGAGAGAGTGAGAAAGCAGAGAGAGAGTGAGAAAGCAGAGAGAGAGTGAGAAAGCAGAGAGAGAGTGAGAAAGCAGAGAGAGAGTGAGAAAGCAGAGAGAGAGTGAGAAAGCAGAGAGAGAGAGAAACCAGAGAGAGTGAGAAACCAGAGAGAGAGTGGGAAACCAGAGCGAGAGAAACCAGAGAGAGAGTGAGAAACCAGAGAGAGAGTGAGAACCCAGAGAGAGAGTGAGAACCCAGAGAGAGTGTGAGAACCCAGAGAGAGAGTGAGAACCCAGAGAGAGAGAGTGAGTACCCAGAGAGAGAGTGAGAACCCAGAGAGAGAGTGAGAACCCAGAGAGAGAGTGAGAACCCAGAGAGAGAGTGAGAACCCAGAGAGAGAGTGAGAACCCAGAGAGAGAGTGAGAACCCAGAGAGAGAGTGAGAACCCAGAGAGAGAGTGAGAACCCAGAGAGAGAGTGAGAACCCAGAGAGAGAGTGAGAACCCAGAGAGAGAGTGAGAACCCAGAGAGAGAGTGAGAACCCAGAGAGAGAGTGAGAACCCAGAGAGAGAGAGTAGCAGGAGAGAGAGTGAGTAAATAGAGAGAGAGGGAGAGACTGGAGGGAGATGGAGAAAAAGAGAGTGAGTGACTAGAGAGAGAGGGAGGAACCAGACCAGAGAGAGAGGGTGAAACCAAAGAGTGAGTAAATAGAGAGGAAGAATGAGTGGGAGAGAGCAGGGATCGAGATGGCGAGTTTTCCATGGGTGCTATTGCCTTTCTGATGGGTGTCTCTGGTTGCAGGAGAGCAACACTCTGAAGAATTTCAGAAAGTGAACATACTAAAGAAGGTGCCAGTGATAAAGGATGAGGACTTCACCCTGGCTGAGAGGTAAGCTGCACACGGGCACTAGGAGTTTCATCAGTAACATCTGCAGGCAGGCTGACAGGAGAGCGGTGCCACAGGTAAAATCAACTGATTTTCTACCTTTCCTGATGTCTCTGATTGGTGACTGTCTGATTTCACATGGAGCTGCAGTGTATCAATTACTCATCACTTCAATGATCATTACCTTCATTCATCAAACAGAGCCAGCAGGAACAACACTGCCTCTCTGGGACCCTGTACAATGAGGCACAGCACTCACCATGACCTGCAGACGTCCCAAAGCACTTTATAGCCATTTGAGAATTTTTGAAGTATAGCCACTGTTTTAATGTAAGATGCAGATTTGCTCTACTCAAATCCCACTTCAAACAGTGTTGGAGTCCAGGAAAGAGCAGGTTGGGTACATACTTCAATATCACATTTGAAAGACAAAAGCTCCAACAGTGCAGTACTCCGTCAGTACTGACCCTCTGACAGTGCAGTACTCCGTCAGTACTGACCCTCTGACTGTGCAGCACTCCCTCATTACTGACCCTCTGACTGTGCAGCACTCCCTCAGTACTGACCCTCTGACAGTGCAGCACTGCCTCAGTACTGACCCTCTGACTGTGCAGCACTCCGTCAGTACTGACCCTCTGACTGTGCAGTACTCCGTCAGTACTGACCCTCTGACTGTGCAGCACTCCCTCATTACTGACCCTCTGACAGTGCTGCACTCCCTCAGTACTGATCCTCTGACTGTGCAGCACTCCCTCAGTACTGACCCTCTGACTGTGCAGCACTCCGTCAGTACTGACCCTCTGACTGTGCAGTACTCCGTCAGTACTGACCCTCTGACTGTGCAGCACTCCCTCATTACTGACCCTCTGACAGTGCTGCACTCCCTCAGTACTGATCCTCTGACTGTGCAGCACTCACTCAGTACTGACCCTCTGACTGTGCAGCACTCCCTCATTACTGACCCTCTGACAGTGCTGCACTCCCTCAGTACTGATCCTCTGACTGTGCAGCACTCCCTCAGTACTGACCCTCTGACAGTGCAGCACTCCCTCAGTACTGACCCTCTGACAGTGCAGCACTCCCTCAGTACTGACCCTCTGACAGTGCAGCACTCCCTCAGTACTGACCCTCTGGCAGTGCAGCACTCCCTTAGTATTGATCCTCTGACAGTGCAGCACTCCCTCAGTACTGACCCTCTGACAGTGCAGCACTCCCTCAGTACTGACCCTCTGACAGTGCAGCACTGCCTCAGTACTGACCCTCTGACAGTGCAGCACTGCCTCAGTACTGACCCTCTGACAGTGCAGCACTGCCTCAGTACTGACCCTCTGGCAGTGCAGTACTCCCTTAGTATTGATCCTCTGACAGTGCAGCACTCCCTCAGTACTGACCCTCTGACAGTGCAGCACTCCCTCAGTATTGTCCTGGTGAATCAGCCTGGATATTGTGCCCCTGTCTGTGAGCAGTGCTGGAATTCACAATGTACTGACCTAGAGGCAAGGGTGATACCAACTTATTGCCAATGATGTTTTGTTGCTTCTGTTGATGGAAAAGCAGCCAGGCTGCATGCTCCAGATTACCGTTCAATCAACAAGTCGTGAAGGTACCTATCCAGTCCGAAAGTTGGCCCGAGCCTGGCATCACATCTGTGGGGGTGTTTAATGAAGCACTGGAGAAGGGGGAGTTGCCGGAGACGATGAAGCAGGCGGTAATCACACTAATCTCAAAAAAAGGGAAGGATCCGGTGGAATGTGGGTCGTATAGACCCGTATCACTATGGAACACGGATGTGAAAGTATTGGCTCAGTTGTTGGCGGGGAGGATGGAGGATTGTGTCCCGGGGGTGGTTGCACCTTGTTTATATTTCAGGCTCTCCCGATCTTTATACTAAAGGCCTTTTTTCGGAAAGTGGACACAATCATCTCTGACTTTGTATGGGCGGGGAAGGTGCCGAGGGTGGGGGGGACCCTGCGACAGAGGCAGAGGCAGCAGGGGGGGTTGGCATTGCCAAACCTGCTTCATTATTATTGGGCGGTGAATGTGGACAAGGTGCGGCGGTGGTGGGAAGGAGACGGGGTCGAAAAGGTTAGGATGGAGGAGGAATCTTGTGAGGGGTCTAGTTTAAGGGCGATGGTGACGGCAGCATTGCCAATGGCTCCGAGTAGGTATTCAGGGAGCCCAGTGGTGCAGTCCACGGTGAAGATATGGAATCAGTTGAGGAGGCATTTTAGGGTGGAAGGGATGTCGGTGCTAACGCCGCTGTGCGAGGATCATGGGTTTGAGCCGGGGGGGATGGATAGTGTACATAGGAGGTGGAGGGAAGTGGGGCTGGTCAAGGTGAGGGATTTGTATTTGGAGCAAGGGTTCGCCAGCCTGGAGGAGCTAAGGGAGAGGGTGGAGCTGCCGAGGGGGAGTGAGTTCAGGTATCTACAGGTTAGGGACTTTGCACGAAAGGTCTGGAAGGGGTTCTCTAGATTGCCGGGATACACCCTGCTGGAGCGACTGCTGCTTCCGGACGTGGAAGGGGAGGGAAGAATTGGGGATTTATATAAGTGGCTAGGGGAGCAGGGATGTGAGCGGGTGGTGAAGAGCAAGGAGAAATGGGAAGTGGAGTTTGGAATGGAGATCAATTGGGGAGTATGGAGTGAGGCACTGCGAAGGGTAAACGGGACCCCCTCTTGTGCAAGGATGAGCCTGATATAGTTTAAGGTGGTGCACAGGGTGCATATGACCCGGGCGAGAATGAGTGGGTTCTTTCAGGGGGTAGCAGCTGAGTGTGAGAAGTGTGGTCGAGGGTCAGCGAATCATGCGCACATGTTTTTGGGTTGTGAAAAATTGGGAAGATTCTGGACAGGAGTGTTTGCGGTCTTAGCCAGGATAGTGGAGGAGGGAGTGGACCCAGACCCTTTGGTGGTGATATTTGGGGTTTCAGAGAAGCCGGAGCTCATGGAGAGGAGGAAGGCCGATGTCTTGGCCTACGCCTCTCTGATTGCACGGCGACTAATTTTGCTGGAGTGGCGGTCGGCAACTTCACCGGGGGTAGCAGCACGGTTGGGTGACCTGTACGACTTCCTGCGGTTAGAGAAGATAAAGTCTTCAGTTAAGGGGCTCAGCAGGGGAGTTTGAGAAAAGGTGGGGGATGTTTGTGACCGTGTTTGAGGAGCTGTTCGTCGCGGGGGGGGGGTGGAAAAGGAGAAACATTTGTACGCACTTTATAGATGTTTGTTGGGAAGAATGTTTCCCGGGGTGTTTATTTGCTGTAACCTACTTTGATACAAGTTTGAATAAAATGCGTTTATAAAAAAAAAAAGAAAGTTGGCCCGAGATTGTCATCAGGGTTGACCATGATGCGTTTCCCAGCTCAATATCCCAATTCTATTAATTGTGTTGAAAATGGCCATTCAGGCTGCTCGGCCAAATGTCAGGGGAAGGGAAGTAAATTGGGAAGAGAGAGAGTACATTAATGTCAATATTGAGGGTCAATGGCCTGGATTTTGTGCTCAGTGGTGAATAATCAGTGTCCGCCATTCATTACGCTCACCCACAGATTTTCTGTGGGATTTTACATTGGAACTTTCTGTGAATTGAGAGGCATTTCGGTGCAGTGTCATTTACCGGGACTGGGGACCTATGTGTATCTCTTCAACCAGCAGGTTACAGGATGTTAATCGAGGGAATGAAAGATAGGTTGAGGAGAGAGAGAGATATAAGAGATGAAAAGTTTTTTTTTTTTTAATCATTTTATCAAATCTGCAGTAATAGTTAAAATCTGAAGTGATACCTCTTCTGGCTTCAATGTAATTTTCAGTGCCAGAGTCTATAATTAGACTATCCCATTGTTAAAAGGGTGCACACACTGACAGGGACACCTTTTTCAGGTGAGCCTAGCTGGTTAATTGGTTTTAGAGATGACATTTATTGGGTGGGATTCTCCCATTGCGCGGTTAAGTGTCGACGCCGGTGTAAAAACGGGAGTGTTTTACTCCGGCGCCCGTTCCGGTACCCCATTCTCTGGCCCACAGGGGGCTAGCACGGCGCTGGAGCGGCCCACGCCGCTCTAGCTGCCGATCCCGCCATGAACCCGGTGCCGCGGGGTCCGCACATGCGCAGTTGGGCCGGCGCCAACTAGCGCATGCGCAGTGGCCTTCTTCCCCGCGCCGACCCCGATGCCAAATGGCGCAGGGCTACAGGAGCCGGCGTGGACGAAAGGAGGCTGGGGGGCAGAGAGGCCGGCCCGCCGTTCGGTGGGCCCCGATCGTGGGCCAGGCCACTACGGAGACCTCCCCACCCGGGGTCGGACCCCCCCCCCCCCAACAGCCCGCCCCCGGACCCTTCAATGCCGAGGTCCCTCTGGCTCAGAGGATGTTAGAACGGCGCCAGTGGGACTCGGATTTTTTGTGACGGCCGCTCAGCCCATCTGGGCCGGAGAATTGGAGCATACCTCGACCGGCGCCGCGCCGATCACGCCGGCGCCAATGCCGCTGATTCCCGACAGGGGGTCGGGGAATTCCGCCTATGGTCTTTATTCTTTCATGGGATGTTGGCATCGCTGGCAAGGCCAAGATTTGTTGCCCACCCGATTGCCCTTGAACTGAGCTTTCAGAGGGCAGTTATGAGTCACCCACATTGCTTTGGGCCTGGAGTCACAAGTAGGCCAGACCGGGTAAGGACGGCAGATTTCCTTCCCTGAAGGACATTAATGAACCTATGGGATTTTCCGACAATCAATGATAGTTTCATGATCACCATTACTGAGAGCAGTTTTCAATTCCAGATTTAATTAATTGAATTTAAATTCCACCAGCTGCCATGGTGGGAATTGAATCCATGTCACCAGGGCATTAGCCTAGGCCTCTGGCTGACTAGTTTCGGTGACAAAGAACAACAAAGAACAAAGAAATGTACAGCACAGGAACAGGCCCTTCGGCCCTCCAAGCCCGTGCCGACCATGCTGCCCGACTAAACTACAATCTTCTACACTTCCTGGGTCCGTATCCCTCTATTCCCATCCTATTCATGTATTTGTCAAGATGCCCCTTAAATATCACTATCGTCCCTGCTTCCACCACCTCCTCCGGTAGCGAGTTCCAGGCACCCACTACCCTCTGTGTAAAAAACTTGCCTCGTACATCTACTCTAAACCTTGCCCCTCTCACCTTAAACCTATGCCCCCGAGTAATTGACCCCTCTACCCCGGGGAAAAGCCTCTGACTATCCACTCTGTCTATGCCCCTCATAATTTTGTAGACCTCTATCAGGTCTCCCCTCAACCTCCTTCGTTCCAGTGAGAACAAACCGAGTTTATTCAACCGCTCCTCATAGCTAATGCCCTCCATACCAGGCAACATTCTGGTAAATCTCTTCTGCACCCTCTCTAAAGCCTCCACATCCTTCTGGTAGTGTGGCGACCAGAATTGAACACTATACTCCAAGTGTGGCCTAACTAAGGTTCTATACAGCTGCAACATGACTTGCCAATTCTTATACTCAATGCCCCGGCCAATGAAGGCAAGCATGCCGTATGCCTTCTTGACTACCTTCTCCACCTGTGTTGCCCCTTTCAATGACCTGTGGTCCTGTACTCCTAGATCTCTTTGACTTTCAATACTCTTGAGGGTTCTACCATTGACTGTATATTCCCTACCTGCATTAGACCTTCCAAAATGCATACCTCACATTTGTCCGGATTAAACTCCATCTGCCATCTCTCCGCCCAAGTCTCCAAACAATCTAAATCCTGCTGTATCCTCAGACAGTCCTCATCGCTATCCGCAATTCCACCAACCTTTGTGTCGTCTGCAAACTTACTAATCAGACCAGTTACATTTTCCTCCAAATCATTTATATGACCTTTATTGTGTGGCTGCATGCCAGGGAAGGGAGAGGCAATAGATGTTCATCAGTAAGAGGAAAAACTTGCAAAGCAACATTGTTCTTGTTACATCACCGCTTGTGGGGTAATGAAATGAAATGAAAAATGAAATGAAATGAAAATCGCTTCTTGTCACAAGTAGGCTTCAAATTAAGTTACTGTGAAAAGCCCCTAGTCGCCACATTCCGGCGCCTGTTCGGGGAGGCTGGTACGGGAATTGAACCGTGCTGCTGGCCTGCCTTGGTCAGCTTTCAAAGCCAGCGATTTAGCCCTGAGGATCGGGTGAACAGAATGTAGATGGAAGCAAATTGTTTCGACTTGCCGAGGCGTTTAAAGCAAGGGTCAAAGACACAAGTTTGAACGTTAGAGATTTCAGACTGAGAGGCCTTGGGATAGGGGCTAGACCAAAGCTGATGGGATCGGTGCTGATGGAGAGCGCCTCTAACTCTTTCTGTTGCAGTGTGGCAATTCTGAAATACCTGGCTTGTAAATACCAGACCCCTGACCACTGGTACCCAGCAGACCTGCAGAAACGGGCTCGGGTGGATGAATATTTGTCCTGGCAGCAAACTACACTCAGACCTCAAGCTGGGAATATCTTCAGGATGAAGGTGAGACATTTTCAGCATCTTTTCATGATAGACAGAGTACAACAGTCTACTTAACCAGCCCGTGCTTGCAAAACATCTACTGTGAGATGCGATTCTGTGATTGGACAGCACTGCTGAACATTCCTGAGTGCACTGATAGCTACATAAACAACCAAAGGCAGCACAGTGCCACAGTGGTTAGCACTGGTGTCTCACAGCACCATGGACTTGAGTTCATTTCCGGCCTTGTATGACTCTCTGTGTGGAGTTTGTACGTTTTCCCTGTGTCTGCGTGGGTTTCCTCCGGGTGCACCGGTTTTCTCCAACAGTCCAAAGATGTGCAGGTTAGGTGGATTGATCATGCTAAGTTGCACCCTAAGTGTCCAGGGAGGTACAAGTTACGTTATGGGGTTAGGGGGATAAGGGGGAGTGGGGGGGGGGGGGGCGGGGGGGAAGCGGGTCTGGATGGAGCGCTCATTCGAAGGGTTAGTGCAGACTTGATGGTCAAAATGGCTTCCGTCTGCCCTGTGCGATTCTATAATTTAAGATAATAAGTCGGACGCACAACGTGGCTCATTTACACTTTCTAGAAACAACGGGCGGAATTCTCCAAAAACGGCGCGATGTCCTCCGACTGACGCCCAAAACGGCGCAAATCAGTCGGGCATCACGCCGCCCCAAAGGTGCGGAATGCTCCGCATCTTTGGGGGCCGAGCCCCAACCTTAAGGGGCTAGGCCCGCGCGGACTGATTTCCGCCCCGCCAGCTGGCGGAAAAGGCCTTTGGTGCCCCGCCAGCTGGCGCGGAAATGTCATCTCCGGGCCAGAATCTCCGGTGCCGGAGAATTCGGCAACCGGCGGGGGTGGGATTCACGCCAGCCCCCTGCGATTCTCCGACCCGGCGGGAGGTCGGAGAATCTCGCCCAACATGTGTTCTTATACAGGGACCCGCTCACTGCAAAAGGAGCTTTTGGGAGCTTGGGAAGCCTATAGTTCTCCAAGGCTCTCGCTTATGGCAATACCTCAGCCAATCAGAATCAGCATCCAATTTCTCATGTCGTATAAATTGCTGTAATTGTTTGAAATTTTGTATTCTTGCATTTGTCCTGGTGAGTGTAAGGTGAAAACCATCGTCAACATGTCCCTCTTTTCAGTGATATTCCCATTCTGTACTACATAACACCAGTCCTCCTTTCCCAGGGTAAATATCCCCGTGGTTCCTCCTCTCCCAGGGTAAATACCCCCATGGGTCCTCCTCTCCCCAGGTAAATACCCCCAAGGATCCTCCTCGCCCCGGGTAAATACCCCCATGGATCCTCCTCTCCCCGGGTAAATACCCCCATGGTTCCTCCTCTCCCTGGGTAAATACCCCCATGGTTCCTCATACCCCAGGGTAAATATCCCCATGGATCCTCCTCTCCATGGGAAAATACCCCCATGGTTCCTCCTCAACCCGGGTAAATACCCCCATGGACCCTCCTCCCCCAGGGTAAATGCCTCCATGGATCCTCCTCTCCCCCGGGTAAATACCCCCATGGTTCCACCTCCCCGGGTAAATACCCCCATGGTTCCCCCTCCCTGGGTAAATACCCCCATGGTTCCACCTCCCCCTCGGGTAAATACCCCCATGGTTCCTCCTCCCCCCAGTTAAATACCCTCATGGACCCTCCTCCCCCCGGGTAAATACCCCCATGGTTCCTCCTCCCCCCAGTTAAATACCCTCATGGACCCTCCTCCCCCCGGTTAAACACCACCATGGATCCTCCTCCCCCCGGGTAAATACCCCCATGGTTCCTCCTCTCCCCGGGTAAATACCCCCATGGTTCCTCCTCTCCCCGGGTAAATACCCCCACGGTTCCTCCTCTACCCGGGTAAATACCCCCAGGGATCCTCCTCCCCCCGGGTAAATACCCCCATGGTTCCTCTTCTCCCCGGGTAAATACCCTCATGGTTCCTCCTCTCCCCGGGTAAATACCCCCATGGTTCCTCCTCTCCCGAGTAAATCACCCCAGGGATCCTCCTCCCCGGGTAAATACCCCCACAGATCCTCCTTCCCCCGGGTAAATACCCCCACGGATCCTCCGGCCCCCCCCCGGGTAAATACCCCCACGGATCCTCCTCCCCTGGGTAAATACCCCCATGGATCCTACTCCCCCCGGGTAAACACCCCCATGGTTCCTCCTCGCCCCGGGAAATACCCCCATGGATCTTCTTCCCCCCCCCCGGGTAAATTCCCCCATGGTTCCTCCTGCTCTCAGTGTAAATACCCCCATGGTTCCCCCTCCCCGGGTAAACACCCCCATGGTTCCACCTGCCCCCGGGTAAATACCCCCATGGTTTCACCAGCCCCTGGGTAAATACCCACATGGTCCCCCCTCCCCCGGGTAAATACCCCCATGGTTCCACCTCCCCGGGTGAATACCCCCATGGTCCCCCCTCCCCCAGGTAAATACCCCCATGGTTCCTCCTCCCCCCAGTTAAATACCCTCATGGACCCTCCTCCCCCCGGGTAAACACCACCATAGATCCTCCTCCCCCCGGGTATATACCCCCATGGTTCCTCCTCCCCCCAGTTAAATACCCCCATGGATCCTCCTCCCCCCAGTTAAATACCCCCATGGATCCTCCTCCCCCTGGGTAAATACCCCCATGGTTACACGTCCCCCGGGTAAATACACCCATGGTTCCTCCTCCCCGGGTAAATACCCCCATGGTTCCTCCCCCACCAGTTAAATACCCCCATGGTTCCTCCTCCCCCCGGGTAAATACCCCCATGGTTCCACCTCCCCGGGTAAATACCCCCATGGTTCCTACTCTCAATGTAAATACCCCCAGAGATCCCCCTGCTCTCTGTGTAAATACCCCCATGGATCCCCCTGCTCTCTGAGGAAATACCCCCATGGATTCTCCTCCTCCCGGGTAAATACCCCCATGGTTCCCTCTCCTCCCGGGTAAATACCCCCTGGTTCCACCTCCCCCCGGGTAAATACCCCCATGGCTCCTCCTCCCCCAGGGTAAATACCCCCAGAGTTACCCCACTCTCAGTGTAAATACCCCCAGAGTTTCCCCTCTCTCAGTGTAAATACCCCCAGAATTCCCCCTCTCTCAGTGAAAAAATACCCCCAGAGTTCCCCCTCTCTCAGTGTAAATACCCCCAGAATTCCCCCTCTCTCAGTGAAAAAATACCCCCAGAGTTCCCCCTCTCTGTGTAAATACCCCCAGAATTCCCCCTCTCTCAGTGTAAATACCCCCAGAGTTCCCCCTCTCTGTGTCAATACCCCCAGAGTTCCCCCTCTCTCAGTGTAAATACCCCCAGAGTTCCCCCTCTCTCAGTGTAAATACCCCCAGAGTTTCCCCTCTCTCAGTGTAAATACCCCCAGAGTTCCCCCTCTCTCAGTGTAAATACCCCCAGAGTTCCCCCTCTCTCAGTGTCAATACCCCCAGAGTTCCCCCTCTCTCAGTGTAAATACCCCCAGAGTTCCCCCTCTCTCAGTGTAAATACCCCCAGAGTTCCCCCTCTCTCAGTGTAAATACCCCCAGAGTTCCCCACTCTCAGTGTAAATACCCCCAGAGTTCCCCCTCTCTCAGTGTAAATACCCCCAGAATTCCCCCTCTCTCAGTGTAAACACCCCCAGAGTTACCCCTCTCTCAGTGTAAATACCCCCAGAGTTCCCCCTCTCTCAGTGTAAATACCCCCAGAGTTCCCCCTCTCTCAGTGTAAATTCCGCCAGAGTTCCCCCTCTCTGTGTAAATACCCCCAGAGTTCCCCCTCTCTGTGTAAATTCCGCCAGAGTTCCCCCTCTCTGTGTAAATGCTGCCAGAGTTCCCCCTCTCTGTGTAAATACCCCCAGAGTTCCCCCTCTCTCAGTGTAAATACCCCCAGAGTTCCCCCTCTCTCAGTGTAAATACCCCCAGAGTTCCCCCCTCTCAGTGTAAATACCCCCAGAGTTCCCCCTCTCTGTGTCAATACCCCCAGAGTTCCCCCTCTCTCAGTGTCAATACCCCCAGAGTTCCCCCTCTCTCAGTGTCAATACCCCCAGAGTTCCCCCTCTCTCAGTGTAAATACCCCCAGAGTTCCCCCTCTCTCAGTGTAAATACCCCCAGAGTTCCCCCTCTCTCAGTGTAAATACCCCCAGAGTTCCCCCTCTCTCAGTGTAAATACCCCCAGAATTCCTACTCTCTCAGTGTAAACACCCCCAGAGTTACCCCTCTCTCAGTGTAAATACCCCCAGAGTTCCCCCTCTCTCAGTGTAAATACCCCCAGAGTTCCCCCTCTCTCAGTGTAAATTCCGCCAGAGTTCCCCCTCTCTGTGTAAATGCTGCCAGAGTTCCCCCTCTCTCAGTGTAAATACCCCCAGAGTTCCCCCTCTCTCAGTGTAAATACCCCCAGAGTTCCCCCTCTCTCAGTGTAAATACCCCCAGAGTTCCCCCTCTCTGTGTCAATACCCCCAGAGTTCCCCCTCTCTCAGTGTCAATACCCCCAGAGTTCCCCCTCTCTCAGTGTAAATACCCCCAGAGTTCCCCCTCTCTCAGTGTAAATACCCCCAGAGTTCCCCCTCTCTCAGTGTAAATACCCCCAGAGTTCCCCCTCTCTCTGTGTAAATACCCCCAGAGTTCCCCCTCTCTCAGTGTAAATACCCCCAGAGTTCCCCCTCTCAGTGTAAATACCCCCAGGGTTCCCCTCTCTCAGTGTAAATACCCCCAGACTTCCCCCTCTCTCAGTGTCAATACCCCCAGAGTTCCCCCTCTCTCAGTGTCAATACCCCCAGAGTTCCCCTCTCTCTGTGTAAATACCCCCAGAGTTCCCCCTCTCTCAGTGTCAATACCCCCAGAGTTCCCCCTCTCTCTGTGTAAATATCCCCAGAGTTCCCCCTCTCTCAGTGTAAATACTCCCAGAGTTCCCCCTCTCTGTGTAAATGCCGCCAGAGTTCCCCCTCTCTCAGTGTAAATACCCCCAGAGTTCCCCCTCTCTCAGTGTAAATACCCCCAGAGTTCCCCCTCTCTCAGTGTAAATACCCCCAGAGTTCCCCCTCTCTCAGTGTAAATACCCCCAGAGTTCCCCCTCTCTCAGTGTAAATACCCCCAGAATTCCCCCTCTCTCAGTGTAAACACCCCCAGAGTTACCCCTCTCTCAGTGTAAATACCCCCAGAGTTCCCCCTCTCTCAGTGTAAATACCCCCAGAGTTCCCCCTCTCTCAGTGTAAATTCCGCCAGAGTTCCCCCTCTCTGTGTAAATTCCGCCAGAGTTCCCCCTCTCTGTGTAAATACCCCCAGAGTTCCCCCTCTCTCAGTGTAAATTCCGCCAGAGTTCCCCCTCTCTGTGTAAATGCTGCCAGAGTTCCCCCTCTCTGTGTAAATACCCCCAGAGTTCCCCCTCTCTCAGTGTAAATACCCCCAGAGTTCCCCCTCTCTCAGTGTAAATACCCCCAGAGTTCCCCCTCTCTCAGTGTAAATACCCCCAGAGTTCCTCCCTCTCAGTGTAAATACCCCCAGAGTTCCCCTCTCTCAGTGTAAATACCCCCAGAGTTCCCCCTCTCTGTGTCAATACCCCCAGAGTTCCCCCTCTCTCAGTGTCAATACCCCCAGAGTTCCCCCTCTCTCAGTGTCAATACCCCCAGAGTTCCCCCTCTCTCAGTGTAAATACCCCCAGAGTTCCCCCTCTCTCAGTGTAAATACCCCCAGAGTTCCCCCTCTCTCAGTGTAAATACCCCCAGAGTTCCCCCTCTCTCAGTGTAAATACCCCCAGAATTCCTACTCTCTCAGTGTAAACACCCCCAGAGTTACCCCTCTCTCAGTGTAAATACCCCCAGAGTTCCCCCTCTCTCAGTGTAAATACCCCCAGAGTTCCCCCTCTCTCAGTGTAAATTCCGCCAGAGTTCCCCCTCTCTGTGTAAATGCTGCCAGAGTTCCCCCTCTCTCAGTGTAAATACCCCCAGAGTTCCCCCTCTCTCAGTGTAAATACCCCCAGAGTTCCCCCTCTCTCAGTGTAAATACCCCCAGAGTTCCCCCTCTCTGTGTCAATACCCCCAGAGTTCCCCCTCTCTCAGTGTCAATACCCCCAGAGTTCCCCCTCTCTCAGTGTAAATACCCCCAGAGTTCCCCCTCTCTCAGTGTAAATACCCCCAGAGTTCCCCCTCTCTCAGTGTAAATACCCCCAGAGTTCCCCCTCTCTCTGTGTAAATACCCCCAGAGTTCCCCCTCTCTCAGTGTAAATACCCCCAGAGTTCCCCCTCTCAGTGTAAATACCCCCAGGGTTCCCCTCTCTCAGTGTAAATACCCCCAGAGTTCCCCCTCTCTCAGTGTCAATACCCCCAGAGTTCCCCCTCTCTCAGTGTCAATACCCCCAGAGTTCCCCCTCTCTCTGTGTAAATACCCCCAGAGTTCCCCCTCTCTCAGTGTCAATACCCCCAGAGTTCCCCCTCTCTCTGTGTAAATACCCCCAGAGTTCCCCTCTCTCAGTGTAAATACTCCCAGAGTTCCCCCCTCTCAGTGTAAATACCCCCAGAGTTCCCCTCTCAGTGTAAATACCCCCAGAGTTCCCCTCTCAGTGTAAATACCCCCAGAGTTCCCCCTCTCTCAGTGTAAATACCCCCAGAATTCCTACTCTCTCAGTGTAAACACCCCCAGAGTTACCCCTCTCTCAGTGTAAATACCCCCAGAGTTCCCCCTCTCTCAGTGTAAATACCCCCAGAGTTCCCCCTCTCTCAGTGTAAATTCCGCCAGAGTTCCCCCTCTCTGTGTAAATGCTGCCAGAGTTCCCCCTCTCTCAGTGTAAATACCCCCAGAGTTCCCCCTCTCTCAGTGTAAATACCCCCAGAGTTCCCCCTCTCTCAGTGTAAATACCCCCAGAGTTCCCCCTCTCTGTGTCAATACCCCCAGAGTTCCCCTCTCTCAGTGTCAATACCCCCAGAGTTCCCCCTCTCTCAGTGTAAATACCCCCAGAGTTCCCCCTCTCTCAGTGTAAATACCCCCAGAGTTCCCCCTCTCTCAGTGTAAATACCCCCAGAGTTCCCCCTCTCTCAGTGTAAATACCCCCAGAGTTCCCCCTCTCTCTGTGTAAATACCCCCAGAGTTCCCCCTCTCTCAGTGTAAATACCCCCAGAGTTCCCCCTCTCAGTGTAAATACCCCCAGGGTTCCCCTCTCTCAGTGTAAATACCCCCAGAGTTCCCCCTCTCTCAGTGTCAATACCCCCAGAGTTCCCCCTCTCTCAGTGTCAATACCCCCAGAGTTCCCCCTCTCTCTGTGTAAATACCCCCAGAGTTCCCCCTCTCTCAGTGTAAATACTCCCAGAGTTCCCCCCTCTCAGTGTAAATACCCCCAGAGTTCCCCTCTCTGTGTAAATACCCCCAGAGTTCCCCCTCTCTCAGTGTCAATACCCCCAGAGTTCCCCCTCTCTCAGTGTCAATACCCCCAGAGTTCCCCCTCTCTCAGTGTAAACACCCCCAGAGTTCCGCATCTCTCTGTGTAAATGCCGCCAGAGTTCCCCCTCTCTCAGTGTAAATACCCCCAGAGTTCCCCCTCTCTCAGTGTAAATGCCGCCAGAGATCCCCCTCTCTCAGTGTAAATACCTCCATGATATCTTCTCTCTGTGTATCCCCCATGGCTGCAGCTTTGTAGATTCATGTCTCCTGCTTCTTCCTGTGAAATCTCTGTGGGGGTCAATGTTTGATGTGATTTGATACAACTGCTCTGAGGCTGGTTTCACTGGAAGATGTTCCCATTATTTGGCCCAATTGGCTCTATTTTACAGCCAGGGCTGATGTTGTGCACCATGTGTTCTTTACGAGGGCTGCACACGGGGTTGGAGTCACGGAGGTAAGAGAACTTGGGCCTTCCCTTCCGACCTGACCCACCTGATTACTCTGACCCCTCAATGGTGCAGTCCGGTCCTCAGGAGGATATGACCTCCTCTGATAGTTCTCGCAATTGGCTGAGCATTTTGGACAGCTTTCTCGCTGTTGGACGATTCCCCATCCCACCCCACCCACTCAGTAGGTAGCTCTGGGTCAGAAAGTCGTGGCTTCAAGTCCAACTCCAGGGATCTGAGCACAAAGCTAAGGCTGACACTCTAGGGAATGCTACACTGCTGCGGGTGCTATCTTACATTAAACCCAGGTTCTACAAACAGCGATGTGTGAATGACCAGACAACCTGCTTTAGTGACCGGGATTTGAGGAATAAGAGGGTGCCAGGTAGCTGGGCAAGATCCCCTGTACTGCAGACGGTGCCAGCGAATCTGATCCTTCCACTTGTGAGTACAGACAGGGCCTCAGTTTAACGTTATCTGAAAGGTGCCACCTCTGACTGTGCTGTACTCTCTCAGGGCTACACTGGAGTGTCAAGAGTTCATCATGAGCTCAAGACTCTGGGTCGAGATTTAAACTCCAAGGCAAAGGCATTGGGTGGGATTGTGGTGCGGTGCCCCCCCCCCCCCTCCAGCAGCGGGATTCTCCGTCCCGCCAGCTGGCCAGTGGGGTTTCCCGTTGTGGGCACCCCCACGCCGTTGGGAAAGTGTCCGTTCAAAAAGGCGCCATTTCTGTTTTATTTCTGGCAGAGGTGAAATGTTTGGGGTGGAAAATGTGGAAACACGGAAGGCAGTGATGCTAAATCAACAAAACCTTCCCCACAAGAACAAAAAGGTGAATTTTGGGAACAGAGAGCAAACTGAATGCGGGCTCAGACAGCAAGAATTTTTTATTTATCTGGTGCCCTTAATGGAGAAAAATGACCCAAGAGGCGATCAGACGGAACAGGAAGAGATGTGAGGGCAGATAACCCCCTTGGTCAAAGAGGTAGAGGGAGATAGAAGCGGGGGGGGGGGGGGAGGTTAAGGAAGGCAATTGCAGAACTTGGCGCCGAGGCAACTGAAGGCACGACCATCGCGAGTAGCGCTTTGGAAATCGGGGACCAGAATTCGAGGGACGCCAGGATCTTGAAGGATTGTCGGAGGAGGATACAGAGGTATAGAGGTGAGGCCATGGAGTGAGCTGGAGATGTTAGACTGCTTTTGGGATTTGGTGGGTAACTGGCAAAGGTCACAGACGAGCTGCCCATGCCAACCTTTAACCATATATCGGGCTGCAAGTTGGAAAATTGTTCCCACAGGATGGAAAGGAGGGGCGTGAATCAGTATTTCTCTCGTGGTGGCCGTTCGTGATTCCTCACAGGATCTCCAATTGGTGGCCCACAAGATCAACCCATAGTTCCCACTCTCCCTCCCTCTCTCCAGCTCCTGATAATCAACTGGTTGTTAGGAATTTTAGTTGGGACTTGCCTGCACTTGTTCTCTCCCCGCCCTAGCCAAAGGAAATTCAACATCAAAATTTGTAGATTCACACAGATAAAAATCAAGAACTCAGAACTAATCACCTTGTTTTTGGTTTGTTGTTTGGCATTGCCCAAGGAAAATGAGCAAATGTGCAGTTCATAAGCCTCTCCTTTATTTGTTTCCTTCCCGAGGTTTAGAGTTACAGACGTAGTGTTGTAATCCAATAAAAGCGAAACACACTAATGTTCTCCAAGCACCACACTCAGCCCTAAAACCAAGGCCACACCACCCCTGTGAGAACCCAGCGCCGTGAGGGAGACCCCGGCCCCCGGCCCTGTGAGGGAGACCCCGGCCCCCTGGCCGAGACCCGGGCCCCGTGACGGAGTCCCCGGCCCCGTGACGGAGACCCCAGCCCCCTGACGGAGACCCCGGCCCCCTGGCCGAGACCCCGGCCCCCTGGCCGAGACCCCGGCCCCCTGGCCGAGACCCCGGCCCCCTGGCCGAGACCCCGGCCCCCTGGCCGAGACCCCGGCCCCCTGGCCGAGACCCCGGCCCCGTGATGGAGACCCCGGCCCCGTGACGGAGACCCCGGCCCCGTGACGGAGACCCCGGCCCCCTGGCCGAGACCCCGGCCCTCGTGAGCGAGACCCCGGCCCCGTGACGGAGACCCCGGCCCTGTGACGGAGACCCCGGCCCCCTGACGGAGACCCCGGCCCCGTGACGGAGACCCCGGCCCCGTGACGGAGACCCCGGCCCCGTGACGGAGACCCCGGCCCCCTGACGGAGACCCCGGCCCAGTGACGGAGACCCCGGCCCCGTGACGGAGACCCCGGCCCCGTGACGGAGACCCCGGCCCCGTGACGGAGACCCCGGCCCCGTGACGGAGACCCCGGCCCCCTGGCCGAGACCCCGGCCTCGTGAGCGAGACCCCGGCCCCGTGACGGAGACCCCGGCCCCGTGACGGAGACCCCGGCCCCCTGGCCGAGACCCGGGCCCCGTGACGGAGACCCCGACCCCGTGACGGAGACCCCGGCCCCCTGGCCGAGACCCCGGCCCCCTGGCCGAGACCCCGGCCCCGTGACGGAGACCCCGGCCCCGTGACGGAGACCCCGGCCCCGTGACGGAGACCCCGGCCCCGTGACCGAGACCCCGGCCCCCTGGCCGAGACCCCGGCCCCGTGACGGAGACCCCGGCCCCGTGACGGAGACCCCGGCCCCGTGACGGAGACCCCAGCTCAGGCCCTGTGACAGAGACCCCGGCCCCGTGACGGAGACCCCGGCCCCGTGACGGAGACCCCGACCCCGTGACGGAGACCCCGACCCCGTGACGGAGACCCCGGCCCCGTGACGGAGACCCCGGCCCCGTGACGGAGACCCCGGCCCCCTGGCCGAGACCCCGGCCCCGTGACGGAGACCCCGGCCCCGTGACGGAGACCCCGGCCTCGTGACGGAGACCCCGGCCTCGTGACGGAGACCCCGGCCCTGTGACGGAGACCCCGGCCCCCTGGCCGAGACCCCGGCCCCGTGACGGAGACCCAGACCCCGTGACGGAGACCCCGGCCTCGTGACGGAGACCCCAGCCCAGGCCCTGTGACAGAGACCCCGGCCCCGTGACGGAGACCCCGGCCCCGTGACGGAGACCCCGGCCCCGTGACGGAGACCCCGGCCCCGTGACGGAGACCCCGGCCCCGTGACGGAGACCCCGGCCCCGTGGCGGAGACCCCAGAGCATCTTCTATCAAAATGAATTATCACCAAACTCATCCACTGAGTTACCTATTCTGGTACTCATGCTGTTGGGGTCTTGTGTCTACAGGTCCTTTTCCCAATCGTGACTGGGGGTCCAGCCCCCGAAGATAAAATGAAAGAGGCTCAGGATGAACTGACCAAAGTACTTGAGAGTTTTCAGGAGAAGTTCCTTCAGGATAAGCCCTTCATTATTGGAACGGAGATCTCCCTGGCGGACCTGGTTGCCATTGCTGAGCTGATGCAGGTAGGTGTAGGTGACAGGTATCAGTGCACAGGTGTAGGCTTTTTGATACTTTGTGAATGCTAGCTCTTCACCTGAAGCTGTCTGCTCTAACCCTGGAGTCCCGTGTGGTGAGATATCCGTGTATGAAGAGCTCTCCGAGGGAACACACTGCTTTCATTCTACCTGTGAAAACTCTGTCTGCCTTGTTAATCATTCACCAACTAGTGGAAACAATCTGTACTTGTTACTCTTTCGTGAACTTTCATTATTTTGAAAGCTGCTGTTAGTTTCTCCCCTAATATTCTCTGTTGCAGCAATTCTCAACTTTTGTAAAACACTTTGTATGAATAATATTCGTGTACATGTCGAGTATTCAGCTGTAGCTACATGAGCAGATCAGAGACTGGCAATTCTACATAGAGTAACTCATTCCTGACTCCCTAAAGCCTGTCCACCGTCTAAAGTGCATTGGTCAGTTGCTCATTCTCCCCATATCTGTGTCAGTCGCACCCCCACAACCCAAAATGTGCAAGGTAGGTGGATTGGCCCCTTAATTGGGGAAAAAAAATAATTGGGTACTCTCAAATTTATAAAGAAAAAAATACAATGCATTTGGTCAGGATGAAGTACTGTCCACCTGTCTGGATGATGCAGCTCCAACAATACTCAAGAAGCTCGACATTGTCCAGGACAAAGTTTGATTGGCACCCCATCCACCACCTTAAACACTCCCTCCCTCCTCCACCGACGCACAGTGACAGCCGTATGTACCATCTACAAGATGCACTGGAGCAACTCACCAAGGCTCCTTGGGCAGCACCTTCCTAACCCATGATCTCCACCACCTCGAAGGACAAGGGCAGCAGACACATGGGAACACACCATCTCCCCTCCAACTCTCTCACCATCCTTTTTCACCACCCCCGCCCCCACCTCCATGATGGAAAACCATATGGAGCAGAATATTGCCCTCTGCCCCAACTCGGCCGTAATGGTTTGGGATGAGTTAGTTGCAGCAGTGATAGGTGATCTACAACAGACCTGGGGCTCGCTGTGAATAGGGGAGGTGTGAGTGGAGGATGAAATATGGAATCAGTTGTGATTCCCTGCGGCTTCTGCGAGAAAATGCACCGCATTGATTTTGCTGCTTGATTGGCAGAGGTGTCATCTGGAGTTGGAGAGTCTGCTCAAAGTGAATGTTGGACTTTGGATTCAACAATGCGCCCTTGGCTGAATAGCTCACCAACAATTGCGACTTTGGCTCACACTAAGAGAAGGTTGGGAAATGAGAAGTGCCTTTCATATAAAACCACAGCATGTTACCAATGGGGCTTGGGTCCAGAGGCAGGCCTTGATGTAACAATATTCACTGGATGACAACAGTGCATGTGGGCACCTAACAGGAAACCTGATGCAGCATAAAAGTGGGTGCACATCTGGCCCTGGATTGTTGGGTAAAGCTGTGACCCAAATTGTGAGGGTTTAACACTGATATTTTCAGTTGTAAATTGCCCTGTCTGTTACTGATACTTCTCTCTCTCCTGCTTCCTAAACCTTATCCGATGTTAACCAATTCTTTCCTCCCCTCCCCCCGACTGTAGCCTCTCGGTGGCGGATATGACCCGCTGGAAGGTTCGCCCACGCTCACTGCTTGGCGTGACAGAGTGAAGGCGGCAATCGGCAAAGATTTATTCAACAAGGCTCATGAAGCAATCCTCACCGCCGCAGAGACACTAAAATCGCTGTTCCAGGGCCCGCCCGAGACAGTGGCAGCTGCAAAAGCCTCCTTCAGGAAATATTTCAAATAAAATGATGGACTGTAATAAAATCACAATTCTATAATAATAATAGTCTTTATTAGTGTTACAAGTAGGCTTACATTAACACTGCAATGAAGTTACTGTGAAAAGCCCCATAACCAGACTGTGCAGTTTGTGTAAAACAACTAATTCCACATAGACCTGCTCGTCATACAATGCAGAAGGAGGCCATTCGGTCCATCGAGTCTGCATCGACACTCCGAAAAAGCACCCAGGCCCACTCCCTGCCCCATCCCTGAAACCCCACCTAACCTTTGGACACTAAGGGGCAATTTAGCATGGTCAATCCAGCTAACTGCACTGTGGACTGTGGGAGGAAACCCGAGCAGACATGGGGAGAACGTACAAACTCCACACGGATAGTCACTGGAGGCTGGAATTGAACCCGGGTCCCTGACACTGGCGATGCTCCAGTGCTAACCACTGTGCCACCCCACATAGTTCTATGTAGACCCGCTCATCATCTGGTACCACAAAGTACCAGATCATATAGATCTATATAGACTTGCTCAGTTAACATGTCCCAAACATGACCAGTCAAACATGTATTCAGCTGCATAAGTATTCCCACATTCTTGTTACTTAAAGGACCAGGTATCCAATTGACAGATGAGGGGCTTTTGACTAACGATTGCTCATGCAAAGTTTATGAGAGTATACGGTGGGTTTGTGGAGGATGTTTGATGGTCTGTTGGATTTTGAACAGAGTGTTTGGTAGTACAAGTAGTTAGCACTGTGACTTCACAGCGCCAGAGTCCTAGGTTTGATTCCCCGCTGGGTCACTGTCTGTGCGGAGTCTGCACGTTCTCCCCGTGTCTGCGTGGGTTTCCTCCGGGTGCTCCGGTTTCCTCCCACAGTCCAAAGACGTGCAGGTTAGGTGGATTGGCCATGATAAATTGCCCTTAGTGTCCAAAATGGTTAGGAAAGGCTATTTGGTTATGGGGATAGGATGGAAGTGAGGGCTTAAGTGGGTTGTGCAGATTCGATGGGCCGAATGGCCTCGTTCTGCATTGTATGTTCTGTGCTCTATGTTTCTGTGTTCTCTCAGAGGAGTTTTCCTCTGGAATTATAGGGGTTCAAGTTGGCTTGTAACACAACAGATAGGTGGAGCACGGCTGCAGAGCGGAAGCTGTGCACAGAGGGAGGAGAAGGCAGTACTCAGTAGTGTTTTTCAGGAGATATAGCTCTCCACCTCAACCAGGACAGAGATACCTATAATACCTATGATTCAGCAAAAGGGTGGTCATTGAATTGAACCCCCGCACTCAACAGGACTTGCACAGCAGAGCAAGGACAGCACAGTTGGGGCGATGGTGATGTTGTGGTAATGTCACTAAGCTAATAATCCGGTACAGCAGGTGGAAGTAGGAACACCCGAGGGGCGGAAGGTTGGAGGGCAGGACCCCGCAGGGACTAGCTGTCGTCCAGACGGGTTTCAGGCATCTGGAAGGAACAGTCCCAACGATAGTGGAGACGCAGTCGCAGAGCCAGTGACTACAGGAGGGGTTGTTGGTGAGCATCCAGTATCTGCAGGCGCAGTTGGAGAAGTCCAACCACGTGCAGCAGCAGGAGGTGGCGCCGACCATGCGTGCCACCCAAGCCAACACCGCCCGGGTGGCGTCTGTGGTACAGGCATTGGAGGCGAAGGGTTCAGCTGTGGATCAGCATGTCCAAGGGGCATTCTGTGCAGGCGCTGGCCGAGGCCCAGGACAGGGTTGCCGCCTCATGCCAGCCATGTGCCAGAGCCACTGGGAAATTGCAGTGGCGCTGCTGAGCGTGGCCCAGTCACAGCAGGCCATGGCAGCATTGCCCAGGCCGATGTGGCGCAGACACAAAGGAGGTGACCCAGTCCCAGGGAGAGATGGCGCATGACACTGGCTGATGTGACACAGGCCCAGAAGATGGTGGCACAGCCATTGGGTGATGTGGCGCAGTCCCAGGCGACGATTGTCTACTCTCTGTGCTCCATGGCCGAAAGCATGCAGACCCTGGTCGAAACCAGAGCAGGCCTCCAGGACTGGCAGTGCCATGTGTCGGGGGAGACTCAGGGGATAGCTCCGCATACACCCCTGTCCCATGGAGTAGCCTGAGGGCCATCGGGCACCCTGAGGCAGGAGAAAGTGATGGGGCTCGTGCCGGTGACTCCCGCAGGGGAGGTGCCGGAAGACTGCAGCACCTCCGACTCCACTCCCCCCCCCCAGTGCATCTGGTGGACAGTGGGCAACCAGGGCGGTACCATGCCACCTGGGATACCCGACCAGCCGGGCACGGTTGCCCCAGAAGACGGTTGCCATCGGGGACCCAGGCCACAGGGAATCAGCAGGCCGCCTCCACTCCTGATGTACAATCTGGGGGCCCACCTAGACGTAGCATTAGGGCCCATAAGGCCAGAAAGGTAGTCACCAGTTAAGTCGGCACGGGTGTAGGGCACAATATAGTGTTAGCGGCTAGGGGACGTACCTGTAAACATTTGTGCACATTAAACACCTGTTCACGCTGTTACAACCTGTCTCGGTGCTCTGTCAGATGGGTGTGAGAGGTGGGCTGGCCGGGGGGGGGAGGGGCAAGAATTGGCAGATGTTGTGGGTGGGCTGGGCTACCCGCCTCCACCTCGATCATCTGCAGCAGTGTCATCACAGGGTTCCGATGGCACCTAGTGATGGAATGATCAGCTCGCATGCAGGGATCACCCAGGTGGACAGTGGGAAGTGCTGCTGTGGGCAGGAGTCGGACTTTGTCCTAGAATGTGGAGCACCAGGGCTCATCGCAGAGCGAGTTGTCATCATCCATCCCATGGACCAGACCAGGTCTTGCTGCCAACCCAGGGCCCGCACCCTGTACTGCAGCAGGTATGTATCACAGAGGGAGCTGAAGGTGGCTGGGGGCTGTGGGCAGGGAATGTGGGGGTAGGTTGCCATGTCCATGCCTCTGGCCAGTTTACCCCCCCCCCCCACCCTGTCGGTGAACCTGGAGGTGATCAGAGCATCCCATGCACGTTGGCATTGGCGCACATGTCATGCGGCCACCTGTGTCTGCCTGGGCCCCATATTATGTCCATCCTTGCCATCCCCTCCCCTGCATTTTCCTCGCCAGTCGAGGCCTGGTGTTCATCCTCCTCCTCAGCATGTCGCCTCTCTGCTGCGCGATGTGGAGGACACAGCATGCTACCACGATGCGGGCGATCGTCTCATCATTATGACCAGAGATGTGGAGGAACAGATTGGGAAACAGATTTTGGAAAGATGCAGAAGTCATAGGGTAGTAGTCATGGGCGACTTTAACTTCCCAAATATTGAGTGGAAACGCTTTAGATGAAATAGTTTGGATGGGGTGGTGTTTGTGCAGTGTGTCCAGGAAGCTTTTCTAACACAGTATGTAGATTGTCCGACCAGAGGAGGGGCAATATTGGATTTAGTACTGGGTAATGAACCAGGGCAAGTGATAGATTTGTTAGTGGGGGAGCATTTTGGAGATAGTGACCACAATTCTGTGACTTTCACTTTAGTTATGGAGAGGGATAGGTACGTGCAACAGGGCAAGGTTTACAATTGGGGGAAGGGTAAATACGATGTTGTCAGACAAGAACTAAGTGCATAAGTTGGGAACATAGGCTGGCGGGGAAGGACGCTAGTGAAATATGGAACTTGTTCAAGGAACAGGTGCTTTGTGTCCTTGATATGTATGTCCCTGTCAGGCAGGGAAAAGATGGTCGAGTGAGGGAACCATGGTTGACAAGAGAGGTTAAATGTCTTGTTAAGAGGAAAAAGGAGACTTATGTAAGGCTGAGGAAACAAGGTTCAGACAGGGCATTGGAGGGATACAAGATAGCCAGGAGGGAACTGAAGAAAGGGATTAGGAGAGCTAAGAGAGGGCATGAACAATCTTTGGCGGGTAGGATCAAGGAAAACCCCAAGGCCTTTTACACATATGTGAGAAATATGAGAATGACTAGAGCGAGGGTAGGTCTGATCAAGGACAGTAGCGGGAGATTGTGTATTGAGTCTGAAGAGATAGGAGAGGTCTTGAACGAGTACTTTTCTTCTGTATTTACAAATGAGAGGGGCGATATTGTTGGAGAGGACAGTGTGAAACAGATTGGTAAGCTCGAAGAAATACTTGTTAGGAAGGAAGATGTGTTGGGCATTTTGAAAAGCTTGAGGATAGACAAGTCCCCCGGGCCTGACGGAATATATCCAAGGATTCTATGGGAAGCAAGAGATGAAATTGCAGAGCCGTTGGCAATGATCTTTTCGTCCTCACTGTCAACAGGGGTGGTACCAGGGGATTGGAGAGTGGCGAATGGCGTGCCCCTGTTCAAAAAAGGAACTAGGGATAACCCTGGGAATTACAGGCCAGTTAGTCTTACTTCGGTGGTAGGCAAAGTAATGGAAAGGGTACTGAAGGATAGGATTTCTGAGCATCTGGAAAGACAATGCTTGATTAGGGATAGTCAGCACGGATTTGTGAGGGGTAGGTCTTGCCTTACAAATCTTATTGAATTCTTTGAGGAGGTGACGTAGCATGTGGATGAAGGTAAAGCAGTGGATGTAGTGTACATGGATTTTAGTAAGGCATTTGATAAAGTTCCCCATGGTAGGCTTATGCAGAAAGTAAGGAGGCATGGGATAGTGGGAAATTTGGCCAGTTGGATAACAAACTGGCTAACCGATAGAAGTCAGAGAGTGGTGGTGGATGGCAAATATTCAGCCTGGATCCCAGTTACCAGTGGCGTAGCGCAGGGATCAGTTCTGGGTCCTCTGCTGTTTGTGATTTTCATTAATGACTTGGATGAGGGAGTGGAAGGGTGGGTCAGTAAATTTGCAGACGATACGAAGATTGGTGGAGTTGTGGATAGTAAGGAGTGCTGTTGTCGGCTGCAAAGAGACATAGATAGGATGCAGAGCTGGGCTGAGAAGTGGCAGATGGAGTTTAACCCTGAAAAGTGTGAGGTTGTCCATTTTGGAAGGACAAATATGAATGCGGAATACAGGGTTAACGGTAGACTTCTTGGCAATGTGGAGGAGCAGAGAGATCTTGGGGTCTATGTTCATACATCTTTGAAAGTTGCCACTCAAGTGGATAGAGCTGTGAAGAAGGCCTATGGTGTGCTCGCGTTCATTAACAGAGGGATTGAATTTAAGAGCCGTGAGGTGATGATGCAGCTGTACAAAACTTTGGTAAGGCCACATTTAGAGTACTGTGTACAGTTCTGGTCGCCTCATTTTAGGAAGGATGTGGAAGCTTTGGAAAAGGTGCAAAGAAGATTTACCAGGATGTTGCCTGGAATGGAGAGTAGGTCTTACGAGGAAAGGTTGAGGGTGCTAGGCCTTTTCTCATTAGAACGGAGAAGGATGAGGGGCGACTTGATAGAGGTTTATAAGATGATCAGGGGAATAGGTAGAGTAGACAGTCAGAGACTTTTTCCCCGGGTGGAACAAACCATTACAAGGGGACATAAATTTAAGGTGAAAGGTGGAAGATATAGGAGGGATATCAGAGGTAGGTTCTTTACCCAGAGAGTAGTGGGGGCATGGAATGCACTGCCTGTGGAAGTAGTTGAGTCGGAAACATTAGGGACCTTCAAGCAGCTATTGGATAGGTACATGGATTACGGTAAAATGATATAGTGTAGATTTATTTGTTCTTAAGGGCAGCACGGTAGCATTGTGGATAGCACAATTGCTTCACAGCTCCAGGGTCCCAGGTTCGATTCCGGCTTGGGTCACTGTCTGTGCGGAGTCTGCACGTCCTCCCCGTGTCTGCGTGGGTTTCCTCCGGGTGCTCCGGTTTCCTCCCACAGTCCAAAGATGTGCGGGTTAGGTGAATTGGCCAATGATAAATTGCCCTTAATGTCCAAATTGCCCTTGGTGTTGGGTGGAGGTGTTGAGTTTGGGTAGGGTGCTCTTTCCAAGAGCCGGTGCAGACTCAAAGGGCCGAATGGCCTCCTTCTGCACTGTAAATTCAATGATAATCTATGATTAATCTAGGACAAAGGTTCGGCACAACATCGTGGGCCGAAGGGCCTGTTCTGTGCTGTATTTTCTATGTTCTATGTTCTATTATACTGGGTGGCCCCTCCAGAGCGGTCCAGGCACCTGAACCGCATGTTCAGGCGGCCAAAACACCGCTCGATCACGCCCCTGGTCGCTGCATTGGTGTCGTTATAGTGGGTCTCAGCGTCAGATTGTAGCCTCCGGATAGGCATTCATCATTCACAAACGCATTGGATAACCCATTGCCCAGGAGCCAACTCCCCAGTCGGAGGGGGCGTCACAAACATGTCAGGAATTGTCGTGTGCCAGGATGAAGACGTCATGCACACTGCCCGGGTAGAAACAAACTATCAAACAATACATTTAAAAAGTCAAGCACGGACTTCCGGGTGCGGCGATGACCAGCTAGGTCGTACGTTTCGGCACCTCCCGTTCGAACGGACTTTTGGGCTCTTATTGGGAGCCCCAACGGCAATTTTTGACGGCTAAACCCATTGTGCGGTGAAACAGAAGGGAATCCCCCCGGATGTACATGGAGAAAGGAGATAATAGTGGCCGGATTGCAGAGGATCCTCTGGAGCAGCGGCAAGGAAGGGAAGCATGAAGCAAGATGGCGGCGGAGGGAGGCCGTTTGGTATGGGGCCCGGAACAGCAAGAGTTCCTTCGGAGATGTGTTGAGGAGCGAAAGAAGGAGGTGCTGGCCCCGATGCTGCAGGTGATTGAGCGGTTAAAGGAGGCGCAGAAGACCCAAGAATTGGAGCTTCGTGGCGTGAAGGCAAAGGCTGCCGAAAATGAGGACGAAATACAGGGCCTGGTGGTGAAGACAGAGACACACGAGGCACTGCATAAGAGGTGCATGGAGAGGCTGGACGCCCTGGAAAATAGCTCGAGGAGGAAGAACCTAAGAGTTTTGGGTCTTCCCGAAGGTGCACAGGGAGCGGACGTCGGGGCATATGTGAGCACATTGCTTCACTCGTTAATGGGACCGGAGGCCCCGACGGGTCCCTTGGAAGTGGAGGGAGCATATCGAGTCCTTGCGAGAAGACCGAAGGCGGGAGAAATACCTCGAGCCATAGTGGTGAGGTTTCACCGCTATAAAGACAGGGAGATGGTCCTGAGATGGGCGAAAAAGACACGGAGCTGCAGGTGGGAGAACGCGGTGATCCGCGTGTACCAGGATTGGAGTGCGGAGGTGGCGAGAAGGAGGGCGAGTTTCAATCGGGCCAAGGCGGTGCTCCATAGAAAGAAAGTTAAATTTGGTATGCTGCAGCCGGTGAGACTGTGGGTTACACATCAAGGGAAACACCACTACTTCGAGACGGCAGAAGAGGCGTGGACATTCATTGAAGAGGAGAAGCTGGACTAGACTGGAGAGAGAAAGAACTTTTGTAATAAAGCAGTGGTGTGATTGCATGGGACTGGGAATCGGAAGGGGGGGGGAAATGTTCTCTTTCCCTCGATGGGGAGGGGGTATGGTGAACTGTGGGCGCCGGGGGGGAAGGAGAGGGGGAAGGAGAGAGGGAGCTGCGCCATTAGGGGCGGGGCCGAGTGGGAAGCGCAGGCTTTGCTCCCGCGCTATGGTAATTGTGGCGGGAAAAGGGGGCGCAGGAAGGAGGGGGCCTCGCACAATGGGAGGCTGAGGATAAACGGGGGAAGCCGAGGTCAGCCAGAGTTTGCTGACTTCTGGAAGCAACATGGGGGGTGCAATCATGCTAGAGGGGGATCTAGTGGGGGGGGGGGGTATCTGGGTTGCTGCTGTTAAGGGGAAGGGTGAGCTGCTACGGGATGGGATGGTCGGGACGGGAGGACACCGTTGGGGGGACAAGTGGGTGCGTGGGAACCGGGTGAGGAGCTGGTCTAAAAAAGGGGATGGCCAGTCGACAAGGTGGGGGGGGTGGTAAAGAGCCCCCCAACCCGGTTGATCACGTGGAACGTGAGAGGGCTGAATGGGCCGATTAAGAGGGCAAGGGTACTTGCGCACCTAAAGAAATTAAAGGCAGATGTGGTCATGCTGCAGGAGACGCATCTGAAACTGGCGGACCAGGTCAGATTACGAAAAGGATGGGTGGGACAGGTATTTCACTCGGGCTTGGATGCGAAAAATAGAGGGGTGGCAATATTAGTGGGGAAACGGGTATTGTTTGAGGCGAGGGCCATAGTGGCGGACAGTGGGGGTAGATATGTGATGGTGAGTGGCAGATTGCAAGGTGAGGCGGTGGTTCTGGTGAACGTATATGCCCCGATCTGGGATGATGCCAACTTCATGAAGTGTATGCTGGGGCGTATCCCGGACCTGGAGGCGGGAAAGTTGATAATGGGGGGAGACTTCAACACGGTGCTGGATCCAGGGCTGGACCGGTCCAGGTCTAGGACCGGGAGGATGCCGGCAGCGGCCAAGGTGCTTCAGGACTTCATGGAGCAGATGGGAGGAGTAGATCCCTGGAGATTTACTAGGCCTAGGAGTAAAGAGTTCTCCTTCTTCTCCCATGTCCACAAGGTGTATTCTCGGATAGACTTCTTTGTCTACAAATAGGCAGAGATCTGACCACTTCCGTCTATACAGAGGGACAAGACAAGGATGTCCTCTGTCCCCGTTACTGTTTGCGTTGGCAATTGAGCCACTGGCCATAGCGCTGAGGGGCTCTAGGAAGTGGAGGGGAGTACTTAGGGGAGGAGAAGAGCACCGGGTATCACTATACGCGGATGATTTGTTGTTGTATGTCGCGGACCCAGTGGAGGGGATGCCCGAGATAATGCAGACACTCAGGGAGTTTGGGGAATTTTCAGGATATCAATTGAATATGGGGAAGAGTGAGCTGTTTGTGATGCACCCTGGGGAACAGGGCAGGGGAATAGATGATTTGCCGTTGAGGAGAGTAACGAGGGATTTTCGGTACCTAGAGGTCCAGATGGCCAGGAACTGGGGAACCTTGCATAAGCTAAATTTAGTAAGATTGGTGGAGCAGATGGAAGAGGACTTTAGGAGATGGGACATGGTGCCCCTGTCACTGGCGGGTAGGATGCAGGCAGTTAAAATGGTGGTCCTTCCGCGGTTTCTTTTTGTGTTCCAGTGCCCCCCTGTGATGATTACAAAGGCCTTTTTCAAGAAAGTGGATAAGAGCATTATGAGTTTTGTGTGGGCTGGGAAGACCCCAAGTTCCTGCAGCGTAGGAGGGATAGGGGGGGACTGGCACTGCCGAGTTTAAGTGACTATTATTGGGCCGCCAACATATCAATGGTATGCAAGTGGATGGGGGAAGGGGAGGGAGCGGCGTGGAAAAGACTAGAGATGGCGTCCTGTAGGGGAACCAGCCTAAAAGCATTAGCGACGGCGCCTTTACCGTTCTCCCCGAAGAAATACACCACAAGTCCAGTGGTGGTGGCAACACTGAAAATTTGGGGGCAGTGGAGACGGCATAAGGGAGTGACGGGTGCCTCGGTGAGGTCCCCGATAAGGAACAACCACAGGTTCGTCCCGCGGAAGATAGATGGGGGATTTGAAGCTTGGCAGAGAACAGGGATTGTGAAATTGAAGGATCTGTTCCTAGGCGGGACGTTTGCGAGTCTGGGAGCACTGACAGAAAAATATGGGTTGCCACCGGGGAATGCATTTCGATATATGCAACTGAGGGCTTTTGCGAGGCAACAGGTGAGGGAATTTCTGCGGCTCCCGGCGCAAGAGATTCAGGACAGAGTGATTTTGGGGGCATGGGTGGGGGATGGTAGGGTGTCAGATATATATAGAGAAATGAGAGACGAGGGGGAGATCATGGTGGATGAGCTGAAGGGAAAATGGGAGGAGGAGCTGGGGGAAGAGATTGAGGAGGGGCTGTGGGCCGATGCCTTGAGTAGGGTAAACTCTTCGTCCTCATGCGCCAGGCTCAGCCTGATACAATTCAAGGTTCTACATAGGGCGCACATGACTGGAGCAAGGTTAAGTAGATTTTCTGGAGTGGAAGATAGGTGCAGGAGATGCGCGGGAAGCCCAGCGAACCACACCCACATGTTTTGGTCATGCCCGGTACTGCATGGGTTCTGGGTGGTGGTGGCGAATGTGCTTTCAAGGGTGGTGGGGGTCCGGGTCGAGCCAGGCTGGGGGTTGGCGATATTTGGGGTTGCGGACAAGCCGGGAGTGCAGGAGGCGAGAGAGGCCGATGTTTTAGCCTTTGCGTCCCTTGTAGCCCGGCGAAGGATATTATTCATGTGGAAAGAAGCTAAACCCCCAGGCATGGAGGCCTGGATAAACGACATGGCGGGGTTTATAAAATTGGAGCGGATAAAATACGCACTAAGAGGTTCGGCTCAAGGGTTCACCAGGCGGTGGCAACCGTTCCTCGACTATCTCGCAGAACGATAAGGGAAATGGGAAAGGCAGCAGCAGCAACCCAGGGGGGAGGGAGGGGAGGGAAGGGCCCATCCAGGCCCTCAGGGGTTTTGTACAGGTGTTTGTATATGAGTTATTTATATTGGTTTTTGTGACTTTATTATTTTGGATATTGGCTAGTTTATATTTTTGTTGCTGGCAGTTGCCGTCTAGTTAATATATTATTTATTCTTTAAAAAAACGGTCATCATCATCATTTATATTGTTTCAAAGTTGCAAAAGGGGAAAATTTTGTACTGTTTTTGTTTGACCGAAAAATTTGAATAAAATATATATATTTTTTAAAAGTCAAGCACATGGCAAAAAGCATAAGGCACAAATAAATTACTTTAAACACAAACAAATAGCTAGATGATTCAAGAATTCAGGAACTAAGACCTTGACCACGAGGTCCTACTTTTAAGGGATTTCTTATCTCTGGTTTAATCCCTCATTTACTTTCATTGGCTTCTAATTCTCAGCTGGTTTGTTCAAATGAATGCCTGTTACTTAGAAGATGATTTGTGAATCAAACATTGGACATTACTTAAGATTTGGGCTGGTTTAGCTCAGTGGTCTAGACAGCTGGTTTGTGATGCAGAACAAGGCCAGCAGCGCGGGTTCAATTCCCGTACCAGCTTACCCGAACAGGCGCCAGATTGTGGCGACTAGAGGCTTTTCACAGTAACTTTATACTTGTGACAATAAAAGATTATTATTAGATTGACTGGTGCCTATCAAAACTAGCTTAGTGTCTGCGTGCGCAGGCTTAGGAAAATTACTGGATATATTTCTCACGTGTTCCATGTTATGCAGCTTGGTGGAGATCTTGCTGTAACTGATTAGGTGATTAGAATGAGAACAATACCTTCTTAGTGCTGCATACACTGGAATACAATGGTTAATTCATTATGTGAAACAATAACTGGATTCCGACAGCCAAGACACTTTTAATAATTTTACCCCTCAGCTAAATGCATTCCACTAGCACCTATATGAATAAAACTATAAATAAATCAATACTCTATCAGTGGTGCTCTGCGCCCAACCATCCTCAGCTGCTTCATCGGTGACCTTCCTTCCATCATAAGGTCAGAAGTGGGGCTGTTTGCTGATGACTGCACAATGTTCAATCTCGTTCTTGACTCCTCAGACGCTGAAGCAAGCCTGAGCAATATCCAGGCTTGGGTTGTGTAGAAGCCAGGTATTTCTAATACAACTAGTATAGATAGCTGTTTAAGCATAAATATTAAGCCCCAGTTTTAAATACCCATTTAAAAATGAGAATTTCAGCACCCATAACCTCAGGTCATCTCAAAACATATAGCTTCAATAGATACATGAAACAGCATAATTCCATCATAGATTAAAACAGCACAGTTGCAAGACAATTTGACACTGCTTGTGCTGCTGTCAAGGACAAGGGCTGAATTCCATGGCAACGAGGTGGCAGGAGTCCAGTGCAGTTTGTAGAGCATTGAATCAAATATATATTTGATTCCAGCTTTCTCGATATGAAGTCTCCATTGTTACATTCGCCAAGCTAGCTTAAACGCAGTTTTTGTTGGTAAAGATTAAGCAGAATATCTCATTTCCTAACATAGACAAGTATGCAGATACGCAACATTTAAAGCTAAAGTTGCACATTGAAGATGGACTGCTTGCGGTCAAATCAAATGTGTTTGAGTCTAACCCAAACCAATTAGGATTATATTGGGGTGTGATTAGATGACTTAAGACAGATATGAAAGTGTATAATTGAAAAGTTTCTGCCCGCCATTTTAATCTGTCTTTAATTCTCTTAGTCTGTCTGTTTAGTAAGTCTGTCTTTAATTCTCTTAGTCTGTCTGTTTAGTAAGTCTGTCTTTAATTCTCTGAGTCTGTCAGTCTGTCAGTCTGTTTAGTCATTCTGTCTTTGTAGTGATGTAGTGTTTCTGACTTTGAGTTTGAGTTTAGTTTTAGTTTAGCTCTCTCTCTCTCTCCCTCTTTTTCATGTTTCATTTCCAGACTTTGACCTTTTAAAAGTTACATTCGAGCTGTCTGACTAAGCAAGAAGATAATGTCTTGATTCTCTGAAAGCTTCAAATTGTCTACCAATTGCCTTTTAAATGACTTTCAAATTGTAATCAATAGAAGACAAATAAAACAATTTTTTTGGCACCAGAGAAGTTTTAACTTAAATTTCTGCTGAGTCCCAGTAATCGCAAAGTGCTCCTGGTAACCGAATAGTAGCAATAATATAAATTCCTTCAACTTTACACAGTCAAATAATACTAGGAATCCAACAACTTGGCGTAGTCCAAAAATATCATTAGATCTTTCAACTTGTCGTAGTTCGGCAGGAATAGATCCTTCAATACAGATTCCTTCAACTTGGCATAGTGCGCCAGGACTTTAGAACATAGAACATTGCAGCGCAGTACAGGCCCTTCGGCCCTCGATGTTGCGCCGACCTGTGAAACCACTCTAAAGCCCATCTACACTATTCCCTTATCGTCCAAATGTCTATCCAATGACCATTTGAATGCCCTTAGTGTTGGCGAGTCCACTACTGTTGCAGGCAGGGCATTCCACGCCCTTACTACTCTCTGAGTAAAGAACCTACCTCTGACATCTGTCTTATATCTATCTCCCCTCAATTTAAAGCTATGTCCCCTCTTGCTAGACATCACCATCCGAGGAAAAAGGCTCTGTACGGTCACGCTCACGGTCCAGGGCGTGGAATTCAGCGGCTTCAACCTCTACGTCCTCCCTAACCTCTGCGTTGCACTAATCCTCGGCCTGGACTTCCATTGTAATCTCCAGAGCCTAACCCTGAAATTCGGCGGGCCCTTACCACCCCTTACTGTGTGCAGCCTCGCGACCCTACAGGTCGACCCACCTTCCCACTTTGCCAATCTAACTCCAGATTTCAAACCCGTTGCCACCAGGAGCAGACGGTACAGCGCCCAGGACAGGACCTTCATCAGGTCCGAAGTCCAGCGGCTGCTTCGGGAAGGCATCATCGAGGCCAGCAACAGCCCCTGGAGAGCTCAAGTGGTAGTGGTGAAAACTGGGGAGAAACACAGAATGGTCGTGGACTACAGCCAGACCATCAACCGGTACACGCAGCTCGACGCGTAACCCTCCCACGCATATCTGACATGGTTAACCAGATTGCACAGTACCGGGTCTTCTCAACGGTAGACCTGAAATCCGCCTACCACCAGCTCCCCATCCGTAAAGCGGACCGTCCATACATCGCCTTCGAGGCAGACGGCCGCCTATACCACTTCCTTAGGGTCCCCTTCGGCATCACAAACGGGGTCTCGGTTTTCCAAAGGGAGATGGACCAAATGGTCGACCGGTACGGGTTGCGGGCCACCTTTCCGTACCTAGACAATGTCACCATCTGCGGCCATGATCAGCAGGAACACGACGTCAACCTTGCTAAATTTCTCCACACCGCTACTCTCCGAAACATCACTTACAACAAGGAGAAGTGCATGTTCAGCACGAACCGCTTAGCCATCCTCGGCTATGTGGTCCAGAACGGAGCTCTGGGGCCCGATCCAGACCGCATGCACCCTCTCATGGAGCTCCCCCTCCCCCACTGCCCCAAGACCCTCAAACGCTGCCTGGGGTTCTTTTCGTACTATGCTCAGTGGGTCCCAAACTATGCGGACAAGGCCCACCCACTCATACAGTCCACTCAGTTTCCCCTGACGGCCGAGGCACAACGGGCCTTCGCCCGGATCAGGGCTAATATTGCCAAGGCCACAATGCACACTGTAGACGAGACGCTGCCCTTCCAAGTAGAAAGCGACGCATCAGACGTCGCCCTTGCCGCCACCCTCAATCAGGCAGGCAGGCCCGTGGCATTCTTTTCCCGCACCCTTCATGCCTCAGAAATCCGGCACTCATCCGTCAAAAAGGAGGCCCAAGATATCAGTGAAGCTGTGCGGCATTGGAGGCATTACCTGGCCGGCAGGAGATTCACTCTCCTCACTGACCAATGGCCGGTAGCCTTCATGTTCAATAACACACAGCGGGGCAAGATCAAAAATGATCAAGTCTTGCGGTGGAGAATCGAGCTCTCCACCTATAATTACGAGATTATGTATCGCCCCAGCAAACTCAACGAACCTCCAGATGCCCTATCACGAGGTACATGTGCCAGCGCATGACTCCGGGCCTTGCACGACAGCCTTTGTCACCCAGGAGTCACACGGTTGTACCACTTCATTAAGGCACAAAATCTGCCCTACTCCGTCGAGGAAGTAAGGACAATCACCAGGGACTGCCAGGTCTGTGCGGAGTGCAAGCCGCACTTCTACCGGCCGGACCGCGCGCACCTGGTGAAGGCCTCCCACCCCTTTGAACACCTTAGCGTGGACTTCAAAGGCCCCCTCCCCTCCACCGACCGTCTCACATATTTTCTCAGTGTGATCGACGAATACTCCAGATTCCCCTTTGCCATCCCATGCCCCGACATGACGTGTGCCACCGTCATTAAAGCCCTCAACACAATCTTCACTCTGTTCGGTTTCCCCGCCTACATCCACAGTGACAGGGGATCATCATTCATGAGTGATGAGCTGCGTCAGTTCCTGCTCAGCAGGGGTATCGCCTCCAGCAGAACGACAAGCTATAACCCCCGGGGAAACGGACAGGTAGAAAGGGAGAATGGTATGGTATGGAGGGCCGTCCAGCTGGCCCTACGGTACAGAAACCTCCCGGCCTCCCGCTGGCTGGAGGTCCTCCCTGATGCACTCCACTCCATTCGCTCATTACTCTGCACTGCCACGAACAATACACCCCATGAACGTCTTTTTGCCTTCCCCAGGAAGTCCACATCCGGGGTGTCACTCACGACTTGGCTCGCAGCTCCGGGAACCGTGCTTCTCCGTAAGCACGTCCGACTCCACAAGGCGGACCCGTTGGTGGAGAGGGTGCACTTGCTCCATACAAACCCCCAGTACGCCTACGTGGCGTTCCCCGATGGCCTCCAGGTTACTGTCTCCCTCAGGGACCTGGCACCAGCAGGTTCCCCCCCCACACACCCTCCGCCCCCAGCGCCACCCTCCCCTCCCCCGTCGCTCCCAACAGCACCCCCCCAGGACCATCCGTCCCCCCCCCCCTGCCCACGCCCGACAATGAAGAGGATTTTGATACGCTCCTGGGGTCACCATCGACCAGATCAGCACCAACATCGCCGACACCCCTGCGTCTCTCCCAGAGGAACATCAAGGCCCCGGACCGTCTAAACCTCTGACCGGTCCACCGGACATCAAAGGACATTTGTTTGCTCAAATCTTGTAACTATTAACTCATTGGTATATATAGTTATCCACCACCCCTGCCAGACTCAATTTTTAACAGTGGGTGAATGTGGTAAACCACTGTAGCACCTGTATTAGGTGATGTACGGTAGGACCTGTACTACAGGTTTGCCGGTAGTCCCTGCCTGCTGGCTCCGCCCAGGAGGCGGGGTATAAAAATGCCTGTCCTCCAGCCAGCAGCCATTTCGCCAGCTGCTGTGGGAGGCCACACATCTGATAGCAATAAAGCCTCAGTTGGATTCAACTATCGTCTTTGTCCAATTGATCGTGCCTCAAGATCCGAACTCACCAATGGTTTGCAATACCTCGCATCCTGAAAATATCACCGCCTACAAGGACCTCAACCTTAGCAGTGAAGAGCCTCAAATCTCTCATACCCTTTTAATCCCTGTTATTTTTAACCCTTTTCCTGCCAACTGTATTGGTCATTTAAATAAGCAGATCTGGATCACGCCCAGAGGGCGAGATTGGGATCGCGACGTCTCATGAGATTCTGTTGAATTTCATGAGACATTTTGAGCGTCACGAATCCAGCGAGTGGCCTCTCACGGGATTCAGTGGCCTCGTCCTGACACCAGGTCGGGCATGACGAGGCCGCTGAAATGCACCCCAGGATGAGCAGCGGTCCTGCACTGACCCCTGGGGAGTTCCACTATAAACATCCCTGCATAACCATTATTCTCTATTTCCTGTCACTCTGCCAATTTCCTATTCATGTGGCTACTGTCTTTTTGATTCAATGAGCTCTAACGTTGCTCACAAGTCTGTTATGTGGAACTGTATCAAATGTGCTTTGGAAATCCATGTACACCACATCAACAGCATTACCCTCATCGACCCTCTCTGTTATCTCATCAGCAAACTCAAACAAGTTAAACAGAATTCGCCATTAACAAATTCATGTTAGTTTTCTTTCACTAACCTATAGTTGCCCTACTGACTTTTAACTTTGTCACAGTTAGTTGTTTGCAGAATCTTCCGAGGTTAAACTGACTCGCTTGTAATTGCTGGGCTTATCTTTAAATCCAATCAGAACAAGAATGTAGCATTTGCAATTCTCTGATCCTTTGACACCAGTCTGAGTCTAAGGAAGACTGAAAGATTATGATCTGTCCTTTTGCAATTTCCACTCTCGTTTCCTTCAGTATCCTTGGGTGCATCTCCTCAGATCCTGCGATCTCATCAACAGCCTATCAGCCTATCCAATTCCTCCGCTTTATCAATTTTAAACCCTTCAGGGTTCTGAACAACCTCCCCTTTCACCATGATCTGTGCATCACCGTCTTCCTTAGTAAAGTATTAGTTTAATACCTCAGCCATGCTCCCTGCCTCCGTGCAGTTTCTTTTCCTGAACAAACCCACTTTCTCCTCTCTGCCCTCTACATTACTATCTTGGTCTATATTCAGGTATTTAAAGTCCCCCATTACAACTACTCAATAATTCTTGCTCCTTTGTATAATTTCCTTGCAAACCTGTTCCTCCACCAGTTGGTGGCCTATAGGCTACACCGAGCAGTATTCTAATGTCAATTCTCTTCTCGCACCTAGTGGCATGTTAAGACACACTTTCGTCTGTTTCCATAACTAGGTATTCCTGGAACAGATCGTCAGTCTGTCGCTAGAGGCTTATAGCTTGAGGGGCACCACTACCCATCAAGTGTGGCTGACCAGGAGTCTCTTCCGTTCTTACCACCAGCCATTGGAGTGTTTGGAGCAATTTTGCAGGTTGACACTCAACCTGTCTTGGCCACATTGTGATAAAATGGCCAAGGGCCTGAATTTTAGGCCCGATCCAGAATTGACACTTTAAATTAAAGCCACAGTCAGAACCACAGACAGGCCTGATGGAAAGTCAAATACGCTGGACAGAGACAGACAGCCGGGGCAAGTCTGGGATAAGGTTACGTGCTGACAATGCTCCTGAGAATGGGCCTCTGGGTGGAGTACCTAGGGCTGGATTCTCCGTTTATTGGGACTATGTCCCACGCTGTCGTGAAAACTGTGGTCTTTTACGCCAGGAAAACTGACGTCAATCCACCATCTTGCAGGGGGCTAGCAGGCAGCTGTCGTAGAGCTCGCAGCTCTAGCTGCCGATACGGCCCCCTGCACTTTCCGGGTCAGAGGCCGCGCATGCGCACAGCGGTGGCCTCCAGCGGCCACGCCGTGCTCCATGGTGGACTCAGCCCGCAGACCTGGACTGCCGAAATAGTGCCCTGCATCGGCCGCTCACCTGCCCTGGACCCCCCACTCACACAGCCCCCATTTCCAAATGAAGCTCTCCCTGCCCTCTGATCGGCCCTCCCCCGACTGTGGGGGCCCCGGACAGGGTCTGCAGCCGCCACGCGAGGTTCCCGAATGCCAGCACCATGTTAGATCCACGCCGTTGAGAATTCAGCTGGTCGGGGATGGAGAATAGCGGGGCGGCCTCAGACAATGGCCTGAGGCGGTGGATACTCAGCGTGTTGTACTCCACGAGTACGCCGATTTTCGGGGGGCGGAGAATTGCGAAACCGGCGCCGGTCCCGATTTCGTGCGCGAAAACAGATTCTCCGCCCCGTCGCCGAATGCGATTACCGTTGGGGTGTGGAGAATCCAGCCCCCATGTCCTGCCAAGTTGCAATTGGCAACTCCTTTGGGTGTTGCAACCCCCACCCAGCCACCTCATTGGCTGAGGGCCAGAGAAGCTTCTAGAAGGGTGCAAAGGGGGTATAAGAAAGAGGCATCCAGAGACCCTCCCCAGCGAAGACTCAACAGAGAGGCAGCGGAGAAGACTCGACGTTGGACCAGAGGACAGGCGGAAGCAGCGTGTGAGACCCATCTTCCAGACGAGAGCCCTGAGACGACCGAGACTCAGAGGGTTGGACCCGCTGCTCGATCCAGTTCATCGACACAGGTAGTATTAGAATCCTGGGCATTATAATCCTGGTAAAATTAAGGAGGATAACTGTTTTGTTGTATTTGAAAATAAATTTGGGTTGAATTGTGAACCTGTGCCTGTCCTTTGTTCATCTCGCAAATAAGGGCACCTGGGTAAAAAGTTGAATAATAAACTGGTCAAAGTGTCTGAATTTTACAGACAACGATATGAAGGCACCTTCCTTGGTCATTGTAATAACTCCAGGAGGCGCAGAGTGAAAGGCCAAACTGGTTTATTTAAAACTGTAAACAGAGCCACACCAAAATAAAGGTCAGCCCAGGACGGTCAGGAACTGCGGGTCCGGTCTGGGAGCTATATTTAAAGGTCCCACTAACCAGCCCCAGCTGGATGGGCCTCTGTCTGCTCACCACAGGAACCCGTATCCACAGGGAGATCAATCAGCGATTCCCTGTGGCCCTCATGAGGGTTATCACAGCCAGTAGGACTTGAACCCGGAACTTCCGGCTTAGAGGCAGGGAAGATACCCAATGCGCCACAAGACCTCCCAGAGCAATGTAATTGTACCTTTTTTATTCCTTAGTTCTAGCCAAATAGATTCTGTCCGCGACCCCTTTAGAATACCCTCTCTGTCCAGCACTACAATGCTATCCTTCATCAATACTGCCACCTGTCCTTCCTTCCTGAGCACCGTGTGTCCGGGAATATTTAGTACGCAATCCTCATTGGCATTTTACCAATGTAGCCCCTCTATCACACAGAGAGACAGCCAGGTGAAGCTGCACTCTCAGACTCCAGGGAGGGTGCCCTGCTCCATGGTGCTCTCTTATTCAGGTGCAGTCCCAACAGTGCCCATCGCTCCCGATGGCGCTGCTGAGCTGCTGGCCTACTGGTGGGCTCGCAGCTTCTGGAAAGAGCTGAGGATGGGGGTGGGGTGAATGTCTTTATTTCATAGAATTTACAGTGCAGAAGGAGGCCATTCGGCCCATCGAGTCTGCACCGGCTCTTGGAAAGAGCACCCTACCCAAGGTCAACACCTCCACCCTATCCCCATAACCCAGTAACCCCACCCAACACTAAGGGCAATTTTGGACACTAAGGGCAATTTATCATGGCCAATCCACCGAACCTGCACATCTTTGGACTGTGGGAGGAAACCGGAGCACCCGGAGGAAACCCACGCACACACGGGGAGGATGTGCAGACTCCGCACAGACAGTGACCCAAGCCGGAATCGAACCTGGGACCCTGGAGCTGTGAAGCAATTGTGCTATCCACAATGCTACCGTGCTGTCATCCTTTAAAGGCACAGCAGCCCTGATGTCAACTAATGAGTCACCTAGCTCCCGTAAAATATGACTATGGGTCCCCACAAATAGCCCACAAACCCCACCCCCTTTCTGCCCTTGTCTGCATGACACTGCTCCTAGATTATAATTCCGTAAACTATATGCAACTTACTCTTTCGCAGATAGCAGGTTGAAAGTAAAATGAGAAGTTTTACAAGGCAGGAACATATCAACATTCCAGAAACGTGGAGAGATTTTAAGCACAGACGGAGACCATTTAGTCCATTATAAGACTTAATAAATAAGAGTCGGAGTAGCTAACACTTCCGATCGAGACTGCTCCGCCATTCAATACCGCCATGGCTGATCTTTGAATTCAACTCCACTTTCCCGCCTGCAACCCCATCCCTTGATTCCACCTGAGGCCAAAAATCCTCAGCCTTAAATATGTTCAATGATTCCACAACCCTCTGGGGTAAAGAATTCTAAAGGTTCAAAGTCTTTAAATGAAGTTGTTTCTCCTCATCCTCAATAGGGTGCTCTGCAGAGGGTTGGTACAGACTCGATGGGCCAAATAGCATCCTTCTGCACTGTAGGGATTCTGTGGATCTCAGTCCTAAATGATTGTAATACATTGATTCCATGTGCCCCCTTGTTCTAGATTCCCCAGCCAGGGGAAGCAACCTTTGTGTCAACCCTGCCAAGCCCCTTCAGAATCTTGGTTCAACGAGATCTCCCCTCATTACTCTTAACTCCAGAGGATAAAGACCCAAGCCCTTCACCATAGGACAACGCTCTTATCCCAGGGACCAAGCTAGAAGTCCTGCACTCTACTGCTTCCATTGCAAGTATATCCTTCCTGAAGGATGAACACCAGAACTGCACAGTAATCCATAGCGCTACACAATGGTTAGCACTGTTGCTTCACAGCTCCAGGGTCCCAGGTTCGGTTCCCGACTTGGGTCACTGTGCGGAGTCTGCACGTTCTCCCCGTGTCTTAGTGGGTTTCCTCCGGGTGCTCCGGTTTCCCGCCACAAGTCCTGAAAGACGTGCTGTTAGATAATTTGCACATTCTGAATTCTCCCTGTGTACCCGACCAGGCGCCGGAGTGTGGTGACTAGGGGCTTTTCACAGTAACTTTATTTCAGAGTTAATGTAAGCCTGTTTGTGACAATAAAGATTATTATTATTATTATTATTAATTGGAGCAAGAGTTGGCAGGGTCAGAGAAGGGAAAATAATGAGGAAAACATGAAGTAAAAGCAAATGAGAAAAACGCAGGAGGCAACGTTCTCATTGTTTCTAACAGTTTATTTGATTGTAGGAGATGTTGGAAGACTCTAAAATGAGCTACAGTGGACAGGCACCTCAGACATTCTGGCTTTCTGACTTATCCCTTTATTTATATCTTTTTTGCAGGGTTTTTACAAGTTGTTGCATCATAGGAGAGTTTCGGTCCAAAGCCTTTATCGAAATCTTACTCTTCATCAATGTCTCATGGGCCTCATCGAATAACGCCTTGCCCACATCACCTTTGACTCGCTCACGCCATTCGATAAGCTTGGGCCAGCCTTCCAAGGGATCAACTCCAGTACCTAGAGGCTGTAGGGGAAGAACAAGAGATGCAAAAGTGAACCAGAGACTGGGACTGAAAAATTAGAGAGAGAGAGACTGGAACTAAGGGATTAGAGAGAGAGAGAGAGACTAGGCCTGAGAGATTAGAGAGAGGGAGACTGGAACTAAGGGATTTGAGAGAGAGAGACTAGGCCTGAGAGATTAGAGAGAGAGAGACTGGAACTAAGGGATTTGAGAGAGAGAGAGAGAGAGAGACTAGGCCTGAGAGATTAGAGAGAGAGATAGAGAGACTAGGCCTGAGAGATTAGAGGGAGAGATAGAGAGACTGGAACTAAGGGATTAAAAAGAGAGAGAGAGAGAGAGACTAGGCCTGAGAGATTAGAGAGAGAGAGACTGGAACTAAGGGATTTGAGAGAGAGAGAGAGAGAGACTAGGCCTGAGAGATTAGAGAGAGAGAGACTGGAACTAAGGGATTTGAGAGAGAGAGAAAGAGACTAGGCCTGAGAGATTAGAGAGAGAGAGAGACTGGAACTAAGGGATTAGAGAGAGAGAGAGAGAGACTAGGCCTGAGAGATTAGAGAGAGAGAGAGATTGGAACTAAGGGATTAGAGAGAGAGAGACTAGGCCTGAGAGATTAGAGAGAGAGAGAGACTGGAACTAAGGGATTTGAGAGAGAGAGAGAGACTAGGCCTGAGAGATTAGAGAGAGAGAGACTGGAACTAAGGGATTTGAGAGAGAGAGAGAGAGACTAGGCCTGAGAGATTAGAGAGAGAGAGAGACTGGAACTAAGGGATTTGAGAGAGAGAGACTAGGCCTGAGAGATTAGAGAGAGAGAGACTGGAACGAAGGGATTTGAGAGAGAGAGAAAGAGACTAGGCCTGAGAGATTAGAGAGAGAGAGAGACTGGAACTAAGGGATTAGAGAGAGAGAGAGAGAGACTAGGCCTGAGAGATTAGAGAGAGAGAGAGATTGGAACTAAGGGATTAGAGAGAGAGAGACTAGGCCTGAGAGATTAGAGAGAGAGAGACTGGAACTAAGGGATTTGAGAGAGAGAGAGAGAGACTAGGCCTGAGAGATTAGAGAGAGAGAGAGACTGGAACTAAGGGATTTGAGAGAGAGAGAGAGAGACTAGGCCTGAGAGATTAGAGAGAGAGAGAGAGAGAGAGACTGGAACTAAGGGATTAGAGAGAGAGAGAGAGACTAAGCCTGAGAGAATAGAGAGAGAGAGACTGGAACTAAGGGATTTGAGAGAGAGAGAGAGAGACTAGGCCTGAGAGATTAGAGAGAGAGAGACTGGAACTAAGGGATTAAAAAGAGAGAGAGAGACTAGGCCTGAGAGATTAGAGAGAGAGAGAGACTGGAACTAAGGGATTAAAGAGAGAGAGAGAGACTAGGCCTGAGAGATTTTAGAGAGTGAGAGAGAGACTGGAACTAAGGGATTAGAGAGAGAGAAAGAGAGAGACTAGGCCTGAGAAATTAGAGAGAGAGATTGAGAGATTAGAGAGAGAGAGAGAGACTAGGCCTGAGAGATTAGACAGAGAGACTGGAACTAAGGGATTAAAGAGAGAGAGAGAGACTAGGCCTGAGAGATTAGAGAGAGAGAGAGAGACTGGAACTACGGGATTAGAGAGAGAGAGAGAGACTAGGCCTGAAAAATTAGAGAGAGAGAGAGATTGAGAGATTAGAGAGAGACTGGGACTGAAAAATTAGATAGAGAGATTGGGACTGTGAGATTAGAGAGAGAGGGGGACTGGGAGTGCTAAATTAGAGAGAAATTGGGATTGTGAGATTAGAGCGAGAGAGGGACTGGGAGTGCGAAATTAGAGAGAGATTGGGATTGAGAAAATCATAGAATCACAGAATGTACAGTGCAGAAGGAGGCTATTTGGCCCATCGAGCCTGCACCCTACCTAAATCCACATCTCCACCCCATCCCCGTAACCCAGTAACCCCACCTAACCTTTTTTTGGACACAAAGGGCAATTTAGCGTGGCCAATCCATCGAACCTACACATCTTTGGACTGTGGGAGGAAACCGGAATACCCCGAGGAAACCCACGCACACACTGGGAGAACGTGCAGACTCCACACAGACAGTGACCCAAGCCAGTAATCAATCCTAGGACACTGGAGCTGTGAAGCAACGGTGCTAACCACTGTGCTACCTTGCCGCCTTTGGAGAGATTAGAGAGAGACTGGGTGTGAGAGATTAGAGAGAGAGCGAGAAGCTGGTCATTTGAACAATGTATTGAAGAGCTGCCTAGGCCATTGTAAAGGAATAATTTCTGAAAACTCTCTGGATCCATCAAGACCAATTGATCTCTTTGTACGACCATGATGACACTCTATTGGTTGGAAATCTAATTGAGCCGATTCCAATTCTCTCACCTGCATCAGTTCAACGAGTGCGACCAGGTCTGCCAGGGATACTTTCTCGCCCACAATGTACGGTTTGCCCTGAAGGAACTTATCTTCGAAGGTCTGCATTGATTTTTGCAGATCCTCCAGGGCCTCATCCATTCTGTCCTTGGGAATTGGCTGCCCAGTTAAAGTTGGCAATAGGCCCTAGGATAAAACAGATGAGGACAGGTCAGCAGCACAAGGCGCTCTCACAAGATGGTAATACACAGCCCTGAGGAACCTTAACACAGCAGAAGACTAAACCCAGCCATTGGGATTGTGTTCAGTGAACCGTCAAACTCACTCACATTTTGCAAGTGCCCGTTAGAATCTAACTGGTGAACATGTCTTTTGTGAGGGCCACGAAGAATCCAGCACGGGTTTTAAGGATACAAAGTAATAACATTTATTTACTATAACATATATATATAACAGCAGCAGCAACTTCCCTTGATGCACAATCCTTCCTGCTGGTTCCAAACTGGCCAGCTTTATTTATACTAGGAGTTTACTAATGGTTTCTCCGCTCCCCTCATTGGGGAAGCTCATACTCCCACATGATTGTGGGATTGTCATTAGTCCCCAGCCAATGGTAAGCTGCAGGTTATAACATCCCTCCCCCCCCCAAAGTCCAAGGAATCCACCGAAGACCCTGGCGAAGGAGGGCGTCGGACTCGTTTGGCCGCAGGCCGGACACCATTTGCACGCGGCGCTGGATCAGGCGGCGTGTAACGAGACGGAGACCGGCGCTTCCGTGATGAACGGCGTAACGGTTGTACATCTACGGCCCATGGACCCGAGGATTCCCCCTCTGATGCGTCCTGTGTCTCCAACTCGGAGTCAGAGTCTGCTGCCTCCGTCATGTCAGTGTCTCTATCTCCATTCGGTCCCGTAACGACCTGCGCAGGCTTCGAGTGAGGCACCAGTGGAAGATTGTGAGGACTACTTCCCATTGTCTCTGGTCTCTGTGGCTGTAGAAATGAGCTCCGGGGGCGGGGAATCTTTTGAGGGGATAGTCTTCTGGACCGAACGTGGTCTACATGTTTGCGCTGGAGACGACCCTGGGCTTGCACCTGGTAAGATATAGGGCCCGTTTGGCGAAATATTACGCCAGGAACCCACTGGGCACCACCAGCAAAATTCCGAATGAACACTGGGTCACCGGGCGCATCCTGTCGAATCGGCCGATGCCGAGAAAATCCCTGTCCCTGCCGTTCTTGTGTGCGGCGTACCTTTGCGCCAATGTCCGGGAAAACCATACTAAGGCGGGTGCGAAGTCTCCAGCCCATTAGGAGTTCTGCGGGAGCTACCCCAGTCACCGCATGGGGGGTGGTCCTATACGTAAACAAAAAGCGAGCCAGTCTCGTGTCCACTGATCTGGAAGACTCTTTTGAATGTCTGCACTGCGCGCTCTGCCAACCCATTTGAAGCCGGGTGGTAAGGGGCAGTGCGGATATGGCGCATGCCGTTCATCTTCGTGAACCTCGCAAACTCCTCACTCGTGAATGGAGTGCCGTTATCCGTGACCAGCACCTCGGGGAGGCCATGCGTACTAAAAGACAAACGCATCTTTTCAATTGTTGTGCAGGACGTTGTCCCCTGCATCTTATGCACCTCTAGCCATTTAGACTAGGCGTCAATTAATAGAAGGAACATGGATCCTTGAAAAGGGCCTGCGAAATCTGCATGCAAGCGTGCCCAAGGCCGCCCTGGCCATTCCCAGCGATGTAGGGGCGCGGCCGGCGGAAGCTCCTGATGCTCCTGGCAAATGGAGCAGTTTTGGGCCACCTTCTCAATGTCGGTGTCGAGGCCTGGCCACCAGACATAACTCCGGGCCAACATTTTCATTTTGGTCACACCTGGATGCCCATTGTGCAAGTCTGTTAGTATCAGCTCCTGGCCTTTTTCCGGGACAATCACACGCGTCCCCCACAAGAGGATGCCGTCTTCCACGCTGAATTCTGACAGCTTGGAGGAAAATGCCCGCAACTCGCCTGGGAGCTGTCTATGCTGCCCACCATACAGGACTATGTGCCGAACCTTTGACAGGATTGGCTCCGTCTGGGTCCACTCATGGATCTGTGATGCTGTGACAAGCAAGGTGTCCATAAAATTTAGGGTTGCAAGCACCTCACTGGTCGTGGGGGTCGACATGGGGCCGGTCGATAAAGGCAATCGGCTCAGTGCGTCGGCATTTGCTATCTGCGTTCCTGGTTTGTGCTCCAGAGAATACTCGTATGCAGCAAGCAACAAAGCCCAGCGCTGGATCCGTGCGGAAGCAATGGGCGGTATTGGCTTATCCTCTCTGAAAAGTCCCAGCAGAGGCTTATGATCAGTCACGATAGTGAAATGGCGGCCATACACGTACTGGTGGAAGCGTTTCACCGCAAAGACCACTGCCAGTCCCTCCTCGATCTGCGCGTACTTCTTCTCCGCTGCAGTCAATGTGCGGGAGGCGAAAGCTATCGGTCGTTCGGCCCCGTTCTCCATCTTGTGGGACAGGACAGCCCCAATATCATACGGGGATGCATCACATGTGACGAGCAAAGGCTTTCCAGGATCATAGTGGGTTAGTAACCCAGACGATGACAATTGTTGCTTTACCCGCCGGAAAGCGGTTTCTTATGGCTGACCCCAAACCCAGGTGTGATTTTTCTTTAGCAGCAGGTGTAAGGGGGCCAGCGTAGTTGCCAGATTGGGGAGGAACTTCCCGTAATAGTTTACGAGCCGAGAAAAGAACGAAGATGCGCAGTGTCAGTCGGGGCGGGGGCCTGTTGAATCGCACGCACCTTCTCTGCGACGGGGTGCAAACCTTCGCGGTCCACCCGATAACCTAGGTAGACTACTTCCTTAGCCTGAAATACGCACTTTGTGCGACGTAAACGAACTCCAGCCTCCGAAAAGCATCTAAGGACAGCCTCCAGATTTTCCAAATGTTCCTGCTCCGACGTCCCTGTAATCAAAACATCATCTAGGTAGACAGCCACACGTGGTAAACCTCTTAAAATGCCCTCCATAACACGTTGAAAAATTGCGCAGGCAGAGGATACTCCAAAGGGCAACCGTGTATATTCATACAGGCCCCGGTGTGTATTAATCGTTACATATGGTCGGGAGGCAGGGTCCAGCTCCAACTGCAGGTAGGCGTGACTCATATCTAATTTTGTGAACGAGAGTCCACCTGCAAGCTTCGCGTAGAAATCCTCTATGCGAGGCATTGGACATCGGTCGAGTCGGGAAGCCGTATTCACTGTAAGTTTATAGTCGCCACACAAGCGAACTGTGGCATCTGGCTTCATTACAGGTACAATTGGTGCTGCCCAGTCAGCAAAACGGACGGGCCTGATAATACCCAAACTCTCCAAACGAGTGAGCTCCCCTTCTATCTTCTCGAGCAAGGCGTAAGGCACCGGGTGCACCCGGAAATAGCGCGGCGTGGCTCCTGGTTCGACTTGGATACGGGCGACAGCCCCTTTTATTTTCCCCAAACCAGGCTGGAATATATCTGGGTATCGTCCTAGCACCTCAGTCAACCCTCCAGAAACTGTTTGGAGGATGTGCTGCCATTGCAACCGCAAATGGCGCAACCAGTCCCAACCCAAAAGGCTGGGCCCATGGCCGCGCACCACGATAAGTGGGAAATGCTCCTCCTGACGTCCATAGACAACAGGGGTCATTGTAGTTCCTGCAATGTCCAGTGGTTCCCCCGTGTAGGTGGCCAACCTGGCCTGTGAGTCGGTTAATGTAAGGGTTTGTATACCCTGCTTGATGCGGTCAAATGTCCTCTGGGCGATCACGGAGACCGCTGCGCCAGTGTCCAACTCCATCTCAAGCTGGTGACCATTGACCCGTACTGTCACCTTAATGGGGGCTACACGGGGAGCTGCCACACAATGCAGCTGCAGGCAGTCGTCCTCCGTCTCCACGTCCTCAGGAGTAGTCATCGCAGGTTCATCCACATGGAAGGTACGACCCCTGGGCTGGTCCCAGTTTCGGTCGGAACGACGGCGGCGCCCCCAGGACCAGCGTCCGCGACGGGGTCGGCGCCTACAAGTCTGACACGGACATGGCTCCTAATCCATTGGTTCTGGAGAAGGCTCCCTTTGGGGAGGAATGTCCGACGGCCACTGGCGTCGATCCGGACGTCGCCTCGCACAAGGTACCGCAGGAGTGCGGGGGGATGTTTTCGGACGGAAGGGGTTGCGCCCCAAGGCATGCACTTCCATGCCCTGTAGCTCCTGCACGCCTCGTTCTGCGCTCTCTCGGGACAAGACTATTTGTATTGCCTGTTGAAAAGTCAATGTTGGCTCAGCTAACAACTTTCTCTGGGTGGCCGCATTGTTAATACCGCAAACCAAACGGTTGCGTAACATTTCTGACAAGGTCTCACCATAGTCACAGTACTCCGCAATCCTGCGTAGCCTGGATAGAAAATCGGCAAGGGATTCTCCAGGTGTCCTCTCAGCGGTATTAAACCGGTAACGCTGGACTATCGTGGACAGGGTTGGGTTAAAATGTTGCCCCACTATAGTCACAAGTTCATCAAACGTTTTGGTGTCCGGCGCAGCTGGGTACGTAAGGCTCCTAATCACCCCAAACGTATGCGGGCCGCAGGCGGTGAGCAATATGACCACCTGGCGCTCGTTTTCGGTGATATTGTTTGCCCAGAAATAGTAACGCATCCGTTGTGCGTACTGGTTCCAGCTTTCCAGCGCAGCATCAAAAACATCCAAACGTCCGTACAGAGGCATGGTATAATAGAAAACAACTTCCAACCTGTATCCAACAAAAATCCAGGGAGGTGGCTTCTGCAGTGTAGACAGCTATTCACTTTAACCCTCGTCGCCAGTTTAGTAAGGGCCACGAAGAATCCAGTATGAGTTTTAAGGATACAAAGTAATAACATTTATTTACAATAACATATATATATAACAGCAGCAGCAACTTCCCTTGCTACATACTCTTTCCAGCTGGTTCCAAACTGGCCAGCTTTATTTATACATGGAGTTTACTAATGGTTTCTCCGCCCCCCTCATTGGGGAAGCTCATACTCCCACAGGATTGTGGGAGTGTCATTAGTCCCCAGCCAATGGTAAGCAGGCAGGTTATAACAATGTCCCTCCACTATCAGCGTTTGTGTATCTCTCTCCCTGGCCAACTCCTCCTCTCCCACTGGCTGTGATCCCCAACAAACATCCCCTTCCCCAACAAACATCCCCTACCCCAACAAACACCCCCTACCCCAACAAACACCCCCTGCCCCAACAAACACCCCCTACCCCAACAAACATTCCCTTTCCCAACAAACATCCCCATCCTCGACAAACATCCCCTTCCCCAACAAACATCCCCTACTCCAACAAACACCCCCTACCCCAACAAACATTCCCTTTCCCAACAAACATCCCCATCCTCGACAAACATCCCCGACCCCAACAAACATCCCCTATCCCAACAAACACCCCCTATCCCAACAAACACCCCCTATCCCAACAAACACCCCCTATCCCAACAAACATCCCCTACCCCAAAAAACACCCCCTATCCCAACAAACACCCCCTATCCCAACAAACACCCCCTATCCCAACAAACACCCCCTATCCCAACAAACATCCCCTACCCCAACAAACATCCCCTACCCCAACAAAGGCCCCCTACCCCAACAAACATTCCCTTCCCCAACAAACACCCCCTACCCCAACAAACATCCCCTATCCCAACAAACACCCCCTATCCCAACAAACATCCCCTACCCCAACAAACACCCCCTATCCCAACAAACACCCCCTATCCCAACAAACATCCCCTACCCCAACAAACATCCCCTACCCCAACAAATGCCCCCTATCCCAACAAACATTCCCTTTCCCAACAAACATCCCCATCCTCGACAAACATCTCCTTCCCCAACAAACATCCCCTACCCCAACAAACACCCCCTACCCCAACAAACACCCCCTACCCCAACAAACACCCCCTATCCCAACAAACACCCCCTATCCCAACAAACACCCCCTATCCCAACAAAGACCCCCTATCCCAACAAACATCCCCTACCCCAACAAACATCCCCTACCCCAACAAATGCCCCCTACCCCAACAAACATTCCCTTCCCCAACAAACATCCCCTACCCCAACAAACACCCCCTACCCCAACGAACACCCCCTATCCCAACAAACACCCCCTACCCCAACAAACATCCCCTACCCCAACAAACATCCCCTACCCCAACAAATGCCCCCTATCCCAACAAACACCCCCTATCCCAACAAACACCCCCTACCCCAACAAACATCCCCTACCCCAACAAACATCCCCTACCCCAACAAACGCCCCCTATCCCAACAAACACCCCCTACCCCAACAAACATCCCCTACCCCAACAAACATCCCCTACCTCAACAAACACCCCCTATCCCAACAAACACCCCCTATCCCAACAAACACCCCCTATCCCAACAAACATCCCCTACCCCAACAAACATCCCCTACCCCAACAAATGCCCCCTACCCCAACAAACATTCCCTTCCCCAACAAACATCCCCATCCTCAACAAACATCCCCATCCTCAACAAACATTCCCTACTTCAACAAACATCCACAGTTGCAGAGTGAGGAGCCAAGTCCTAGGTTTTGGAGATTTGATATGAGCTTGGCTGGGATTATGGTGTTGAAGGCGGAGCTGTAGTCAATAAATAGGAGTCTGATGTAGGAGTCCTTGTTGTCAAGATGCTCTAGGAATGAGTGTAGGACCAGGGAGATGACGTCTGCCGTTGACCAGTTGTGGCAGTATGCGAATTGCAGTGGATCTAGGCATCCTGGGAGTATGGAGGTGATGCGCTTCATGACTAACTTCGCGAAGCACTTCATTACGACTGAAGTCAGGGCCACTGGCCGGTAGTCATCGAGGCACGTTGCCTGGTTCCTCTTTGGCACCGGTATGAATGGGGTCTTCTTGAAGCAGGTGGGGACCTCGAAGCGGAGTAGGGACAGGTTAAAGATATCCGTGAACACGTCTGCCAGCTGGTCCTTACAGGCTCTGAGTGCACAATCAGGGATCCCACCCGGACCCGTCGCCTTCCGAGGGTTCACTTTCAGGAAAGCTGACCTGACTTCGGAAGCTGTGATGGTGGGTATGGGTGTGTTATGGGCTGCTGGGGCACTCAACAGCGGATTATTGGTTTCCTGCTCATCAGGGAGGGGTGCGCTGCTGCCGGAGAAAATGCGCGGCTTCGCTTTGTAGCCCGTTATGTTGTTTCGGCCTTGCCACAACTGACGAGAGTCTGTAACACTAGTCTGTGACTCTAGCTTGGTCTGATATTGTCTCTTGGCATCTCGGATGGCTTTGCGGAGGTTGTACCTGGATTTCTTGTGTAGGTCAGGTCACCTGATTTGAACGCATCAGACCTGTCCTTCAGTAGGGAGTCAATCTCCCGATTAAGCCATGGTTTCCAGTTGGGGAACGCACGTACTGCTTTCTTTGGCACGCAGTCGTCCACACATTTGCTGATGAAACTGTGAGGGTGGTGGCATACTTGTTTAGATTGGTCGCTGAGTTTGTAAATATGGACCAGTCCACTGTCTCCAAGCAGTCACATAGGCGCTCTTCTGTTTCCTCGGACCAGCACTGCATGACCTTCTTAGCCAGATTTTCCCGCTTACATTTCTGCTTGTATGCCGGGAGAAGGAGCACCATCTCTGTTGCCATCGAAGCAAGCTGCTCCTTGTGCTTCCCCACCGTCTCCTCCACCTTCTGGATCGCCTGGCTCTAGGCCTCAAGCCTCGTCTCCATGCGGTCGATCCCTGCCTTTATTGGGTCCACCACCCTAGCCAGGTCCTCCAAATTCTCCTTCCTCTGCTGGGTGAATTTCTCATTAAGGAAGCTCACCAGCTGCTCCGTCGACCATTGAGAGGGTAGGGCCGATCCCTGACCCTCCGCCATCTTCTCCTGTGTCGCAGGCACCACTCCAGCTATCCCCAACTGTTGCCTTCTTTTTCGGCCACTTCTGGTCCACGAATCCATCCACTGGTGGGACACTCTCTCCTACCACCCCTCCTGCACCTTCTTAAATCATAAAGTCCACCCACTAGCCAAACGGTCCAGATTCCCCACGAGCGGGAGCACCAAATGTGCGACCACTCACACCATGGCCGCTACCAGAAGTCCCAAACACAGCAGTCCTCACCTACATTGGCCACTCTCCTCCATTGAGAATAGCCAAGTCTCCCGTGGACTGGGTCCACATTGACTACGTGGGTCCTTTCGTGATCAAGATGTTTTTCTTTCTGGTGGATGCCTACTCTAAGTGGCTATGTATTCAGGAGATGGGGACCATGACGTTGGTGGCCACGGTGGATGCCTTGCGCCAAGTGTTTGCTATTCATGGACTTCCAGAGTCCATCATGTTGGACTATGGCACTCGTTTTACATGCAACGACTTCTAGGTTTTTGTCCGAGCCAATGGCATACGACACATCAGGATGGCCCTATACAACCTGGCGTCTAGTGGTTTGGCCGGGAGAACCGTTCCGACATTCAAGATTGGAATGCGGAAACAGTCTGACAAACTACTACGCCAACAATTGGCCAATTTTTTATTGCCGTAAAACTCAACCACCCAATACAGCCACAAGGGTCACACCTGCCAAGCTACTCATGGACCGTCGCCTCAGAACCCGGTTGATCTCGTGTTTCTGAATTTGGCGGGGAGGGTGGAGGCACATGAGGCCTCCCAGAGAAGTCAACAGGCTGCATAGAGGGGCGACAGGTCATTTTGTGTGGGGTATCAGGTTTTGGTTTATTTTAAACGTATTTTATTCAAACTTGTACCAAAGTAGGTTACAGCAAATAAACACCCTGGGAAACATTCTTCCCAACAATCAACTATACAGTTTGTACAGATTGTTCTCCTTTTTCACCCCCCCCCCCCCCCCCCCCCCCGCGACAAACAGCTCCTCAAACATTGATCACAAACATCCCCCAACTTTTCTCAAACTCCCCTGCTGAGCCCCTTAACTCATACTTTATCTTCTCTAACCGCAGGAAGTCGTTACAGGTCACCCAACCATGCTGCTATCCCCGGTGGCGATGCCGACCGCCACTCCAGCAAAGTTCGTTGCCATGCAATCAGAGAGGCGAAGGCCATGACATCGGCCTGCCTCCTCTCCATGAGCTCCGGCTTCCCTGAAACCCCAAATATCACCACCAAAGGGTCTGGGTCCACCTTCTCTTTCACTATTCTGGCTAAGACCGTGAACACTCCCGCCCAAAATCTTCCTAATTTTTCACAACCCCAAAACATGTGCGCATGATTCGCTGGCCCCCGCCCACACCTCTCACACACATCTGCTACCTCCTGAAAGAACCCACTCATTCTCGCCCGAGTCATATGCACCCTGTGCACCAACTTAAACTCTATCAGGCTCATCCTTGCACAGGAGGAGGTCCCGTTTACCCTTCGCAGTGCCTCACTCCAGAATCCCCAATTGACTCCATTCCCAATTCTGCTTCCCATTTCTCCTTGATCTTAACCACCCGCTCACCTCCCTGCTCCCCAAGCCACTTATATATATCCACAATTCTTCCCTCCCCTTCCACATCCGCAAGCAGCAGTCGCTCCAGCAGGGTGTATCCCGGCAATCTAGAGAGTCCCTTCCAGAGCTTTCGTGCAAAGTCCCTAACCTGTAGATACCTGAACTCACTACCCCTCGGCAGCTCTACTCTCTCCCCTAGCTCCTCCAGACTGGCGAACCCTTCCTCAAAATACAAATCCCTTGACCAGCCCCACTTCCATCCACCTCCTGTATACACTATCCATCCCCCCCGGCTCAAACCCATGATCCTCGCACAGCGGCGTTAGCACCGACATCCCTTCCACCCTAAAATGCCTCCTCAGCTGATTTCATATCTTCACCGTGGACTGCACCACTGGGCTCCCTGAATACCTACTCGGAGCCATTGCAATGCTGCCATCACCACAGTCCTCAAACTAGACCCCTCACAAGATTCCTCCTCCATCCTAACCCACTCCACCCCTTCTCCTTCCCACCACCGCCGCACCTTGTCCACATTTGCCGCCCAATAGTAATGAAGCAGGTTTGGCAACGCCAACCCCCCCTGCTGCCTCTGCCTCTGTAGCAGGGTCCTCCCCACCCTCGGCACCTTCCCCGCCCATACAAAGTCAGAGATGATTGTGTCCACTTTCCGAAAAAAGGCCTTTGGTGTAAAGGTCGGGAGAGCCTGAAAGATAAACAAGAACCTCGGCAGACTTTTCGGAACTTTTCGGAGGCCTATAGAAAACCCCGAATAGGGTGACCTCTCCTTTCCTGTTTCTAACCTCAATCCAAACTACCTCAGTAGACGAGTCCTCATCAAACGTTCTTTCTGCCACCGTAATACTGTCCTTGACTAACAATGCCACCCCTCCCCCTCTTTTACCACCTTCCCTGAGCTTACTGAAATATCTAAATCTCGGTACCTGCAACAACCATTCCTGTCCCTGCTCTATCCATGTCTCCGAAATGGCCACAACATCGAAGTCCCAGGTGACAACCCATGCCGTAAGTTCACCCACCTTATTCCGGATGCTCCTGGCATTGAAGTAGACACACTTTATTTTTTTTTTATTAAATATTTTATTGAAAATTTTTGGTCAACCAACACAGTACATTGTGCATCCTTTACACAATATTATAACAACACAAATAACAATGACCTATTTTACAAACAAAAAATGAATAAATAATAAATAACAAAAATGAAAACTAGCCCTAATTCGCAACTGCCTTGTCACAAGTATAACACTCTCCAAAAATATAATTTAACAGTCCAATATATAATTATCTGTAGCAACGACCTATACATACTATACAGTATATATTAACAACCCTGAGAGTCCTTCTGGTTCCTCCTCCCCCCCCCCCCCCCCCCACCCCCCCCCCCCCCCGATCCTGGGCTGCTGCTGCTGCCTTCTTTTTCCCATTCCGTCTATCTTTCTGCGAGGTATTCGACGAACGGTTGCCACCGCCTGGTGAACCCTTGAGCCGACCCCCTTAGGACGAACTTAATCCGCTCTAGCTTTATAAACCCCGCCATGTCATTTATCCAGGTCTCCACCCCCGGGGGCTTGGCTTCTTTCCACATTAGCAATATCCTGCGCCGGGCTACTAGGGACGCAAAGGCCAAAACATCGGCCTCTCTCGCCTCCTGCACTCCCGGCTCTTGTGCAACCCCAAATATAGCCAACCCCCAGCTTGGTTCGACCCGGACTCCTACTACTTTTGAAAGCACCTTTGTCACCCCCATCCAAAACCTCTGTAGTGCCGGGCATGACCAAAACATATGGGTATGATTCGCTGGGCTTCTCGAGCACCTCGCACACCTATCCTCCACCCCAAAAAATTTACTGAGCCGTGCTCCAGTCATATGTGCCCTGTGTAATACCTTAAACTGAATCAGGCTTAGCCTGGCACACGAGGACGACGAGTTTACCCTGCTTAGGGCATCTGCCCACAGCCCCTCCTCGATCTCCTCCCCCAGCTCTTCTTCCCATTTCCCTTTTAGTTCATCTACCATAGTCTCCCCTTCGTCCCTCATTTCCCTATATATATCTGACACCTTACCATCCCCCACCCATGTCTTTGCGATCACTCTGTCCTGCACCTCTTGTGTCGGGAGCTGCGGGAATTCCCTCACCTGTTGCCTCGCAAAAGCCCTCAGTTGCATATACCTGAATGCATTCCCTTGGGGCAACCCATATTTCTCGGTCAGCGCTCCCAGACTCGCGAACTTCCCATCCACAAACAGATCTTTCAGTTGCGTTATTCCTGCTCTTTGCCACATTCCATATCCCCCATCCATTCCCCCCGGGGCAAACCTATGGTTGTTTCTTATCGGGGACCCCCCCAAGGCTCCAGTCTTTCCCCTATGCCGTCTCCACTGTCCCCAAATCTTCAGTGTAGCCACCACCACCGGGCTTGTGGTGTAGTTCCTCGGTGAGAACGGCAATGGGGCTGTCACCATAGCCTGTAGGCTAGTCCCCCTACAGGACGCCCTCGCTAATCTCTTCCACGCCGCTCCCTCCTCCTCTCCCATCCACTTACTCACCATTGAAATATTAGCGGCCCAATAATACTCACTTAGGCTCGGTAGTGCCAGCCCCCTCCTATCCCTGCTACGCTGTAAGAATCCCTTCCTCACTCTCGGGGTCTTCCCAGCCCACACAAAACCCATGATGCTCTTTTCAATCCTTTTACAAAAAGCCTTCGTGATCACCACCGGGGGGCACTGAAACACAAAGAGGAATCTCGGGAGGACCACCATCTTAACCGCCTGCACCCTCCCTGCCATTGACAGGGATACCATATCCCATCTCTTGAAATCCTCCTCCATCTGTTCCACCAACCGCGTTAAATTTAACCTATGCAATGTGCCCCAATTCTTAGCTATCTGGATCCCCAGGTAACGAAAGTCCCTTGTTACCTTCCTCAACGGTAGGTCCTCTATTTCTCTACTCTGCTCCCCTGGATGCACCACAAACAACTCACTTTTCCCCATGTTCAATTTATACCCTGAAAAATCCCCAAACTCCTCAAGTATCCGCATTATTTCTGGCATCCCCTCCGCCGGGTCCGCCACGTATAGTAGCAAATCGTCCGCATACAAAGATACCCGGTGCTCTTCTCCTCCCCTAAGTACTCCCCTCCACTTCTTGGAACCCCTCAACGCTATCGCCAGGGGCTCAATCGCCAGTGCAAACAATAATGGGGACAGAGGGCATCCCTGCCTTGTCCCTCTATGGAGCCGAAAATATGCAGATCCCCGTCCATTCGTGACCACGCTCGCCACTGGGGCCCTATACAACAGCTGCACCCATCTAACATACCCCTCTCCAAAACCAAATCTCCTCAACACCTCCCACAAATAATCCCACTCCACTCTATCAAATGCTTTCTCGGCATCCATCGTCACTACTATCTCCGTTTCTCCCTCTGGTGGGGCCATCATCATTACCCCTAACAACCTCCGTATATTCGTGTTCAGCTGTCTCCCCTTCACAAACCCAGTTTGGTCCTCGTGGACCACCCCCGGGACACATTCCTCTATTCTCATTGCCATTACCTTGGCCAGGACCTTGGCATCTACATTTAGGAGGGAAATAGGTCTATAGGACCCGCATTGTAGCGGGTCCTTTTCCTTCTTTAAGAGAAGCGATATCGTTGCTTCAGACATAGTCGGGGGCAGTTGTCCCCTTTCCTTTGCCTCATTAAAGGTCCTCGTCAGTACCGGGGCGAGCAAGTCCATATATTTTCTATTGAATTCGACTGGGAATCCATCCGGTCCCGGGGCCTTTCCCGCCTGCATGCTCCTAATTCCTTTCACCACTTCTTCTACCTCGATCTGTGCTCCCAGTCCCACCCTTTCCTGCTCTTCCACCTTGGGAAATTCCAGCCGATCCAAGAAGCCCATCATTCTCTCCCTCCCATCCGGGGGTTGAGCTTCATATAATTTTTTATAAAATGTCTTGAACACTCCATTCACCCTCTCCGCTCCCCGCTCCATCTCTCCTTCCTCATCCCTCACTCCCCCTATTTCCCTCGCTGCTCCCCTTTTCCTCAATTGGTGTGCCAGCAACCTGCTCGCCTTCTCCCCATATTCGTACTGTACACCCTGTGCCTTCCTCCATTGTGCCTCTGCAGTGCCTGTAGTCAGCAAGTCAAATTCTACATGTAGCCTTTGCCTTTCCCTGTACAGTCCCTCCTCCGGTGCTTCCGCATATTGTCTGTCCACCCTCAAAAGTTCTTGCAGCAACCGCTCCCGTTCCTTACTCTCCTGCTTCCCTTTATGTGCCCTTATTGATATCAGCTCCCCTCTAACCACCGCCTTCAACGCCTCCCAGACCACTCCCACCTGGACCTCCCCATTATCATTGAGTTCCAAGTACTTTTCAATGCACCCCCCTCACCCTTAGACACACACCCTCATCTGCCATTAGTCCCATGTCCATTCTCCAGGGTGGGCGCCCTCCTGTTTCCTCCCCTATCTCCAAGTCCACCCAGTGTGGAGCGTGATCCGAAATGGCTATAGCCGTATACTCCGTTCCCCTCACCTTCGGGATCAATGCCCTACCCAGCACAAAAAAGTCTATTCGCGAGTAGACTTTATGGACATAGGAGAAAAACGAGAACTCCTTACTCCTAGGTCTGCTAAATCTCCACGGGTCTACACCTCCCATCTGCTCCATAAAATCTTTAAGCACCTTGGCTGCTGCCGGCCTCCTTCCAGTCCTGGACTTCGACCTATCCAGCCCTGGTTCCAACACCGTATTAAAATCTCCCCCCATTATCAGCTTTCCCATCTCTAGGTCCGGAATGCGTCCTAGCATCCGCCTCATAAAATTGGCATCATCCCAGTTCGGGGCATATACGTTTACCAAAACCACCGTCTCCCCCTGTAGTTTGCCACTCACCATCACGTATCTGCCCCCGTTATCCGCCACTATAGTCTTTGCCTCGAACATTACCCGCTTCCCCACTAATATAGCCACCCCCCTGTTTTTCGCATCTAGCCCCGAATGGAACACCTGCCCCACCCATCCTTTGCGTAGCCTAACCTGGTCTATCAGTTTCAGGTGCGTTTCCTGTAACATAACCACATCTGCCTTAAGTTTCTTAATGTGTGCGAGTACCCGTGCCCTCTTTATCGGCCCGTTCAGCCCTCTCACGTTCCACGTGATCAGCCGAGTTGGGGGGCTTCCTACCCCCCCCCTTGTCGATTAGCCATCACCTTTTTCCAGCTCCTCACCCGGTTCCCACGCAGCTGTATCTCCCCCAGGCGGTGCCCCCCCGCCCATCCTCTCCCATACCAGCTCCCCCCTCTCCCCAGCAGCAGCAACCCAGTAATTCCCCCCTCCCACCCCCCCCGCTAGATCCCCCGCTAGCGTAATTACTCCCCCCATGTTGCTCCCAGAAGTCAGCAAACTCTGGCTGACCTCGGCTTCCCCCCGTGACCTCGGCTCGCACCGTGCGACGCCCCCTCCTTCCTGCTCCTCTATTCCCGCCATGATTATCATAGCGCGGGAACCAAGCCCGCGCTTCTCCCTTGGCCCCGCCCCCAATGGCCAACGCCCCATCTCCTCCACCTCCCCTCCTCCCCCCATCACCACCTGTGGGAGAGAGAAAAGTTACCACATCGCAGGATTAGTACATAAAACCCCTCTTTGCCCCCCACATTCGCCCCACCACTTTGTTCGAACGTTCTTTTTAATAACCCGCTCATTCCAGTTTTTCTTCCACAATAAAAGTCCACGCTTCATCCGCCGTCTCAAAGTAGTGGTGCCTCCCTCGATATGTGACCCACAGTCTTGCCGGTTGCAGCATTCCAAATTTTATCTTCTTTTTATGAAGCACCGCCTTGGCCCGATTAAAGCTCGCCCTCCTTCTCGCCACCTCCGCACTCCAGTCTTGATAAACGCGGATCACCGCGTTCTCCCATTTACTGCTCCGAGTTTTCTTCGCCCATCTAAGGACCATTTCTCTATCCTTAAAACGGAGGAATCTCACCACTATGGCTCTGGGAATTTCTCCTGCTCTCGGTCCTCGCGCCATCACTCGGTATGCTCCCTCCACCTCCAACGGACCCGCCGGGGCCTCCGCTCCCATTAACGAGTGCAGCATCGTGCTCACATATGCCCCGACGTCCGCTCCCTCCACACCTTCAGGAAGACCAAGAATCCTCAGGTTGTTCCTCCTTGTGTTGTTTTCCAGTGCCTCCAACCTTTCCACACATCGTTTCTGATGTGCCTCCTGCGTCTCCGTCTTCACCATCAGGCCCTGTATATCATCCTCATTCTCGGCTGCCTTTGCCTTCACGACCCGAAGCTCCCGCTCCTGGGTCTTTTGTTCCTCCTTTAGCCCTTCGATCGCCTGTAGTATCGGGGCCAACAGCTCTTTCTTCATTTCCTTTTTGATCTCTTCCACACAGCATTTCAAGAACTCTTGTTGTTCAGGGCCCCATGTTAAACTGCCACCTTCCGACGCCATCTTGGTTTTTGCTTGCCTTCCTTGCCGCTGTTCTAAAGGATCCACTGCAATCTGGCCACTCTCTCCTCCTTTTTCCATCCGTATCCAGGGGGGATTCCCTTCTGGTTTACCGCACAGTGTTTTTAGACGTCAAAATTGCCGTTGGGGCTCCTATCAAGAGCCCAAAAGTCCGTTTCACAGGGAGCTGCCGAAACGTGCGACTCAGCTGGTCATCGCCGCACCCGGAAGTCCGTAGACACACTTTAAACCCAAGAACCTCGGCAGAATATTAATTTTCACCACCCCCCCCCGCCCCGCCAATGTCATCGGCATAGAGCGACACCCGAAGCTCCCTCTGTCCCCTCATTATCCCCCTACCACTCTGCCGACCCCCTGAGAGCCATCGCCAATGGCTCTATGGCCAGCGCAAACAGCAGCGGCGACAGCGGGCACCCCTGCCTCGTACCCCTGTGTATGTCAAAGCTTTGTGAGCTCATATCATTCGTCCTCACCCTCCCTCTTGGCGCCACATACAGTAACCGCACCTATGCCACAAATCTCGGCCCAAACCTTACCAAAACTTCGAACAAGTACTGCCACTCCACCCGGTCAAATGCTTTCTCCGCGTCCATGGACACCACCACCTCCGGTACCAGAGCTCTCGATGGATTCATCACCACATTCAACACCGTCTTATATTACTCGCGAGCTGCCTGTCCTTCACGAAGCCTGTTTGATCTTCTGCAACCACCCCAGGGACACAATCCTGCATCGTCCCCGCCAACAACTTAGCTAATACTTTCACATCCATGTTCAATAGTGATATGGGTCTATACGACCCACATTCCACCGGATCCTTCTCTTTTTTTGCGATTAGTGTGATTACCGCCTGCTTCATCGTCTCCGGCAACTCCCCCTTCTCCAGTGCTACATTAAACGTCCCCAACAGATGTGGTGTCAGGTCCGCTGCAAATTCCTTATAAAATTCTGCCGGGTACCCATCTGGCCCAGGGACCTTCCCCGACTTCATACCCCTGATACTATCCAGCATCTCCCTCAGCCCCAGGGGCTCCTCCAACGCCTGCCTCTTTGCTTCCCCCACCTGGGGAAATTCCAGCTCGTCCAGAAACCGCCCCATGTCCCCCTCCTCTCCTCCTGGGTCTGCCTCATAAAGTCCCTGGTAATACCCTCTAAATGCCTCATTTATCTTCCCTGGCTCTGACACCACATCCCCAGCTCCAGTCTGGATCTTCAATATTTCTCTGGACGCAGCCTGCCTCCGCAACTGGTGCGCCAGCAACGGCTCGCCTTCTCCCCATACTCATTGCACCCCTCTTGCCCTACGCAGTTGCCCTACTGCCATCCTCGTTGTCAGCCTGTCAAATTGCCCCTGCAACTTTTTCCTCCGTGCCAATCCCCCCACGGTGGGCACCCTCGAATATTCCCTGTCCACCTCCACTATCTCACTCACTAGACAGTCATGTTCCATCCTCCTTTCCTGATTCGCACGAACTGTAAATGAGAGAATTTCTCCCCGGACCACTGCCTTCAGTGCTTCCCAAAAAATGCCCGCTGACACCTCCCCATTCTGATTGAACTCCACATAATCCCTAATCGCCAACCGCACCTTATCACAAAAACCTCCATCCGCCAACAACCCCGAGTCAAACCTCCACCCCGGCCTCTGCTCTCGTCCCGTACTGAACCGAATATCCAGCCAGTGGGGTGCATGGTCCGAGATAACTATCCCCGCATACTCTACCCCCTCCACCCCAACCAAAATCTCCCGACTCACTACAAAGTAATCAATCCTCGAATACACCTTATAGACGTGTGAAAAGAAGGAATACCCCCTTCCCCCTGGGTTCCGAAAACGCCATGGATCCACCATACCCATCCTCTCCATAAACCCCCCCCAGCTCCCTTGCCATTCGTACCCTACCCATCGACCTGGGGCTCGATCTATCCACCCTTGGCTCCAGGGCACAGTTAAAATCTCCTCCTATGATCAACTGGTACGAGGCTAAATCCGGGATTGCTGCCAGCAACCCCCTCATAAAACCCACATCATCCAATTTGGGGAATACACATTTACCCACACTACCGGTGCCCCTTCCAATGCCCCACTCACAATCACATATCTCCCACCTGGATCCCTCACCTCCTTCGCACTCACGAATCCCATTTTTTTGCTCATTAAAATCGCCATACCCCTCGATTCTGAATCAAACCCCGAGTGAAAAACCTGCCCAACCCATCCCTTCCTTAACCTAACCTGGTCCTTCACACGGAGGTGTGTCTCCTGCAAAAATACAACCCCCGCTTTCAAGCTCCTGAGGTGCGCGAACACCGCTTTTAACCGGCCCATTCAGTCCCCGGACGTTCCACGTTACCAACCTTACCGGAGGCTTGCGCCTCCAATGCCCTCTACCGTCCGTCATCTTCCCCACTTAACTCCTGCCCCTTTAATTCCACCATGTACCTAGCCCATCCCAGATGGCCCCTTTCTTCACCCTTGACAATGTCATCTCTCCCCCTCGCTTTTTGCCTTCCCCTTCTTCCCCCCGCCCCCCACTTCCCCTTTCCCCCTTCCCCCCGGCCACCCCTCTTGGCCTTCTCCCCCACCACTCACTTCTGTTCACCAGCATAACCTGCTAGCGTGGCTGCCCTGCCCAAAGGCACATCTTAATGACCTCCCCCTCACTTTCCTCAGCTCCAAGAAGATGGCCACCTGCTGGCCTTGCCCTCCCCCATCCAAACAAGGACTTCTCCTGAACACCAGGTAGCCGTCTCCAAAAGCAAACAAACAGATGTTAAACACGAACAGTCCCATAAAACAGGAGGGGGGAATGGGAACATCCATCCCCACATGAACTTTTCACCCCTACAACTCCTTACAATCTCAACATTGAACAGAAACCACCTCCCCACAAAAAAAAGGGCGAAAATCCCCCAATCCCTACACCCACTTCAAACATGCTCCCGACCATTACGTAGTGCCAGCACCCCGGTTCCCAAGCATTGTCCACTCAGTTCTCCCCCAGTTTATGCTCCTTAATGAAGTCTTCGGCTGCTTCTGGGGTCTCGAAATAATACTCCCGGCCTCCGAACGTCACCCATAATTTCACTGGGTAGAAGAGCACCCCAAACCTGATCTGCCGCCGGTACAGCACCGTCTTGGCCTTGTTGAAACCTGCCCGCCGTTTTGCCAACTCTGCTCCGATGTCCTGATCAATCCGGACGTTATTTCCCTCCAAGTCGCAGCTACGCTTCTCCCTGGCCCACCGTAGAATTTTCTCTTTCTCCACAAATTTATGGAGTCTCACGATCACCGCCCGCGGCGGCTCCCCAGCTCTAGGATTCTGCCTCAGAGACCTATGCGCTCGGTCCACTTCAGGGGCCTTATCCAGCACCCCTTCTGCCACCAGCCCCACCAGCATCCTCGAGACGTACCTCGTGGCACTCACACCTTCCACTCCTTCAGGCAGGCCCACTATTCGCAGGTTCGGTCTTCTCGAGGTATTCTCCTGCTCCTCAACCTTTGCCCTCAGCGTTTTACAAAGGTCTCCTAGGAGCCCCACCCCTGCCTCCAGAGCCACCACACGATCGCTGTGGTCCGAGATCACTCCTTCAATCTCCCAAATCTGTGACCCCTGCACCTCCAAACACCTCTCCATCCGCTCCAAAGTACTCTTCAGGGGTGCCACAGCTTCTGCGATGGCCTTTGCATGATCCTCACGCATTTCTTTCCTCTGTTTATGGAATTCCTCCTTGATAAAAGTCGACAGTTCCTGTATCTGGGGCCTTACCGCTTGCCCCTCCCCTGCCTGCATGCTGGAAGAGACTGTCTGTGAAGCACAAGACTGTTTCAACTTTCCAGCCAAACCTCACACTGTTTTCTGCCGGGTCCGGTGATCAGAAGACATACCATTCCAGGGGTAAACTACTCCTCTAACATTCACCTACGCCTTTTCATCAAAATTCCACCCGGATCTGGGTAAAAAGAGCCCTTTTCTGTGACTTTGGACAGGAACAGCCCTTTATGTGACCACTCATTCCATGGTCACAAGCGAAGTCCGGGGTATCAGGTTTTGGTTGGTAACTTTGCCTCGGGCCACCTTGGCTAGCTGGATAGGCGTCCGGTGGCCCTGACGTCTGTTATCATGAAATGCTTTGAGTGGCTAGTCATGAGACAGATCAACGCCAGCCTTCCAGACGGTCTTGATACATTGCAGTTCTGCAACCGATCCACAGCAGATGCTATCTCTCTGGTCCTACAATCAACTCTCGAACATCTCGACAACAAGTCGCCTATGTCAGACTGCTGTTCATAGACTACAGCTCCGCCTTCAACACCATTATCCCAACAAGACTAATAACCAAACTCTGCAATCTTGGAATTGACCCCTCCCTGTGCAGCTGGATCCTGATTTACTCACCAACAGACCACAATCTGTCAGAATAGGTAGCAACACCTCCTCCACAATTGTCCTCAACACCGGGGCCCCACAAGGATGTGTGCTCAGTCCTCTACAGTACTCCCTGTACACACATGACTGTGTGGCAAGATTCAACTCCAATTCAATCTATAAGTTGCAGATGATACGACTGTGGTGGGTCGTATCTCAAACAACGACAAATCAGACTACAGAAGGGAGATAGATCACTTGGTTGCATGGTGTACCGAAAACAACCTCTCTCTAAATGCTGGAAAGACCAAGGAACTGATCATCGACCCTCCGTCTGCATCAATGTCTCCGAAGTGGTAGCTTTAAGTTCCTGGGGGTCACCATCACCAACAGTCTGTCCTGGTCCACTCACGTTGATGCAACAGTCAAGAAAGCCCAACAATGTCTCTACTTCCCACGGAAGCTAAAGAAATTCGGCATGTCTGCATCGACTCTCACAAACCTCTACAGATGTACCATAGAGAGCATCCTATCCGGCTGCATCACAGCTTGGTAGGTCAATTGCTCGGCCCGAGATCGCAAGAAACTGCAGAGTGTGCAACGCATCACACAAGCTTGCCACCCTCACATTGATTCTGTATACGCCTCCCGCTGCCTCAGGAAGGCAGACAGCATTGTCAGAGACCCCTCACACCCATGCTTTGCCCTCTTCCAGGCCCTTCCATCAGGCAGACGGTACAGATGTCTGAAGACCCGCATATCCAGACACAGGAACAGCTTCTTCCCCACAGCTACAAGACTCCTCAACGACTCCCCCTCGGACTGATCTGTGCCCTGTAAGGACACTAATCACGGCCCCCTATGCTGCTCTTGCTCATGTATTTGCTTTGTTTGGCCCCTTGTTCCACATTGTAACCAATCACTGTTTGTCGATGTACCACCTGTCAATGTTCTCTGTTGATTATTCTTTTTCTACTATGTACGTACTGTGTAAGTTCCCTTGGCCGCAGAAAAATACTTTCCACTGTACTTCGGTACATGTGACAATAAATATCAATCAAAATTGTGGCCCAGTCAGTGCAGGTGTCATACGTGGTCAATGTAAATGGAAGGGGTATCAAAATGTACATCAACCCACTTGAGGAGTTGAGGGGTGACAACCCTCAATTTGGAGCCGAAAAGTTCCACTAGTGTTATCGACATTCCTGACCAGAGGGAGCTGAGGACTCCTGAATCCACTCAGCCTATCGTTGAGTAGATGCCTCCCTAAGTGTCACTGGCTGCCGACAACTTGACTACCTCAAATGATGCCAAGCCTGTCGGTGGTCTGCGAAGGTCCAGGACCGATTGACTTTTTGACCCTGTTGCCATTTATGTTTGAAACTCTGTACATAGTCTTTTATGTGTAGTATGCTGTAAGGAACTATAGGGGGAACGATGTGGTAGCGCAGCCTCTTTACAGAGGCAGGCTCACGGTTGGACCAGGGCCAATTGCGTGGGAGTGCATGAACCCTGGCCCTGGGAGCAGGACCCTGGGCAGTGTGGATCCCCAGAGTCGAAGTGATCAGACCTGTTACATTGCTGTTCTGTGTCACTTACTTACCTGCCTTTGCCTTTCATCAATAAACACCTTGGGCTAGATTCTCCCTCCTGCCGTGCCAGATTTCTGGTTCAGCACGCTGGCGGGGTGCTCCGTTACGCCGGCTGGTCAATGGGGTTTCCCATTCAGAGAATCATAGAATCATAGAATTTACAGTGCAGGAGGCCATTCGGCCCATCGAGTCTGCACCGGCTCTTGGAAAGAGCACCCTACCCAAGGTCCACACCTCCACCCTATCCCCATAACCCAGTAACCCAACCCAACACTACGGGCAATTTTGGACACTAAGGGCAATTTATCATGGCCAAACCACCTAACCTGCACATCTTTGGACTGTGGGAGGAAACCGGAGCACCCGGAGGAAACCCACGCACACATGGGGAGGATGTGTAGACTCCGCACAGACAGTGACCCAAGCCGGGAATCGAACCTGGGACCCTGGAGCTGTGAAGCAATTGTGCTATCCACAATGCTACCGTGCTGCCCGGGCACATTGTGGGGCAGCCCCACGCCGTCAGGAAACCCCCGGGCTGCTGGCAAAATGGAGCATCCCGACGGTGGAGAATTCAGCCCCTTGTTAACTACTCCTAGCCTCCAGTGTATGTCTCGAGCCTCCACACCTTTCCCCAAGCAACATCCCTCTCATCCAATAAATGACCAATCTCTCAAGTGAATGATCCCTCCCTCCTTTGAATTTCCACCATTGCTCAATGTACAGACCCGACCCTTAATGGACAGCTCTTCCATGCAGTGAAGCCCCCTCCCCCGATAAATTACACCTCATCCAATGAATAGCCTCGCAACATGTTGAATGGCCCACCCTCCAATAAATAGCCCCTTCCTGAAGACCCAATCCTCCAATAAATGGCCTCTCAGAATAAATGGCATCTCCCTCAAATATGGCCCCTCTTTCAAGGACTGAATTTTCCCACCTGGGGTCAAAGAGGAAAGTTTTCAGGACCGTGTTGGAAGTCAAGAGAGATCCAGAGACTCGGAGAGGTTCAGGGAAGGAATTTGAGAGCGACAGCCACCAATGGTGGGGTAGGGCGTGAGGACTCACAAAATGCAAAACAGGGCAGAGAGTCATTCCAAGGAATGTTGGGAATGATTCCTGAAAGGGGAATGTGAATCTGGCTGTTTTGTGGGTGAGGATTGAATCGATCTTTTCCAAGAAATATAGCAAGCAAATAGCTGATTTTACCCTCAACATGAAAATCCTGGATCCGTGATAACGAATTGTCATGTGCTGCCAGGAGAGATATTCATCCACCCGAGCCCGTTTCTGCAGGTCTGCTGGGTACCAGTGGTCAGGGGTCGGGTATTTACAAGCCAGGTATTTCAGAATCGCCACACTGCAAGAGAAAGAGTTAGAGTCACTCTCCATCAGAGTCATTGTCTGTCAGAGTCACTCTCCATCAGAGTCACTCCCCATCAGAGTCACTCTCCATCAGAGTCATTGTCTGTCAGAGTCACTCTCCATCAGAGTCACTCTCCATCAGAGTCACTCTCCATCAGAGTCACTGTCTGTCAGAGTCACTCCCCATCAGAGTCACTCTCCATCAGAGTCACTCTCCATCAGAGTCACTGTCTGTCAGAGTCACTCCCCATCAGAGTCACTCTCCATCAGAGTCACTCTCCATCAGAGTCACTCTCCGTCAGAGTCCCTTTCCATCAGAGTCACTCTCCATCAGAGTCACTCCCCATCAGAGTCACTCTCCATCAGAGTCACTCTCCATCAGAGTCACTCTCCATCAGTGTCACTCTCCATCAGAGTCACTCTCCATCAGAGTCACTCTCCATCAGAGTCACTCTCCGTCAGAGTCACTCCCCATCAGAGTCACTCTCCATCAGAGTCACTCTCCGTCAGAGTCACTCTCCATCAGAGTCACTCCCCATCAGAGTCACTCTCCATCAGAGTCACTCTCCATCAGAGTCACTCTCCGTCAGAGTCACTCTCCATCAGAGTCACTCTCCATCAGAGTCACTCTCCATCAGAGTCACTCTCCGTCAGAGTCACTCCCCATCAGAGTCACTCTCCGTCAGAGTCACTCTCCGTCAGAGTCACTCTCCATCAGAGTCACTCCCCATCAGAGTCACTCCCCATTAGAGTCACTCTCCATCAGAGTCACTCTCCATCAGAGTCACTCTCCATCAGAGTCACTCCAGATCAGAGTCACTCTCCATCAGAGTCACTCTTGTTGCTAACTTTTGGTTGGTTCAATTGGCTCTGTTTTGTAACCTTTGCTCTCGAGTCGCCAGGGATCTTTATGATACCGCCACGAGGTTCAAGTTCAAGTAATGATCAATAACTCAATACAGCAATTAGTAAGATTCAAATCAAAGCACATTTATTTACACACAGTCAAATCTACTCATGTATAAACTCTACTTTCTAAGCTACTTCTCCAACTAAGCTTCGGACTGGCCCACCAGATCAGGGGAACAAATGGCCTTTCGTTCGGGTTCTGAGTCTGCAGGATTCAAAAGCTGGTATGGACTAGTAGCTAGGAGCGCCTATCTCGTAGCGAGCGGTGACTTGAGGCTTATGGTCTTGTGGCGGGAGCTGAACAGGTCACTGTCAAGGGATGGTTCACATTGCTGAGTGACCCTGTCAAGAAGAACGATTTGAACTTGGGGGCTTTACTTTATAGTCCCCAGGGGCTTCCCGCCTTTCGGGGCGGACCCTGTACCTGGTTTCAAGTGATTGGACTTTGTTCCAAACGCTTGGTTCGATTTCTCCAATACTGAAGCGGTTCCCTGATCGATGGGCGGTCTTGAGGTGTCCGTTAACCTCTTTTGTGTTGGCTCCTGCTGGCGCCGAGGAGTCTGGCTTGGCCTTGTTTATCTCAAATGTTTCGACTGTTCCCGGGGATCGCTCATTAGTATGTAGGTAGCTGCTACATTATTATGCAGATGGTTGCTGGTATCAAAGCTGTCTGGGCTTTTGCAGAGTTTAATACACAGTAAACTTGCACCTGCTAGTTTCTGCCTGTGTTGGCTGAATTTCCCTTCAGCCTTTGCGGTTCTCCATTTTACGTCGGTAGTTGGCCAACCCAGGTGGCTACACTCTCCGTCAGAGTCACTCTCCATCAGAGTCACTCTCCATCAGAGTCACTCCCCGTCAGAGTCACTCTCCATCAGAGTCACTCTCCATCAGAGTCACTCTCCGTCAGAGTCACTCCCCATCAGAGTCACTCTCCATCAGAGTCACTCTCCATCAGAGTCACTCTCCATCAGAGTCACTCCCCATCAGAGTCACTCCCCATCAGAGTCACTCTCAATCAGAGTCACTCTCCATCAGAGTCACTCTCCATCAGAGTCACTCTCCATCAGAGTCACTCCCCATCAGAGTCACTCTCCGTCAGAGTCACTCTCCGTCAGAGTCACTCTCCATCAGAGTCACTCTCCATCAGAGTCACTCTCCATCAGAGTCACTCTCCATCAGAGTCACTCCCCATCAGAGTTACTCTCCATCAGAGTCACTCTCCATCAGAGTCACTCTCCATCAGAGTCACTCTCCATCAGAGTCACTCTCCATCAGAGTCACTCTCCATCAGAGTCACTCTCCATCAGAGTCACTCCGCGTCAGAGTCACTCTCTGTCAGAGTCACTCTCCATCAGAGTCACTCCCCATCAGAGTCACTCCCCATCAGAGTCACTCTCCATCAGAGTCACTCTCCATCAGTGTCACTCTCCATCAGAGTTACTCTCCATCAGAGTCACTCTCCATCAGAGTCACTCTCCGTCAGAGTCACTCTCCATCAGAGTCACTCTCCGTCAGATTCACTCTCCATCAGAGTCACTCTCCATCAGAGTCACTCTCCATCAGAGTCACTCTCCATCAGAGTCACTCTCCATCAGAGTCACTCTCCATCAGAGTCCCTCTCCGTCAGAGTCACTCTCCATCAGAGTCACTCTCCATCAGAGTCACTCTCGATCAGAGTCACTCTCCATCAGAGTCACTCTCCATCAGAGTCACTCTCCATCAGAGTCCCTCTCCGTCAGAGTCACTCCCCATCAGAGTCACTCTCCATCAGAGTCACTCTCCGTCAGAGTCACTCTCCATCAGAGTCACTCTCCGTCAGAGTCACTCTCCATCAGAGTCACTCTCCATCAGAGTCACTCTCCATCAGAGTCACTCTCCATCAGAGTCACTCTCCATCAGAGTCACTCTCCATCAGAGTCACTTTCTGTCAGAGTCACTCTCCATCAGAGTCACTCTCCATCAGAGTCACTCTCCATCAGAGTCACTCTCCATCAGAGTCACTCCCCGTCAGAGTCACTCTCCATCAGAGTCACTCTCCATCAGAGTCACTCTCCGTCAGAGTCACTCCGCATCAGAGTCACTCTCCATCAGAGTCACTCTCCATCAGAGTCACTCCCCATCAGAGTCACTCCCCATCAGAGTCACTCTCAATCAGAGTCACTCTCCATCAGAGTCACTCTCCATCAGAGTCACTCCCCATCAGAGTCACTCTCCGTCAGAGTCACTCTCCGTCAGAGTCACTCTCCATCAGAGTCACTCTCCATCAGAGTCACTCTCCATCAGAGTCACTCCCCATCAGAGTTACTCTCCATCAGAGTCACTCTCCATCAGAGTCACTCTCCATCAGAGTCACTCTCCATCAGAGTCACTCTCCATCAGAGTCACTCTCCATCAGAGTCACTCCCCGTCAGAGTAACTCTCTGTCAGAGTCACTCTCCATCAGAGTCACTCCCCATCAGAGTCACTCCCCATCAGAGTCACTCTCCATCAGTGTCACTCTCCAACAGAGTCACTCTCCATCAGAGTCACTCTCCATCAGAGTCACTCTCCATCAGAGTCACTCTCCATCAGAGTCACTCTCCGTCAGAGTCACTCTCCATCAGAGTAACTCTCCATCAGAGTCACTCTCCATTAGAGTCACTCTCCATCAGAGTCACTCTCCATCAGAGTCACTCTCCGTCAGAGTCACTCTCCATCAGAGTCACTCTCAATCAGAGTCACTCTCCATCAGAGTCACTCTCGATCAGAGTCACTCTCCGTCAGAGTCACTCTCGTTCAGAGTCACTCTCCATCAGAGTCACTCTCCATCAGAGTCACTCCCCATCAGAGTCACTCTCCATCAGAGTCACTCTCCATCAGAGTCACTCTCCATCAGAGTCACTCTCCGTCAGATTCACTCTCCGTCAGAGTCACGCTCCGTCAGAGTCACTCCAGATCAGTGTCACTCTCCATCAGAGTCACTCTCCAACAGAGTCACTGTCCATCAGTGTCACTCTCCATCAGAGTCACTCTCCATCAGAGTAACTCTCGATCAGAGTCACTCCCCATTAGAGTCACTCTCCATCAGAGTCCCTTTCCATCAGAGTCCCTTTCCATCAGAGTCACTCTCCATCAGAGTCACTCTCCATCAGAGTCACTCTCCATCAGAGTCACTCTCCATCAGAGTCACTCTCCATCAGAGTCCCTTTCCATCAGAGTCACTCTCCATCAGAGTCACTCTCCATCAGAGTCACTCTCCGTCAGAGTCACTCTCCATCAGAGTCACTCTCCATCAGAGTCACTCTCCATCAACCTCACTCTCCATCAGAGTCACTCTCCATCAGAGTCACTCTCCATCAGAGCCACTCTCCATCAGAGTCATTCTCCATCAGAGTCACTCTCCATCAGAGTCACTCTCCGTCCGAGTCACTCTCCATCAGAGTCACTCTCCATCAGAGTCACTCTCTATCAGAGTCCCTTTCCATCAGAGTCACTCTCCATCAGAGTCACTCTCCATCAGAGTCACTCTCCGTCAGAGTCACTCTCCATCAGAGTCACTCTCCGTCCGAGTCACTCTCCATCAACCTCACTCTCCATCAGAGTCACTCTCTATCAGAGTCCCTTTCCATCAGAGTCACTCTCCATCAGAGTCACTCTCCATAAGAGTCACTCTCCGTCAGAGTCACTCTCCATCAGAGTCACTCTCCATCAGAGTCACTCTCCATCAACCTCACTCTCCATCAGAGTCACTCTCCATCAGAGTCACTCTCCATCAGAGTCACTCTCCTTCAGAGTCACGCCCCATCAGAGTCACTCCCCATCAGAGTCACTCTCCATCACAGTCACTCCCCATCAACCTCACTCTCCATCAGAGTCACTCCCCATCAGAGTCACTCTCCATCAGAGTCACTCCCCATCAACCTCACTCTCCATCAGAGTCACTCTCCATCAGAGTCACTCTCCATCAGAGTCACTCCCCATCAGAGTCACTCTCCATCAGAGTCCCTTTCCATCAGAGTCCCTTTCCATCAGAGTCACTCTCCATCAGAGTCACTCTCCATCAGAGTCACTCTCCATCAACCTCACTCTCCATCAGAGTCACTCTCCATCAGAGTCACTCTCCAACAGAGACACTCCCCATCAGAGTCACTCCCCATCAGAGTCACTCTCCATTCAGTCACTCCCCATCAACCTCACTCTCCATCAGAGTCACTCTCCATCAGAGTCACTTTCCATCAGAGTCACTCCCCATCAGAGTCACTCTCCATCAGAGTCACTCCCCATCAACCTCACTCTCCATCAGAGTCACTCGCCATCAGAGTCACTCTCCATCAGAGTCACTCTCCATCAGAGTCACTCCCCATCAACCTCACTCTCCATTAGAGTCACTCTCCATCAGATTCACTCTCCATCAGAGTCACTCTCCGTCAGTGTCACTCTCCATCAGAGTCACTCTCCATCAGAGTCACTCTCCATCAGAGTCACTCTCCGTCAGAGTCCCTTTCCATCAGAGTCACTCTCCATCAGAGTCACTCTCCATCAGAGTCACTCTCCATCAGAGTCACTCTCCATCAGAGTCACTCTCCATCAGGTTCACTCTCCGTCAGAGTCACCCTCCGTCAGAGTCACTCTCCGTCAGAGTCACTCTCCATCAGAGTCACTCTCCATCAGAGTCACTCTCCATCAGAGTCACTCTCCATCAGAGTCCCTTTCCATCAGAGTCACTCTCCATCAGAGTCACTCTCCATCAGAGTCACTCCCCATCAGAGTCACTCCCCATCAGAGTCACTCTCCATCAGAGTCACTCCCCATCAGAGTCACTCTCCATCAGAGTCACTCCCCATCAGCATCACTCTCCATCAGAGTCACACTCCATCACAGTCACTCCCCATCAGAGTCACTCTCCATCAGAGTCACTCTCCATCAGAGTCACTCTCCATCAGAGTCACTCCCCATCAACGTCACTCTCCATCAGAGTCACTCCCCATCAGAGTCACTCTCCGTCAGAGTCACTCTCCATCACAGTCACTCCCCATCAACCTCACTCTCCATCAGAGTCACTCTCCGTCAGAGTCACTCTCCATCACAGTCACTCCGCATCAACCTCTTTCTCTATCAGAGCCACTCTCCATCAGAGTCACTCCCCATCAGAGTCACTCTCCATCAGAGTCACTCTCCATCAGAGTCACTCTCCATCAGAGTTACTCCCCATCAGAGTCACTCTCCGTCAGAGTCACTCTCCATCACAGTCACTCCCCATCAACCTCACTCTCCATCAGAGTCACTCTCCATCAGAGTCACTCTCCATCAGAGTCACTCTCCATCAGAGTCACTCTCCGTCAGAGTCACTCTCCATCAGTGTCACTCCACATCAGAGTCACTCTCCATCAGAGTCACTCTCCATCAACGTCACTCTCCATAAGAGTCACTCTCCATCAGAGTCACTCTCCATCAGAGTCACTCTCCGTCAGAGTCACTCTCCATCAGAGTCACTCCACATCAGAGTCACTCTCCATCACAGTCACTCTCCATCAACGTCACTCTCTATCAGAGTCACTCTCCATCAGAGTCCCTCTCCGTCAGAGTCACTCCCCATCAGTGTCACTCTCCATCAGAGTCACTCTCCGTCAGAGTCACTCTCCATCAGAGTCACTCTCCATCAGAGTCACTCTCCATCAGAGTCACTCTCTGTCAGAGTCACTCTCCGTCAGAGTCACTCTCCATCAGAGTCACTCTCCATCAGAGCCACTCTCCATCAGAGTCACTCTCCATCAGAGTCACTCCCCGTCAGAGTCACTCTCCATCAGAGTCACTCTCCATCAGAGTCACTCTCCGTCAGAGTCACTCTCCGTCAGAGTCACTCCGCATCAGAGTCACTCTCCATCAGAGTCACTCTCCATCAGAGTCACTCCCCATCAGAGTCACTCCCCATCAGAGTCACTCTCAATCAGAGTCACTCTCCATCAGAGTCACTCTCCTTCAGAGTCACGCCCCATCAGAGTCACTCCCCATCAGAATCACTCTCCATCACAGTCACTCCCCATCAACCTCACTCTCCATCAGAGTCACTCCCCATCAGAGTCACTCTCCATCAGAGTCACTCCCCATCAACCTCACTCTCCATCAGAGTCACTCTCCATCAGAGTCACTCTCCATCAGAGTCACTCCCCATCAGAGTCACTCTCCATCAGAGTCCCTTTCCATCAGAGTCCCTTTCCATCAGAGTCACTCTCCATCAGAGTCACTCTCCATCAGAGTCACTCTCCATCAACCTCACTCTCCATCAGAGTCACTCTCCATCAGAGTCACTCTCCAACAGAGACACTCCCCATCAGAGTCACTCCCCATCAGAGTCACTCTCCATTCAGTCACTCCCCATCAACCTCACTCTCCATCAGAGTCACTCTCCATCAGAGTCACTTTCCATCAGAGTCACTCCCCATCAGAGTCACTCTCCATCAGAGTCACTCCCCATCAACCTCACTCTCCATCAGAGTCACTCGCCATCAGAGTCACTCTCCGTCAGAGTCACTCTCCATCAGAGTCACTCTCCATCAGAGTCACTCTCCATCAGAGTCACTCTCCATCAGAGTCCCTTTCCATCAGAGTCACTCTCCATCAGAGTCACTCTCCATCAGAGTCACTCTCCATCAGAGTCACTCCCCATCAGAGTCACTCCCCATCAGAGTCACTCTCCATCAGAGTCACTCCCCATCAGAGTCACTCTCCATCAGAGTCACTCCCCATCAGCATCACTCTCCATCAGAGTCACACTCCATCACAGTCACTCCCCATCAGAGTCACTCTCCATCAGAGTCACTCTCCATCAGAGTCACTCTCCATCAGAGTCACTCCCCATCAACGTCACTCTCCATCAGAGTCACTCCCCATCAGAGTCACTCTCCGTCAGAGTCACTCTCCATCACAGTCACTCCCCATCAACCTCACTCTCCATCAGAGTCACTCTCCGTCAGAGTCACTCTCCATCACAGTCACTCCGCATCAACCTCTTTCTCTATCAGAGTCACTCTCCATCAGAGTCACTCCCCATCAGAGTCACTCTCCATCAGAGTCACTCTCCATCAGAGTCACTCTCCATCAGAGTTACTCCCCATCAGAGTCACTCTCCGTCAGAGTCACTCTCCATCACAGTCACTCCCCATCAACCTCACTCTCCATCAGAGTCACTCTCCATCAGAGTCACTCTCCATCAGAGTCACTCTCCATCAGAGTCACTCTCCGTCAGAGTCACTCTCCATCAGAGTCACTCCACATCAGAGTCACTCTCCATCAGAGTCACTCTCCATCAACGTCACTCTCCATAAGAGTCACTCTCCATCAGAGTCACTCTCCATCAGAGTCACTCTCCGTCAGAGTCACTCTCCATCAGAGTCACTCCACATCAGAGTCACTCTCCATCACAGTCACTCTCCATCAACGTCACTCTCTATCAGAGTCACTCTCCATCAGAGTCCCTCTCCGTCAGAGTCACTCCCCATCAGTGTCACTCTCCATCAGAGTCACTCTCCGTCAGAGTCACTCTCCATCAGAGTCACTCTCCATCAGAGTCACTCTCCATCAGAGTCACTCTCTGTCAGAGTCACTCTCCGTCAGAGTCACTCTCCATCAGAGTCACTCTCCATCAGAGCCACTCTCCATCAGAGTCACTCTCCATCAGAGTCACTCCCCGTCAGAGTCACTCTCCATCAGAGTCACTCTCCATCAGAGTCACTCTCCGTCAGAGTCACTCTCCGTCAGAGTCACTCCGCATCAGAGTCACTCTCCATCAGAGTCACTCTCCATCAGAGTCACTCCCCATCAGAGTCACTCCCCATCAGAGTCACTCTCAATCAGAGTCACTCTCCATCAGAGTCACTCTCCTTCAGAGTCACGCCCCATCAGAGTCACTCCCATCAGAGTCACTCTCCATCACAGTCACTCCCCATCAACCTCACTCTCCATCAGAGTCACTCCCCATCAGAGACACTCTCCATCAGAGTCACTCCCCATCAACCTCACTCTCCATCAGAGTCACTCTCCATCAGAGTCACTCTCCATCAGAGTCACTCCCCATCAGAGTCACTCTCCATCAGAGTCCCTTTCCATCAGAGTCCCTTTCCATCAGAGTCACTCTCCATCAGAGTCACTCTCCATCAGAGTCACTCTCCATCAACCTCACTCTCCATCAGAGTCACTCTCCATCAGAGTCACTCTCCAACAGAGACACTCCCCATCAGAGTCACTCCCCATCAGAGTCACTCTCCATTCAGTCACTCCCCATCAACCTCACTCTCCATCAGAGTCACTCTCCATCAGAGTCACTTTCCATCAGAGTCACTCTCCGTCAGAGTCACTCCCCATCAGAGTCACTCTCCATCAGAGTCACTCTCCGTCAGAGTCACTCTCCATCAGAGTCACTCCCCATCAGAGTCACTCTCCATCAGAGTCACTCTCCATCAGAGTCACTCTCCGTCAGAGTCACTCTCCATCAGAGTCACTCTCCATCAGAGTCACTCTCCATCAGAGTCACTCTCCGTCAGAGTCACTCTCCATCAGAGTCACTCTCCATCAGAGTCCCTCTCCGTCAGAGTCACTCCCCATCAGAGTCACTCTCCATCAGAGTCACTCTCCGTCAGAGTCACTCTCCATCAGAGTCACTCTCCATCAGAGTCACTCCCCATCAGAGTCACTCTCCATCAGAGTCACTCCCCATCAGCATCACTCTCCATCAGAGTCACACTCCATCACAGTCACTCCCCATCAGAGTCACTCTCCATCAGAGTCACTCTCCATCAGAGTCACTCTCCATCAGAGTCACTCCCCATCAACGTCACTCTCCATCAGAGTCACTCCCCATCAGAGTCACTCTCCGTCAGAGTCACTCTCCATCACAGTCACTCCCCATCAACCTCACTCTCCATCAGAGTCACTCTCCGTCAGAGTCACTCTCCATCACAGTCACTCCGCATCAACCTCTTTCTCTATCAGAGTCACTCTCCATCAGAGTCACTCCCCATCAGAGTCACTCTCCATCAGAGTCACTCTCCATCAGAGTCACTCTCCATCAGAGTTACTCCCCATCAGAGTCACTCTCCGTCAGAGTCACTCTCCATCACAGTCACTCCCCATCAACCTCACTCTCCATCAGAGTCACTCTCCATCAGAGTCACTCTCCATCAGAGTCACTCTCCATCAGAGTCACTCTCCGTCAGAGTCACTCTCCATCAGAGTCACTCCACATCAGAGTCACTCTCCATCAGAGTCACTCTCCATCAACGTCACTCTCCATAAGAGTCACTCTCCATCAGAGTCACTCTCCATCAGAGTCACTCTCCGTCAGAGTCACTCTCCATCAGAGTCACTCCACATCAGAGTCACTCTCCATCACAGTCACTCTCCATCAACGTCACTCTCTATCAGAGTCACTCTCCATCAGAGTCCCTCTCCGTCAGAGTCACTCCCCATCAGTGTCACTCTCCATCAGAGTCACTCTCCGTCAGAGTCACTCTCCATCAGAGTCACTCTCCATCAGAGTCACTCTCCATCAGAGTCACTCTCTGTCAGAGTCACTCTCCGTCAGAGTCACTCTCCATCAGAGTCACTCTCCATCAGAGCCACTCTCCATCAGAGTCACTCTCCATCAGAGTCACTCCCCGTCAGAGTCACTCTCCATCAGAGTCACTCTCCATCAGAGTCACTCTCCGTCAGAGTCACTCTCCGTCAGAGTCACTCCGCATCAGAGTCACTCTCCATCAGAGTCACTCTCCATCAGAGTCACTCCCCATCAGAGTCACTCCCCATCAGAGTCACTCTCAATCAGAGTCACTCTCCATCAGAGTCACTCTCCTTCAGAGTCACGCCCCATCAGAGTCACTCCCATCAGAGTCACTCTCCATCACAGTCACTCCCCATCAACCTCACTCTCCATCAGAGTCACTCCCCATCAGAGTCACTCTCCATCAGAGTCACTCCCCATCAACCTCACTCTCCATCAGAGTCACTCTCCATCAGAGTCACTCTCCATCAGAGTCACTCCCCATCAGAGTCACTCTCCATCAGAGTCCCTTTCCATCAGAGTCCCTTTCCATCAGAGTCACTCTCCATCAGAGTCACTCTCCATCAGAGTCACTCTCCATCAACCTCACTCTCCATCAGAGTCACTCTCCATCAGAGTCACTCTCCAACAGAGACACTCCCCATCAGAGTCACTCCCCATCAGAGTCACTCTCCATTCAGTCACTCCCCATCAACCTCACTCTCCATCAGAGTCACTCTCCATCAGAGTCACTTTCCATCAGAGTCACTCTCCGTCAGAGTCACTCCCCATCAGAGTCACTCTCCATCAGAGTCACTCTCCGTCAGAGTCACTCTCCATCAGAGTCACTCCCCATCAGAGTCACTCTCCATCAGAGTCACTCTCCATCAGAGTCACTCTCCGTCAGAGTCACTCTCCATCAGAGTCACTCTCCATCAGAGTCACTCTCCATCAGAGTCACTCTCCGTCAGAGTCACTCCCCATCAGAGTCACTCTCCGTCAGAGTCACTCTCCGTCAGAGTCACTCTCCATCAGAGTCACTCCCCATCAGAGTCACTCCCCATCAGAGTCACTCTCCATCAGAGTCACTCTCCATCAGAGTCACTCTCCATCAGAGTCACTCCAGATCAGAGTCACTCTCCATCAGAGTCACTCTTGTTGCTAACTTTTGGTTGGTTCAATTGGCTCTGTTTTGTAACCTTTGCTCTCGAGTCGCCAGGGATCTTTATGATACCGCCACGAGGTTCAAGTTCAAGTAATGATCAATAACTCAATACAGCAATTAGTAAGATTCAAATCAAAGCACATTTATTTACACACAGTCAAATCTACTCATGTATAAACTCTACTTTCTAAGCTACTTCTCCAACTAAGCTTCGGACTGGCCCACCAGATCAGGGGAACAAATGGCCTTTCGTTCGGGTTCTGAGTCTGCAGGATTCAAAAGCTGGTATGGACTAGTAGCTAGGAGCGCCTATCTCGTAGCGAGCGGTGACTTGAGGCTTATGGTCTTGTGGCGGGAGCTGAACAGGTCACTGTCAAGGGATGGTTCACATTGCTGAGTGACCCTGTCAAGAAGAACGATTTGAACTTGGGGGCTTTACTTTATAGTCCCCAGGGGCTTCCCGCCTTTCGGGGCGGACCCTGTACCTGGTTTCAAGTGATTGGACTTTGTTCCAAACGCTTGGTTCGATTTCTCCAATACTGAAGCGGTTCCCTGATCGATGGGCGGTCTTGAGGTGTCCGTTAACCTCTTTTGTGTTGGCTCCTGCTGGCGCCGAGGAGTCTGGCTTGGCCTTGTTTATCTCAAATGTTTCGACTGTTCCCGGGGATCGCTCATTAGTATGTAGGTAGCTGCTACATTATTATGCAGATGGTTGCTGGTATCAAAGCTGTCTGGGCTTTTGCAGAGTTTAATACACAGTAAACTTGCACCTGCTAGTTTCTGCCTGTGTTGGCTGAATTTCCCTTCAGCCTTTGCGGTTCTCCATTTTACGTCGGTAGTTGGCCAACCCAGGTGGCTACACTCTCCGTCAGAGTCACTCTCCATCAGAGTCACTCTCCATCAGAGTCACTCCCCGTCAGAGTCACTCTCCATCAGAGTCACTCTCCATCAGAGTCACTCTCCGTCAGAGTCACTCCCCATCAGAGTCACTCTCCATCAGAGTCACTCTCCATCAGAGTCACTCTCCATCAGAGTCACTCCCCATCAGAGTCACTCCCCATCAGAGTCACTCTCAATCAGAGTCACTCTCCATCAGAGTCACTCTCCATCAGAGTCACTCTCCATCAGAGTCACTCCCCATCAGAGTCACTCTCCGTCAGAGTCACTCTCCGTCAGAGTCACTCTCCATCAGAGTCACTCTCCATCAGAGTCACTCTCCATCAGAGTCACTCTCCATCAGAGTCACTCCCCATCAGAGTTACTCTCCATCAGAGTCACTCTCCATCAGAGTCACTCTCCATCAGAGTCACTCTCCATCAGAGTCACTCTCCATCAGAGTCACTCTCCATCAGAGTCACTCTCCATCAGAGTCACTCCGCGTCAGAGTCACTCTCTGTCAGAGTCACTCTCCATCAGAGTCACTCCCCATCAGAGTCACTCCCCATCAGAGTCACTCTCCATCAGAGTCACTCTCCATCAGTGTCACTCTCCATCAGAGTTACTCTCCATCAGAGTCACTCTCCATCAGAGTCACTCTCCGTCAGAGTCACTCTCCATCAGAGTCACTCTCCGTCAGATTCACTCTCCATCAGAGTCACTCTCCACCAGAGTCACTCTCCATCAGAGTCACTCTCCATCAGAGTCACTCTCCATCAGAGTCACTCTCCATCAGAGTCCCTCTCCGTCAGAGTCACTCTCCATCAGAGTCACTCTCCATCAGAGTCACTCTCGATCAGAGTCACTCTCCATCAGAGTCACTCTCCATCAGAGTCACTCTCCATCAGAGTCCCTCTCCGTCAGAGTCACTCCCCATCAGAGTCACTCTCCATCAGAGTCACTCTCCGTCAGAGTCACTCTCCATCAGAGTCACTCTCCGTCAGAGTCACTCTCCATCAGAGTCACTCTCCATCAGAGTCACTCTCCATCAGAGTCACTCTCCATCAGAGTCACTCTCCATCAGAGTCACTTTCTGTCAGAGTCACTCTCCATCAGAGTCACTCTCCATCAGAGTCACTCTCCATCAGAGTCACTCTCCATCAGAGTCACTCCCCGTCAGAGTCACTCTCCATCAGAGTCACTCTCCATCAGAGTCACTCTCCGTCAGAGTCACTCCGCATCAGAGTCACTCTCCATCAGAGTCACTCTCCATCAGAGTCACTCCCCATCAGAGTCACTCCCCATCAGAGTCACTCTCAATCAGAGTCACTCTCCATCAGAGTCACTCTCCATCAGAGTCACTCCCCATCAGAGTCACTCTCCGTCAGAGTCACTCTCCGTCAGAGTCACTCTCCATCAGAGTCACTCTCCATCAGAGTCACTCTCCATCAGAGTCACTCCCCATCAGAGTTACTCTCCATCAGAGTCACTCTCCATCAGAGTCACTCTCCATCAGAGTCACTCTCCATCAGAGTCACTCTCCATCAGAGTCACTCTCCATCAGAGTCACTCTCCATCAGAGTCACTCCCCGTCAGAGTAACTCTCTGTCAGAGTCACTCTCCATCAGAGTCACTCCCCATCAGAGTCACTCCCCATCAGAGTCACTCTCCATCAGTGTCACTCTCCAACAGAGTCACTCTCCATCAGAGTCACTCTCCATCAGAGTCACTCCCCATCAGAGTCACTCTCCATCAGAGTCACTCTCCGTCAGAGTCACTCTCCATCAGAGTAACTCTCCATCAGAGTCACTCTCCATTAGAGTCACTCTCCATCAGAGTCACTCTCCATCAGAGTCACTCTCCGTCAGAGTCACTCTCCATCAGAGTCACTCTCAATCAGAGTCACTCTCCATCAGAGTCACTCTCGATCAGAGTCACTCTCCGTCAGAGTCACTCTCGTTCAGAGTCACTCTCCATCAGAGTCACTCTCCATCAGAGTCACTCCCCATCAGAGTCACTCTCCATCAGAGTCACTCTCCATCAGAGTCACTCTCCATCAGAGTCACTCTCCGTCAGATTCACTCTCCGTCAGAGTCACGCTCCGTCAGAGTCACTCCAGATCAGTGTCACTCTCCATCAGAGTCACTCTCCAACAGAGTCACTGTCCATCAGTGTCACTCTCCATCAGAGTCACTCTC